>NC_066617.1:59551578-60155328 GCF_025201925.1 Gopherus flavomarginatus | reverse complement strand
CATAAAAAAGACTTTATCTCTTACTCCCCGGTCACCAAGTTTCCTTAAAAGCCTCTTGTGAATGATATTATCGAACACCTTTGAAATTTCTCTCTAAATGCATATCCGCTGATTCTTTTTATTCAATATTTTGCAAACTCTTTTTTATAAAATTTTAACAGGTTTTGGAGGCACAACTTATCCTCACTGATAAGGATATCAGTTTATCTGTGGTGACTTGCAATTTACCCATACTGAATTTTCCTCTCTTTCATACTTATCTGCTGTGGGTGTTTCATAATTACCTTCAATGATTTACTCAACTATTTTTCCTGTTACTGAATTCAGCCTCTCTGATCTTCACTTCCCAGGGTCAGCCTTAAGAGCTAGTTTAAAGATTGGTACAATGTTGGCCACTTTCCACTTATCCAGGAGAATGTCTGTTGTAATGATAAATTACGTATCTTTAGTGATAAATTATAGTATGCCAGCTCTTGTGTTTCATTCTTTAGTTCCTTCAGAACCTCAGATAAATATAATCTGATCCTGTGATTGATTACAACTGAAATTTCTGAAGTTGTTCCATCACCAATATTTTTAATAGCCCTTTATCCATTAGGGCTTCAGCATCACTAGCTGTAACTTGAGTAACTTCAGGGTAAAAATTCATCCCAACCTCCTAGAGAAGACAGCCAAATAAATCATTTAGCTTCACTGAAGTATCTTTATGCTGTTTGCTTGGCCTGTTACCACTTAGCAGTGTAACAGATATACTTACTGTAGCCAGCTTCCTATGTGTGATTTACTTAAATAATGTTCTTAAATAATTTTATTCTTCATCTTAATATCTTTGACTTTTTGTTCTTTGTATGTCCTCTTAGCTTCCTTTTAATCTCTGTGTTAGATGTTGTCTGCCAAATGTTCCATTCTATTAGCATTGCTGTAGCTAGGTTTCCATTTCTGAAGGATACATTGAGGACCCAGATGAATTCCTGTACCTTGCCATTTAATCATACTGTTTTTAACTTCCCTTGTTTTTTTCTGAAACATACAGACCTTCTGTGACCCTTCTTTGAGAGACTTTTGTGAGACTTTCTTGTTGAAGTTATAGATAATAATTTCCTAACTTTCCCTTTCATTCCAAATAAGTTTTTCAGTTAAAGAAAAAAATCCTCCTTTGAAACATTGAGAGGCAGTATTTTCTCACTATATGTAAACTTACCTATATAATGCCAGATTGTGATCCACTTTACTCATATATTGGTAACACCATTAACTTCAATGGGACTATTCATTTAAGTTAGGGGATCAAAATCTGGCTCATTTTGATCATCGTTACAGCATTGTAACCACACTAATTACTTCCTGATTCAACTACTTTCATTATTGTGCTAATGGATTTTGTTCCAGCTGATCCATCTCAGCACTATATCACTGTTTTGATCCAGAGGTCTGTAGTATGCTTTCAATTTTGTGGGTTTTTTTGTTTTTTTGGTCTATCTACATTACTCATGAGATCTGACACTTTATTCCTACTAGACATATTACCTGAGGTTACTCATGGCCATCCTACACCCAGATATCTATTTTCCCAACCTCTGCAACTGGCTTGCTTAGCACAGTTCAGTCCAAACTTCACCCTAAAACACTTCCTTGCTGTCAGAAGAATGATCACCTATACCATCTATTACTGGAAAGGGTTTCCTTCTAAGGAAAATTACCCATTCATTCCTCCTTGATTTTTTTGCAATGCAACACTGGCTTTTTCACTCTGAGTAAGCCCATTCCACTCTATCTGTACATCTTTCTGTTTCTTACTCATTTGTGGTTCAGCAACTCAAATGGTACTTAATTTCTGAACATATGGCAGTATGGCAAGTAACCATACATTGTGTATTCACTCTGTCACATCCATCCCCAGTCTCTTCACCCCTCACCCAAAGAAGAAGAAGAAACTGCTAGTTGTTTTTAGGTCTATAATTTATTATTATATTATTATTATTATTTAGAGGTTGTATTGTTTTAATCTATTTAAGTTAGGGGTGTGAAGAATACCCAACTTCTATTTGGATTTTTACACCAACCATCTGATACTAAAGTTTGGGTAACAACACAGATATTTGTTAGCCTTCTGTCTGTCATTACACTTCTAAGCTCCCTGCCTGAATATGCAGCACTAAAGCAGACAATCAGGTAGGTTAAAGTTTGAGACTCTCCATTGGCTGGGACACAATAAGTAACAAGTAATGTGTCATGGTTAGAGCTGGCTGAAAACAGGATGTAATTTTTGTGGAAATATTTATCTTTTTTTAACTGAACTTGGAAATTTTGATACAGAGCATTCTCAACCTTTGACACTTTTTACTAGCTCTACTCAGGGTCTAATGCTAAGAGCATGAAGCTGGGATCCAAGAACTCCTGAGATTTAGTTCTGATTCTGTCACTGATTTGTTGTGGGACTTTTGGGTAAATCACTCAGGATCTTTTCCTAAGCTACTGGAGTCAACGAGAGATGCTGGGTGCTCAGCACTTTTGAAAATCAATCCACTTATTTAAATGCCTAAATATAGACTTAAGAGCCCAACCATAGACATTTGTTTTTAAAATCTGGGCCACAGTCTTCCTTGGTTTTGTTTTTCCAACTCTGTCTGAAAAAGAAGATTAATGGCTATCATGCTATTCTAGGTCATAGAGTTTTGTGCTGATGTGGCTTTGAAAGCACTGCCAAGATAACACTATTTTTAAAAGTGCATAATGTATCTTTGTAATCTAGGGTTGGCATCTGATTAAGTTTAATACTAGTTTTTTTGGTATTTGACTCTTACAAAAATATACATATTTGTCACATCCATAGAACTAACCCAATAAAGTCTGATCCAGATTGGAGCATCCATGCCCATTAATACTATCTCTTCTGACAACCATTCTCCCTTTAGCTAGAGGAGGTACTTGCATGACAAACATTATCCTCCTGTTTCCTCCCTCACCTCTGCAGTGTGCCTAAATTGTCACTCCTGGGACAGCAGAAACCCAAGGTAATTTTGGAATCCAAGTTTCATGTTGCTGCCATGTTACTCCTGGCTTGATTTTTCATAAAGGTCTTATTAAATATTTCTTAGGATCTACAGATTCTGCATATCAAGTTTGAAAAGCCTATTATTTGTTATCCAGAGCATAACAGATCCTGTGATATGTTCTTTTCCAATGTTGCAGAAGTAATTTGACCATAGCAGAGAGCGTTAAATTTCAGCGTTTGAGTTATGTAAGGTCAAAACCACATTTTAAACCTTTTTTTTGTGTATAATACAAGAGCCAAAATCTGGCTTTTCTAAATTGCCACACATAGGGGTGCATATCATTACTGAAAACTAGCTTTAATGTGTACTCTGTGTATTCTGGAGAGCCACAGCCCTCTGCACAGATTATTTTTGTCAGACATAATCTGCATAAGGTCTTGAAGACTCTTTGCTGTGTTAAGGTTTGTACATATTCTGGGGCAAAAATGGATCCCTGACTACATGTCTTTGCCACTCTTTGGCTCCAAATAAGGATAAACTATGGTATGAACTGTTGCAAGGTTTAGATGGGATCCAAAATTGGAGCTTGATCCAAAGTCAAGTGGAGTCTTTCAGTTGACTTCAATGGGCTTTTCAGTTCATAGATTCATAAATATTAAGGCCAGAAAGGACATGCCAGAGGCAGTGAAAGCTTGTTTTGAATGTTGGAGGGAAGAGTGGAGGTTCTCTGCCAGGGGAGCAGAAGGAGTCAGAGTTAGGATAGAGGTGGAAGGTTGGGGTGTCAGGGTTAGCAGAGAGAGTGGGATGAGTACTCTGCTTGGGGAGTGAGAGGAAGTACTGAGACTCGGCAGGGGTGAGGTTAGGTATGTTTCACTACATGCTCCTGGGCTCCACAGCAGCTGTTCCAGCCCCTCTTGGGCCTGCTCTCATCTCCCCTTCTCACCTCCCATGTGTTTGTGCAGTTTGGAGGGAACTGCATGCAGGGGCAGAAACACAGATCAGCCCACATAATATTTCCATTGCATGGGCACTAGCCCCCACTGCTCCCCCGGTTCTGCCAGCCCAGGCACAGTCTTTAGAATTTCACCCAACAATTTCTGCTTCAACCATTGTCATAAACAGATAACTAAGGGTTAATGTCTCTTTTACCTGTAAAGGGTTAACAAACAGGGAACCAAACACCTGACCAGGGGACCAATCAGGAGACAAGATACTTTCAAATCTCAGTGGAGGGAAGCCTTTGTTTGTGTTTTTTGGGTTTTGCTTTGTTCTCTCTGGGCTCTGAGAGTGACCACACCTACCTACAGGCTCTCTAATCTTCTATTCCAATTTTGTGAGTACAAAGGTAGAAAGGCGGTATAGTCTTTTTATTTGTTTTCCTTTATTTGCAAATGTGTAGTTTGCTGGAAGTATTTTAAATTGTATTTTGCTGGGGGGGAGGCTTCTTTCTAGTTTCTATAAGCTGACAAACCCTGTAACTTTTTACCATCTAAATTGCAGAGATAAACTTTTACCTTTTTTCTTTCTTTTTATTAAAAGCTTTGCTTTAAGACCTGTCTGATTTTTTTCTCCTAGTTAAGGCTCGAAGAAACTGAGTCTGTACACACCAGGGAATTGGTGGGGAGAAGGGAAAGAGAGCAGGAGGGAGAAGGGAAAAGTGAATTTCCTCTTTGTTTTAGATTCATGGAGTTTGAATCTGGATTGCCTCTGGGTGAAGGGAAAAGAGGAGGGGGGAAGGTATCATTCCTCTCTGTGCGGTGATTCAAGGAGTTTGAATCACGGTAATCTCCTAGTGTACCCAGGGCGGAAAGGAGCTGGGAGGAAGAAAGGAGGGGGAAGGGAAATGGTTTATTCTCCGTTGTTGGAGACTCAAGTAATTTGGGTCTTGGGGTCCCCAGGGAAGGTTTTGGGGGAGACCAGAGTTTATCAGGCACTCTACTCTAAGTCCTGATTGGTGGCAGCACTACAGGATCTAAGCTGGTAATTAAGCTTAGGGGAATTCATGCTAGTACCCATATTTTGGACGCTAAGGTTCAGAACTGGGAATTATATTTTGACAGACATAACTTCTAGTTGAGCTAGAGTATATCTTTTAGAAAGACATTCAGTCTTGCTATCAAATCTTCAAGCAATGGAGAATCCATCACATCCTTAGGTAAGTTGTTCCAATGGTTAATTCCTCACTGTTAAATTTTTTTGCCTTATTTCCAGTCTGAATTTGTCTTGCTTGTTTCCAGACATTGGATCCTGTAATGCCTTTGTTTGCTGGATTAAAGAGCTCTCTAATGTCAGAAATCTTTTCCTCATGTTGGTACTTTGCAGACCATGACTGAGTTCCCTCACTGGATCAGGAAGCTGGAGTAGAAAAATGTCACCTGCCCTCTATTATTGACTTTACCACCTGACCATATTTGGCTCCAAGAATGATCATATAGATTTTTTTTCTTGAGTACAAAATGTTAAATACATCCCAGCAGAGTAGAGATTTTATATACCAAGGTTATAATACCATGGGAAACATTTAGGATAGAAATGCTGACTCCTCTTTAACTATAATGTTTCAGACAGCAAAATTATAATACAGTAGAATAGATGCATACTTTGATTAAGTTAATTTTCTAGGTAGGTTTTTATAGTGTGCTCATCACCATAGTATCTGAGTGCCTATTCCTTCTTCAAGTGTTATTTTGAAACTAGATATGGACTTTGAAAATGTTAACAAAACTGAAATAATTAAATCCTGATCATAAACCTGTTTGAACCATCCCTGTTGTTGTTTGGTACAGTTGTACATATAGAGTATAATGTCAAATCTCCTAACTAGCTGACCTTTTCTAAAAATAGAATTTTTAGACATCATAATGTGTAAACTTTACCAGCAGGATAGCCTTTCTACCGTATCTATCAAATGTAGCATGGCTAAGTTTGCTTTAAGAAAATAAATCACTATGGAATGTAGTAAGCTAGGTTAGTATGGTCACCTTTCACCTCTGGAGATCTGGGTTCCAATGTGAGGGAAAATAAAATCTAGCCTGAACCTTCAGCCTTTCCCTATTGGGCCTGAATCAAACAAGAACCTGTGTAAATACATCCTGAAAATATCTTCATCTCCCCATTTTAGTTTAGTTCTGCTTTCTATATTCTGATGAATCCACCTGTGCTGATTTAGGAACTCCCATGTATCTCTATTCCCACATGCTTCTTTTTCCACCTGTAACTATGCCAATGCCTAAATTTAGGCTGCAGCATGTGTCACATCCCAAAAATGAGGGACACACAAAAACTAAGCCCTACACTACGAGTCTAGGTCTACACTACGAGTTTAGGTCGAATTTAGCAGCGTTAGATCAATTTAACCCTGCACCCGTCCACACGACGAAGCCATTGTTGTCGACTTAAAGTGCTCTTAAAATTGATTTCTGTACTACTCCCCAGTGAGGGGATTAGCTCTGAAATCGACCCTACTGGGTCGAATTTGGGGTAGTGTAGATGCAATTCGATGGTATTGGCCTCCGGGAGCTATCCCAGAGTGCTCCATTTTGACAGCTCTGGACAGCACTCTCAACTCAGATGCACTGACCAGGTAGACAGGAAAAGCCCTGTGAACTTTTGAATTTCATTTCCTGTTTGGCCAGCTTAGCGAGCTGATCAGCACAGGTGACCATGGAGTCCCAGAATTGCAAAAGAGCTCCAGCATGGACCGAACGGGAGGTACTGTATCTGATCGCTATATGGGAGACGAATCCATGCTATCTGAACTCTGTTCCAAGAGACAAAATGCTGGAATACTTGAAAAAATCTCCAAGGGCATGAAGGACAGAGGTTATAACAGGGACCTGCAGCAGTGCTGCAGGAATCATAGAATCATAGACTTTAAGGTCAGAAGGGACCATTATGATCATCTAGTCTGACCTCCTGCACAATGCAGGCCAGAGAATCTCACCCACCCACTCCTGTATCAAACCTGTGTCTGGGCCACTGAAGTCCTCAAATCATGGTTTAAAGACTTCAAGGTGCAAAGAATCTTTCCTCAGTTAGGAAGCTTAAAGAGATGTGAGATTTATTTATTTGCTGTAAATATCTATAATCTGAGTTTCATGAATTTTTATGTCTGATGTAAATAATTTTCAATGTTAAAAGTGAGGGTAAACGTGTGTGGAACACAGGTAACTTTGAAACTAAAATAAGAAATGCCTCTCAAGTTGAGGTACATTTGAGAGGTGTGCCTCTGATGCCTAACAGACCTTCTAATGGTGCTGATAATGTCTCAAATCTTATCCAGTCTGACAGTCTCCGCTGGGCCCAGGCCAAGAGCTCTATTTAAATCTTGAATTCTCTGGGGCTTCCCTGGTCAGAACCACACAATGCATCCTTGAGCAGGGAACCTTGCTGCATGCAAGATTATAATCCAGGTGCCAGCTTTGACCCAGCAGAAACTGAGAGCCTGACACCTTGCAAAAGAATATCAGCAAAAGTTTGTGTGCATTTGTGAGAGAGAGGTTGTTAACGACCAGGAAGCAGTTGGAGAGTTAGGAAGAAAAGGATGTCTGAGGGGAAATTGAGAGTGATACAAGGAAATGCATGCAACTGGGGTACTATTGGGGTGGTGACAGGAAGTCAACTGATTGGACGTATATATATATAGGTAGGAGAGAGGGTGACAAAGGTTTATGTATCAATCCGATCAGGAAGTTGGAGGGAGGGATAGTGAAGATAACCACATAAGGAGTGGATAAGCAGCTAAACATTTTGAGGCTAATCGAAACAGAACAGAAGAGCACCTGTGATTTGCTCCTCTCTAGCTGAAACCCTGGTTTAGGAAACAAGTGAAATTGGGTTTGATTGTTTCACCTTAGTCCCATATGACATTTTTACACATTGCAAAACATTCTCACAATTCGCATATGTGGCATTTTCTGTGCGGGGGGCTTTGGGGGAAGGTAGAGAGGGGGAATCCTTAGCTATAATAGCAGTGGTGGTAAAGGTCCAGATTGAGGTGTATGAGTAGAAGCACAATCCATCTGCCATTTCCTTAACTTGATCCCATAAAGACCCTCACCTTTAGCAGCATCAAATTCACACCAAATTAAAAAACTGCTTCTCTGTGACAATAGACTATGTGCCACCTTCCACTTCAAACTATGTAGTATCATGTTTTACAAATCCTTTTCTGTATAAATGCTGCATTAAAGCATTCCAGTTTACAGTGTTGGATACACAACTGTGTATGCTTTGCAACATTAGAGGCACAGTTTCTTAGAGTCTTAAAAACAAGAGAGTGCAAACTAAGGCATATCACTGTTTTATAAGTAGGTCAGTGAAAACTCTACGTATTTCTTACACTCACATGGACTCTCTGGATTCAGGGGTGGGAATACATGGCTAAAACTACAGTGAATAAAATATTTATGTTTTTCTTTAAAAATAAATAGACTCAGTTGAGCTGCAGTAAAAATGTAGTGCTTTTCTAATGTGATGTTGTCATCTGCAGGCTTTGAGCTTTTTTTCAGTTCATCTTATTAGCATATCACAATTAATGAGTTTCTTTTTGCGGTGAAGTTGTTCATGAATCTGATGCTTGTAAAGTTTCTCTAACTTTAATTTTTCATGCAAGCCAAGAAAACTTAAAACAAATTTCATAATCTGTTTCTCAGATAGTACATTCTAAAAAATTCTAGATCTAATAGTTACAGGTCAATATTTATCTTGACATTTTCCTTTATCTAGAAGACCTCATAAAAATGCAACATTAACTTGCCAGAAATCTGTCCTCCATTCAGCTATGTTACACGGCACCCATTTCAGTGTAAGTTAGGCTGAATTGATCCCTTCCATCTCTGCCAACTGGAGGGGAAAAAAGTAGAAGAGCTGTATCTGTGGCATGATTCTACTAGTCTGGGCTTGTGGAAGTGCTCCGATAGGAGCTCTGCAGATGTAGGCATGGGTGGGTTGAGTGGCAGCATGGAAGGGATAATAGTTATTCTCTTCACCATCAACACTTCTGAGGTGTTCTTCTCAGTAAGGTATAGAGAGCATTGGGCAGATCCTCAGCTAGTGCAAACTGTCATATCTCACAGTTTACACCATCTGAGGATCTGTCCTCTTGTATTCAACACTTTAATTATTTTCATTTAAACATAGTAGAGCACAGTGTCCAGAGTTGGCTGTCTGTGGTTTCCTCATTGGTCCCAGCAGTCCAGTCTGGAGCTCACCTTCCAAGAGAGATGATGAATTTTAGCTTCTTTAGCCACATCCTACATCCTTACTCCACACACTGTTTACCCAGCTTATGGGGCAAACTGGCTCAGTCAAGAAACTGACTGAATCAACATTCTGTTGAATGGCTTCTCCTCCCCTCCGTGACCCCTTCTTCATGAGGACTATGAGAGGGAGTTCTGGTGGCAACAACTGGGAGGTGCACTGATATGGGAATGTAGAACCAGTGTGAAGGCACATGGCCTGTCACTGGTGGCCCTGATCTCTTACAGATTACTGAGTTATGCACAGATCTTCTATGGTCAACATGTTATGAGTGCTGAATGCCCCTGCTCCTTCAGCAGTGGGTCAAATTATGTTTCTTTTCTTCCCCTTCCTTAACAGAAGGAAGAGGAAACAGTGTGTGTACAAACTCAGAAAGTTTCCAGCCACTGGGACAACCTTCATGAAAAGCATCTTAGGTACTTACACTGTGTCCATTACTGTAGTATCAGAGTGCTTTCTTCAGGAGAGCTATTCCAGGCTATTCTTAATGGGTTGACAATCTGGAAAGGGTTTACAAGAGAAGGATTTTACATATACTTCAGTTTTTGGCATGTTGGCTTGATCACACCTAGCATAGTTGTATCTACCCAAGCTGGAAATTGCATCTCTAGCTCCAGTGGAGACATATCCTCAGAGAAGGTAAAGGGGTGATTTGAATTCAGTTTATAAGTACCTGGATATGGAAAAAATATTTGATAATGGGATCTTCAGTATAACAGCAAATGTATACCAAGAACCAATGGCTGGAAGTTGAAACTAGACAAATTCAGACTGGAAATAAAGTATGCATTTTTAACAGTGAGGGTTATTAACCATTGAAACAACTTACCAAGAGTTATGGTTGATTCTCCATCATTGGCAATTTTTAAAATCAAGACTGGATGTTTTTCTAAAAGATTTGCTCTAGTTCAAACAGAAGTTATTTCAGGGAGGTGCTATGGCCTATGTTTTACAGGAAGTCAAGCTAGATGATCACAGTAGTTCCTTCTGGCTTTAGAATATTGAATTTCACTCTAAAATAATAATATTTTTGGTCATCCTGATGTCTTAAAGGAGGAAGTTCCCACAATCAAGGCCAAAAATAGCTCTGCTTCCTTCCAGCTTCACTAGCAATGTTAGATCTAGTGTCCCTGTTTGTCTTCCTGGCTCACAAAGAGAGATGGTGTCCCTAAGGTATCATGGGACAGCCCTGTAGCTCAGTGACAGCCTTGAATGTTAAGACCAGGGTCTTCATATGAAACTATATTGGCCAGAGAGCCTATGTAGTATTTAAAGCACTGTAATGATGTGCTCTCATCAGCTTGTAGTACTTATTAGAAAATCAACTGCATATTGGACCAGCTGCTCTGTTGCCTTCACTTTCATACTTAGCTGTAGTGCATTACAGTAGTTAAGCCTGGATCAGAGATGAAAGTTGGCTGGTACGGGTGGGTACGGCGTACCAGTAAGAAGTGGCTGCCGGCCCGTACATAGCCGACATTAAAGCGCTACCGTGGCAGCACTTTAACACTGCTTCCCCTTTTGTGCCCCCCTCCCCAGGGCCGCTGAGGGGGGATAAAGCTGAGCTTCCCCGAGGCCTGGCAATTTAAAAGTGCCTGGGACTCCCAGTCACCGCTATTGCTACCATGGTAGCAACAGAGCCCTGGGCCCTTTAAATTGCTGCTGGAGCCCCGTGTGGTGTGGGCTGGGCAGCATGGAAGGGCTGGCTGGGGGATGCTGACGCCTAGTCCCCCCCCTTTCACCTGAGGCCCCACCCCTTTTGGAGGCCCGGAGCTGGAACTCCGTACCGGTAAGTCTTTTATGTTACTTTCATCCCTGGCTGGGCTGTAATGAATATGTAAATCACCATAACTAGGACTGCATCCAATTAGAAAGGGAACATCCTCTTGGCCAACTGAAAATGGCAACAAGAATTTTTGTCTACTTTCACTAAAGTTTCTGGATGTTTAGATAGTGACAAGTCCAAGAAGACCTTGAGAACCATGCTCTTCTATGTTGATCAGAGGGAAATTGATGATCAGATGGATAGAAGTATATGTGATAGCTCTGGCTAATTCTTCAAAACACTTCTCTCTCCCCACCAACATCACCTATCTATTCTGGGTTTAGTTTCTGACAGAAACTCCTGTTCTAGGTGCTTATTTTCCTGGGATAATTGAGTTATGGCTCTGACTACATTTAATGTAAAGGAAATGCGGTCAGGCATAATCTGTGTAGTGTTTGCACTGGACTCCATATTTCTTACAATCTCTTCTATAGGTTTAACATATACATTAATGACTTAGATATTGGCATAGAAAGTACGCTTATTAAATTTGCAGATGATACCAAACTGGGAGGGATTGCAACTGCTTTGAAGGATAGGGTCATAATTCAAAATGATCTGGACAAATTGGAGAAATGGTCTGAGGTAAACAGGATGATGTTTAATAAAGACAAATGCAAAATGCTCCACTTAGGAACGAACAATCGGTTTCACACATACAGAATGGGAAGAGACTGTCTAGGAAGGAGTACGGCAGAAGGGGACCTAAGGGTTATAGTGGACCACAGCTAAACATGAGTCAACCGTGTGATACTGTTGCAAAAAAAGCAAACGTGATTCTGGGATGCATTAACAGGTGTGTTGTGAGCAAGACACAAGAAGTCATTCTTCCGCTCTACTCTGCACTGGTTAGGCATCAACTGAAGTATTGTGTCCAGTTCTGGGCACCGCATTTCAAGAAAGATGTGGAGAAATTGGAGAGGGTCCAGAGAAGAGCAACAAGAATGATTAAATGTCTAGAGAACATGACCTATGAAAGAAGGCTGAAAGAATTGGGTTTGTTTAGTTTGGAAAAGAGATGACTGAGAGGGGACACGATAGCAGTTTTCAGATATCTAAAAGGTTGTCATGAGGTGGGAGAAAACTTGTTCATCTTAGCCTCTAATGATAGAACAAGAAGTAATGGGCTTAAACTACCACAAGGGAGGTTTAGGTTAGACATTAGGAAAAAGTTCCTAACTGTCAGGGTGGTTAAACACTGGAATAAACTGCCTACGGAGGTTGTAGAATCTCCATCTCTGAAGATATTTAAGTGTAGGTTAGATAAATGTCTATCAGGGATGGTCTAGACAGTATTTTGTCCTGCCATGAGGGCAGGGGACTGGACTCGATGACCTCTAGAGGTCCCTTCCAGCCCTAGAATCTATGAATCTATGAATATATATTTATTAGGAAAGGTAGAGAGGACTGAGTTTTGTGGGATTCCACATATAGGTGAGATGATGAGGAGTAGCCATCCATTGTAACTTTCTGGAATTTTCCCCTACGGAAAGGAGCAAAGTCAACACAGTGTGACTCCTCCCACTCCTATCATGTCTTTCACTGGAGTCAAGAACACCTCATGATGGAACATTCAAAGGCTACTAGCAGATCCAAATTTATAAGCACTGTTCATGGTTAAAAGGAGATTGTTCACCAGTATGGCTAGCACCAGTGTTGGGTTTGGTTTACATTTGGCACCATTATTACTCTAAATTTCTTTGCTTTGTACTGCTCTGGTTCAGTTAATATACCAAACACAGTGATTGCATTAGGAAGAGAGAAGCCAGTGCACTTGTACTTTTGGGCAACCAGTGGTTGTAATGTCTTACTAGTCCATCAGCTCCCAGAGCTTGTGGCTATACAGCATATTCATTTAGGTTATTCTGGAAGCTTGTTGGCTTCATGTCACCAGAATCAAGTCAAGAGTGTTGTTTCTTCTCTTTGATGGGCTGGAGGCAGAGCTCTGACTTCGTTGTGGAGGAGGTGGTGATCTTGCTAGGATAGGGAAGGAATATTAGTGACTCTGTGTCTACTCCCAGGGTGATGATCTGGTGTATTGTATGACCAGTTATGGAGATACATCTTTGCTGGGCCAGAGAGAATAACATGGTTGGTAAAATGGACATGAGATCTCAAGACTTTGTTTAAGAGATATCCATGAGGATATGGGAGTCTCAAATGACCATGACCACAGGACACTCATTACCAGGCAGCTGTTCTTTCTGTCCTGTTGAGTGGACTGAAAATCATCAGGATTCCCACACTGGACCTATTCTGTGATTTGAAGATTAAGTGAAATATACATCTAAATATAGATGGTTGCAATATGAATGCAATGGGACCAATACCATGAGCAAATAGAGCAGAAGGTCTGTGACTGTAGTAGAGGTTATATGGGGTGTAGTACAGGCCAAATAAGGTGTTGTGCTACAGCTGTTTTGGATTTGGTTTGGATATCACCTTTCCAACCCACCTGCATTGCATATTCAGAAAACCTATTTACTCAGGCTTCATGGAAGAGGAGTGAATTTCCCTTGATGTGAGCAGTTCTCATTACTTTTTTCACTGCTTTGGATCTGATCTCAATGAGAGCTTTGCCATTGACTTCCATGGTGACCTTTGAGCAAAAGGGGAAACCCCCGATACTCTTGGGTGCTATTTTGTGATTAGTAAAAGGCTGGTTTTTAGGCATGGAAAAAAGTCACAGATGACTGTAAAATACTGTAGACATGAATGTGACATTGGCAGCAATAATAAAATGGTGGTGAATTTGTACAATTTGATAAACTAATAATATTTTGTATTTTTTTCTTTCACTGACAGTTTTACAAAGGAAAATAACTGTTCTTACCCCAACTTAGAGATGTGGCAACAAAGGTGTGGAAATGTAAATATCTTGCACAAGGGAAGTTTGTTTCAGAGCTGGAAACAGAACCTTTGTATGAACCTAAGCTTCATCCTTCTAAAGGCAGTGGCCAACAAAAATCCTATTGTCACAAGGTGTGGCCCTTATCACCAGACTGGTGCCTCTTCCTGATCATGCTAGGGATTAGCTCGAGGCTCCTCTCTCAGCTCCCAGAACTGCAGCATCCTCTTTGCAACTCAGCCTTCCAGGTTGGTTGTTATCTGTGTTTCCCCCTGCTAGGTGTGTGAGTGGGGATGTATCTCTGTCCAACAGTACAGCCACTTTCCTAGTGGCGAGTGAGAGGAGGGGGCCAGGCCTGCCCACTACTCCGGGCCCCAGTCCAGGGACCCTGAGAATAGCAGCCTTCTGCTGCTCCTCTGCAACCCCTGTCAATGCTGCTATATTTCCCTGGGCCACTTCGCCATGGCCCCAGCACCTTCTTTGCCCTCACCTCAAGGTACTCAGCTGCTCAGTTCCAGCAGCCAACTGCTTCCTGTCCAAGGTGCTTATGGTTCTCTCTGCCCTCCAGCTGACGTACTCTGCCCTGCTGGTCCCTTTTATCAGAGCCTGCCAGGCCCGGATTGGTTGCTTCCTGCAACTCCTCCCTGATTATCTGTGCTTCATGCAGCATGTCTGGGCCGTTCAGAGGACTCACCTCCATTGCTTCTTCTGGGGCAGGGCATGATTAATCCCTCTACAACTGTGTGGGGTAGGCACTTTATCATACCTATCTTCGCGATTTTCAAAATGTCCTCTCTAAAAATCTTCCATTTTCCTATAAAAATGTCAAATAGGCAAACTGAATTTTCACCCATTCTTAAGAGGAAAATATATTTTTGGTTGTTATCAGACAAAATAGATGTGGTCTGTCCACTTTCTCATCTTAATTTGGTGAAATAGCGTGTGGAAGTTTTGTTGTGGGAGCATATGTAATATACTCATCTGTAATATTACCCTCTGGCAATCCAGTTTGGATACCAGTTTATTCCTTACTCTGAAAGATCACTGTACTGGCTGATGTGCCACTTCATACACAAGTTTTATTTAATTACTGGAGATATCGGATTTTTATTATTATTTGTGCTCAATGATCAATCTGAGACTTTACCCAAGCCTAGAAAATGATATATTGGAATAGTACTTAGGGTTCTTACTTTAATATTTTGACACTGATTCCTAACAACTTCCACACAATTTTCCCTAGGAGGCATGCGGGGTATGTGTCTCACCCCCTCTGCAACCTGAGGCAGAGGGATGCTGAGTCCTCTGCCAGTGTCCCTCCGACACTGCAGCGGCCTTACCTTGGAAGAGGTTTCAATTCTCTGGAAGGGTTCCCATTAGAAATGTTCAAATGGACTTTTCTGAATCTCACATGCTGTCATGGAAAGGGCATGTCAGCGCTTCTCCTGTCCTGCCTTGGCCAGACCCCTCCCGGACAGCTCCAGTTCCTCACACAGGATGAACCCGCACCTTCTTTCTCATGGCTACCACTCACACCCGCATGCCACCTGCTATTTCCAGAGCACTCAGGAAGCCGCAATCCCATCCTTGCTGCAGGCAGGGCTGCCTGCTGCCTTGCCCTTAGCTAGAGGCCCAGTGGGGTGTGCAGGGAAAAGCTGCGCTCTCCCTGCCCTACACACCATGGTCTGGGGGCCAGAGGGGCCCACACAGGCTTCCCCTTAATGAGGTGCATGAAGATCATCCCAATGTTCCCTATATTGATGGGATCTCCCATCCCACGCCACTGACCATTAGCGGCCAGTAGGGTGCAGAGAGGGAAGCTGGGGGGATGCTGGAGATCCCCCATTTCTTGGCCCATTAGCCCCTAGGTTGGGGAGTGTTCTGAGGGGTAACTGGTGTCCCCATCTTCTGACCATGATCCACCAGGTGGGGGAGATGCTAAGGGATAAGTGGGCCCCCCATCCCTCAACCCATTAGTTCTAGATGGGGGGGTGCTGAGGGGTAACTGATTACCCCATCCCTCTGCCCATTACCCCTAGGTGGGGGGTGCTGAGGGGTAACTGAGGCTCCCCATCTCTCTGCCCATTAGCCCCTTTTTGATGATGGGAACGGGGGCTCCCCACCCTTGGACAGGGAGGATCCCTGTTAAGGGGGTGGATGGGGCAGCTGGGAGGGCCCCATCTGAGGCAGCACCCCGGGAAGCCTGGGGCTCTGGGCATTAACCTAGCAGCGTACTTGGGGGGGCCGAGACGCGGGGGGGAAGAGAGGGACGGACAACCCCCATTGCCTGCAGCTATTGGCCCAAGGCTAAGGCCGGCGCCCAGCCCCCCGCCGCCCCACGAGTGCCCCGCTCCGATCGTGGGGAGGAGACTGGAGGAGACTGGAGCTCCAGCGGGAGCCCGCGAGGGGGAAGCGGCCGCGCCAGCTGCTCGTGAGCCCAGGAGCTGCGCTTGGTAACGGCGGCGGGGCTTGGAGACAGAGCCCGTGGGAGCAAGGGCCACGGGAGCGTCCCAGCCTCCTCCCCCGCCCCAGAGGAGCAATTTATTCTCTCGCAGCCCGCTAGGCTCTCCATTGTCTCTGCCTGACCGTGTGCTCGGGCATCAGCACCTGGCTCGTGGGGCGAGCAGGCTCCGGCTGGGGCGGCGGCTGCTCAGGGCTCAGCAATGCTGCGCGCATTGGGGACGCTAAGTTGCTCGCTCGCCTGTTGGGTCCGAGCTTTCTATTGAAAGAGGAGGCGGCTCCGGTGCGTGGCTCTGAGATGTTGCTCCCCACAGCTTCCAAAGGAGGAATATGCACTGACTGGCTCCGTACCATGGAGTCCGCGAGTTGGTTAAGCACCTTCTGCTTTCTCCTCTGTCTGAGATCAGGTAAGTGGAAGCCCCGAATTTTGAAAAGCAGCATGAAGGAAGAGAGAGACAGAGAGATTGAGAGGAAAAACCAACCAACCAACCTTCCCTCCCCCCATCTCCCAAATCCCACAACTCTCCCCACAATCTAGGAAGAAACAGATGGAATAAGAGCAGTCAGTGCGATTCCTCTCTTCACAACAGTCTGGGAGGGGAACTCTCATGAATTTTCTGGCGGAAACTCGTGTAGCTTTTTGAGTCAAAATGGAACTTTATGGAGAGATGTATGTTAAAGTAGGTCATGTCAGTCGGGCTGAGTGCTTGTCTCTCCCAGGCGCTGCTGATTACAGATACTAGGCTATGAAGGAGCTAGGGGAGTAACCGACTTGTTCTCTTTGTTGTTTCTTCACGCTGTCGAAAAGTTAAATGCTCGGCAAATGGAGTAACTAATCATTTCTGGGTCAGTTTTAGGGTTTGGTGTGGACCCCTCGCTGCAGATTGATGTGCTGTCAGAATTGCAGCTGGGAAATTCCACAGCTGGAGTGCTGCAGGTCCAAGGGCTGCACAATGGGAGCAAAGCATTTCTCTTCCAAGGTATGGAGAATCTTTCCTATACTCCAGGCTGGGGTCAACCAAGGCCATTTGAATAATTTCTGAACTTGCTGGCAAATGTGTTTGACTGAACTTTTGCATTAGCTTGATGGCTGACGCTATTCCCGAGGGATGATGCACAGATGATCCATTTTTAACAGCAAGGTTGCTTGCTGCTCTTTAAGCATCATGTTTTTTTTTCTCTCTCTCCCTGCCTACTGTTCTTTCACTCTCTTGCCCATTTTTTTTGATTGATGGAAACTTAATTAATGTACAGCAGGGACGATGATGGCAGATGGTTTATTTTGTGAGTCGTGGGGAGCAATGAATAATAACAACACACCTTTCTGATCTGGGGGCAATTGATTTGGCTGGAAAACGCTAAACTAAGCTCCAGTTCTAGCTAAGAAAATACTCACTGAAAGTTTTATGTGAATAGACCAAAATGCTGAAATGAACTGTCCAGAGACTTGAGGCAAGGAGCTAAAAACGTGAACATTTGCGGGGAACAAAAGAGTCCCTTTTGAACTGTAATGTTGCACCCATTGCAAGAGAGAAAGAATGAATGAATTTTGGCCAGGTTTTAAAAAATCCAATTATTTCCCATGACAGCCAAAGGAGAGAAGCAGTAGTCTTGTCACAGTTTGAATAAATGAATTTCAGGACTTAATTCCAAAATAATAAAACCAATGTATAATCTAGTTCTCATTTTTTAATGAAATAATAATGATAAAAAGATCATTTAAACTCATTGGGTAGGGTTATTTTGTCTATACCTGTTAATTTTCAAATTAATTTTCAATTATAGTTTTAAAATGTCATGGGATTTTAAATCAAGCTGCTGACCAGAATTAAATTCTGAGGGAAAGAAATCTCAGCCTTCATTTAAAAAACAATCCTGAAAGATGGATGTTTGAAAGTAGGTCTGTCATCTGAAAGCTGCTACAATGTGCTTTTAAAATGTGGCTAAACAGGAGCAGGGAAGATGGTTCAACATATGGTGGAGTGAGAATAAAGCCCTGCATCACTCTGCAGTTTTAAAACATAGAGGATTGATTGTTCGCATCATTTGTTGGGTTAGGAGTTTTTACTCTGTTCTGAAATGATTTCTTGTGCAACAGGCAAGAAGTAGTGCTACCCAGAGAGAGCAGTTGTAATTTGAGAGAGGTATAATGTGGGAACAGAAATTCTTTGTTACTTTTGCATTAATGAGATAATTGATCCAAAATCTAATAGTCACTGAAGGGCTTTTTAAAGGGGAATCTCCATAGTGGTGTATTTCCCTGCTACAGCCAGCATGTGTCACTATGATCATTAACTCTGAAGCATCGGCATATGCCTTCAAAAAGGAACGAATTGACACATGCTATATTTAAACAGAAATGGGCTCATTATTTCAGAGCTTCGACTTCTACGTGAATGGAGAGTTCTTAGAATGGCAACATGTTTGTATGGCTCCATGGTTTGAGTCCTAAAATAGTTTTAATGTATAGCTAGTTATTCCATTTTAAGGCCCCATCCTGTTTTCATTGGGGAAAAAAGTCAAAACTCCCATTAACTTCAATGGTAATAGAACTGGCCATTTTCAAGAATAGTCCATTTTATTGTATATTTTCCCAGTGTTTGGAGAAACAGATTACGAGGGCGACTAAAAATCACTGGAGATTTTTTAACTACTGCCTTTCTCTTTGTGTAACTGGCAATGTATCTGGGAACTACATCGCAGTCTAATCAGATACAATGCTTCTGTTAAAGGTCAAGGACCCTAAACAAATGGGACCGATAGGACCTTAAACTCTCAGGCTTTTTTTTTATTGTGATTCTTCTCCCTGGTCCCCTTATTATATCTAATAAAAATACTTTTGTCTAAAGTGGTTGCTGAGGGCGCTCAGCATCTCTTGGGAAGCCTTCAGCACGTTGCAGGATTGGATACTTTTCCCCAATTGCTATATGGCTACATGACTGGTTTTCTGACAATAAAGACAGTCTTCTCTTGATGGACAGGCTTACATTTTTCTTACTTGCATTTAGGAATATACTGTATTAGACCAGTGGTCTATTTAATCATCTTCATTCTGGTCTTAGAGAATAAAGCACCGGGCGAATGAGACCATCTTTACTTCCTATATATGAATTTGCTGAATGCAAAATTATTGATTTTATTTTCCTCACCCTTGCCAGGGCCGTAGTCAGAGACCTAAATCCTTAGTCATATTCTGAAAGAGCCAAATAACAGAAGTGGTTGAAATGAACAGAATGAAAGAATCCTGGATTCTTTACTAGCTCTCTTCCCTCTTGTCTTCTCTTCATATAGCTTAACTACATGAGATTTTGCTATTTTTAATATCAAGAGTGTCTTTGGGCTACACCCTCAGTTGGCATAAATCAGTGTAGTTTCTATTGACTATTTGTTAATCATGTTGCTCCTCCTATTGAAGTTCTTGGCAAAATTGAATGGGAGCAGAATCAGGCCCCTAATTCAATCCTATTCGAACAAATATTCTTGTTACATCTATTTAAAAAGCATAAAAGAACTGAATGTGGAATGTATCATTATCTTTAAACGTTTCAGAACAGTGGAGACATGAACAGCTAACAGTCACAGGACAATTAAAGAAACAAAAGGGAAAAGCGAATGTAACATAGTGGTCTCTCTCCTGCAATCCTTACCTGGAGAAAAAGGCATTTAAATGTAAGTTTGCCTGAGAAGAGATTGCAGAATTGGATCTCATATCAATTTTTAACACATGATTTTTTTTCTGACCTAATTAGGTATTTGGATAAAATTTTCTTTCAGAATTAATTCTCATGGGCACCTGTATTCCCAGGAGATATAATTTACTAATGAGTTATGAATCTAGTTTCATTCTTTCATGGTCCCTTCAGTGGAATCTAAATGGCTCCAGATGCAATTTCAGGTTGAAAAATAATTCAACATTCCAAATTCACAGCCACTAAAACCCTCTTATTCTGTGTCAGACTGATCCTGCACTATTAAAGTCATTAGTACTTTTGCCACTGACTTCAAAAGGATCAAGATCAAGCACTATGTAGCTACAAGGGTTTCCATCACTGCAGAAATGTAATTGCACCATAATTGTAAGTACTTCACTGTTGCTGATGGGAGCACACATTTTTAAATAGAAAATGGAGGAAAGTCTTCTTTTAAAAAGGATGGTGTTGCTAAATATGTATATATACTAGTCACCAAGCAACCACAAACACAAGTATGGCAAAAACTTTTTTAGAGGAAATGGTCGAATCTTGTAAACCTTGGGATTTCATGCAGGTTGACTTGAAAGGCCAACAACGAAGAACACAAACTGGAAATTGGTATTTGCTGGTTGCGTATGACACTTCAAAGTATGTGGTGGTGCAGTCACTGAAGGATAAAAGGATTGAGACAATTACAGCCGCATTGAGGAAACATGTAGTGTTGCAGTTCAGCCCACCAAGTTGCACCTGGTATGAAGGAGTCACCCTGAGGTTGGAAATTAACAGCTCATACCTTTAAGGAAACTCCACTAACTCCACTATCTGTTTTCACATTTGTAACTGCAGGGACTTGCTGGCTGCTGCTTCCCGCAGCTCCCATTGGCTGGGAGTGGGGAACCGTGGCCACTGGGAGCTGCGGAGGGCCATGACTGGGGATGGTCAATGTAAACAAAAGGTCTTGTGGCCCACCTTTGGATTACCCTGATGGGCTGTGTGCGGAAGGTTGCTGATGCCTTTGCTAAACTAAGGGACCATTCAAAGTGAAGTGGCCTGTTAACCACCGGCTGAAGGTTGCTGATGCCTGTGCTAAACTAAGGGACCATTTAAAGTGAAGTGGCCCGTTAACCACTGGGTGAATGAGACCATTTTCACCCAAGGGGGGTTAGTGAGTTACAGATTCTTGTAATAAACCATAAATCCAGGGTCTTTATAAAGACCATGATTTTCAGTGTCTAGCTAAGTTATGAATTTTAAGTTCCTGGGCTCGTTTTTTGAAAGTGTTGTGCAGGTTTCCTTTGAGGATGAGGGCTGATAGCTCAGATACAGAGTAATCACTTTGTGAAAAGTGTTCACTTACAGGTGATAGGGTGTTTTTGTCTTTTATCATATTCCTGTGTAAGTTAATTCAAGAGCGTAGTGATTGGTTTCACCCACATAGTTATTATACTGGCATTTAGTGCACTGGGTGAGGTACATTGCATGTTGTGTCTTTCTAGTATTTCAGAAAGGGCAGTCCCCCTCAGTAGTCTTACAAATGTTTGCATGACTGTGTACAAGATCCATGATCCACATTAGGAATCTGCTGGGAAAAGGCTTTGACATCACCATCTAAAATACTAGGTATTATGCTGTTTTCTTATCAGTGCACTTGATCACCGTGATCATTAGTGCAAAGTCTGTCAAGTACTAGCAAATTCCAGTCTCATCTGCATAACCAGTAAATTGCTTCTCAGGCAAAAGTGCTTTAGCCATGTTGAAGTATCAGTTGTAATATTCGCTTATAGCAACCAAAAGACGTATTGGGACACTGCAAGGAACAACTCTGGTACCCCAGGCAGGACTATATACAGACTGTGTTGCTCAGGTATGAAAAATCCACAACCTTGAGCTACATAGTTATACTGACCTAACCCTCCATGTAGACAGCACTATGTCAGTGGGAGAATTTCTCCCATTGACATAGCCACCACCTCTTGGGGAGGTGGATTAACTACGCCAATAGGAAAAGCTCTCCCGTGGGCGTAGGAGCGTCTTAAGCGCTACAGAGGTGCAGCTGCACCAATGCAGCGTTTTAAGTGTAGGCCTGCCCTAAAACTTCCTATGGAATCACTTGACAATCAGATATAACAGCATACTTTCAAAACAAAACAACAAATGAACAATAGGATAACTTTACAGCACAATCTGTTAGTGGATGTGCTATCTTCACTGTTCATTATAAAGGTCTTTGACTTCCTTAGAAGGCAGGCATTATATAAATGCCAGATATTATTAATAATTATACTTCTTCCTTTATGAGTACACAGTATGATATAATTTCCATAGATCAAGGAGGGCGAAAGAAGGTGCAGCCTTCCTCTCTGCAAATAGTCAGAATTTCATGATTCCAAGAGTATTTGTTGCATTTTGAACTGCCTTTCTTTATCTTAGGACTTTCATGGACAACAACAGCATGAATTAGAGACGAATGAAAAGTTTGAGCGTTATGGGTTTGATCCTGCCAAATGCTGAGCTTTTCAGAGTCCAGTAAAATACTTACACACGTACATAATCCCATTGAAGTAAATTGTTTTCACTGCTAATAGAAAATTGTGTTCTCAGATTTTAGCACCAAAATAAGGACAGCAGGTGTAACTTAGTTTTTTTAAACCACTACTGTGAGCAATACTTTTGTATCATTCTGTCTCTGAAGTTCAGGCTCTGTATCATTTATACTCAGCTGGTGTCCAAAATCCCCAATCCCTTTGCACTGGGTGCTGCACAAACACAAATGACCAGACAGTCCAACATGGACTCCTCTTGCATCAAGTTACAGGAGACGTGGAGTGAGTGAACAGATCACTCTACAACATGTAAAAATAGGCATATAAAAAGAGAATCAAGGAATGGTGCTGCATGATGTTTGTGTTATTATTGGACGGAAGTCTAAGGAAAGTATATATCCATCAAAGGAAAGAGAAAATAAGAGGACTGACAGAAAAGTGCAATCAGACAATTAATAAATACTGGAATGTTTTTGGCTGTAGTAACTTTATGTAAGATAAATGTAAAAAGAATATGAAAGAGTAGAGAGACTTGTCTACACTACAGGCGAAATTCAATCTAAACTACGCAATTTGAGTTATGTGAATAGCATAACTCAGATTGACCTAGCTTAGATCTACTTAGCGTGGGGTCCAAACTATGTGATGTTGACAAGAGATGCTCTCTCATTGACTCCCCCTGCTTTTCTTGATCTGGTGGAGTACAAGAGTCGATGGGAGAGCGATCTGCAGTAAATTTAGCAGGTCTTCACTGGACCTACTAAATCAACTGCTGATGCATCGATTGCTGTGCGTTAATCCCCCAGGAAGTGTAGACAAGCCCTAAAAAATTTTTGTGATTGGAATGCTGAATTTTGAAGTTCATTCAGAAAAGAAACTAGTTTCTTCGGTTGAAATATTTAGCGTTTAAGTGTTTATGGACAAAGCCCAGATATATCTGATGAGCAGAAATGGTCCTGGTGGCAGTATATGGTAGGTTCCGATGAAGAATGACATGTAGTATAAAACACAAAAGAGCAGATTTAATCTGTCAGTCTGAATTATGAAATGACTTTAGTACTACTGGCTTTTGAATTGCCCAAAAAATAAAACTAAAATAGGCCAATTTGTACAATGGTTCATCATGACTATAAGGATAGCTAGCTTAGTATATATAAAGGTTAGCAGTACATTATTGCAGTTTGTATGTACTTATTATGTGTCCTTGGGTTTCCCGTCAGAAGGAGCATTGTGTTTTGGTCTGTAATTATAGGTCCTCTCATTGCCAAATAAATGAGTTAGAAAGAAACTTTAAAATGAAATGAGCTGTCATGTATGTAGAAATAGGTGTCACAAAGATTTGATTCTGGCTTTGCACTTCACAAGGTTGTACTTGTAGTGTCATTCCCTTTCTAGTTTTGGAGAGACTATGGTTTGTCTCTATGGAAGTAGCAGGGTTTGGCTTTCCCTGGAGGCTAGGGCTGTAGGAGTGAAGGCTATGTGCCTCTGTACTAACTCCTGGCTCTCCCTGGGCCCTTCCAGTTCCTTAACAGCATGGTTCCTGCAGGAGGACACTGTGTGTGGGAGGAAAGGTAGGGTTTGTGCAGTGTAGGGGGAGAAAGCAGATAAGTCTATGCTGACATGGACACAATAGTTTACCTGCCAAAATCCTGTGCGATTAGGGGAGGCGGGGGAGATATAATGTCAAAGAGAGTAGCTAACCCTTTGCTGTTTCCACAGCTTTGAGGAAGGAGGAGATGATGCAGTAGGACTGGCTCTTCTCACTTTTGTACCTCTGCCTGTATTCACTGGAGTTCATTTCCAATGTCTGTGGAGGGGGTGGGGATAGGAAGGTCAATATAGCTTAGAATCTGGTAATTAATTCAATTTCAGTTACTTCTCCTACCCCTGCTGTTTAATTGTATACCTGTAAGTAACAGGCATTGTTGAATTCTAGGAATACTTATAGTACAAAAGTGAGGGTGCTGTAGTACCATATCAATTCCCTTAATAATCAGCTGGGACTTGATTCTGCCAGAATGAGTAATATTTAATTCTGCAAGTAACCCTATTGATTTTAATAGGACTACTCATGGAAGAAGGTACTGTTCACATAAGAATGTGAGAATGGGACCCTTCTAATTTTAGCAATATGAGCAGAAATCTGTGGCACTCAGATTACAATCTGGGCAAACCTTCTTTTGTCTAAGAACTGCTTTTTCCATAGCAATTCTGTTAGCTGATTTAATGTAAATAATTACACACCATTTACAGAATAACTGTTGGCTAAAGCTATTCACTTACAGCTATAAAATAATCATAATTGCTATTGTACATCATTTCCCTGTTCTTGAAGAAGGCCCACATGCCAATTTAATAGAATCTCAAGCAGAAAATTCCTAACTTGGCTGATTGTCTCTCTAAATACATAGGGCTCAATTCAGTATATTTGCATGAAAACTAGAGAGAGACGAGTATGGCACATAGCTCCACAGTAGGCACTGTAGGAAAATACATGCCCTCAGTACCTGTATATTCGAGTGGGAGTGTAAATTCTTGCTTAAATTGATGAGGGAGGCTATTGAGTCAGTCAGAAGAATGAAGGGCAGCAAATGGAAGGGGCATCTCTCTGCATGTGACAGGACACCTAGGCAGCTGGTCAGTAGCAGATGAGCATAGATGACAGTCACCAAACAACCTCTGTTGAAAGTGTAGCAGGACACAATGGACTCAGTTGAAGTAAAATATCTTATGTTGACAGCAAAACCACATCTGTTTTACATACGGTATAGTGCATGACATCTTGATCCACTATGTACAATAAGATACAGGGGATAGGGACTTCTGTGCATCTCGTACCCGTCAAATGTGTTGCCTCCACATTGCTGCTTAACACTCCCAGAGCATAGAGATAGCAACGTGTGGGTGAGGTGCTGCCACTCTGTGTGTAATTGCTTTTCTGTAGTTTACCTCTAATTGAACATATGGTCACTACAGAATAGCTATGACCAGCTACATAAGGGTTTTTGTGGGTTTTTCACAGCAATCATGTTCAACTGGTCAGGGGAGAACGCAGGAATTTCCTGCACAGTAACTGATACTCTGGGTCAGTGCCTGAATGTATTTTTCTTGCCCTTACCCACACCCAACTCCAGTGTCTGCTGTGTGTGAAAGCACAGGTATGATATAAGGAGCAGGGTGCCTGAACATTCCTGTGGTCCAGTTCTGCCTACTCACTTTTAACTCATATTATCCAGAGCCCATAGACACGGGATGGACAGGTAGCTGTAGAATTGCTTGCTGAATACAGAATCTGTCACAGTTTTAGGCTGACTGCTCTTATATTACTCCTTCATGGTCTACTTCAGGAGTGCCCAGTCAGGTCTCAGACCTCTAGCCACCACCTATATCTGGGCAGAGACCTATGTCCCACTCCCTTCTGAGCAGAGATTTTAAGGTTGCGTGGCCCTCTGTCTTACATTATACTATCTCCAGCAAGCCAGTCTGCCTAATGGCCAGCACCTGGGCTTTGCTTCCTCTCTGAGGGCTATGATAGATGTGATTTACCAGTAATCCAAACAGCTCTTTCTAAGCAAGCACATTTATTCATAGGGAAAAAGCATCACAGACAGAGCATAAAAAAACCCAATAAGCAGGTTTAAATGTACACTAAACATACCAGGAGTCACCCATCAGCCTTGTGGGGCCCTGGTAGCCCAAAGTCCTTCAGCAGGATTGAGGCCCCTTTGGACAAAAGTTCATGTCCATTTGCTGGCTGAGAAAGAAAGCCCTGTGACAGTTCAAGCTCAGCTTTTTAAACCAAAATCCCTTTCTTTGTGTGAGTCTATGGAATACCCAGTTTGAAACAGTATATGCAAACCTCTTCAGTGTTTCATTAGCAAAGAGTGAAGCTGAATGCAGGTTACGTAGAACAAATGGAACATTGATGTGGAAACGGTGGCAAAATGAGGACAGATACGCGCATTGAGCACCAGGTCACAACTTTTGGTAAATTTGAACACAGAGAAGGGGTGCTACCCACCCATCACCCATACTCTCCTATACCAGGTACTTTATTGGTTCCAGTGTGAGGGTTACAGGACTTCTTACTGTATAACCTATAACTCAGGGTAGGCTTTCCCCAGCCCATTCCACCCAGGACTCAGCTCTGTCTGAGTCCCAGCACCTTCCTCCCCATGAGGGGATAGGGGGTGGGGACCATGGCCTACAAGAGCCACAAGGACTCACCTTGTCCTGCAAGGGCCACAAGGTCTGACCCTATCCCATAAGCCTGAGATCCATCACCAAAATTCCAGGTCATTTACTTCTCTTAACCCCGCCTCCCATGGTTCGTTAGATCCTGAGAGCTGGGGAATGCTGGCCAGTCAGCACCCCTTCCCCCACAGCCAATAGGTGCCAGAGACTCCCGGGGGAGGATCTACCTAGTGTCCCTTAGCGAGTGTCTCCCTCCCTTGCTGCTGTTACTATGCCCCTTTCACCACCAGCCCCATCAAGTTCCCCCACCTGTTGAGACAGGTGCATAGCATTTATTAACCCTGTGCATTGCTTTCTCCATGTGGCCTAGCTCCCAGCATTCCCTGTTCCACTGGTGTCCATTCAATAACAGTCCCTCCAGGGAACCTGAATTCTCTAACTCCAATTCCATTGATCATGATACATGACGGGGGTGGTACCTCTCTGGAGTTGTTTGGTCTCAATAACTCGCCTTAATAACATACTGTTTTTAGTTCCTGGAGGATTTGTGGTAATCCTCCCCTATGGAGTATAACACAATTGTACATAAACCATTCATAAACTTAATACAGTGGTCTCCAAAGATACTTCATGTGGTTGCAATATCTGTCACAGAGTTTTTTTACTTCACACAAGCCAGATATTTTCCATGTGGAAGTGTTAGTAGTGGTCCTTAAGAATTTGGCTGCCTCCTATGTGTCTCAAGCAGGTAAAGAGTTGAGCTCATAATGTATTTAAAGTCAGTATATAAGAGTTTGAGATTATATTTGGTTGTCATGGGAAACTCCCCTTTCATGTGGTTACTCTTCAGATCCCTATGGTTTGTCATGTTTCAATATCTCTCAGGTTTCAAATTCAGCACAGCAGCCAATCCTGTCATGTTAAAAACTCAAGGGAAAGTTCTGTATGTGATGAAGCACTAGAAAATATTTCAGTGCCCTGATCTGAAAGTGAGTCCTTGTCACTTCTCCAGGTCCATCTGTTTTATCTAAATCCCTTTTTAGCTTTATCTCAAGCTCTATGATACGCTAATATGCCCATCGCTATTGTATGTAATGGTTTTGTCCTAGAAAAAATAGACTTAATATGATGTGAGGGGGGCTCCAATATTATCGTGGCACTCTTCGGTTAGAGGTAGTACTAGTTACATTGCTTTTCCATTATAAACGCTTATCTGGTGATTATAATAGTTCTGAAAATAACAAACAAATTTGTTGCTAACATGACATGATTAAGGTTCAGCCTGGGAATATGTTTATTTTTATTAAACTTGAAAAAAAATCATTATAGCCATTTTTAATGTATAGATTTGCAGATAAAAAATAGAAAGTGGTTTCAAATGTTGTTTTGTACTCCTGTAATTCAAAAATGTCTTTTTTGGTTTGGCATTGCACCTCTTTAGTCTGTTTGGTGAACCTGAGGAGCTGGGAGACAGCTGTGTAACATGACTTTAGAAAAGTGGATTTTGTACCCAACCAGCAACTCTTGAAAGATGCTAGTCTTAATGGAAGGCTAGAGATGGCATAGCATAAAACATGAATAGAATAGAACAGAACTCTGAAAACAATGTTCATGAGGGTTTTAGCATATAGATTGAACATGTATTTGCAGCAGCAAAATATTGAGCTATCTATGGCATAGCTACAGTGAAAGATTGTATCACTGTACAAACTTAAATATACTATTTTGCCCCGATTGTACTTCAGTAAGATTGTAATCCCCGCACTTGCATACTAGTTGTTTGTTGTGTTCATTAAGAATCACAGCATACAGGAGTCCATACAGTTTGGGCACTAGGTGCCAGTGTATGTTGACTGAGTCTTTATTTCCTTTGACTCTTAGGTAGGATTTAGTAGTTGCAATAAAAGTGTGGAGGGTTGATGTCTGTAATGTCCATTAAGCATAGTCAGTCTTTAGAGCCCTGGAAGCCAAAGCCACCTACTTCTATTCTGGAAACTTAGAAATATAAAGGACAATCACAGTTTTGACCTTTTTCTAAAAATATGTTTCTCATCTTTTTACTTGCAAAGAGCCTTGAAAGTGTATATATGAAAATATCCTGCAGTAAATCAGTCACTAGGGTTGGATGTTCCATTCTGTTTATATATATATATATATAAAACTTAAAAATGTAGTGTTTTTTGTTACATAATTGCACTCAAAAACAAAACTATATAAACTTTAGAGCCAACTCCACTCAGTCCTACTTCTTGTTCAGCCAGTTGCTAAGAAAATGTTTGTTTACATTTACAGTGTCACCTGAAAATGAGAACAGGCATTCACATGGCACTTTTGTAGGCAGCATTGCAAGGTATTTACATGCCAGATATGCTAAACATTCGTATGCCCTTTCATGCTTTAGCCACCATTCCAGAGGATCTGTTCTCGCTTTCAGATGACATTGTGGGCAGCATTATCTCCTGCAAATGTAGACAAACTTGTTAGTCTTAGCGATTGGCTGAACAAGAAGTAGGACTGAGTAGATTTGTAGGCTCTAAAGTTTTACATATGTTTTTTTTTGAGTGCAGTTATTTTTTGTATATAATTCTACATTTGTAAGTTCAACTTTCATGATAAAGAGATTGCACTACAGTAGTTGTCTTAGGTGAATTGAAAATACTATATCTTTTGTTTTTTACAGTGCAAATATTTGTAATAAAAAATAAATATAAAGTGAGCACGGTACACTTTGTATTCTGTGTGGTAATTGAAATCAATATATTTGAAAATGTAGAAAACAACCAAAAATATTTAAATAAAAGCTATTCTGTTATTATTTAATAGTGCAGTGAATCGTGATTAATTTTTTAAATCACTTAAGAGCCCTAATACAGACATATCATGATGTGACAGATTTTCATTACCAATCTGCCTGGGCCATAGTTGATCAGGCTGGGCCACAGGATCTTTTCTGGGGAGGAGATGATGAGGCATACCAAGTGCCTAAATTTTAAAGCTTTATTAATAAAATACAGCAGAGAGTGCTGGGAACACTCCCAGTCACTCAGGGGAAGAAAGAAAGCATTAGCACCCCTAGCCCTAACCCACTTTCATACTCACACAAACACTACCCAAAACCGGCCAGGTCTGGGTGTAACATAAGAAGAAGAGGGGGAAGGGTGGATGGGAGTTCTTGCCCTGGGCCCAGGTCATCCAAGAATCTGCTGTAATCTTCAAATTGCTCCAGCTCTCAGGAGGGTTTTTAAGTCCTGGATTCCTCTGAGGGTGTCGTCCAGGACCCTCTGTGCCTGGTGCTCTTTGTACCTCTCATAACATTTCTTCCCAGATCTGGACCTTAGCGTCCAAAATATGGGTGTTAGCATGAAAACCTCCAAGCTTAGTTACCAGCTTGGACCTGGTAATTGCTGCCACCAGCTAGGAATTATACAGTGCCTAGCTCACTGTGGTTTCCCCAAAACCTTCCCGAGGGGACCCCCAGACTCAGATGCCTTGAGTCTTACAACAAAGGGAAATAACCCCCACCCCTTGTTTCCTTGTTCTTCCTCCCAGGCTCCCCTCCCTGGACGACCCTAGGAGATTCCCTGCTTCCAGTCCTGGATACACAAGTACCGAGAGATCTAATCTCTCTTCCCCCTCACCCAAAGGGTATGCAAAGTCAGGCTTAGTAAATCTAACACAAAGAGATTTTTCCCCTGACTTCTTCCTCCCACCAATTCCCTGGTGAGCTGCAGACTCAATTCCCTGGAGTCCCCACTAAAGAAAAACTCCAACAGGTCTTAAAAAGAAAGCTTTATATAAAAAAGAAAGAAAAAGACATTAAAAATAGTCTCTGTATTAAGGTGACAATATACAGGGTCAATTGCTTAAAGGAAAAAATTGAATAAACAACCTTATCCAAAAAGAATACAATTTAAAACATTCCAGCAACTACACACATGTAAATACAAAAGAAAACAATATAAACCTATTGTCTTACTATCCTTGTACTTACAACTTGGAAACAGAAGATTAGAAAGCCAGGAGATAGAAAAATCATTCTCAGAGCCGAGAGGGTCACTGAACCAAGACAAAGAACAACAAACTCACACCCAAAACTTCCCTCCACCCAGATTTGAAAAAGTCTTGTTTCCTGATTGGTCCTCTGGTCAGGTGTTTCAGGTTACTGTTTGTTAACCCTTTTATAGGTGAAAGAGACATTAACCCTTAGCTATCTGTTTATGACACGCCCCCCAAATTGCAGACAGTGGGGAACCTCACTGGCGGCGATTTCTTCCTAGAACTTTAAAATAGACAGATTAATACAACACATGCACCTTTACATATACCACTAAGTATATAACTAACAGGCTTTTACATTTTAAGAACACTTTTTAACTATTGGATTTTGGGAAACTTTCACGAGAGAGTGCATCAGCTACTTTGTTAGAAGCTCCTGAGATGTGCTGAATTTCAAAATCAAAATCTTGGAGAGCTAAACTCCAACAAAAAGTTTCTTGTTGTTCCCCTTGGCAGTATGAAGCCACTTTAGCGCAGCATGGTCAGTTTGTAGCTGGAACCGCCGTCCCCAAACATATGGGCGTAGCTTTTCCAGGGCGTACACAGTGGCATAGCATTCCTTTTCACTGACTGACCAGTGACTTTCCCTCTCAAACAGTTTCTTGCTGAGAAACACGACAGGATGGAAGTTGTGATCCGTTGCTTCCTGCATGAGAACTGCTCCTATACCACGCTCAGATGCATCCGTGGTTACTAGGAATGGCTTGTCAAAGTCCGGGGCCCTGAGCACAGGGTCAGACATGAGCGTCGCCTTAAGTTGGGTAAAGGCCTTTTGACACTCATCAGTCCACTTAACTGCATTCGGCTGGGTCTTTTTGGTCAGGTTGGTCAGTGGGGCAGCGATTTGGCTGTAGTGTGGTACAAATCGCCTGTAATAGCCGGCCAAGCCTAAGAAGGATTGGACCTGTTTCTTTGACTTTGGGACAGGCCACTTTTGGATAGCCTCCACCTTGGCCTGTAGGGGGTTTATGGTTCCTCAACCCACCTGGTGTCCCAGGTAAGTCACTCTGTTTTGGCCTATTTGACACTTTTTGGCCTTAACAGTTAGTCCGGCCTGCCTGATGCGCTCAAAGACCTTTTCCAGGTGTAGTAGGTGTTCAGGCCAGGAGTCTGAAAAAATGGCCACATCATCGAGGTAGGCAACTGCATATTCTCCCAGTCCTGCTAGTAGACCATCTACCAGGCTCTGGAAGGTGGCGGGTGCATTTCAAAGCCCGAAAGGAAGGACATTAAATTCATACACTCCCGCATGGGTGATGAATGCTGACCTTTCCTTGGCAGGTTCGTCTAGTGGTACTTGCCAGTACCCCTTGGTTAAGTCAATTGCAGATATGAATTGGGCACGTCCCAACTTCTCCAATAGCTCATCGGTGCGTGGCATTGGATAGTCGTCCAATTGGACGAGTTACCGCATTTAGCTTATGGTAGTCCACGCAAAAGTGTATTTCCCCATCTGGTTTGGGTACCAGAACCACTGGAGGTGCCCATGCATTGGTAGATGAGCGTATTATACCCATCTGTAGCATGTCCTGGATCTCCCGTTCTATAGCAGATTGGGCATGAGGAGACACCCGGTAGGGTGGTGTTCTAATTGGGTGAGCATTACCTGTGTCAATGGAGTGGTATGCCCGTTCAGTCCATCCTGGGGTGGCTGAGAACAATGGGGCGAAGCTAGTGCACAGCTCCTTGATTTGTTGCCGCAGCAGACGTTCCAGGGTTGTGGAGAGGTTCACCTCTTCCACGCCACCGTCTTTTTTCCCGTCGTAGTAGACACCTTCAGGCCACTCAGCATCATCTCCCTGGACTATAAACTGACAAACCTGTAAGTCTCTGGAATAGAAAGGCTTGAGAGAATTAACATGGTACACTCTGGGCTTTAGTGAGGAATTGGGAAATGCTATGAGGTAGTTCACAGTTCCCAGGCGCTCTTGGACCGTGAATGGCCCTTCCCATGATGCTTCCATCTTATGGGCCTGTTGCGCCTTTAAGACCATAACCTGGTCTCCTACCTTGAAGGAACGTTCTCTGGTATGTTTGTCATACCAGGCCTTTTGCTCTTCCTGAGCATTTTTTAGGTTTTCTTTAGCAAGCGCTAAAGCGTGTCGGAGGGTGTTTTGTAGGTTGCTTACAAAGTCCAGAATATTAGTCCCTGGAGAAGGTGTAAACCCCTCCCATTGCTGCTTCACCAACTGTAATGGCCCCTTAACCTCGTGACCATACACAAGTTCAAACGGTGAAAACCCTAAACTGGGATGTGGTACAGCCCTGTAGGCAAAAAGCAACTGCTGCAACACTAGGTCCCAATTACTGGAGTGTTCGTTGATGAATTTACGTATCCTGGCCCCCAAAGTTCCATTAAACCTTTCGACCAGGCCATTGGTTTGATGGTGGTACAGGGTGGCAACCAAGTGGTTCACCCCATGAGTTTTCCACAGTTTTTGCATGGTCCCTGCCAGGAAATTAGATCCTGAATCTGTAAGGATGTCGGAGGGCCAACCTACCCTGGCAAAAATGTCTGTTAGGGCCTGACACATAGCGTTAGCCCTGGTGTTGCCTAGAGCTACTGCTTCCGGCCATCAGGTAGCAAAGTCCACGAAAGTCAGTACGTACTGCTTTCCTCTGGGCGTCTTTTTTGGGAAAGGACCCAGAATATCCACAACTACTCGCTGAAATGGGACCTCAAATATGGGGAGTGGCTGGAGAGGGGCCTTGACCTGGTCTTGGGGCTTTCCCACTCTTTGGCATACCTCACATGATCCTGGGTTATCCCCATTCTGTATCTGGCCTTGGTTTGAAAATGTTTATAATCGTTCATTCTGTCCTTTGGCATTTCAACCGCAACCTCTGCTAAGGGTCCACTGAGCTGTGGCCTCAATTCCACCATGTACTGGTCTTCAGGGATGCTGTACCCAAGACAGGCTCTTTCAAAATTTTCCAAGAAGGCCTCAGAGTCATCACCTGCCTTGTAGGTGGGAAATTTCCTGTGTTGTGGAACAAGTATTGGCGAAGGGTTGTTAGGATTGGCTGTGTTTTGTTGCTTAGCCTTTTCTAATTCCTGGGCCTGCCAGTGGGTTTCCCTCAGGAGTTCCAACTCTCTCCTGTGGGTAGCCTCTTTTTCTCTTTCTCTCAGCTCCATCTCTTGTAGTTTTTTTTCCATATCTCACCTGTGCTCTGCGTCTTTGATTTGTTCCTTGGCCACCATTTTTGCCTTAGAAGTCATGGCTCCTATTTTCTTGTGTTGGGGTGCCCTCCGGTGTTTATTGTCTGAACTGCTAGCTCTGTTGTCTCCTGGGGTTTGCCTAGCAACAGTGCCTTTTTTTTTCTAGCTAATCTTTTAAAGGTAAAGTAAACCAGAAAAACCACTTTATTTGCATGTGTGTTGTGCTGGGTACTTAACTCTCAATCAGAGTGCTATGGTATAACAAAAGACCCTTAATCACAGCTTGGTAGTTCCTTGCTTAATATGCAAGCTACTGCCAGGAGAGAACAGAAAAAAAAATTTCTCTGGTTCCTTTTAAAACCAAACCCTCTCTGCTTAAAAGCCCCTAGCAGAGAAAAGAAAAATATAATATTCCTACTGGCTTCTGGATTCGATCTTTATCCCACCGCTCTGCCACCATGTCATAACATTTCTTCCCAGATCTGGACCTTAGCGTCCAAAATATGGGTGTTAGCATGAAAACCTCCAAGCTTAGTTACCAGCTTGGACCTGGTAATTGCTGCCACCAGCTAGGAATTATACAGTGCCTAGCTCACTGTGGTTTCCCCAAAACCTTCCCTAGGGGACCCCCAGACTCAGATGCCTTGAGTCTTACAACAAAGGGAAATATCCCCCTCCCCTTGTTTCCTTGTTACTTTCTCCCAGGCTTCCCTCCCTGGACGACCCTAGGAGATTCCCTGCTTCCAGTCCTGGATACACAAGTACCGAGAGATCTAATCTCTCTTCCCCCTCACCCAGAGGGTATGCAAAGTCAGGCTTAGTAAATCTAACACAAAGAGATTTTCCCCTGACTTCTTCCTCCCACCAATTCCCTGGTGAGCTGCAGACTCAATTCCCTGGAGTCCCCACTAAAGAAAAACTCCAACAGGTCTTAAAAAGAAAGCTTTATATAAAAAAGAAAGAAAAAGACATTAAAAATAGTCTCTGTATTAAGGTGACAATATACAGGGTCAATTGCTTAAAGGAAAAAAATGAATAAACAGCCTTATCCAAAAAGAATACAATTTAAAACATTCCAGCAACTACACACATGTAAATACAAAAGAAAACAATATAAACCTATTGTCTTACTATCCTTGTACTTACAACTTGGAAACAGAAGATTAGAAAGCCAGGAGATAGAAAAATCATTCTCAGAGCCGAGAGGGTCACTGAACCAAGACAAAGAACAACAAACTCACACCCAAAACTTCCCTCCACCCAGGTTTGAAAAAGTCTTGTTTCCTGATTGGTCCTCTGGTCAGGTGTTTCAGGTTACTGTTTGTTACCCTTTTATAGGTGAAAGAGACATTAACCCTTAGCTATCTGTTTATGACAGTACCAGTCCCAATAGGCTTGCTGTGGCCTTCTTGGCTGCCCAAAACACACTGACTCCGGAGAATTTGGTTTCCCTTCTGTTGGCCTTCACCATTGCCACCTCATTTGCTCTGTTTTTGCTGCTCTCTTTGCAGCTTTGCTCCACTTAGTTCTCCTCTTCTCATGACTGAGCAGCTGTAGATTTCTCGTCTGTAGATTTCTTGTTGAGCCCATAACCTTGGGCCGGGGCCAGCACCTTATCTTCACACGGAACTAGCTAAAGTGCCAAGTTAATCCGTTTTCTACTTTTTTCTTTCTTCCTCCCATCCCTCTTGGCCTCTCGTACTCCTGCAAGGGAATCTTCCATTCTCCATTCACACACTTTTGATCCTCTCCGAAATGCTTTCCGATGCTTGCAACAGGGTTAGCCACATACACTGCTGATCTGCCTTCCCTGGGGACTCCCTGAGGGAGGGGACCACTGGGGTTTGACAATGAATCCTTTGTTTTTCTGAGAGAATGAAAGCCAATTTGCAGTTGTATGGGATAGATAGGCTGTCTCACATGCTGCAAGTGGCTCTAAGCTGTAGCCCCACCAGTGTAAACTCTTCTCACATCAAAGTGATGTTTGTCCAAAGGACGAGGGTATCTAAGTAACAGGGGTGGCTCAAGGCATTTTGCTGCCCCAAGCACGTCAGGCAGGTTGCCTTTGACGGCTTGCCTGCGGAGGATCCGCTGGTCCCGCGGCTTCGGCGGACCTCCTGCAGGCGTGCCTGTGGGAGGTACTCCGAAGCTGCGGGACCAGCAGACCCTCTGCAGGCAAGCCGCCGAAGGCAGCCTGCCTGCCGCCCTCGCGGCACTGGCAGAGCACCCCCCACAGCTTGCCGCCCCAAGCACGCACTTGGCGTGCTGGGGCCTGGAGCCACCCCTGCTAAGTAATCACAGTGTGGTCTGTGGTCTGGTACTGTATTACACCTGAAATGGGGGAACAGAGGACTCTTTAATACTAATCCTGACACTTAAATGTACTCTTTTTGTGGCCTGAGCCAAGACAATTAACCTTTCAGCCTGTGTTTCCCCATTTCTAAAATGAGGATGATAATAATATGTAGAGACCAGACAGAGGCAGTGCAGTGTATATGCTAAAGTTCACTAGAAAGCGCACAGCATTCCCCGACCTGCAATTTACTTCGGGAATTATCTCTGGCAATGGCTGTTTAAATGCTGGCAACTGCTCAAAATCAGTTGGCCTTCACTTCTGAAGCAGGTGACTAGGGGTAGAGAAACAGATGCACCTTTCGACATGTATAAAAAAGAATTAGTTTAATACAGATATGCTCCAAAGAGTCATTTAAGTGACCCCATCCAAAATCGTAAGACTAGCCCTGAGGCACGATCATGGTTGAGAGGACTCAGTACATTTCAAGGTGTAGGAGCTGAAAAATCGTTTTGCAGGCTCAAAAAAATGCTAAGGATGGTTATTTTAAGTACACATTCAGGAATCCGGTTTGATGAAAGGCGCCACACAAACCCTCAGCTTAGCATGACTTTCATCAGGCTTCTGGAAAAATCTAGTTTACGGTGGGCATGTTCAGAGACTGAACACTGCATAGTCATTCTCACTCTAGTATTTCATCACCTGTTTTGCAGCGTGCTCCAGCATAGATATGAAACACTATTATTGATTAACATTGAATGCCTAATGTACCAACAGCTCTAATTTGCCCAGGACAGTCTCAGGTTTGCAAACCCTGTCCTGAGGAACTGTAACTGCTTGTTGTCCCAAGGCTGGGTGGTTGTTCTCAGTCAACTATCATATTGTACTATATTATCTAGTGTTTTTTATTCTTTTGTTGTGTCACAGTTGACAATTTGTCTCTTAAACTATGTATAAAATTAATAAACAGGAAAACTAATAAATCAAGCTATAATTGTCAGTCCCCAGGCAACAGAAAAGAAACCTTTACATACAGAGAGCTTTGAAAGAAATCATGAATACTTATGCAAATACAAATTACTCAGGTTAGGCATGCAAGTTAGGTGCTTAATTCTGGTTTTTTTTTAATTCACAAACCTACATTGCAGCCCTAAAGCGATGTCCATTCTCTCAGTGTGCCCAGATTGGTTTTATGCACACAGTAGCTTCTGTTGAGAAGTGCCAATTGTAGAAAAGGTTAGTGTATACAATGTGACCCATTTTAGGTGTGCAGTTGTCAGGTTTTACATATGCAGCATAAGTGGATATTTTTTTCCAAATGTAGACCATCAAGTTTTACCTACAAGTATCAGAGTAAAGTGAAGTTATTTTAAATGAGAAGATATCCCTTTCTGGCCTACACATCAAGAACTTGATTGACATTCAGACTAGAGAGCTGCAAAGCAAGGATGATTGGAACTTCACCAGTTGCTGCATAACAAACTGAAATTTCCCCCTTGCTTTTATCGGATGTAATGATTTGGTTTCAATTCACTTTGTTCATTTAGTTTTGCTCTCTTTTTAATTTTTTTCTGTTATTGATGCCTAAATTTTGACTTATGTGTCTCTGGTTAAAAATGGAGGCAATCAAAATCAGCGGACGCTTTTGAAACAGAATGAAATCCTAGTCCCATTGAAGTAAATGGGAGTTTTGCCATTGACTTTAATGGCATCTGTCATAAACAGATAGTTAAGGGTTAATGCCTCTTTTACCTGCAAAGGGTTAAGAAGTTCACCTAATCTAGCTGACACCTGACTAGAGGAACCAATGGGGGAAGCAGATGTTTCAAAAGGAAGGAGGGAAGTTTCCTTTGTTTAGAGTCAGTTTCAGTTTCAGCCGGAGTGAGAAAGATCAAGGAACCAGCCTCTTATCAGAGTAGTAAGTTTTAGAAAGGAATAAATAGGTTTATGTGTATTTTCTTTTGTAACTTGTCTTTGTGCAATTAGGGGAGTAATCAAATTTGGGTATTCTTGTGTGTACTAACGTTTCTGTCCAGGGGAACATCCTGTGTTTTAAATCTGTTGGCTGTGAGATCAGCTTGTATGCTGTCTCCCAGAGGTTTTTTTTCTTTTATCTTTCTTTTCTTTAATTAAAAGCCTTCTTTTTAAGAACCTGATTAATTTTTTCCCTGTTTTTTAGATCCAAGGGAATTGGATCTGGACTCACCAGGGATTGTTGGGGGGGGAAATAGGGTGGGGAAGGAGTAATTCTTCCTTGTTTTTTAGATCCAAGGGAATTGGATCTAGACTCACCAGGGAGGGAGAAGGGAGGAGGAAGTAGTAATTCTTCCTTGTTTTAAGATCCAAGGGATTTGGATCAGTGTTCACCAGGGACTTGGTGGAGGAATCTCTCAAGGCTACCCAGCGAGGGAAAGGTTTTTTGGGGGGAAGACAGAGTTTTCCAGATAACTCAGAAATCTGGATGGTGGCAGCGAGACCAAATCTAAGCTGGTAGGTAAGCTTAGAGGTGTTCATGCAGGTCCCCACATCTGTACCCTAAAGTTCAGAGTGCGGGTGAGACCTATGACAGCGTCAAAAAGTCATACTATATGTATTAGGCTCATAGACTTTAAAGTCAGGTGGGACCATCATGATCATCTAGTCTGACCTCCTGCACATTGCAGCCTACAGAACCTCACTCATTCAGTCCTGATATAGACCCCTAACCTCTGGCTGAGTTACTGACATCCTGAAATTATGATTTAAAGACTTCAAGTTACAGAGAATCCACCATTTAGACTAGTTTAAACCTGCAAGTGACCCGTGCCCCAATATGCAGAGGAAGGTGAAACCCCCTCAGGTTCTCTGCCAATCTCACCTAGGGGAAAATTCCTTCCCCCCTCAAATATGGCAGTTGGTTAGACCCTGAGCATGTCAGCAAGACCCACCAGCCAGATATTTCGGAAAGAATTCTCTGTAGTAATTCAGAGCCCTGCCTATTTAGTGTCCCATCAGCAGCCACTAGAGATATTTGCTGCTAGCAGTTGCAGGTCAGCTACATGCCATTGCAGGCAGTCTCATCATACCATCCCCTCCATAAACTTATCCAGATCAGTCTTGAAGCCAGTTAGGTTTTTTGCCCCCACTGTTTCCCGTCCAGAACTTCATTCCTCTGATGGTTAGAAACATTAACGTAATTTCAAGGCTAAACTTGAAAGGTGGCCAGTTTATATCCATTTCTTCTTGTGTCCACATGGGTGCTTAACTTAAATAATTCCTCTCCCTCCCTGGTATTTATCCCTCTGATGTATTTATAGAGAGCAAACCTATCTCCCCTCAGCCTTCGTTTGGTTAGATTTAACAAGCCAAGCTATTTGAGTCTCATCTCATAAGGTAGGTTTTCCATTCCCCAGGTCATCCTAATAACCCTTCCTGGCACCCGTTCCAGTTTGAATAATCTTTCTTAAACATGGGAGACTAGCATTGCACACAGTATTCCAGGTAAGGTCTCACCAGAGCCTTGTATGATGGTACTAACACTTCCCTGTTTCTACTGGAAATAACTCGCCTGATGGGACTGCATTAGCCTTTCTTCACAGTTGCATCACATTTGTGGTTCATAGTGATCCTGTGATCAACCAATACAACCAGGTCTTTCTCTTCCTCTGCCACTTCCAACTGATACGTAACCAGTTTATAGCAAAAATTCTTATTGTTAATCCCTAAGTGCATGACCTTGAACTTTGCACAATTAAATCTCATCCCATTTCTATTACTCCAGTTTTCAAGGTCCTCCAGATCTTCTTTTATGATATTCTTGTCCTCCTCCATATTGGCAATATTTCCCAACTTTATGTCATCCGCAAATTTTATCACACTCCCACTTTTTGTGCCAAGGTCAGTAATAAAAATGTGAAATAAGATTGGTCCCAAGATTGATCCCTGAGGAACCCTACTAGTAGCCTCCCTCCAGCTGAACAATTCACCTTTCAGTATGAACTATTGTAGTCTCCCCTTAACCAGTTCCTTATTCATCTTTCAATTCTCATTAATCCCTATCCTCTCCAATTTAACTAATAATTTCCTGTGTGGAACCATATTGAATACCTTACTGAAATCCAGGTAGAACAGATCTAGTGCATTTTCTTTGTCTAAAAAAATCAGTTTTCTTCTCAAAGAAGGAGATCAGGTTGGTCTGACATGATCTACCTTTTGTAAAACCATGTTGTATTTTAACCCAATTACCATTCACCTCTATATCCTTAACTACTTTCTCTTTCAAAAATTGTTCCAGGATTAGTATATTAGTATACTATAATGTATATTAGTACATTAATATATTACAGATGGGATAAAACTGGAACCAGTTTTCCAAATCCCTTACTTGTAGATGAAATAGGTTTTTGAGCTGAAATTCCCCTGGCTTTGGTTTTGAAGAACTAAATTAGGCTCAAGTGTTTTTGAAAAAATTACTCCCTCCTTAGTTTTTGCCTTTCTGTATGACACATTGTTACATGCCAGACATTTGGGAATATATTAGTGGAGGATAGGAGAGGATAGAGGGGGAAGGAAAAATTGTAAAAGACTGGTAGCTCATGCTGTATTACAAATTAGAATCTTGTGCATCAATTCAAATAAAAATTCAAGTTTTTAAAAAATAAAGCATTCCCACTGCAGAATCAAATGAGCATCATAATATTTCAGTCTTTTATTGTAATACAAGTTGGTTCATTTTATTCCATTTTCAGGTTTCATTACAATCATTGATACAGGAATGAGATTCATGAATTTGAATGCACAGTATTACACTTGAGAGTGTGTGCTGTTATTTCAACCTTGTAAAGATTCTGCATGTTGATTGGCTTGCCATTCTATCTCATTTACCAAAAGAACCTGACCCTGCAAATCAGCTACTTAGGTTAAAGAACTATGGAAAGTAAAGGTAGTGCTGGATACCTGTGTCCTTTGCAGACGGAAGGATTAAAAATCCTCGGTCAAAGTGTTCTTAGTCAAAGACTGTAATGAGAAGAAGAAATGACACAATGTGAATATATGCTTATGTTACAGATTCTACCAAGCACTGACAAATGGTACAAAATCAAACTAGCATTACTACATTCTCTGTACTGTTATACTTTGCAGCCCTCCTCCTTCTCTTACAAGCTACTAGAATTTAATTCAGATAGTTCAGCAAATTTTCACTTAGGTGCAGAATTGATTTATCGCTATTAAAAGCTGATTATATGCACATTACACTGAAAATACAGAGCTTGATTCATTAGCAAATGTTCCTTAAAGGACTTTTTTGCAAGAATTCTATTTCAGCAGTGAGGTGCATAATGTAAGTTTAGCTCCAAACAGGAAAAAAAAACAACCCCCCCAAACAATTGAAGACATACCATCTGTTAGGTGCAGCTAACTATTTATTGTAATAATTATCTATTTTTATTTTAGCCAAGGAAGCATCTGCAGAAGGTTATTAGTCCTTAAATATTTTGTATGCAGTTTATTGGCATTACTGAGAGTTGGTCAGCTGGACTTCAATACTTCAGTTATAGAACAGAAAATAGCATCTCCACATCTCATGGGCCTGATCCTTAGAGACTCTGAGAACCCCCTGTGAAGAATAGAGTCCTTCATTTTCATTAACATTTGTCTTCAGTGGGAGTTAAGGCTGCTCAGCACCTTGCAGGATTGGGCCATAACAGTAATATGGTACTTGGTCCCATCTTTATATTGCATGTGATTTGTGGGGAAAAGGCATTAAACTACCTATACAGTTAATTAATTGGCATCCTTATTGACCAGGATTAATATTGCGTATTTTAAAAAAAGTCTCTGCTAACTGCATCATTTTTTGGTACTTTTGACAACTGGGCTGTCTCAACTCTAGTAATAGATCTTTCTCTATGGGCATTGTTACCCTTATTACAGGATATTTTCATGCTGTAGCCACTAAATGGAACAATCTGAGACATGTACCAGACTATGAAATTGAATCCTTCCTCCCCCCCCATTGTCACTATAGAGTTTATTCTTGTAGAAATTGAAAACTGAGTGTTAACAATTCATAAATCCATATGTGTTATTATGAGGGGTCCAAATCTCTCAAATGCATTTGTAGTATTATAATAAAGTTAAGCCTCTATTCAGGTATCTCTATCGGAAGTAATTTTCTCATACAAACGGATAGCTCTTACAGTTTACATACTTTGGGGCCCTAGACTCCAATAAGTTATACCTCTGCTTTAAGTAGATTTTTGTGAACTACACTAAAAATGTGTGCATCATAATTCTCCTATGTAAATTACATGACATCACAAATTATTAATCTGGATTACATCAGAGAGTTCATTCTTATGTGGTTTTCAATGGACAGTGGTTTTAAAACTTCTTCATTTGCAGATACCTAAACATTTTTGAATGGAGATATGGACCCTTTTGGAGATCTTAGACATAGTCTGTGGACATCCGGGGGTCTGTGGACTATGGGTTGAAAACAACTGCTCTAAGACATTTGGGGATTGTGAACATGTCTGAAAAGGTCAAATAATATGGGGTTTTCATTAATTCATAAAAATTTACCTGTCTTATTCAATAAATGTTGGTACACAGTTCATTTTGATACCTGACAAAGTAATCTATCAAGTAATGACTTTCACATTTTAAGAGTAATCTAAATAAAAGATTTGCCTTATTCTATTAGAGCACTGGTCCAATTGGTCTAATATCCTGTCTCCCTTAGGAACACTATGAAAACTCTACTGACCAATTTTGTTATATCGTCCATGGAAAGGCAGTCCTTTTTGACCCCTGCACTACTAAGCCTACACTGTGTTTTGTAAGACTTCATTACTTATATATTACTTTTAAAAGAACTGGCAGTTTCTCCAGTGCAATCAGCACAAACAGACCTGCCTGGAGTAATGGTGTTTGGTGACCAGGAGATTGGCAGTTTCATATTCTGGGAGTGAAACTTGATTTTTGTCACTTTAACACGTTGGGATTCAGAGTGTCCTAATATGGTCAAAAAGTGTGCAATAGCACAGAGGTCCAAAGGAGAATTCCTTTGCCAGTATTTGAGATTCAGGTACAAAGCTGTTATGAAAGCCTATAGAGGCTGAGTGTAACTCTTGTTCAGTAATGTGCCTGAATCATGTTTTGCAAATAAAAGGAGGCCAGAAACTGACTCACACTAGAGTCCCTTTGCCCTACTTGGGCAGCACACAGAGGAGTAGTACCTCTGCCTTAAATAGGCAACTGAGGATTCCCCCACTGGTTGGCATAGAGCTGGTTATATGTGCTCTGTGCCTCATCCTCCCAACATAGGTTGCACATCCAGGGTGGAAGGGCATGTGGTCAGAGCATGGGAACAGGCGGTTACACTCAGTGCCCATGGTTTGTTTATTGACAAAAGGCCTGATCATCTGGAGCAATGGGTGTGTGCAGCTTCTTGTGTCCCCAATGGGAGTTGTGGACACATGTGTGGAGGCAATCAGTTGTGTGTATAAATGTGCACATATAACACTTAGAGTTTTGGTCTCAAAATATGTTTCCCCATCCATAATATATTCTCTTCTAATGTGCACATTATATTGATTTCACCAATATTTTTCTTTCTTTTAATACAAGTTTTTTTTTTTTTTGAAATTCAAAAAACAAAACTTGTATTAAAAGAAAGAAAAATATTGGTGAAATCAATATAATGTGCAGTTTAGTGAGTCAGTTTCTGGCCTCCATGTCCACTGAATAGACTATTCTTCCCTCCCTGCATGAAGTATTTATGTGTATAATGCCAATTTACACTAATAGATTTTACTAGTTATTGTGCATTCAAACATTGCGATGCAACAATAGACCGGAGTGCAACCCCTGTCTAAAACAGAGCAATACGAGAAGGCCTGGAACACTGTCAGTCAACCATAGTTAATATTGGACTTCGCAGGCATCATATTAGGATTTGCATGTTGTTCTATACCTTATTATTATATACAAAAATATCAATTCAGATTTAGAATGACTGATCATACTTCCATTGAAATCAATAGCAAAATTTCCAGTAAGCAAAACCAGGCCCATAAACTTTGCAGGAAGTCTATAGAAGTGCTAGTGGCAAGAGACGATCAGCATTACTACAGTTAGTTTATAAATTAAATTTAGATACCAAAGAAAATTTCCATCCACTCCAGGTTAATAGAACAATTATTCTCTGGTCTGAACTCACTCAGGTTTTGCTTGCTTCTGCCACCCACACTGAGTTGCAGGTTACTCCACTACTTTGAGACTTCTTGTAAGCTTTTCAGGTCAGAGATTCTTCTTTATTATTTGTATTGGCTAGGAACTCCAGTTGTGGACCAGGATCCCATTGTGCTCGGCATTAGAAACACAAAACAAAATGTGTCTGTATGGCGTGTGGCACTAAATAGGCCCTGGTCCTGATTGGAATATATTTGCAATGTTAATGCTAAAATAATGGACCCCTAAGCATAAAAAACACTGGCCTGACTGTCAGAGCTTCTGAGAATCACAACTGCCATTAACTGCAGATAAGGTGGTGGATGCTTTCCCCTTCTGAAAACTCTCCTTGCTTGTGTTTTTCTGCATCTTAATAGATAATTTTGTTGATTTAACCTTAGGCTGGGATTTTGTTTTTAGTTCTTCGGTCTTATTCTGCATTTCGTGTGTACCCTCCACTCCCAGTGCATTCAGTAGGAATTTTGTGTGCATTAAGAATTCGTGATAGTGGATGGAGAAAATTTCCCATGTGTGTCTTTCCTTTTCCCCTCTCTAGCTGTTGGAAATAAATTGTTTATATTGCTAGAAACTGTTAATGCAGTTAAACTATCTTGTAGCATGCAAACCTATGTCACTCCATTCTGCTAGTGTCCCATGGCTAAAAATGAACATTTTGATGTAATTTCATTTGAGTTGCTTCATAATTTATTGATAGTTTCATTAAAATACCATGGACGTCTGCTACATACAGGGTGTTATGTAAGTCACAATAGAAAAGACAAGAAATCATAAAAAAGGCATTTTAAAGGAAAGTTTGTGTCTCTTGGATCCACCAGGTTAAAGAAAAATGGACCAAATTTTAGCCCTGGTGTAAAAACCTGGATAAGTTTGCCTCCGATTTCTGTGGGTTATAAATTTCTGCATCTCCTCTATCCACATTTACGAAATATTTATTTTCAAAAGAATAAACATGTTTGCTTAGGGATGCAGAGTACAACTTTTATAGGTACCTCTTAAACCTTAAAAACGTGTTTCCAGAATAATGAAGTAAGCTTGTTGTAAGCTTCCAGTATTGCCAACTGAGAAGTCAGTATTTACATTCCAGTTGATTGTCTACTGCTGATGTCATTGCATTAGTGCTGGTTGGTCAAAATGCAAAGACAGGAAGCTTATGAACTGACTTAGATTTGACATGGTTGATTGCACACTCTGATGAATTCATTCTTTATATAAAATACATATCTTAAATATTTTCCTAGTATAATGCACTATGAAAAACTTGGGAATTGTTTCTTCATTTTGATCGTGTGACATCTTGTTCTATAAATTTGGCTCTGTGGGACTCAAAGGTGGGCTCTTTGTACTCTGCTAACATTATGTGCAAATTAGAATGAAGATCTACTCCACACTGTATTGTTGTTGTTTGCGTTTGGATTCTTAACAATTTCATTTTTACAGTTAGTCTCTGGCAAGCATACACTCGTGTGTGTACATCAGCAAAATGCCCAACACTAATTTTGGTGATCTTTACAAATTTTATATTGAAAGGTTTCGAAAGTTGTGTTTTAATCCATTGATAGTAAAACTTTTGAATTGAGTAAACCTTCTGTAAAGAGCTGCTTTTTTAAAACAAAATTAATTGTCCTTTGATACCATGCAAGCTCATTTTTGTAGAAGCCATAAGATCAGGGTTCAGGTCTCACAAGACAGCTTAGGCTAATATCAAGTGTCGACACTTTTTGTGGTAAAGTGTAGGAGAGCTGCATTGTTAGAGGTGCCATACTTTGGCTGAGATATTAAAAGAACCATCTGTCCATGAGAGCCTAAGGCACTTTCTTAAAAAGAACAGGGGATAACCCTTGTGTCCTAGAAAATATATCCTCTTTCATTAAAACAGGCTTTGCTGTCCACAGCTGTGTGTAAGCTATTATTGACCATAATGTGATGGCTGTTCTTGCCTATTTGTCACTGTGCTACTAATATGTAACTCGTTATCTTGTAAGCTCTGTGGATTTAGAGTGCTATTTAAAACCAGAGTCTATTCTCAATGATTTTCTGTTTTTTTTTTAGATACTTCAAGAAATGTAAAAGCATCCCCAGAGATAGCTGAAGTCTTTTTTCAGAAGTTAAGAAATAAATATGAATTCACAGTTTTGGTGACTCTAAAACAAACCCATTTAAATTCAGGTGTTATTCTTTCTATTCATCATTTAGATCATAGGTAAGTACTGCCACCTATATTTCCTGTATCATTCATATACTGCTAAATACAAATACATACCTTAATTAAATCAGAAAAATAAGCTCAAGAAAATGATGGTAAGATCTGTTGTGCAGAAGATCACTTTCAAGCAGCTATAGTGTAAGGCAACACGCACTATGCAAATTAATAGATATTCAAAAATCTAAATCTGCCAACAGAATGTGGAACAACTGTCACTCTTTAAATGTCTCCTGCTGCTAAGGGCATGAAAAGCCATTTCACTGTTGTTGGTCATAACATTATGTGCCAGATACCCAGATGGTGTAAATAAGCATTGCTCCATTGTAATCAGCAGAGCTATACCAATTTATACCAGCTCTGGATCTGGCCCTATAACTGTAACATTTAACTAGCTGGCTCATAAGTTTCTAAAGATAGTAAAGATTTCCTCTCAGTTATGGACATACACCTATAAAAACTTGCACAGTAGTTTGTAAAGAACACCTTTTAGGTTTAAAAGACATGAAGCATTTGAGGTTTAATTCTTTCTGATAGTATAATCACTGTTTGAGATATAGAAGGGATATTCTCTATATTTTCTGTAGCAGCCGTAGCTACTGAAGCTAGCCAACCTCTGGTTCTATGAAAGGGTAAGAAGGAATTTTAAAAACCTGCAATTTTTTCCTGAATAAATTAGTCATCACCCTGGCAACAGATCTTCTCTTCCTCCAGTGTGTAGACCATTAATTTTTTTCTGATATATTACTGTAATACTTCTCTACTTGATAGTTGTGCTATTAAATGAAACAGTTGTGTATATATATGATTGTAAAGAGGCTGATTATAAAGGAAACTTTCATAATAGGATTACTATTACTGGAAAACTGGTATATTACTAAATACAAGGGATCAGATTTCAGTATCATAAGGGCAATTCTCCTTCCCTTCTTTCCAAACAGTCCCAAAACTTGGAACTAATTTGAGGTTTTTTTATTAACTACCCATCTCCCCCACTGTAGCAGGACCAGCTGTCTCCTGAGTGCTTCCTCATGGTCTGGGGTGGCTCTGTGGTGCCCTGTCTTAATTTTCTCTCTCAGGTAACCCAAAGACTGTATGCTGGGCTCTCTTGCTTCAATAATATGCCTCCTGTTCTCTCTCTCAACTCTTCAATTGTATTACCTCCTCGTATATCATGTCCATCATTCGTTTGCAAAATTTCTCTGGATAGCAATCATGTCTTATCTTTGTTTCAGGAGGTGCCTAGCACACATTTGGATAATTAAATAATAACTATAATGAAAAGGATGTGTTAATTTATCTAGGCCAATGAAGGATAATATTATAAATAACAGTCAGCACAGAATTGTCAAGAACAAATTGTGTCAAACAAACCTGAAAGCTTTCTTTGACAGGATAACAAGCCTTGTGGATAGGGGGAAGTGGTAGATGTGGTATATCTTGACTTTAGTAAGGCTTTTGATACTGTCTCACTTGACTTTATAAACAAACTAGGGAAATACAACCTAAATGGAGCTACTATAAGGTGGGTGCATAACTGGTTGGAAAATGGTTCCCAGAGAGTAATTATCAGTGGTTCACAGTCAAGCTGGAAGGGCATATCAAGTGGAAGCCCAAAGGGATCAATTCTTGTCCAGTTCTGTTCAATATCTTCATCAATGATTTAGATAATGGCATAGAGAGTACACGTATAAAGTTTGTGGATGATACCAAACTGGGAGAGGTTGCAAGTGCTTTGGAGGATAGGATTAAAATTCAAAATGAGCTGGACAAAGTGGAGAAATGGTCGTAAACAAGTAGTATGAAATTCAATAAGGATAAATGCAAATTATACCACTTAGGAGGAACAGTCAGTTGCACACATACAAAATGGGAAATGACTCCCCAGGAAGGAATACTGCAGAAAGGGATCTGAGGGGGTCATAGTGGATCACAAGCTAAATAAGAGTCAACAGTGTAACACTTGCAAAAGTTGGACATTAGGAAAAACTTCTAACTGTCAGGGTGGTTAAGCACTGGAATAAATTGCCTAAGGAGGTTGTGAAATTTCCGACATTGGATATTTTTAAGAGCAGGTTAGACAAACACCAGTCAAGGATAGTCTAGATAATACTTAGTCCTGCCATGAGTGCAGGGGACTGGACTAGATGACCTCTCGAGGTCCTTTCCAGTCCTATGATTCTATGATTGTTCCATACATTATATCGTCATTTGCTTTGTCCAGTCTAGTTTTAAATATTTCACGACTTCCCTTGGGAGAATATTCTACAGCCTAATAGATCTTGCTGTTGGGAAGCTATAACGATGGATTCTTAAATGATGGGACCTAATTCAATGGCCACTAAAGTCAATGGGAGTCTTTCCTTTGACTGCAGTGAGCATAGGATTGGGCTCAGCAAAAATATAAACAAGTAGAATTTGTGAACATAAAATTGGATGTTTGCTAAAGCTTATAATATGTATTTTCTTGTTCACAATATTAGGAAGTAAAAATATTGTCAATGCATCTTAATGATTTTTGCCATGTTTAATTATGCTGAAGTGAAGAATGACTTATTTAGTATTGATGAAATTGAGATTAAGGCTAGCAGCTTTAAATCTCTTTAAGTATCTTTTATGGTTTTGATTTTTTTATGGATGACAATAAAGATAATTGAGTGTATGAGTTAAAAGGAAACATTTATTCTTGACAAATGTAGATTACTGCTTCTTCACTGTCAGATTTTAATTTCTCTTTGCAGCCCCCTCCTCCTCGTACAGAGACTTGTCTTTAACAGGCCATAAGTTCTTGCACAACTTTTAGTGAACTCTCTCTGTCATAAAAAGGTTCACAGTTGGAAGAAGAAGTTACCATGTAAGACGTGATTCTCCACTCCACTAGCTTTACATTGCAGATTATGATTACGATTATTAATGATTGGTTATATTATTGTATTGCCTAGGAGTCCCAGTCGTGGACCAGGACTTTATTGCGCTAGATGCTGTAAAAAGATGGTTATTGAAGTCAAAAGAATTAAACTGGCGTCAAACCAGGGCAGAGGAGAATCAGTCCCAGACTGTCTTGATTTATTTTCAAAAATCTGTACCATCACCCACCTCTTTGCAGAGATCAGAGTAGAACACATGCAGGCTGGCAAGGGAGAATAGAGTTGGAGATGGCCAAGGGAAATAATCAGTTAATCAACATAAGTGGCTTTGTCCGTTTTTTAAAATTTATACAACTATTCCATTTTTTAACAAACTTTTGCCTTTCATTGAGATGGCAAATGAAAAGAGAATGTGAAGGAATAGAGAAAGGCATGTTTTCTGTATTAATAATTTAGGAAAGATGTTTAGATATCTTTTCTAAAAATAAACCACACTAACACACATAGATCCAGATCTTCAGCTGGGGTAAATCAATGTAGCCACAGTGACATCACTAGAGATATGCTGATTTACACCAGCTATGGATTTACCCCAATTGTTTATTACCATTTGATTTTATGATTTATTTTTTCTTTAGCTATTTTATATAGTTTCCTTGATTTATTCTATCATATCCAGACCAGCGTTGTTGTCAACTCTTTCTTTTCTCTTTTGCCGGTACTATTTTGTAGGGCACCACTTCTTAGGACGTCTAGAGTGGGTCCAGTCCTGCAAGATTCTGTATACTTCCTGAGAGGCTGACTGCCCTCATCTAATATTGACCACTATGGAAACTAAGAGCACTCAGCACCAGACAGGATCATTCTCACTGTGACCGCACTTTTGGACTTCCATCCTGCATTTGGATTCATGTGGATGAATCCTTAAGCCTGTGCAATCCTATTGATATCAGGGGGGCTTCATACAGACACAAGCAGAGACCTGTGTGGATCTGAATGCAGGATCAGAGACACGGATACTTGATGTAGCTGTCCTTTATGGCTGTCACTATGTAAGGTTCTAATCACAGCTTTCAGAGGGATGTATTAGTCATATGGTCATCTTCTCTTGTTGTGTCAGCTAAAGGGACTGACACACTTTCATTTTTCTTTTACCTGGCAATTGAAGTTCTCAGTGTTTAAATTTCTTCCTTCTTTCCCCTTCTATGGTGACTATGTGTTGTCTGATATTTTCTACTTTCAAATTGGTTTAAGCTGATTTTAAAGCAGAACTATCTAAAAATATCTGTTAGCTGTTACTTTCTAATCTTCCTACTTGCACCCATGATTAGTCCTTTTTTCCCCACTGACCTGAAATGACTGGAGAGTTCAGAAAATGGCAATCTTGGATGCAGTTCAGAGGTGGTACTTTAGGAAAAAAGCTATTTTAGTGTCAGTAAATCAGAATTTCAGAACTATAATCATATAGCTGAGTTCCAGGCAGCTAAATACCTGTCTTTGTGAACATTCATGTACTGTTATAAGTATCTGAAACATTTCAGTTACAAATGCTAACTTTAACTGAGGAAATAATCTGGACTGTACATGCACTGCTGAAAACTGATTTTATTTTACAATAAGACTAAATATTTTGAATGATATGACCAAAGTTGTTGTCATCTTTGTTCACATAGCAGCTTGAAAAGCAACATTAAAGGTTGACGTCCAAGCTTGTAATTCACGCTGTGGTTTCTGGTGACATGGAATGAATCAAGGCTGTCCCTCCAGAGAAGGATCTTAGAGGGCCAGCGGTTCACTAGATGTTCCATGATTTGGATGTCTTCTCCACATTCGCATATTGGCCTACTCTTCATTTTCCACTTGTAGAGTAGGTAATGGTAACACCCATATTAGGTTCTGATGCCATTCGTTGTGATCCAGATGCTAAGTGGCATGGTGGATCTGGGTGGTTGGTCTGTGGGATCCATAATCAGGTCTTGATTCTTGACCCTGTTGTTTCCCCACAGCCTCCACCACTTGTCTTTTAGTGATAGTCCAAAGGTGTTGAGAGCTTTGGTTAGTAACCAAAAGGAGTTCTAAATTAAAGTGGCATCTTGGGGAGTGGGGGGTTGGAGATTGTCATAGATGGGCAAGTCTGGGTTTATTATCACATGGTAGTATTCTTGTATTATTGCTGCTTCTCTTTGGAGGGGATGGAGAGAGTTCTGCCTGTGAGAGTTCTCATAGCAGCATTCAATTGCATGTTAAAAAGTTTCATATGTACACTACCTATCCTTGTCAATACACAATATTAAGCTGTTGAGAATATGAGTGCCGAGGTGGTTGCCAACAATGGGTGAGCAGCTGATCCTGACTAGTTTGTGGATTATTTTTTCCTAGCCTTTATTTTGGCAGCGGTCTTTGTCAGATATTGGTGGTATGTGAGGCTGTGAGCCAGAACCACCCAAAAATCTTTCAGGAAATCCTCATGCTTGAGTTTGATGTCACAGTTAGTGAGACTGAGGTATTTCTTTGCATGATGGTTGCTCAGATGGAATGTGAAGACAACTATTTTTTGAGGTTTTAGTCAGTTTCCATAACCAGTAGTACTCCACCAGTTTTGTCAGATCTGTGAGCATGCATTCCACTTGGATGAAAGTGTTTGCTTGGATGTGAGCACAAGATCACCTGCATATCCAAATTTCCATGACTAGGCCAATGGCATGTCATTGATATAAATATTAAAGAGTGCCAAGATAGATCCCGGTGAGAGCCAGTTGTTATGTAAACGAGGTCTGCTGGTTTGTTCCATTAGATGTACACATCTTGTGCAGATCATGTGAAGGTTGCCATCTTCCTCCCCTTAGCCTAGAGAATACAGGCACTGTTAAATGTTGATTGCTGAGCTCTTGCTGTCTGCCTCTTCACCTGACTTTTGAATTCATCTTTCAACTTCTTCTTGATGAACGAATCAGCAATTTGATAATTTTAGTCAGTGGCAGGATTCTATTATAGGTTAGGTCCCAATGCTCCATCATAGATTTTCATTTAATTGGCCACAAAGAGAAGATGTAATAAGCCTTTTCCTCACTTTATGGCTATATGGACAAATGCTACAAATGTATTCATTTATCTCATTTCTGCATATTGAAGGCCTTAACATACAGAATCATTTGATTTTAGTTTAATCATTCTTTTCTTCATTTAATGTTTTTAATACCACAAGAGGAAGCACTGAAATCAATGGAATAGCAAAGCCAGGCATTCCCCAAGCTTCAGTGTATATCTCTGCCGATGTATTTCATTCCTACCTTAAACAACTTCTGTTTTCACAGTCGTTGGCCTCTCCAGACCTTATACTGCCACATGTACTGAATTGCGCCATTTTATGTAGTTTTTTTGACCTATTACAGTGTCCACCAGGGAATTGTCTGAGACCATGAAAGTGATTTCACCTGTGGATTAATGCATATTTGGACACAGGTTGCCAGAGGTGACCCAGAGCATTAAGCCAGAGACTCCAGCCAGTAGGGGCAGAAGCAGCCAAAAAAGAGACTGCTGCAGTTTTGACTGGACTTTCTCTGTCCTGCACTGTGATTGGCTGTTTGCTCCAACCATCTCTCTCTTCCTCTTCCTCACACTTTCTTCACCTCAGCTCCATTCCACACCTGCCCCTCTGATCCTCTCCTGCCTTGTGCTGCTCTTCCCATTCTCTACATTTTTCTTTCTGTTTAACTTATCCTATCCAAAGTAAACCTACTCCCCCAAACCATGGAACTCACATGACATTTGCCGCTATTGTGTTGTTCATGCTGCTTGTGTGTTATATCTCTTCCCCGACCCTCTGTCTGTCTTGTCTAATTAGACTGCAAGTTCTTTGCGGCAGGGCCTGTCTGTGATGCAGTATTTTGTATGATGTGTAGTACAATAGGATTGGTCTTTAGACACTACCATAATAAATATGATTAATAGTAAAATAATTAAATCACTGTATCATTTAGCCCTCTGTAACATGGTTCAAGAACTAAAAGTTCCTTGTTTTTCCAGTGTGATACTGCCTATATATCTAAATCATATTGTGTAGTGTCTTTTCTTCTGCCATCACAGAGACATTGGCTTCCACTGAAAGAGGAAAAGCTCTCAGGATTCAACATTCACATGATCTTTGGGTGCTGTGTTTTTCTTTGTTTTTATTCAGTGCTCTAATAGGTTCCAGGGTAGGCCTGAATAAGCAATAACTTAGGCTCGTTATTACAATATTAAAGCCATTTGTTAATTACTCCATGCCAAAAAGGACCAGTCCATTTCTGTTGTCCAAAACAATGTATGTTGCTAGCCTTTGGGATATTGGTATTCTTTGCTAAAATACAGGAATGTTGTATTGTGCCATAATTATTTTGTCAGTAGATCTCAGTTGCTGTCTATGTGCTGTAAGTGTGAACCCCTCAAAGCTATCTGTTGCTTTTTCATTGGTTTCACCTAGAAATTTAGAATCCGACTGGGACCAACCTAGTTTTCTTTTTGATTGGGTTTGTATATATCTTTAAAAGGTGTCTTAAAAGGATAATTTCTTTGCTTTTTTCATTCACACTGATTCTTATTTTTGTAGTGCTGAAGAACATCCTGTGAGCAAAAAAATTCTACTATGGGCACTGTCAGTTTGGATGAGTTCCTTCTTCTGCCCATGAATGAATGAACCCCTTGTTTTTCTTGGTTTCTGAGATTATTGTCTATGCTTAAATCTTTTAATCATGTTTGCATCCATGGTTGGCTGGAAATGTTTTTAAGTCAGTTGAAAGATTCTTGGTTTATATTCTGTTTATCAAGTTAGGAGTGACCTTATCCTTTAACCACTGGTTGTAAAGGATGTTATTAAATTGACTGATGACCTGTCACTATTGCCTATTTTCCTTTGCAGTCTAACCTTCAGTTATTTTATACTTCTTGACAATGGAAAAAAGAAATTTTGACAACAGGATGTAAATTATTCTAGGTGGTGAATGCAACCACATTATAAACGCCTTCCTAGCAACTTCAGTTTAATTGATTGGGACAGACCCTCTCTGCTGATGTAAATTGGGATAGTTCTATCCAAGCCAATGGAGATATGTTAATTTATATCAGCTGAGAATCTGTCCCGCAGTGTTCATATGAGGCCAGATCCTTTAGCCCTTATTCATTCCTTAAAATCAAGCAAAACTACCTTGACTTTAATGGGAAGGTTTGCCTGAATAAGACTTGAAAGATTTATCCCATGTTGTCTGGAACTCTGAGAAATTTTACACATGGTGTAGGATGGCTGAAGTGAGTATATTGGTAGCTTTCACTATTCCTTTACTGTCAGTTAGAAAATACTGCTGTAAACATACAAAATTTGTGTGTCACAGGGCAAGGGGAAGGAGAATATCAGAGGGCAATTTGTATGAAGTGTTGTTGTAACTATGTTGGTCCAAGGATATTAGAGAGACAAGGTGGGTGAGGTAATATCTTTTATTGGATCAACTTCTGTTGGTGAGACAGACAAGCTTTTGAGCTACACAGAGCTCTTCTACAGAACTGGGCAAGATACTCAGAGTGTCAGAGCTAAATACAAGATTGAACAGATAGTTTAGCATAAGTAGTCAGCACATATTTTAAAGGACCATTCAAAGTATAGGGGCCCATCACCACCCCTATAGTCATAGGAAAAGAAGGGGAGTTAGTGATTTACATGTGTTATAATAAACCATAAATCCAGTGTCTTTATTAAGACCATAATTTTTAGTGTCTAGCAAAGTTAAGAATTTAAGCTCCTAGGCTCATTTTTTTGAAAGTGTTGTGCAGATTTCCTTTGAGGATGAGAATTAATAGGACAGATATAGAGTGATCGCTTTGTGAAAAGTTTTCACTCACCGGTGAGATGTGATTTTATCTTTTATTATTTTCCTGTGTGAGTTCATGGGAGAGTGTAGTGATTGGTCTCACCCACATAGTTGTTGATGGGGCATTTAATGCACTGGATGAGGTCATGTGGAGTCATGTGTAGGACCCATGTATCTTGAAAGGTGTGTTGTGGGGGGTGTTGATCATTGAGATATGTCTGCAGGGGTTGCATCTGTTCTGGCCGGGTCTGGTGCTGCTTTGAGTTGGTGTGTGGAGAGCTGGCTTCTGGTGATGAGCCTGGAGAGGTTGGGAGGTTGTTTGAAGGCCAGAAGAGGGGATTTGGGAAAGATTTCTTTCAGAATGGGGTCCCCATCAAATATGAGTTGTAATTGTTTGATGGTATCCCATATGGTTCCAGTGTGGGATTGTAGATGACAACTAGAGCTGTGCAGCTGGAGAAGGTTTTATTTCTATATTGAAACAGCTTCTCACTGGTGGTCCATTCTATGATGCAATCAACGTCTCTGGTGGAGTGTCCTTGTTTGGCAAGGCAGTTTTGTGTGTGGTAAGGTATATATTCCAAATTTTTTCTTCGGAGCATTATCTGTGGTATCTGATTGCCTGGCTGTAGATACAGATTTCTTGGTATGTTTTGGGGTGGTTACTGGTTCTGTGAAGGTAGGTGCGGTGATCCGTGGGTTTCTTGTGAACATAGTTGTCTGTAGGGTTCAATTACTGATGCTGATCATAGTATGCAGGAAGTTGATGCTAGTGTGGGAGTGTTTCAGAGAGATTTTGATGGTGGTGATGGTGGAGGTTGAATTTGTGGTGGAAATCTATTATGTTTAAGTTCTCTGTCCAGAAGATGAAAATATCATCAATGTATCTCAGGTATATCATTGGTTTTGTGGTGCATTTGTCCAAAAATTCTTCTTCAAGGTGGCCCATGAAGAAGTTGGTATATTGGGGAGCCATCCTAGTACCCATGGCTGTACCCATGGTTTGCACAAAATGTTTGTTGTTGAATATAAAATTTGTTATGGGTGAGGATGAAATGGATAAGTTTGGCGCTGTGTTTGGGATGGATATCTGAGGGTTGTCCGGTGTCTTATAACTCTTTGAGGCAGGCAGCTATGCTGTCATTGTGAAGGATGTTAATGTATAGGGAAGTGACATCCCTGGTAGCAAGGATGGTGTTCTGTACAACAAATGTTGTTTAATGTTCAAGTTTCTGGAGGAAATCCATTATGTCCTGGAGGAAACTGGCCATTTGTGTGGTCAGTGGTTTGAGGATCATTTCTATGAGTCTCGATATTCCTTCAGCAAGAGTGCCGTGGTCAGATAAGATGGGCCTGCCTGGGTTTTCTTGTTTGTGTGTCTTGGGAAGTATGTAGAAGATCCCTGGAGTGAGTTTATGAGGGATGAGTTTGTAGAGTTTCTCTTGGAATTGTTTGTGGAAGGATTTCATGATATCCTTACATTCCTGGATAAATTGTGGTGTTGAGTCTTCTTTGTGTTCTTTATAGTAGATGATGTTGGAGTGTTGTCGGTTGGCCTCATTTAAATAGTCACCACAGTAGAGAACCACAATAGTGCCCCCTTTGTCTGCTGATTTGATCACTGTCTGCTCATTAGATTTCAGGGACTGTGTAGCTGTCCTCTCAGTGATGGAGAGATTGTGGTGGATATGATGTTCGTTATGGATTTTACAGTCCATCAGTGAAATGATCCAGAATGTGGTTTCATCTGCTATGTGGTGTCCAATCTGATTATTCTTTTTTCTTATGACTGTTGGTGTGGTAATTTTGCTTTTTGCTTACCCTAATTTCTGTCTCACAATAGGGAAATTTTGGCATGGGAAGGCCGTCGCAGAGAGTAGAAGAGTTTATATTTGTTGTACATTTTTTTCTACTTTAAAAGAAACCCTAATATGATAAATGTAATCATTATCTTCCCTTCACCGTATAATTTTGGAAGGCAAGACAGGGTAGATGTCTTTAGGAAGGAAACATTTGAGCCAGTGGGACTGCAACAGTAAAAATACACAGAGAGGAAACACATCTTGGTAAATGGGCTGGGTGGGGAGGAATGAGAAGAAAAGGAATGAAACACTCAAAGGTCCCTCAGTCTTTAAGGTCCCTGGATAGAAATGCTATAACCAAGGGATAGGTGCAGAAAATGAATTGGTCGTCATTCCTCCCATTGCACTTGCAGTAGGTGCTATGAAATTATCCATTAAAACTAAGGCCATTATTATATTCTTCTCTGTCTTGCTGAACTGTCAGTCATTTCTTCACTGTAAGTAATTTCTTCCCTGGATAGTGCTCTAGGCAGGACAAGGAAAAGGGCAAAGCCATTGAATCGAAGTGACAGTGTAGTGAGAGATGAGTACAAGGACTTTAATGAGATATTACTTATATACTTGGCATTTAGAATTCAGACTATGAGGATGTTTTGATTATATGCATTATCTGTTTTAGGGGAGGGGGCAGGTGAGAGAAGCCCATATTTAATCCTTCATAACACTTAAAGTGCCAGCTACTAATTGGAAAATAGAGTTTTGTCATCCTGAATGCCTCATTATCATGCCACATGTATCATCATGGAATACAATGAACTGATGTACTTAGCCAACTGTGCAGTGCTGAATGTGGTGGTGTGGATTCCTTCTAGAACCTCACAAGCAACCTATGCCTGGAAGAATAAGATTTGCTTACTTTTATCATTACCTTAGTTTGCATAATAACAGATCTCAATAGTCACAATCCCACCCATTTCAAAATCTAACTGGAATATTTCAATAATCAGAGAGGTAGCCATGTTAGTCTGGATCTGTAAAAAGCAACAAAGAGTCTGTGGCGCCTTATAGACTAACAGATTTATTGGCGCATAAGCTTTCATGGGTGAATACCCACTTCGTCAGACGTGTTTCAGTTTATTTATTCTATACTTACTGCCTTTCATTTCATTGAGTATTCTCCTTTTCTTCATATTACAGAAAAGGATCAAAAGGGTAAACTAATTGATTTTAACTATACATTATGTATGTATATGAATAACTTAGGGAAATCCCTGGTATGAATATGCATGATAGACTTAATTATTTTCAATGGAGCTAGAACTCGGGAATTTTAGGCTTTCAAAATATTTGTCTAAAGTGTTTTGAGCTAAAGTAGAATTTTTATTAACTGTCTGTAATCATAGTATAGCTATTATCCTCTGTGGGTCAGTTGCTACAGGGTGCCAGAGTCTCCCCACCTCTGATGCACTCATATCCCACTTCTATTGATGTAAATGGCAAAATTTCTATTGACTTTTATAGGGGAGCAGGACTCGTCTTAGTCAGTAGATAACATGCTCCTAACAACTTTAAAAAACCCTCATCCCCAGCATTTTCCCTTTTCCAGACTATCTAATCCTAGTTTTTAAATATCTTTTTCTCACCATAACTCTAACCATCTCCATTTCCCTTCTCTGAATCTTTTCATTCTCCTTTATAATATCATAAGATAAGGCGACCTCCTATGGACACAGTTAGCCAGAGTAGAGAGACCTAGTGCAAGACTGAGTATTATTATAATATTTCCCCCATTTAAAATCTCCCATTTTAAAATGCATCCAAGCCTGCTGTTGGCTTTTGTAACTTCCACCATACACTCAGCTTCCAGGGGTGTTAAGTCTCCCCAGAGGAAGACTTGCCACTGTAAGCTTCTTGCTAGGGCCTGCTACCACCTAATGAGTTTTTCCCCAAAAGCCACAATCCCACAATTGAGACAGAAGATTGTGCGTTTTAATAAATGATTGTGGTTTAGAGGGAAAGTGAAGGCAGCTGTAAATATATACACAACAAATGGAAGAAAGGGGACGTTGATAGTAATGAATATAATCAGAAGTTAGTAATTGTAGAATTGTAGAAAATTGATAAGGGAAGCAAATAGATAAAATGGAAATCTACAGCCAGCAGAATTAAGAACAATAAGGGGGAATTTAAAAAAAAAGTATTAGTAACTAAAAGAATCCTAACAATGGTATTGGTCCATTACTAGATGGAAATGGTAGAATTATCAATAATAATGCAGAAAAGACAGAAATATTCAATAAATATTTCAGTTCCATATTAAGGGGGAAAACAGATTATATAGTCTCATCATATGGCGACAATAAACCTCTTTTCATTCTCTGGAGGACATTAAACAGAAGCTACTAAATTAAGACTTTTTAAAATAAGCAGGTCCAGATAACTTCCATCCAAGCGGTTTAAAAGAGCTGGCTGAGGAACTTTCTAGACCGTTAATATTGATTTTTCAATACATCTTGGAGCACTGTGGAAGTTCCAGAAGACTGGAAGTAAGCTGATGTTGTTGTGCCAATTTTTAAAATGGGTAAATGGGATGATGTGGGCAATTATAGGCCTGTCAATCTGACAATGATCTCAGGCAAGATAATGCAGCAGATAATGTCGGCCTTGGTTAATAAAGAATTAAAGAAGAGTAATCTAATTAATGCAAATAATTACAGGTTTATGCAAAATAGGTCCTGTCAAATTAATTTGATATCTTTCTTGATGAGATTACAAGTCTGGTTGATAAAGGTAATAGTGTTGAGTAAGGTAATTGACTTGGTACCGCACAACATTTTGATTAAAAAAAACTAGAACATATAAAATTAACATGGCACACACTAAAAACTGGGTAACTTATAGGCCTCAAAATGAGGAATTATCATCAATCCGTGTTTCCAGTGGGGTCCTGCATGGATCAGTTCTTGGTTCTATGCTATTGGAAGCAGCGCAGGCCGAGGGGCTTACTGGCTGGTGCTTCCAGCAGCTCCCATTGGCCTACAGCGGCGAACCATGGCCAGTGGGAGCCACCATCGGCCGGACCTGCGGATGGGGCAGGTAAACAAACTGGCCCAGCCCACCAGAGGCTTTCCCTACACAAGTGGCGACCCCAGTTTGAGAAACACTGTTTTAGACAAAGGAAATGCAGTGGATCTAATTTACTTTGATTTCAGTAAGGCATTTGATACAATTCCACATGGGGAATTATTAGCTAAATTGGAAAAAATGGTGATCAATATGAAAATTTAAAGGTGGATAAAGAACTGGTTAAAGGGGAGACTACAGTAGGTCATACTGAAAGGTGAACTGTCAGGCTGGAAGGAGGTTACTAGTGGAGTTCCTCAGGGATCGGTTTTGGGACCAATCTTATTTAATCTTTTTATTACTGACCTTGGCACAAAAAGTGGGAATGTGCTAATAAAGTTTGCGGATGACGTGAAGTTGGGATGTATTGCCAACACAGAGAGGGACCGGGATATCCTACAGGAAGATCTGGATGACCTTGTAAACTGGAGTAATAGAAATAGGATGAAATTTAATAGTGAAAAGTGCCAGGTCATGCATTTGGGGAGTAATAACAATAATTTTTGTTATAAACTGGGGACGCATCACTTGGAAGAACAGAGGAGGAGAAGGACCTTGGAGTATTGGATGATCACAGGATGATTATGAGCCACCAATCTGATATGGCTGTGAAAAAAGCTAATGCGGGCTTGGGATGCATCAGCAATGTATTTCCAGTAGAGATAAGGAAGTTTTAGTACCGTTATACAAGGCATTGGTGAGACCTCATCTGGAATGTTGTGTGCAGTTCTGGTCTCCCATGTTTAAGAAGAATGAATTCAAATTGGAACAGGTACAGAGAAAGGATACTAGGATGAGCTGAGGAATGGAAAACCTGTCTTATGAAAGGAGACTCAAAGACCTTGGCTTGTTTGGCCTAACCAAAAGAAGGCTGAGGGGAGATATGATTGCTCTCTATAAATATATCAGGGGGATAAATACCAGGGAGGGGAAGGAATTATTTAAGCTCAGTACCAATGTGGACACAAGAGCAAATGGATATAAACTGGCCATCAAGAAGTTTAGACTTGAAATTAGACAAAGGTTTCTAATCATCAAAGGAGTGAAATTCTGGAATAGCCTTCCGAGGGGAGCAGTGGAGGCAAAAGACATATCTGGCTTTAAGACTAAGATTGATAAATTTATGGCAGGGGTGGTATGATGGGATAGCCTAATTCTGGCAATTAATTAATCTTTGACTATTAGCAGTAAATATGCCCAATGGCCTGTGATGGGACACTAGACAGGGTGGGATCTGAGTTACTACAGAGAATTCTTTCCTGGGTGTCTGGCTGGTGAGTCTTGCCCACATGCTCAGAGTTTAGCTGATCACCATATTTGGGACTGGGAAGGAATTTTCCTCCAGGGCAGATTGGTAGAGGCCCTGGGAGTTTTTTGCCTTCCTCTGCAGCATAGGGCACAGGTCACTTGCTGGAGTATTCTCTGCACCTTGAAGTCTTTAAACCACAAGTTGAGGACTATCAGTAGCTCAGACGTAGGTCAGGGGTTTGTTACAGGAGTGGGTTGGTGAGATTCTGTGGCCTGCGCTGTGCAGGAGGTCAGACTAGACAATCATAATCTTCCTTTCTGACCTTAAAGGCTATGAGTCTATGAGATTGAGGTTTGACATTTTGTTCAGAAATGTGCTGGTGATGCGACAGTAATTCCATTGATAATGTCATTTGTTGTGAATGGTGTTCCAGCCTGTCCATGAATGTAGACTCCTGATTGGTGGAAAACCCCGACATCATGAACCTTCTTAGTGCAACCCACACGGAAATTCATAAATTGCTGTCTGTGGTCCAAGAGGGCCTGCATGACAGTGGAGTTGTGCCCTTTGTGGTTTATGTGCTCCCTGAGGACAGATGAGTCCCATCAGTGTCCCCAGCACAGTTTGGAAACCCCATTCTCTCAAAGCCAGCAATTACTTCAGCAATGTCTTTTACGCCTACCACTTTGGGGTAAACCACATGCCTGATTGTCTCAGAAACCTCTGCAACCACTTTAACCATAGTCGACTTTCCAGCATCAAACTGGTTTACAATGGATCTGTAGCAGTCTGGGGTAGCCAACTTCCACATGGCTACAGCAACATGCTTCTAGACTGCTGGAGTGGCCTCGTATGTGTGACTTTATGTTGGAAGTTTGGGTCAAGCTGCTCACAAAGCTCCAGAAATGTGGCTTTCTTCATGTGAAAGTTCTGGACTCACTGCTGGTCGTCCCAGGTCTGCATGACTATGTGATCCCACCAGTCTGTACTTGTGGACCTGCCCCAAAAGTTTGAGTCTGCCTTGCCTGGGTACTCCTCCTGCTCCATCATAAGCTGTGTCAGGTGCCTTTGATGGGCCAGAAAACACTGCCCAAATGTCCACCAGCACCTTGCGAAAGTTCTGCCCATTTCCTGACACAGAAGTTAAAGCGCAAGAAGAGAAGTACCTCCTCCATGTTGCTGACTGTGATAGCTTGGAGTGCACTGACCAAAATGACTACTTGGCAGGATGTGTTGGCTGGCTCTTTAGACATCCTGTAATGTGCAGGATGGACAGTCAAGTTTTCCCACAGTGCACCACAGTCAGAGAACTAGATGGGCCACATTTCAGGTGGGCACTACGGAGTCTGGGACTTCATGCTGCAGGGTGCACATCTGAGCCCCAGGTTCGAGCCTGGGATAGAAAATTCTTAACCTAAGGTAAACAATGAATGTAGATACTCAAGCTCTGGGTTCTCTAGTCCCACTAACCCTGGGCTTACATTGCAGTGTAGACATAACCTAAGTACCTACATGGGGAACAAATATTTAGTAATGGACTCCTCAATGTAGCAGAGAAAGGTATAACAAGATCTAATGGCTGCAAGCTGAAGCTTGACAAAGTCAGATTGGAAATAAAGTGTAAATTGTTAATGGTGAGGGTACTTAACCATTGGAACAATGGGTTGTGGTGGATTCTCCATTGCTGACAATTTTTAAACCAAGATTGAATGTTTTTCTAAAAGTTCTACTCTAAGAATTATTTAGGGCAGTTCTATGGCCTGTGCTATATAAGAGGTCAGACCAGATGATCACAATGGTCCCTTTAGGCCAAGAGTTCTCAAACTGGGGGTTGTGACCCCTCAGGGGGTCACAAGGTTATTACATGGGTGGTCACGAGCTGTCAGACTACACCCCCAAAACCTGCTTTGATTCCAGCATTTATACTGGTCTGAGTGCGACCTCCCTTATAAATTAAAAACACCTTTTTTTAATAAAAAAAGTGTTTTTAATTTATAAGAGAGGTCGCACTCAGAGTCTTGTGTGAAAGGAGTCACCAATACAAAAGTTTAAGAATCACTGCTTTAGGCCTTAGAATCTATGAATCTGGGCTGTGGGTGCAGGAAAAGGGATGCACTGGTTCAGCTGATGAGACTTCTATGGAGCCTTCCTTCAGCAGAATCCTTGGGAGAGGCCAGCAGTAAAAACCACCTCCTGCTCTCCCTGGAAGTAAATATGCCTTGGAGAACAGCTGGCTCACAGAATGGAAATGTATACCCCCTTACCAGCAGTCATTTTCCTCCCCTACACATTTAGAACTCCTTAGCACAGCAGAGACATTTAGCATATTTTTGTCACTGTCTTACCCATTATCCAAGTTGATTTGCTGAGGTTTAGTTTACTTTTCTATAGGCGTGGGAGAGCATCTGTGAGAATCACAGCCCAAATCTGCAATCAGTTATTCACGTGTGCTCCCTCTGAAGTTAACAGAAGTTACCGTGGTTTCTTTTTGTGCAAAATTTGGCCTTACATTTCCATCACTAATTATATTTGCCCATCTTGAGCAGGGCATCATTTACTATGTGTTAAAGGGAGGGCAGTGCCCCCCCCCACCTCTTTTCATAGAGTCTCTTTTCATAGAGCCGTATGCTCCATTATGTCTTACACTCCCACTACCCCAACTTTGCAGGATATAATATAATCATATATGGTGTTCTTTATGCTGACATATCTGACCCCCGCTCCCAGGCCCCCTGAATTTTTTCTGAAATGATGTCCCTGATTTTGAGGACATTCTATCCCTTATATACTTTAGAGAACCTCAGCTGATGTAGATCAGCATAGGTCTATTGAATTCATTGGAATTAAGTCAGCTTAGACCAGCTGAGGATCTGGCCCACTCTGTGGTGAATCTGATATGAGATAAAATGATAAACACCCCAATCCCTCCCCCGTGTCTCAGTTTCATAACATTAGTTCATGCTTAAGGTGATGCTGTTTCAGCTGCTTCTGTCACTGTGTTTCCCTGATGCCTCTATACATTGTTTGTGAACAACAAACTATTATTCTCTCAATGGTGCTTTTTTTTTTCAATTTTTGAACTTTTAAGATAAACTGTGTGATAATGACAAGATGGAGGACAGTAGCTCCCCGCCCTTATGTTGGGTGCCATGACTCACCCTCGTAAATTAATAATCGTTTGTACGGCTAGTTTTTACCCTTGCTGATAGCATGTTTGTTTCCAGTTGGATTATAAACTGAGTTTTCAAAGTTACATTGTTGTTACTGGTCAGTGTTTACTCACTGAAAGACTATGCTTGGGCCTTTATTATTTTTGTAGTCATGAAAAATAACAGCAAGATAGTGGAAACTGATAATCATCTTCATTTAGATACAGCAGCATACTTTTTGTTTAACAATCACCAAGAGCTTTTAAAAACACCAATTAGGCCCTGCTGTGAGATAAATAGTGATTTGCTCTTGTTATGGATTAGTAAACAGAGAGTTTACCTATAGTTCACAAAGTGAATCAGTGACAGAATTGGAAATAGAACCAGGAGTCCTGAACTGCAGTTCCTGTTTTATCTAGAAGGCCGCACATCCAAATTCCAACCTCATGGTTTATCCCGTCAAAAGCTCTTGCTTTAATGCTGTGGGCTGACCCCACGTTTCCTTCTTTTCTCTGCCAGACTCCATCACTTGCCAAAAATTTCATATAAGTTCCAAGAACCAAATATTTCCCAGCAAACCCTCTTCTAGCCTGTCTGTGTAAGTGTTATGTTCACAGCATACACATGAAGAAGTTAGATCAAAAAACATAAACGCTGTTACTGGCAGTTGCAATATAAAGCTATTTTATTTCTTAGCATTCAGAATGATAACACACCAGAACCCAAAAACTGAGAAAGAGAAAACATATTGCCCCCTAAGGCTCTATGGCACAACTCAGCCCACCTTGCTTTAAGCTGACCTTTTCCAGACTGACGCTAGACCCAGATTGCATATTTCCTTACAGAGCCCCCTAGCCTGCAAGCAGGGCCAAGAAACTCTCTCACTCTTAAGGTACCTGTACACCTCACGCCACTGGCAGCACCATGTAGGGTAAGTGGGTACATGCCACAGTGAAAAACAGGCTGTGGCCACGTTGTGATATGTAGCATGTACATGGCAGTTTAAGTCTCTGGCAGCGGGGAAAGGCCCCAGCAGCAAGGAGGCAGCAATTTTAGCAGTGTAGACAGGGGAGGCACTGTTTGGGCATGTAGAGAGACGTGTAGGGTGCATACCCTAAGGTTGTGGCATGTCTATTCTACTTGCCTAAGCACTGCCTCACTGTCTACACTGCTATTTATACCCATGCTTGGGTGGCCTACTGTGTATGTATTCTACTCGCCGCCTTAAGGAGGGTGCAGTATAGACATAGCCTTAAAGTGATAGCTTGTAATTCCAAAGTAGTCCTCAGTACACCAAACAGTAAAAAGGTTGTTTATTTTACAACTAATATACTTATTTTTTCTTTTTTTTTTTTAAGTTTCTATGCATTTGGCCTGCTCCTCCTTCCATGGAAGGCAGTTTTCCCATCGACTTCCAAGGGAGCAGGATCAGACACTTATCTATTCTAAGAGATGATCTTTTAACATATTCCTATCTCTCTCGCTCAGGTTTAGAGCTATGATCAGTTGCTGAAAGAGCTGTACAATATGTTCAACCTCTTCGTTTGATCAGGAGTGACCTTATTTTTATCCTTTAAACATGAGTTATGAAGGAGGTTGTTAAGTTGACTGATGCCCTGTCACTATTGCCCGTTTTCTTTGCAGCTGAGCCTTCAGTTAGTTTACGTTTCTTGCCAATGCAAAATGATTGTTGGGCCACAAGGAGGTAAATTATTGTAGATTGTAAATTTGATTGCTGATGTCAGTTAACTGCTTTGTTAATGTGGAGATTAGAACATGCTGAACTACTCTTTATGGGGAGGAAAGGGAACATGACTTTTGCCAGTTTTGCAAATGGTAACTGTTTGGATGCTATTGCAGGGCACATTTAACGATAATAAAAGCTAAAAGAAAGGAACCATGTGATTTGAGCCCCTCCCTTGAAACAGGTGTCATAAAAGATTATTTTTACTCACTTATCTTGTCTCCTTTCACCCACCTTGCAAACTAAATTCCTTATCCTGCCTCTCCTTTAGAAAAACATTTGTCTTATTAGAACAAAACAAGCAAACAAACAGAACCACATACATGGTGTCAAACCACAACCATTCCATCAATCTTTACAGAAAAAAAGGGAGATTGCCAGCTCTTGTCATCTTATTGCAATTCTCATGATATTTAGTGTTTTTTTCCCCTTAAAGCAACAGCTCCTGAATTTATGTGGTTATTGGAGAATCCCAGATTTTGTTTTAAAAAAATAAGTTTCTAGGTCTGTGGTTTCAGAGAAAACCTTGAAAACGTGAACAGTAAAGATTCAAAACCCAGAAAACAAATTAATTCAAAATTTTATTCTTTTAAAAAATCTCATGATGTTTAAACCAATTTTTAAACCTGACTTGTGATTTTTGAATGCGTGGGGCAGGCAACACTGATTGATGAGTTTAGGAAGGTTTTCCTGGGCCTTCTCTTACTCCTACTGCTAGTGGCGTGGTCTGTACCAGCCAGTAGCTGTGGATCTGCAGCAGGTATTAAAGGGGTCATACATTTGCATAGGTTTGGTAATAGATATTTGTCTGGGTTTTGTAAGATCAGTTGCTTCTGGCTTGGAAATGAAATATATACTTGACTCCCACACTGCTGCATAAAAACACATGTGTTGGTGGTACAGCATACACAGATACTTTTTTCAGGCTTTGATTGCCCCTTCCCACCATTACCATCATTCCACCCTTAGCTCTCTTTTGCAGGGTGTAGCAATAAAGGGCTTCATAGGAGCTGAGCAAGAAGTGAGCAAGCCTTGCCCTTCCCAGGATGATTTGTCAGGCAGTTGCTTGCATATGGGAAGAGGCTTACTTCTCAGAATAGGCAGGGAGTAACTCTGTCTATCCTGGTATGGGTTGGACCATCAGGAGCTTTTAAATCCACCTACAGCTGCATCTCCAGCTTGTCTGTGCTCAAATTCACCCAACTTTGGTATACATAGAATGCTGTTTTGTATCAAGCGTATGTGAGTTCAGAAGGGCCTAGCATTTCTTCACCTCCAGCTCTGTGGCAAAAACTGTGATTATGAATAATGCAAAGAGATGTCACGGTATATCCTAAAGCAAGAGGGCAATATCCAGCCTCAGTTCTTGCTTGCTTTTTACTACCCCAGTAGTCCTGATGATGGGTAATAGTTCCACTCACAGCACTTGGTGTTGTCTTCATTGTATTTAGTGTGTCTGTATGTCTCCAGGATACTCTACCCACTATCTGAGGATAGTGTGTTGGATTTTGGGTGGTTCTGAATCAGATTATTTTAATAATAGAAAGATGGTACTATGTTAAGGAACACATTGGTATTTAAAAAGCAACAGAAGAGATCTAATTTGATGATGTTAGTGGAATTCTTCTTATTAGCTTGAGATCTGACACACCTGCATGAAGGCTGCATTCTGCTCCTAAAAGAGTTATTTAAAAAGAAAATACAAGACCAACGTTGCAGAGTCTCTATTTTCACTCTGACTGAGGGCCTCCTTCTCTTGGTTTCTCCCTTTTGTTAATCATTCATATATGATAATCAGCCACCACATTATATGCAATTTTGCATTCTCCTGTCCTGATATGAATGCTTAATGACTCAATGCTGCATTTTTGGTGTAGGTACTTGGAACTAGAGAGCAGTGGACATCGAAATGAAATCAGGTTGCATTACCGTTCAGGCGGCCATCGCTCACACACAGAAGTGTTCCCATACATTTTGGCAGATGATAAGTGGCACAGGCTTTCCTTAGCAATCAGTGCCTCACACTTGATTTTACATGTGGACTGCAATAGGTAAGTGAAAAGTGATATTTCATATTAATAAGTAGTAGTCTGGAGCATTCCTGCTCAGTAATAAATGATATGATAACCATTTGAGGTTTATTTCTTCTATTGTTTCTTGACAGAATTTATGAAAGGGTTGTGGAAAAGCCCTACATGGATTTACCTTTGGGTACAGCATTTTGGTTGGGACAGAGGAATAACGCACATGGTTATTTTAAGGTAGGTTTTCCCTGAGAGGAAAAGACTGAACATAGGTAAAAATGGCAATAGTGTTCCCTTTATAGCTGAAGCAGTAGAAATATTTTAAATAATGTGGTACATAAAGGATTTATCATGTGAGGATGCTGTTGGTCCAGTTCCCTTAAGCAGAACATTCTCCTTGGCATAGGGGCAGGCAGATTTCATCCTCCAACACCAATGTGGGCCATTGTACTCCAAAGAGATTCACCCTCATGGGAGGTAAGAGGATCCTCACTCCACCACCTTCCTGCCTGAAACAAGTAAGGTTTATCTTGCTACCAGTAGTCTGTAAAAGGTTCCACAGAGGAGGATGCCCCCATGTGCTGAATCAGCTGGTCGGGTTACTCATCTGGAATGAAACTGCCGTGATCAGCAAGGAATTGTCATCAGCAGCCAATCTGTATTAGAGTTGAAACTATGTTACCACAACCATCATGCATCCTGTCACACACTTCCTTACACCAAAGTGAGATCCACTGCATGTGTGTCAGGAGCCACAATCCCCATGAGCAAAGAAACCTGCATTCAGTTGGGCTGCTGCCAAATTATGGTGTACTGTGAATAAGTAAGGCTAGAGAGCCAGTTAGCCATTTAAGAGGATCATGATAGATGACCAAGGTGAAAGAGGCTCCTCGGAGATAACAGAATAGGGATTGTATTGCCTGTTGCACAGTCAGATGTATGTTTTTGTCACAGAATATTTTTCACCAGAGGAAAGAGCTATCTACTCCAATACAATACACGGTTCTCATTGGCATTATCCTTCTGTTGTGTTTAGGTTCTTAAATTACACCTCTCACCATGGTCTCTGAGCATCTTCCAGGGTTAGAAATTAACAAGGTGATTAACATCAGTAAAGAAAACAAAGTTTCCTCTCCTGGGAGAATAGTTACAAGTGTTTTAATCTGCATTTTAACTTTACAGTGACTATATTACTACATGTTGCTATATGGGAAAGCAAGGCTGAAGAAGTAAGTGTTTGCATTTGGACTAGAAAATGTTAAGATTTATGGTCATGCTTAATTCATATTTAATGACTCCTTGGCCACACTCCCTGTCCATGGTTTGACCTCACCCATTTTGTGGGTTGGCTGTGGGGGTCCCATGCAGGACAGAAGTTTCAGACACCTGGCAGTACTGCAGCCCTGTCTCCACAAGAATGTTCTGGTACTTGAAGCCGTGAAGGTTAGGGTACTTTGGATCTTGGGCCCTGTGTCCTGGCCAAATCTGCCTCGCTAATTTTTAAATCTTGGATAAAACATTATGATTTTAATTTTCAATGCAAGTCCTGCCTTTGGTGCTGAAATCAGCATTAGATGTGTAAACACACGTTTTCCATGCCTAAGTGTGTACTTACATCCCAAGTGGGTGTGAGATATGGAATGGATGTCCCATCAGGCACTCTGTTTTGAAAACTGAGCCCTGTATCTGTTTTTCAAATTCAGTATACTTTTCCTTCTCTATATTAAATGCCAATCTCCTTGTTAAATGGCTGAGAGGTGACCAATCCACAGAGGGCAGAATCCACTGAAAAGTGGCATTCTTGACTTAAGTAAACAAAATCAATTAAAAATAATTAACGATTACTGTGATGGGACTTAATCCCCTGCAAGGCTAGTGAAGGCACCCAATTGGTCTTGCTTTGCACCTGGAGAGGTGAGTCGCTAACTGGCTCCCAGCCAGAGGGGGCAGAACTATGCTGTAATAGGTGGATGGAAGGAGCTCAATTTGGGGGAAAGACAACAGAGAAGACAGGTATCTCCCGCTGGGAGAAGCCCAGAGTTAAAGTACCCAGACAGAGAGAATGGGGACTGCACACTACAGGCACAGTGTAGGCTCCTGCAAGGAAAACCTTGAAATAAGATTTATAAATAGAGTAGAAAAGACTATAATAGCCCAAGATGGTAGGAGAACTACTCAGTTTCATTTGGATTTGTTTATGATACCCTGGCAGTGGTCTGAACTTAGGTGACCTGGCCAGAGGCTGAGCCACAGAAAACCTGGGGCTTGAGGCAGGTGGCCGACAGGAGGCGCTGGAGCCAAAGAGAGTGGCAACTCCCTGCACAGATTCAAGGGTGTGTGCTGAGGGTGAGTGAGCCCTGCCACATATTGGTACCAGACTTGGGGTTGTGGAGACATCCACCTTATGAGAAAGGAGGGAAATACCAATTACCTTAAAAGTGGGGAGCAGATGGACAGGTGAAGGCCTTTTTTCCCTCCGTTGGGGAACATGGAGGAGCGTCTCCTCATGCTGGCAATGCAACAGGAGCAGACACATGCTCTCTTATTGTGTCTATTATAAGGACAACAACAATTGCAAGAGGCTCAATAGGCTCAGCAAGAACATTTCCTGCAGTGCCTAGAGAAGTGGATCCCAGGGCCCTGGGTAGTTTCAGGAGAAGAAAGTTCTGCCAGACCAGTTCCTGGCCTGGCAAAATTGGGCCCAGGTAACAACCCAGAGGCCTTCTTGAGCACTTTTGAGAGGGTAGCAACTGCAGCAGGGTGGGGCAAATCCTTTTGGCCAGCTTTATTATCCCCATTCCCTCCAGGAGACGTTCAAACAAGCTACCGAGCTTTGTCTGACGAGTAGATCCAACAGAATTGTGAAAGAAGCCATTCTGGTTAGGTTAGGGCTGACCCCAGAAACATACCAACACTGGTTTAAGATGGAGCCTTTCCCCAGGGGATATGCCCTAGAGTGGAAGCACAGCTTTTACGGGCCTGGCCACGTGACAGTTACACCCTAACATGCTCTCTTTAGACAAGGTGGTGTAATATTAGAACAATTTCTAAGGATCTTGTCTGCCAGAGCCCAAAGTTGGGTCTGGAGATTTTGACTTCTACTGGTGAGGCCACTGAAAGAGCAGAGGTCTACATGGAAACAGATAATACTGAACCACCCAAACAAGGGGTTAGTTCAAGGGGACTCTTCCAAGGAAAGCAGGGTAACAGAGAACCCTGATTTTGAGATGGCAAGGGAGACATATGTGAAGAGAAGTTCTTAGGCAATCTGGTATCTAAGAAACCAGAAGAGGGAGTGGGACCTCAGTCATCACCAAGCACCCAGGAATCTGTCAGAAGAATATGATGGTGTTTTCGGGTGTGGTCAACCAGGTCACAAAAGAAAGGATTACCCTTTCATTGAGTGTGGCTATTTGGATTGTTACTACAGGAAAGTCTGTGATTTGGCATATTGCCTCAGTAGGAGGCCTGCTCCAGTTTACCAGAACTGCTAATGTGTTTAGATGTGAAATGAGAGGACTGATTGACTACAGATGCGGCTCGACACTGGTTTGAGGGAGTAGACTCCCAACTGCAAAAACAGAGGTACAAGCTGAGAATTGGTATATTGAGAAACCTCTCCTTGCCCATAATTGTAGGGAGACACTGGCCTAATTTCCCAGCCCTGTCCCTGTCCCTAAGAAAGGATATCACATGAACAAATTAACCAGAAGGCAACTCTCATCTGGACACAGGCTGTTGGCCCAGGTGGCCTAGAGACAAGGCCAGGTACTCAAAGGGAAATGTAGTTGAGAGATTTGAACAAGAGACGCCAAGCCAGCTACAGGCCCTAGAAACACAATTGCACAAGGCAAATCAAGAGCTGGAGGAGGTGAAAACCTCATGGCAGATGGGGTTGCCAATGCTCCAGGATTGTCCTGGAGTCTCCAGGAATTAAAGAACTATCTTTAATTAAAGCTTGTCATGTGATTGAAACCTCCAGGAATACATCCAAATAAAATTGGCAACCCTAATGACAGAAAATAATAGAAAAGGCCTCATAACAAGAGCAAGAACAGATTTGGACAAGACTAGAGCTGGCATATGAAAAGAATTGTTGGCAGCAACACAAATAGGAGCTGGCTGCACTGAGAACCATGGAAATATGTAACAAGGGTGCCCCAACCTCTAAAAGCCACGAAGAGGCCCCTGCAGAAAAGGAATTGGATTGGGTGGGTTCATGAGGAATGGATGCTCTGAATGAGGAAATAGGAGAAGCTGCCTCAATCGTGGACCCTGACCCGGCACCCGAAGGGCAATCACAAGAGACCGGACTGTCCATGGAGAGTAAACAGATCTGGGAACTTCAAGAGAGATGAATGGCTGCCAAAGAGGCCCTGCAGATACACTCCAAGATAGAGAATACTGGAAAGGATGTTCTGAAGACATGCTAGCTTATAAAAATTGTTTGTTTATCTGAATACTACTTAGAGGAAGCAATTGCAGGGCTCCATAAAGTGATGGGGAGAGAGAGTCCTGATGGGCACTACCTTGAGAGATGTATGTAATGGGGCTTAATCCCATCACCTGCAAGGCTGGCAAAAGCACCCAGTTAATCAGGCTTTGCACTTGGGGAGGAGAGGAGCTATTGGCTCCCGACCTGAGGGAGGATGGAGCTAAGTTGTAATAAGTAGACTGAAGGAGCTACTTGTGGGGAGAGACAGCAGAGAAGACCGGTTTCTCTGGCTGAGCAAAGCCCAGGGTTAGGTTACATAGATAGAGAGACTGGGGACAGCACATGATGTGGCAATGTAGGCTTCTGCGAGGGAAGCCTTGAGACAGAATTTGTAAGTAGAGAAGAAAAGACCACAGTAGCCAAAGAGGGTAGGAGAACTATTCAGTTTTCTTTGGATTTTGTGAGGGCTTGTTTATGATACCCAGAAGGGGTCTGAATTTAGCTGTCTTGGCTGGAGGGCTGAGCCACAAGACCTGGGGCCAGAGGCAGCTGGCCAACAGAAGGTGCTGGAGCCAAAGATAGTGGCAACAGCTCGCACTGACTCAAGGGGTTGCTCCAAGGGTGAGTGAGCCCTTCCACAATTGCTTATACTGCTCCAAAACTCACTTAATTTTCTGTATTTGCTTATGACTAATACAGTTTTTAGATTATCATGTATTTATTTCTACCTTTTCAAGCCTTTACATGATACTCATCCATTTTCTGAAATGTCTCGGACTGTGATGGAACATGCACACACATCAAGGTGTCTTTCATTTTACACCATTTGTAGTTGTGTTTTGGCTTATTTTAGTTGTTTGTCAAGAAAGCCTAGATGAGTCAAAATACCATGAGATTTTTTTCTTATTGAGAAATGCCAAATTAAATGAAATTCAGCAAGGAATAGTAGCACCAATCCATCCAAAATACGTTGATCTTATTGATTGTTCAATATCTGATATTACAAATGGTTAAACCAAAAACAAAAATATTGAACATAGTGTTGTAGACTGTAAATCTCTTCAGACTTGTAGCCCAAGATTTTAATAAATGACTAGTGGGTTTGGGTGCCTAGGGGCTTGGTCTTCTGAAAGTGTATGCCCAGCACTTTCTGAAAATCAGAGCCTTTTAAGGTGTCTCACATTAGATAGCCAAAAAATGAGGCCCCCCAAAATCATGGATCACTTGTGAAGATCCTGGTCTAGGGTTTTATTTGGTTTTGAACCTAAACTTGCTCCCGCTGAATCAGTGTGGGTTTTGGCCTTCAATTAGGATTGAGCCCACAATGTTTTGATACATTTTCTTCATAGCACTATAAATCCTGTTGTAATTCATTGCCAGTTCATTGCATTTCTTTTTAGAATGAGTTTTGAAGATCAGTGTAAGGCATGGAAGGAAGGGTAGATGAAAGGGATATCTGCAGTGTGTGTGATAGGATGTTTCATTTCTAAATTGTGTTTGGCCTTTGCTTTAGGAAAGCAGCAAAGTGGCTGCTAATTATATCTTAATGACTAAGGATGTATGTGAATTCTGCCTGTAAATATGTGATCTGTCCTGAGTGAAACAGGTCATTTCCAGCTGGCATATTTGAATTTCATGCTAAACGTCCTGTTCCCCTAAATTGTCAAGGTGCTCCTCTGTAGCTGTATAGTAGATATGTTGCTTCTCTGAATTAGGTATGCTGTATGAAAAGATCCATATCAAATCACAAAATGCTTGTCTGAATCTGTTTTTCATGACTCAAGTTTCTTTAATCTTCACTTCTGTTTGAAAACAATAGTTCAGTGAACATTTGCACTTTATTTAAAACAGTGTTTCAAAGACCCTGAAACTGGAAATTAATTTTTAAGTTGCTTTAAAGGTCATTTTCAAGCTTTTCTTCAATGGGTAACTAAAAATAACAATGAATTCAAAACAACCAGACTCTTGTCATTTAATTACATCTTGACAATTAGTCGTATGCCTTTAAAAATGGTTCAGTATGTGTGTACATGTACTGTTATCTATTATACTTACTCTTTGCTCTCCCATCAGCACCGTGGGTGAAAATAAGAAGTATTGCATTCATAAACAGTGGATTTTTCATGCAGTTTTTCTGTGTGAGCTCTAAAGTTTTATGTGGTGAACATTGCTGTGGAATATTATTTTGACAGGTAAAAATAATGCCCGCTCTTCTTTCTTTTCTATCCCCACTTGCACACAGGGCATAATGCAAGATGTGCAACTACTTGTCATGCCTCAAGGATTTATTTCTCAGTGCCCAGATCTTAATCGCAGTAAGTCTATTAGTTCTTACACCATAGAATCAAAGGTGTGCTTCTTGCTTCATTTTTGTCCTGCAAGCTCTTTTAAAACCTTGAGCTCCAATGTATTGGTTCTCAGCTGTGACTTGTATAGATTGAACCTATTATATATACAATCTGACAAATGTAACAAATGTAGTGTTTGTAATTCCAGCTTGCCCAACTTGTAATGACTTCCATGGACTTGTACAGAAAATCATGGAGCTGCAGGACATTTTAGCCAAAACATCAGCTAAGGTAACAGTTACTTAGAGACATGGTGTGGGGCATAGGCTTCAATTCAGGTCTCTCTCAAAAAATACAGATGTTCCATTCAGAGAGCTTTCTTACATTTCAATATTTTCATGCAATTGCACATTTTCATAGTAAATACCATCAACATTCCTGAACAAGGGTTTATAAATATGCAAGCTCTATCTGTCAGACTAAGGATTTAGTAAAACTGGAATGAAACAGGTTACCACGTTTTAAGTGCTTGTTGCAGCAGGATTTTTTTGGTTTAAGACTTTTCTGAACCTGAGCTGTTCAAAGAACAGATTAAAAATATGAAAGTACTGGGGCTGAGGACTTTCAAGCAGTATCTACATCTACTATCTGATGATCATATAAAAAACATGCCCAATTACCAATGGGCATACATCACCTTACACCATTATGTAAAAAAGGTCAGTGCTTTAAATGTCTGTAGCAGTGCTATTGACATACTGGTTTGATACTGGGTTCTGTAATGTTACACTGCATTGGTTTACAATATAGCACAAATTACTGAAATATCCTAGTTGAAGTGCAGGAATAAGTGTTATACTTGTAAAATGTGAGCATTACTTGCAATTAACAAGAACTCTTGCCTCCCCATCTCTCAAGGTCATGTGTTCTGCACATGATCTGATAATTACCTGCAAGTAGTTTGGGCATTGCAAAATGGATGCTTCACAGAGATAAGCCTCTCGCCAAATCCTTCTTGCCCTACTCATATCAGTAGTCCCATAATGTCATTGGGTAAAGTAAGCGGCAGCATGTCTCAGCTTCCAAGTTTTCTGCTCTAATGATTGAACACTTAATCATTTAATATTTCACAATAACCATTTAGTCATCATCTGACTGCATTTTCACACATGTACTTTTTCACTCTGAAATCCTGGATGGTAGATGGCAGTTAGATCATTATTTAGTTATATGGAAACTGTTTACCAATGTAATAACCCATCTTTGTGAAATGTGTACAGCTGTCCCGAGCTGAACAGAGGATGACTAAATTGGATCAGTGCTATTGTGAAAGGACCTGCACCATGAAAGGCATCACCTACAGAGAATTTGAATCCTGGACAGATGGCTGTAAGAACTGCACTTGCATGGTATGGCTACAATTTGAGTAGAGACTCAGGGACCCTGATGTCATCTTTACCTACACCAGTGGTTCCCAAACCTGTTCTATCACTTGAGCAGGGAAAGCCCCTGATGGGCCGGGCCGGTTTGTGTACCTGTCATGTCTGCAGGTTCAGCCGATCGCAGCTCCCAGTGGCCACGATTGCTGCTCCAGGCCAATGGGAGCTGCTGAAAGTGGCAGCCAGTATGTCCCTCGGCCCTCACCACTTCCAGCAGCTCCCATTGGCCTGGAGCAGCAAACCGCGGCCACTGGGAGCCGTGATCGGCCGAACCTACAGAACCACTGATCTACACTTTTAATGAGACAATATAATGATGAAACTTTCACAGTTATTCTTCGAGTGCTTGCTCATATCGATTCCAATTAGGTGTGTCCGTGCCGCATACACGGCCATCAGAGAATTTTTATCCTAGCAACACCCGGTGGGTCGGCTGTGGAGCCCCCTAGAGTGGCACCTTCATGGTGCTCAATATATACCCCAGCCGACCCAGCACCTCCTCAGTTCCTTCTTACCGCCCGTGATGGTTATTGAAATTGTGGAGTCCTGCTTCGCTGCTCTCCATTCTTCCTAGCATAGTTTATAGTTAATAGTTAATAGTTCACAGTTAATAGTTAATAGTTATAGTTGTTGATAGTTATAGTTCATATTAGTGGGTTGAGGGGGGTTTCCCCTTCTTCCTGATTTTTCTCTTGGGCTTATGCCCAAGGCTCCGGATTTAAGCCCTGTGGTTCCTGCTCTAAGCTCATGCCAATGGGCGACCCCCATGACTCTTGCCTGAAGTGTCTGGGAGAGTCTCATCAAGCAGACCAGTGCAGGATCTGCAAAAAGTTTTGTCCCCGGACTAAGAAGGAGCGGGACTTTCATTTAAAACAGCTCCTCATGAAGGCAGTCCTCAGCTCTCAGCCTCCTGCAGCACACCAAGATCCGGCACTGAGCGCCTCGGTGCGCAGTGCCCCGGTGGCACCAGTAGAAGCTACACCGTGGTTGGACTCTGACCGAGACCCGCGGCACCGACGCTACCTGTCACTGCGACCGACATCATCGGCCCGGCAACGCCCCATTCTCCTCTCCAGAAGTGGCACCAGAAGCTGAAAAGGGTGGCCTACCTCTTCAGAGACCAGCTTCTCTGGAACCGCGCATGGAGACGAGTCCTGCAGGGGAGCATCTAAGGGCACAGTCTATGGCTTTGGCACCATTGACTCTGGCCCTAAGGGGAGAGCTGTCAAGTCCGGTGCCTCTGGACTCCCCGACGTGCAGCATGGTTGAGGTCCAGTTGCCATCCAGCCTGGATACCTTTGTGGCTGCACGGGATCTTATTGCAATGACGGCATCGGTATCTCCTCAGCCTCATGCCAAGGCGCTGGTTCCTGTACGTGCGGCATTGTCCCAGGGCAAGCCGGCCCTAATCTACCCACCGGCACTGTTGGTCAAGCCATGGCACCACTCCCACTCTTGGCAACTCTCCCGCTCCCAACTCCGCTTGCAGTCCTGACACCGCTCTCCTTCGTGGTGCCGGTTGTACTCGCAGCACCGGTCGTACTTGGAGCACTGCTCCAACTTCCAGCACTGGTCTCGGCTGCGGCACAGATTTGCCTGCCGGTCGCTGTTGAGAGCAGATCCTGGAGCTGACGCCGTTCTCGGTGCTGGTCATCATCTCAGCCCAGCTCTAGATCCAGGCACTGGTCCAGGTCCCAGTACTGGTCCAGGTCCCGGCACCATTCTCCATCATCACGGTACTGTTTGCCATTGCCTCGTCGATGCTACCTGGCGCAGATCCGCTTGGCACCACCATGACCCTCACATTCCACTTTTCGTTCTTCAGGATTGGAGGCGGGGTCACGTTTCTCCAAACGCCGCCATTTGGACCATAGCCGCCTAGAGTCAGGGGCTGGGCATTGGCAGGCACAGGAGCAAGGTCCCATTCAAAGGCCCACTCAGTGGCCGTTCTGGATGCCCTGGGCATACCACCAGGCCCAGAGTGCTGTGCCTGGGTCTTCTCGATCAGTCCTGTCCGAGCCACGAGTGCCAGAAACTACCACAATTGGCCTACCCAAGGAGGCAGGAGACCATGACAGCTTCTCTCCCTGCTACAGGATCTCCTCCAACACCAGTTCCTGGTTCGGGTCCTGAGGTGGCTGGCACAGGACAGTTGGGCCCAGCTCCACAAGAGGCCCTAGATGACCCTCTTCCCCCTGTGGCCTCCTCCTCCTCCTCACCTGACAAGGTGGTGGCAGGCACTACAGTCTCGGGTCCCCCTCAGATAAACCTCCATGCCCACCAGGACATCCTGTGCAGGGTGGTGTGGAATAGTAACCTGCAGGTGGAGGAGGTGGTAGAGGTGGAGGACCCCCACATCTGGATATTCTGTCCATGGAGGCTCCATCAAGGGTGGTCCTACCCCTTATTCGGACCATCTAAACCACCGCCAGAACAATCTGTCAGACACCAGTGTCCATTCTCCCAACTGCTAAGGGAGTGGAGTGGAAATACTTTGTCCTCTCAAAGGGGTATGATTATCTGTTCACCCACCGACAGCCCTGTTCACTCATGGTGGCATCAGTGAACGAAAGAGAAAGGCATGGCCAGCAGGCCCCAGCACACAAATCGAAGGATGCCAAGTGCCATGATTTGTTTGGGCACAAAGTTTACTCCTCAGGGGGACTTCAGCTCAGGATTGCTAATCAGCAGGCGCTCCTGAGCCATTGCAATTTTAACTCCTGGAACTCCATGCTGAAGTTTAAGGAGTTAGTATCTCCTGAGTCCAGAGAGGAGTATGGGGCTTTGGCAGAAGAGGGCAAAATAGTGGCACAGACCTCTTTGCAGGTCTCGCTTGATGCTGCAGACTCTGCTGCATGTAGTTTGTCCTCAGGGATTGCGATGAGGCATATCTCCTGGCTGCAAGCCTCCGGTCTGCCACCAGAATTTCAGCAAACACTACAGGATCTCCCCTTTGATGGAGAGGGCTTATTTTTGAAAAAGACAGATTTAAGGCTACAAAACCTTGAGGACTCAAGGGCGATAATGAAGTCCCTGGGCATGTACACACCGGCAACCCAGTGGAAACCTTTCAAGCCTCAGCCGTCACAACAACGCTCGTATCCTCCTCAACCAAGGCAGGATTTCTATAGGCGGCAGGGATGTAATGGCAGGAGGAAGCCCTCCAACCCCCTATCAGGACAAGGCTAGGGCCCGACCAAGTCTTTGTCCGGGTCAAAACAGGCCTTTTGAAGGGACGCCAGAGGACAGTATACCGGACCTTGTTCAGGATCCTGCCCCACCTTTCTTGAATCGTTTATCCCATTTCCACCGTCCTTGATCTCAGATAACCACAGACCGCTGGGTCCGCCGCATGGTGGAAGTGGGATATTCTCTCCAATTTTCTTCCTCCCTTCCCTCCCACTCTCCTTCCCTGTCCCTCTTCAGGGACCCTTCTCACGAACAACGCCTTATTCAGGAGGTTCAGATGCTCCTCACCATGGGGGCAATCGAAGCAGTTCCAAAGGAGCTAAGGGGCAGGAGGTTTTACTCCTGGTATTTCCTAATCCCCAAGGCAAAGGGTGGGCTTAGGCCCATTCTGGACCTACACGGACTCAACAAATTCGTGGTAAAGTTGAAGTTCCTCATGGTCTCCATCGGCACCATTATACGTTCCCTGGATCCTAGAGACTGGTATGCCGCCCTTGACATGAAGGATGCGTATTTCCACACAGCGATTCATCCAGTGCACAGATGCTTCCTCCGCTTTGTGGTCAACTGCAAACACTATCAGTTCATGGCCCTTCCCTTTGGTCTCTCCACGTTCCCCCGAGTGTTCACCAAATGTATGGTGGTCATGATGGCCTTCCTTGGTTGACGGCAGATGCAGGTATACCCTTACCTCGATGACTGGCTTATCCGGGGACACACATAGAATAGGTGCAGTTCCACCTTCGCTTGGTCATGGACACATTTAGTTGGTTAGGCCTCCTTCTCAACATGGCAAAGTTGACACTAGAACCGACCCAGAGAATAGAATTAATTGGGACAGTTCTGGTCTCCATGCAGGCATGAGCCCTCCTGCCAGATGCTTGTTTCCATGCTATAGTGGCCCTTGTCTGGAGCCTTCAGAGCTTCCCAACCTTGTTGGCAAGAAGTTGCTTGAGTCTTCTCAGCCACATGGCTTCCTGCACATATGTAACCAGGCACACCAGATTTAGACTCCGCCCATTACAAGCCTGGCTGGCATCAGTCTATTGCCCAGGTTGAGACAACCTGAACTTGGTTGTCACCATCCCAGAGCGGGTCCTGGCCTCTCCCCACTGGTGGCTAGATCCCCAGGCGGTCTGTGAAGGAGTCCCTTTTCACAGCCCACAGCCCTCCTTGTCCCTGGTCACAGATGCATAAGCCACCTTGAGGACATTCAGACACTGGGCTTATGGCCCCCGTCCATGCTCTCCCTTCATATCAACATCCGGGAGCTAATGGCGGTATACCTGGTCTGTCAAGTCTTCCAGGAGCGGCTGCAGGGTCGCTGTGTGGCGGTCCTCACAAACAACACCACGGCCATGTTCTACATCAACAAGCAAGAGGAGACCCATTCCTCCCCCCTCTGTCTGGAGGCTATTCAACTGTGGGAATTCTGCGCAGCCCACTCCATTCACCTGGTGGCGTTCTTTCTACTCGGGGTCCAGAACACACTGGCGGACCACCTGAGCAGATCTGTCTGCTCCCACGAGCGGTCGCTACGACCAGATGTCATCCACCCATCTTCCGAAGGTGAAGATTTCCCCAGGTCGACCTGTTTGCCTCCCTCAGCAATCAGAAATGCCCGGCATTCTGCTCCCTCCAAGGCCTCTCCCTGGGCTCTCTCACAGATTCTTTCCTGCTCCCATGGAGGAGGCGACTGTTTTACGCCTTACTCCCATTCCTCCTTGTGCACAGGGTCTTGCTCAAAGTGTGCAGGCATAGGGTGCGAGTGATTTGGCGTGGCCCAGACAGTATTGGTACACCATGCTACTCGAGTTCTCTGTGGATGCTCCAGTCCCATTGCCTCTTCCTCCAGACCTGATTACTCAGGATCATGGTCGCCTCTGCCATCCTGACCTACGATCTCTCCACCTCACGGCATGTATGCTGTGTGGCTAAACACTTCAGAACTCTCTTTGGAATCTGTACAGCAAGTACTGTTGGGCAGCAGGAAGCCCTCTACTCGGGCCACATATACAGCTAAGTAGAGGCGGTTTTCATGCTAATGCACTCAGCGCAATACCCTCCGTCTCCAGGCATCCGTGCCTGTCGTTTTAGAGTATCTCTTGGACCTAAAACAGCAGGGCCTGGCGGCATCTTCTCTCAGAGTTCACCTGGCAGCCATCTCGGCTTTTCACCTGGGTGCGAATGGCTGCTCCGTCTTTGCCAATCCCATGGTTGGCAGGTTCCTCAAGGGCCTGGACCATCTCTACCCACAAGTTCGACAGCCAGTTCCCACATGGGACCTCAACCTGGCCCTCTCCAGACTCATGGGGCCGCCGTTCGAGCCGCTGGCCAGCTGCTCCCTTCTATACCTCTCCAGGAAAACTGATTTCCTTGTCGCTATGACGTCAGCGCGGCATATCTCCGAGCTGAGAGCCCTCACCTCAGAAACACCTTACATGATCTTCCATAAAGATAAGGTGCAGCTTCGACCTCACCTGGCCTTTCTTTCCGAGGTGGTATCAGCCTTCCATATCAGCCAGGACATTTTTCTTCTGTTTTTTTATCCAAAACTGCATGCCAGTCACCAGGAGCAGCGGCTGCATTCCCTCTATGTCCGTAGGACCCTTGCCTTCTACATTAAGCGTACAAAGCAGTTCAGGAAGGTGACTCAGCTCTTCGTTGCAGTGGCGGACTGGATGAAGGGGCTCCCTGTCTCCTCTCAACGGATCTCTTCATGGATCACATCCTGCATCTGTGCTTGCTATGATCTGGACAGTGTATCGCCCCCGCCCCTCACTGCTCACTCCACAAGGGCACAGGCCTCGTTGTTGGAGATCTGCAGGGCAGCGACTTGGTTTTGGTGCATACTTTTGCCTCACACTACACCATCATCCAGCACACCAGGGATGACACAGCTTTTGGTACAGCAGTACTGCAGTCCACATTGCTTCACTCCGACCCCACCGCCTAGGTAAGACTTGGGAGTCACCAAATTGGAATCAATATGAGCAAGCACTTGAAGAAGAAGAAAAAACTGTTACTCACCTTTGTAACTGTTGTTCTTTGAGATGTGTTGCTCGTATCCATTCCAAACCCGCCCCCCTTCCTCTCTGTTAGAGTAGCCGGCAAGAAGGAACTGAGGAGGGGCTGGGTTGGCTGGAGTATATATCGAGCACTGTGAAGGCACCATTCCAGGGGGCTCCACAGCCAATCCACTGGGTGTTGCTATGGTAAAAATTCTCTGATGGCCGTGCATGTGGCATGCGCACACCTAATTGGAATGGATATGAGCAACACATCTCGAAGAACAACAGTTACAAAGGTGAGTAACTGTTTTTTCTCAAGGTAGCAACGATCAAGTGCTAGCAAACCTGTTTTTGTAAAGAACAACCGTGTATTAAAAATGTTTTACATATTTTTTTCAGCAGAACCAGCATATGTAGTTTTGCCCCATTTTTCTTGCATGCCTAGGAGGAAGCTAGGTAAAGTAAGAACTATATTGGAAGCAATATGCTTGCCCCATCAAGTTTTCTCCAAGTATTGTATTACAGACTGTTTTTCTGGATAATTAATTCCCTGGTTCTTTCGTATACCATAAATATAGTGTTGTTCTTAGCAGATGATTTAATGGCTCCCTTGTTCCTGATTCCATTAAGTCTTCTTTGGTTACATCTAGATCAACATGTAATAAAATGTAAAATGTCAGTGCTGTATGCATGTCCTATTATACCACAAATAAAAAAGGGTTTGTTCTAAGGTGGTTGGAAGACCCCGTCAGGTACCAAAATTTCAGAATTAATTGCATGTGTCTTTGCAAGTACCAGATTATAATGTCTTGGTTAATGCACATCCATTTAAAAACATTCATTAAATGCCTGATCCAAAGCCTATTAAAAATCAATGGAAAGACTCCCATTGACTGCAGTGCACTTTGGAGTAGGCCCAAAAGCCCTAGATCGATGTGCTGCAGTCTTTAATACCTTGAACTTTTTTCTTAGGCTTATTGTCTTTTTATTCCACAAATTTCTAGAGAAAAAATTACCAGTTCAATTTTTAACAGTTTGTTGTTAGGTAGTAGAAGTTGTAAGTAGAAGAAACTACCAGTAACAAACCTAGCCTGAAATAGTCAGATAAAATGCCTGTGATTGAGATAAAGTGTTAAATACATGGTATGTTTTTGTCTCAGATATTTCATACAGCTATGATATTATTATCTTTTTAAAAATGAATTCAGTCTTTCATGTGAAAATTGTAAGGCACAGTATTGTTCTAGGAGACTTTTATACTTCACACTAATCTACCAATTTGCAATTGATTGGCAGAATGTCTATGCTCCAAATGATTTAAGATTTCTTTTTACCAAGCAAAACTATTTTCATCTTAATGAACACATCAGACTCATATAAAAAGCCTACTTGGAGTAATATTTTTTTAAAGACTTAGGATTGAATCTTTCTTTATAATAATAATTAAGAGAAGAGAAACATTGTAAATATGACTTATTTTGGTATTGCTGAGGAGTTTTTCACATTTAAGAAAAGGCTTGTCAATTCATGTATTTTGTAAAAACTTTCTTTTATATTTAAACACCTTTTTTTTTCTTCCCAGAATGGTACTATGCAATGTGACGCACTGATATGCCCATTTTCTGATTGCCTACTGAATTCTGCTCCTGCATATGTGGATGGCAAGTGCTGTAAAGAATGCCAACGTAAGTTTTACTGTGTGGTCCTTCTTTCTGTCAAATAGTATATTTTGAAATCTGAAAGGAAGATGTATGTACCTTTCAATAGAGATGTCACTCAATAGAGCTGGTTGCAAAATGGTTTGTTTGGGACCTTTTGTGGAAAATTTTAGCTTTGTTGGAAAACGGCAAATTTTCTAGCTGCTGAAATTTTTTCAGTTTTCAGCCAAAAAATGTTGGTTTTGGAGGTTTCAATTTTCTGGCAAAAAAATCAAAACATTAAAAAAAAAAGCAGACATTTTCTGTGAAAATTTTCATTTAAACAAAAATCTTATTTTCCATTAAAAAGAAAGTTGGCAAAAATTGTATCAACAAGCCTTAGTCACCAGTATTCCCATCTTTGAAAGCAGTCTTATTTGATTAGTTGGCTGACTAGACATGCAGAAGTATCAAGTCATAGAGTTTAAGGCCAGAAGGGACCGCCAGATCAGTCTGACCTCCCATATATCACAGGCCACCAGTACCACCTGGCACGCACATACTGAACCCAGCAATGGAAATCAGACCAATGTAAATGAGACCCACATAGATTATTATGGGCCACAGACAGAGAAAAGGACGGATTGAGGTGCATCTGTGCCCAAGGCCCCCCAGGGAAATGATTAAATGAGACATACCCAGATAATCTGGCAATTGACCTGCACCCACATTCTATGAGGAAGGTGAACCCCCGCCCCCGGCAGCGTCACAGCCAATCTGACCTGGGGGAAAATTCCCTCCTGACCCCACATATGATGATAGTTAGACCCTGAGCATGTGAGTAAGAACCAGTCAGCCGAGCACCTGAGAGAAAAAATGCTCAGAATACTTGTGCCTTGAACTCATTTTTCAGCACTATTCCATTCTAGAAGAATATACTTCCAAAAAAACATTACAGCATTAGAAATAGTGATCTGCTTTATGGCTCTTGTTCTGCAATTAAGGAAACAGTAGACAGTGGCTTAAACAACCACCCAAGAGACCAGAAAAAAATTAGTAGCTAGAGGTGTTCTTTCACAAATGGTCATACAAAAATCTGTTGGATACTGCACGGGGATAATTTAAAGTGATCACTTAAGATAGGGGTTTGCCTCTGGTTTCACTGTATTTTGGGGACGATTGCAGTCAGGATTGTGAAGGGGAATTTTTAAGTTAATCAAATCCATGGGATGGCTGATATAGTACTTGAGGTTGATTATGTTCCGTGGTGGACACATATACAGTATTTAGTTATACTAAGCAATGACAGAACCTTTTCTTAAGCTCCTGTACATTAAACTGTGCATGTATTTCTTTGTACTAGAATTTTTGAGGTTGTCCTGTGTGTTTCATTGGTGCCCTACAGTTGTGTACAATTTTTTCTTACCCAGTGTGCAAGAACTCACAGCTAATTAGAATGACTTGTTGAAAGGAGTATTCAAGAAGACATTTTGTACTCCATTGATCTTACTCCCACAGTTCATTTATATTTAATTTTGTTAGAAGTTACACAAAGACCATCCCATTTTATGAAGCTTTATTACCTTATTTTAGTAGATTAAATCTAATTGAGAGGAAATTGGAATTCAAATATACTTTTTTCCCGGCAACATAGAATTTCTGTGAGGAATAGATGGCTCAGGGAATTTTTAATAGGATATGAGACTTGTCAGTATTGTCTAAATCAGTATTTCAAATTTTGCCCATGTTGATAGAGACTGAAAGACATTTGAAATCCATTTGATCAGCTACAATATGTGAAATGAATTGTTGATCTCCTATGGACAAGTGTCCACATCACAGTTGGTATTTTTGTTGGTAGGCTCAGCAGAGAGGGCAAGAGCTGAATGGGGATGATGAACAATGAGCCTGTCTTACAGAAAGTGGGACCTTTTGGTAATGATTGAAATGCTTGGTATCACAATATGATGAAGCTGCACCATCATTACCTTTTTGTGTGTATTTAATGTAACAGATGACTTCAGTTTCCTGTGCTGTTAATTCAGCACCTCTTGCACCATTAATTCAGTTGTTCAGTCAGTGTGTCATCCAAATACACACACATATGCAATTTCTAATAAAGTAGCGGAAATAAATGAACAGATCATCAAACAATCCTTTATTTCATCTTGGTTTTTAAAGTTAATAATTCATTTTTCAATTTATTTCATGAAAGGCAGAAATGTAGGCTCTGGAGATATGAACATATAACTATAGGTTCCATTTTGTTTGCTGTATTCTCATTTTCATTTTTTAAAATTCCTTTTTATTAATTAATCTTTATTTATTATTAAGTTGATAATCTTCATCAAGAGAAATGTTCACATGTACGGGGAAAAGTAAAGTAATGTTAACACTTACATTGCTTTATGAAACAGTACCACAAGAAAACTGATATCAAGGAACTTACTGTATATCAAAGTTGGACTAAATCCTGAGCTTAGTTTGTGACCCTAATCATCATAAGACTGAACAAGCCAGAGTGCCAGAGGTCAGACTGCTCCTGGTGATAGTAAACCCCAGGGAATGGGGAGGGAGGGTAAAGGACACATATGAAATATGTATTTGCTTCACAGGTATGTTGCTTGTGGTGTTGGCACACTCATGCAAGTACTAAGTAGACTGTGTCCCTGTTTCTTTCCTGCACCTTCAACTCATGCCTGGAGGTTACTGAAGCACTAATGCCCTGTAGTCACTGTGCTTGGTCATGTGGTGGTGGGAAGGGCAAGAGTGGAGTGCTTTTGTTTTATTTCGATGGGGGAGTGGAGCAGGGCATCTATGGCAGCCTCTCCTCCCATTCTGTCACACACCAGGCAGAGTTCTTCCATACACTACTTCATTAGCGTAGCTTTCCATATCTTGTGACCTACTGGAACTATACAAGGGGTGTGAGCAGGGGCCAGGATCTGGCTTGATGCTACCTGGCATACGGGAAATCTGGAGATGTACAGGATTTAAGATGGCAGGCTGCTAAGTATTTTATAGGTTTGTGAACTATTTCAGTTACTCTAGTGGGGAATCTGATGGATTAGGAATAGGACTGGGAGTTAGCTGGTTCTGACACTAATTGCGATGTAATCTTGGCTATGTCTCTGATACTTGGTTTCCTCATCTGTCTAATCGTGATACCTCACAACTAAATGTTTCTAAAATGCTATTTGCGTGCAAAAATATTGCTTAGCCTTGTCGGTAGGAGAGGTGGGAATTTAGGACCAGCCCTGTACTTGACCCATTAGGTCACATAGCTCAGTGCAAAGGAAGCAGGTGAGGCTTCTCTTTTGGGAGCACTTTTAAAAATGTACAAGTTTGGATTTTTCAATAAAAAGCAGCTTTTCAGTTTTTCTTAAACTTGCAATCCATGAAGAATTAAATGGATGAAATCTTGCTGAAAATTTTCATTACATTGGTTTCATTTTATGGACCCTTTACCAACTCTAAAACAGCTCTAGTTCTGATGGAGTAGCACCAGAAGTAAACATTGTCCATTGTGTTTGTTGTCAGAGGTGCTGACTTTGTGATTTCCCCAGGGATTCTGGACCCCTGCTCTGCCCCAGATCCCTCACCCGCTCCACCCCTTCACCCAAGTCCCACCCCTGTGCCACCACTCCTCCATCTCTTCCTGTCCCTGCTCCTCCCTAGAACCTCCTGCACACCACTGAACAGCTGATTGCGGCAGGCAGGAAGTGCTGGAAGGGAGGAGGAAAAGCTGATCTGCAAGGCTGCCGGGATGTGCTGAGCATCCACTGGTGTTTTTGGAGCACCCACAGAGTCGGCGCCCATGTTTGTTGTGTGAATGTAGGTGCTGTCAACGTAGGAAGAACAGTGTATGCAAACTAGTGTTCTATTTTCTATTAGCCTTAATGAGCTGAAAAGATCTGCAGTCTTCTGAGGCACATAAATTGGAAAATGTGGATCTGTTTCAGCCACAGGCAAGCTATTCAGCATAAAGCCCAGTCAGGCTACTGAAGCATATTTCTCTAGATCAATGGGTGCCTCCCATGGAGAGCTGCATGGAGCTGGAGAGCAAAGGCAACTTTCCTTTCCTTTTCCCAATGCAGTTTTAATCCTGACTCAGAAAGTGGTATGTGAAAGACGTTCAGATTATTAACTCCCTACCTCTAATAGAAGGTGCTCACATACTATACTGGTAGGCACTGATATAAAACCCCAAAGTAGATACAGAGAAAGATATTAAACTCCTCCCCCTTCTTATAAAACAACACTTGGGTTCATGGTCCTGACTGAGAAAGTACAAGAAATTTGTTTTTATTTATTTTAAATGAATTCCAAAAGGGCTGCAATGCCATTCTCTATTTAACTGAGGCAATAGGTCCTCTTGTAACTGTCCTATGTGTCAAGGTATTAACACTGTATTGTGTCACTTACAGTGTGATATTTCATGGAGCAAGTACATTTTTAACATAGCTGTTTTTTCATAGATTTTGAAGCTATAAGTGACTAGCATGACAACCCAACCTATATCCTGATTTTAGTAAAACTTTTGACACCATCCCATATGACATTTTTATAAGAAACTGTGGGAAAGGTGGTCCAGATGAAATTACTATAAGGTGGATGCACAACTGGTTGAAAGATTGTACTTAAGCAGTAGTTATCAATGGTTCACTGTCAAACTGGGAAGGATGTGGACAAACTGGAGAGAGCCCAGAGGAAAGCAATAAAAACAATAAAAGGATTAGAAAACCTGACCAGTCAGTAGAGGTTTAAAAAATGGACATGTTTAGTCTTGAGAAAAGAAGATGGGGGTGGGGAGACCTGATAAGTCTTCAAATACGTTAAGGGCTGTTATAAAGAGGATTGTGATTGATTGTTCTCCACGTCCACTGAAGGTAGGACAAGAAGTAGTGGGCATAATCTGCAGCAAGGGAGTTTTAGGTTAGATATTAGGAAAAAAACTTTCTAACTATAAGAATATTTAAGCACTGGAATAAGCTTCCAAGGGTAATTGTGGAATTCCCATCATTGGTGGTTTTTAAGAACAGGTTTACTTAGTCCTGCCTTAGGGCAATGGGTGGGTGGATGAGTGAGGCGGAGCTGGACTTGATGACTTCTTGAGATTCCCCTTCCAGCCCTATGTTTCTGTACTTCTGTGTTTCTAAGATTATAGAATTGTCTGACACAGAAGTAATTTTCATTACTGAGTAGTTGTTTCCAAGAAGACAATACTGCCATTCTCATTATCCTTTTGTGTGAATGACTACTTACAGGGGGACTATTATAGGTGTTTGTGCACATATCTATGATCCAAAGCCCATTTAAATCAATGAAAAGACTCTGACAGAGTTAATGAATTTTGGATTGAGTTTATAATCTTCTAGTCTCAAAGTTCCCACTATGGGTCTCCATGTATTTGTTTCTTCTAATACAAACTAAGATATTGTTAATTATTGTTCAATATAATTGAATTCACATTATTAAACTAGCATTGTAGGTAACTGTAAGACACATAATATTGTGTTTCTTCACTTCACACTTTTATTGCTAACCAAAACAAGGGTGATATATACATGGGACATGATTAAAAAGAGAAAGTTGGAAGTGATGGTTGTTATAAAATGGATGGATTTTGTTTTGGAAACCTGGCTTGTTAATTTTAATCATAATGTCAAAGAATGTTAAACCTTTCCATGAGTGTAAATTATTAAAAGATGTTTCCTTGCTTTAGTCTTTGACACAACAGTCCTTTTCTCAAACTGCTGTATACAAACACATGAGCGAGAGGTTGCAAAGAACTGGTGGCTTTCATTTGAAAAACAGGCGACAATTAGGGTTGAAACCCAAAGCCCACTGCTATGAAGTATAAATCGAAGTTCTTGGCAAATCCATGAACATTTGCCTAGGTCCCAAAACTTTGTGGAGTTAAGCTGATGCTGTTCACACAGCACAAGACCCATTCTCCCCATCTAACAACCATCCCTCTCCACAGCTGCTCCCTTCGCTCCAGGCTGCTAAAGCCCCACAATCTTGTCTTAAATGTCTTTTATAGCAATGGCAGCATATCATACCAGCACTTTACTCTCATTGAGCTACTCCACTGTGCCAGACATTGCTGTATCTTGGTCCATCCTGTTCTCTGCCTCTGGCACTCACTAGTTTAGTAATACTTTGCTCTAATTCTGGTTATTGGTATTGGTGTGGAGGTTTGTGTGTGATGGTCAGTGACCTGTGATATACAGGAAATCAGACTAGATGATCAGGTGGTCCCTTTTGGCCCTAAACTCTATGACTCTAAATAGTTGTTGGAAAACCGTCTGACGATTTATATATATTGTCAAAACAATGTTTACATACCTGCTTCTCATTTGAAAAGTTGGAGAAAGATGTAAGGGATAATTCTCCCACACTATGTGATCAGACCATGAATTCAAGCTTTCTTGACTTCCAGCTCCTTGCTCAGTCCAGCGCATGCTGCCTCCCAGTAACCTGTAATATAGTCTTAGTAATGCAGTCTAGTGGAAAGGATAAATAGACTACTGAGCGAAATGTTTGAAGCATCATCATTGCAGATAGTCAAGAATAGTTTAGATAGGGCTGGATCCAAAGCCTATTCAAATTAGTGGGAGTCTTTTGATGGACTGCAGTAGGTCCTGGATCAGGCCATTGGTGAGACAGTGAATAGATAAAAAATATGGAGAAGCTGCATTGGGTCAAATTTTTTTTTCTGATCTATTGTTTCTCTGGTAATGATGCTACAGTCATTCAAATGTTGTGGGTATTAAAAAATATGGATGTTGTAAAAAGTCAGGGACATAAGCATTTCAACCATTGCAAAGAATCAGCTGGTCTTCAGTCATAAATCTTTATATTTGTCCTTTTAAGATACCAATGTAAACAGAGAAGAAATTCTACTCTTCTCATATAAGTTTCTGAAAAAGCGGAGAAGTTGGGCACGGTACTTTCTCAGTATCAGCAAAAGAATGCTAGACATGCCAGTCGCTAGATTGTTCAATGGAACAGCTGAGTTTATGGTAGACTCCTGCTTTCGGTGTGTATACTTTCTGAATGCTACTTAGCATTTTGTCAGAGTAGTGTCCCTACAGCTTTAGCTCTCTAGGTAACCTATTCTGAAATGACTCTTGTGACCTGATTCCTCAAGTCTTTGAATAATATACAATGATAGTACTACGTGATAATGACAGAATTACATGCCTTATGTACCAGGTAGTCCCACAGACATGAATTCCACTGTCACAACATACGCTACTGGATATTTACCCAGGTTGTACTAATGTTATGCAATATTGTGTCTTGAGTTTTAGTGTCATAAGCGAAATGGAATTGTTCTTAATTTAGGAATAGTACAAATGACTAAAAACAAACAAACAAACAAAAAACAAATTTGAGGGAAAAATATGACTGTATCTATGTTTGTCAGTGAAATCAATGGAGTTACTCCAGATGTACAGGGGTGTAACTTGAAAATAGAACTTGGTCCTCAATATTTATTCATCTTCATATAACTGTCCCCATGATTCCCCACAGGTGTTTGCTGGAGCCTTTAAAATTCAGCTATCCTAAAAAGGTACTGTATGTCTAATATGCAACTGACCCAAAGTCTATTAAAGTGAATAGAGAGATGCCACTGGATTTCAGTGGGCTTTTGATCAAGTCCTATGTGCTTAGGCTGGCATGGAGAATATAGATATAAAGAAGCATATGCCCCTAACTCCTCCATTCTAGCTTTGATTTCTTGTCTTAAGATTTTGGCATGGTTTATTAATCTAGGGCAGTAGCAACTTCTATATTGTGCATCAATCATGTTTTATTTCTTTGCCACTTGGGGCTTGGCTTATTCCTTCAATGAGCACTGCTTTTTGAATTTATAAAATAGACGAGTTGCTTGCATCAGGAAAGCAATGGTACAGTCTCGCATTCACTAGCTACTCAACAGTTTCCTCCTGAGAAGGAAACCCATTGCTAGTTAGTCTCCTGCACTGTGGAGACAACTTTCTGGAAACTAAAACATAACTTACTTACAGTTACTGGAATTGTCAGAATAGATTGCTTCCACACAGTCCAGCTCTCCCTTACTCGTTCCTCCGCCCCCTTTTACTCAGTCTCAGCGTCCTGAACAAGCAAGAACTGAGCAAGTAAATGCAATGTGCCTCTCTATAAGCTTTCATGCATCAGAGTGCGTGGCTCTCTCCTAAGATAATTGTTTTTTAATGGTTCGGGGGGATCTGCACAGAATGGCACTCAACTGGAAGACTGTAGATCTGGGGGCAATGTATCACTGTATTAGGAGAATTCCAGTTAATGGTAAGTAACCTAATTTTAGTCTCTTTGTCTGCCTAAGGAATGAATTATAAAATAAAATCAATTTAAGAATATTGTTATTCATTAAAATATCTTCGCATTCGTGTACAGCAATCCTATGTGTTAAGAACAAACTGAAATATAATATTGGTAATATTACCATTAGAGAATTAAAAATATTTTCACACTGAAAAGTAGCTGTAGGCATCCTTTTCCCTTATATCCTATTATTGTGTAGAACTTTAGCTCTTTTCCTTTCCTTTTCATTACATTCTCACCAGGGAGTTCACAAATTATAAAATCCCTGCAGCAAATTATTATTTTTTATTTCCAGTGCAAATAAAATTGAACATATATGTTAGATATGAATATTTTGGCACTCATAGTACTGGGAGTAGGCATCTCAACAGTGTTCCAATCTTTCCAGGATGTCACTACTTGTACTTCAATAGTTCTCATCTTGTAAGTGGTAAGAAAAATATGGTTCACTTTTTATGTAGGAAAATCACATTGTATGTGTGTGCGTGTGATTTCAAGATGCTCATTCTTGCTGGTAATGAGTTAAAGGCACTCTGCACTTGTCCTATTTGTGGTTTAGGTTTTTTTAAGTTCTATTTCAGGGAGTGCACTGCCAATTCAGAAACCTGTACTAGATATTCTAGCACATGCTTGAAAGCTCGTATTTTGGAGTATAATGCCTGTGATACCAGCAACAGTGATCTGTAGAGGACTATGTGCTCTTAACAGGACGAGTCTGGTTGTACCTGAAAACCCAAGAACTGAAAGACTTGAAAAGATCCATCAAGGTCACAAAGGAATAACAAAGTGCAGCATGAGAGCACATCACAGCATCTAATGGGCTAGACTGTCAAAATAGATTTAGGACTCGGTGGGAGCTATGTAATTTGTGGAGGGGAAAAGAGCACAATGGCAGTCTCGGGCCTTTTTGATGGCAGAACTGCTACACTGGACAGGGCAATCTCGGAGGAAGGGAGAGGAGCATAGAAGGAGAGGTACTGCAAAAAGTCAAGGAGTCATTGTCAAAAGAGCCATATGTTTAGTGGCCCAACAGCTCCTAGAGAGTGAGAAACAAAAAACAGAAGGAATGGGGAGAATAAAACTAAATTGAAAAATAAAATACAATCATGTGATCTTAAGTAACATTATAAGAGAAGGTTGAAAAATTAAGTGGGAAAATGGGTTAAACAAAGAATAATATAATTTTTTTAAAAAGATAATGATATAAACAATACCACTAGAAGCATCTAATGATGAGTTTAGTAAAGAATCCAAGATTTCTTGCATTGGAATTAGGTGGGGCTCTTTTCACAGGCCAGACATTAATTTGTCATTGCTTTGTTATCCTGTATCTCATTATATGAACAGTCTAATAAGGCACCCCAAAATTCTAACTGAGGCAACCTTAGAACATGACACATATGCTTGTAATTACATAAAAACTTAAACCTGTAAAGTATTAGGACATTTAGTGACAATCCTGTCATACCTGCCTCAGTTCTATTTGTCTCTGTTCCCTTCAAAATGATCTTTGTCTTCCTACCTTTGTACGTAAAAACTCTCCTGACGTCTCTGATGTACCCTGCCATCATATTTGCTTTTTTCACTGCAGTTAGGCATTGGGCTTGTCATAAACAGATAGCTAAGGGTTAATGTCTCTTACACCTGGAAAGAAGTAATCTGAAACACATGACCAGAGGACCAATCAGGAAACAAGATTTTTCAAGTCGGGGTGGAGGGTTTTTTGTGTGTGAGTCCTTTGTTCTGGGTCTTCTGCCTGAATCTCTCTCAGCTAGAGAAGGATTTTTCTATTTCCTGCTTTCTAATCTTCTGTTTCCAAGTTGTGAGTACAAAGTTGGTTTTTTCTTTTGTATTTACATGTCTATAGTTGCTGGAGTGCTTTGAATTGTATTCTTTTTGAATAAGGCTGTTTATTCATATTTCTTTTAAGCAATTGACCCTGTATTTGTCACCTTAATACAGAGAGACCATTTTTATGTATTTTTCTTTCTTTTTTATATAAAGCTTTCTTTTAAGACCTGTTGGAGTTTTTCTTTAGTGAGGAACTCCAGGGAATTGGGTCTGCAGCTCACCAGGGAATTGGTGGGAGGAAGAAGTCAGGGGAAAACCTGTGTGTGTTAGATGTACTAGCCTGACTTTGCATTCACTCTGGGTGAGGGGGGAAGAGAGATTGACTCTCGGTAATTCTGTTCTCCAGGCTGGGAACGGGAAGGGTGGAATCCCTCTGTTTAGATTCACGGAGGTTGCTTCTGTGTATCTCTCCAAGAAACCATTAAGAGACTATTAAGGGTCTTTTGTCACACAATAGCACTCCCATTAGGAGGCAGATACCAGCACTATACTCATGCAAATAAAGTGGTATTTCTGGTTTACTTTACATTGAAAAAATTAGCTAGAGGAAGAAAGGGAAAAAGGCACTGTTGCTAGGCAGACCCCAGGAGGCAACAGAGCCTGCAGTTCAGACAATAAACACCGGAGAGCACCCCAGCACAAGAAAACAGGAACCATGACTTCTAAGGCAAAAATGGAGGCCGAAGAACAAAGCAAAGAAGCAGAACACAGGCGACAACTGGAAAAAAGAGAAAAAGAGGTGGAGCTGAAAGAAAGAGAAGAACAGATCAAACAGGCAGCCCATAAAAGAGAACAAGATGCCAAAAATGCAGCCTACCACAGAAAACTAGAAGAAGAAGAGGTGGCCCACTGCCGAGACATGGAAAAACAACAAAAAGAGATGGAACTCCAGAGGGAAGCCCACCAACAGGCCATGGAATTAGAAAAGGCTAAGCAACAGGCTCCAGCCAATCCTAACAACCCTTCACCAATTATGGTTCCACATCCCAGGAAATTTCCCACCTACAAGGCAGGTGATGACACCGAGGCCTTCTTGGAAAATTTTGAAAGAGCCTGTCTTGGGTACCGCATCCCTGAATACCAGTACATGGTAGAATTGAGGCCACAGCTCAGTGGACCTTTAGCAGAGGTGGCAGCTGAAATGCCTAAGGAGAACATGAACGACTATAAACTTTTTCAAACCAAGGCCAGATACAGAATGGGGATAACCCCGGATCATGCCTGTCGGCGTTTCAGAACCCAAAAGTGGAAACCAGATGTGTCATTTCCCAAACATGCCTACTACGTTGGGAAAAATTATGAGGCCTGGATATCAGGACACAATGTTAAAACCTTGGAAGAACTGCACCTCCTCATACAAATGGAGCAGTTCTTGGATGGTGTTCCTGAGGACATCACACGGTACATACAAGATGGAAAACCCAAAAATCTCGCTGAGGCGGGGGAGATTGGAGCCAGATGGATGAAAGTGGCAGAAAGCAAGAAAGCTACTGTCAAGGGGAACGAATACCCCAGGGGGCACACCGACCATAAACCCTACAACCGAGGACCACCAAAGACCCCACATACAACCCAAGTAAAACCACAGACGCCCTATTCTTCCACCTCTCTAGTCTCCAGTAACTCACCTCGGCCCAGTGACCCATCAGATGGAAGATGCTTTAAGTGTAATGAACTGGGACATATCAAGGCCAACTGTCCAAAGAACACCATGCGAGTGCAATTCATTACACCACCATCACCCACAAGTTCCCCAGGCCCGGATGCCTCTCAAATACCCTTGGAGCGAAGGGAAAATTTGAGAGTGGGCGGAAAGAAGGTTACTGCATGGAGAGACACGGGGGCACAAGTGTCAGCTATCCACCAATCCTTCGTAGACCCCAAATTCATCAACCCAAAGGCCCAAGTTACAATTTACCCCTTCATGTCACAAGCTGTAGACTTGCCTACAGCTGAACTGCCTGTCCAGTACAAAGGCTCGTCAGGAAGGTGGACTTTTGCAGTCTATGACAATTATCCTATCCCCATGCTACTGGGAGAAGACTTGGCCAACCAGGTGAAGCGGGCCAAGCGAGTGGGAATGGTTACACGTAGCCAAACCAGGCAAGCTTCCATACCCATTCCTGTTCATGAGCCGTCCACAGACACCCCGTCTGTGTTACCAGAGACCCAGACAGAGGTAATGGACCCGGATTCCATGCCAACCACTGAAACAGCCACAGCACCTCCAGTCCCAGGCCCGGAACTGGAACAGCAACTAGCACCAGCAAGTGCAACCACATCTTCAAACTCAATGCCAGAGGGCGCCAGCAAGCCAAAACTGGCAGAAGCAACAAACAGCCATACCCAAAAGGCTCAGCCAGAGCCTGGGATACCCTCAGGTGCGCCAGCGGACAGCGGTTCACCAGCAACGAAAACAACCCCATCACCTACATCGCTTCCAGAGGGACCAAGCCCAAGTCCACAGTCTGAGGAAGAACTGGTAACCCCAGTCTCAAGGGAACAGTTCCAGACTGAGCAGGAAGCAGATGACAGCCTTCAAAAAGCTTGGGCGGCGGCACGGAGCACCCCACCACCTCTCAGCTCTTCTAATCGATCCCGGTTTGTTATAGACCAAGGACTTTTATACAAGGAGATTCTTTCTGGTGGACACCGGGAAGAATGGCAGCCGCAAAAACAGTTGGTGGTTCCAACTAAGTACCGGGGGAAGCTCTTAAGTTTAGCCCATGATCATCCCAGTGGCCATGCTGGGGTGAACAGAACCAAAGACCGGTTGGGGAAGTCCTTCCACTGGGAGAGGATGGGCAAGGACGTTGCCAAGTATGTCCGGTCTTGTGAGGTATGCCAAAGAGTGGGAAAACCCCAAGACCAGGTCAAGGCCCCTCTCCAGCCACTCCCCATAATTGAGGTCCCATTTCAGCGAGTAGCTGTGGATATTCTGGGTCCTTTCCCAAAAAAGACACCCAGAGGAAAGCAGTACGTATTGACTTTCGTGGACTTTGCTACCCGATGGCCGGAAGCTGTAGCTCTAGGCAACACCAGGGCTAATACTGTGTGCCTGGCCCTAACAGACATTTTTGCCAGGGTAGGTTGGCCCTCCGACATCCTTACAGATTCAGGATCTAATTTCCTGGCAGGGACCATGCAAAAACTGTGGGAAACTCATGGGGTGAATCACTTGGTTGCCACCCTGTACCATCATCAAACCAATGGCCTGGTGGAAAGGTTTAATGGAACTTTGGGGGCCATGATACGTAAATTCGTCAACGAATACTCCAATAATTGGGACCTAGTGTTGCAGCAGTTGCTGTTTGCCTACAGGGCTGTACCACATCCCAGTTTAGGGTTTTCAGCGTTTGAACTTGTGTATGGTCACGAGGTTAAGGGGCCATTACAGTTGGTGAAGCAGCAAACCTCCAAGCTTAGTTACCAGCTTGGACCTGGTACTGCTGCCACCACCCAAAAAATTAGAGTTTTTTGGGGCACTCTGGTCTCCCCAAAAACCTTCCCTGGGGACCCCAAGACCCAAATCCCTTGAGTCTCACAACAAAGGGAAATAAACCTTTTCCCTTCCCCCCCCCCCTCCAGGTGTTCCTGGAGAGATACACAGAAGCAACCTCCGTGAATCTAAACAGAGGGATTCCACCCTTCCCGTTCCCAGCCTGGAGAACAGAATTACCGAGAGTCAATCTCTCTTCCCAATGCAAAGTCAGGCTAGTACATCTAACACACACAGGTTTTCCCCTGACTTCTTCCTCCCACCAATTCCCTGGTGAGCTGCAGACCCAATTCCCTGGAGTTCCTCACTAAAGAAAAACTCCAACAGGTCTTAAAAGAAAGCTTTATATAAAAAAGAAAGAAAAATACATAAAAATGGTCTCTCTGTATTAAGGTGACAAATACAGGGTCAATTGCTTAAAAGAAATATGAATAAACAGCCTTATTCAAAAAGAATACAATTCAAAGCACTCCAGCAACTATAGACATGTAAATACAAAAGAAAAAACCAACTTTGTACTCACAACTTGGAAACAGAAGATTAGAAAGCAGGAAATAGAAAAATCCTTCTCTAGCTGAGAGAGATTCAGGCAGAAGACCCAGAACAAAGGACTCACACACAAAAAACCCTCTACCTCGATTTGAAAAAGTCTTGTTTCCTGATTGGTCCTCTGGTCATGTGTTTCAGATTACTTCTTTCCAGGTGTAAGAGACATTAACCCTTAGCTATCTGTTTATGACAGGGCTGAAGGCTACAATAATTCCCAAATTTCTTCCCGCATCATTATTCTGCACCTCTAATCTTTTAGAAGTCATTTTGACATCTCCTTTTTTTCTTGCCTTCTGTATTTATTTGCATTAAGAGGAAAGTGCTATCCACTTGTGTAGAAAATTAGGTGACAGCTTAAAATAGCTGACTAGAATTTTTTTTAATATACTGTTTCCATCTAATTTACTACTTTATCTGGAAAATCTGTTTGCATAAATTTTGACTATAAGTTTGAGCTCCTAGTAATAATTCTGGCAGTAACTCTCCACAGCTTCTTTCCATCTTGGAAAGAGTATTCTGTATTGAAATTTTTAATTCTGGTTTCCCAACCTGCATTTTAGCCAGTTATTTAATTGGTGGAATTTTGTGAAACTCTCTTAAATTTTTTTGTTAAACATAATTTTTCTTAATGGATGAGTAAAATATCGAAATATCATTTACTGATTTTTTGTTTTTGTTTTGTTTTTGTTTGACGTTGTCAATCATCATGGCAAATAGGGAGGGATAGAGTGAGAAGATTTTGTGCTAGGGCTGGTAAATTTTCATAGCTGGCTTGTGGTGATTGCTGTATCCTACTTGTGTATCATGGCATTAAAACTGTGCTACAGTGGGCATCATTGCCTGATGTAATAAAATGGGGATGAAAGACTTGGTATCTCTTATTAGGGGAAGATTCTACCCTGTTCTGAACCTGAAAATAAGATCTTATTTTCTAGCTTGCTCTGAAAAAGGCACCGAAATACTTATTATCGTAGCAAGTGGACTTTTGCAATCTCTGTAGCTAGAGAATGATGAACTACTTTGTTTCACCCTATATCATCTCTCCCTTGAGAAAGACATCTACACTCTAGCTTCAGTTCTTTAAGCTATGTTTTTTTTTAAATTAAGCTCACATTTGCTTTTCTCAGATCTATGTTTTGTGTCTGACATTTTATATTCAGGTTTGCCCCCATAACAGAGACAGATTTCTGGTTGTAGATGTTTGTTCTAGTTTTGAGCAGATTACTTCCATGCATTCCTGAAATTGTAGCATCCTCTATTAGTCCGATTTTACAGACTTGTAGAATGGTAGGTTGTATTATCAAGGTGCTCTGTGCTGTTCTATTCACAGAAATGACTTTGAATGAATTCTTTGTACATCTAAATCAGCAGAAAGTCAATTCCTAGTATAAACACAGAGGTAATGTCAACTTTTACATACAGTATGCTGTGCTATACAGTTGCAGGCCTTTAACCAGGGTAGGAAATCATAACATTATAAAAATCATTATAGACTTAAACATTGGCCATTAGTTATTTTACCTCCATATATACAGAGTTGTTGGTAAGGGAATGAGGCATATTCAAAAACTTCTCATGTTATTGAGTTTTGAGTTACTAAGTGTTATTGATTAATAAAGGAATCACATACTAGTTTCTAATCATTCCTTCCCATCATTACAGTACCTTGCTAAATTGTGACAGATTATATGTATGGAGATATACCTATTTCATAGAACTGGAAGGGACCCTGAAAGGTCATTGAGTCTAGCCCCCTACTGTTGCTAGCAGGACCAAGTACTGATTTTGCCCCCAAACCCTAATTAGCCCCCTCAAGGATTGAACTCATAACCCTGAGTTAAGCTGGCCAATGCTCAAACCGCTGAGCTATCCCTCCCCTGCTTTCATTCCTTTCCTGGGGTGAAACCTGAAACGGGGGTACAGCTGAGCCTTTGTCTTACCAACCTGGATTCCCTCTTTCACTGTGATGCTGTGCCAAGCTGCAAACCCCTCCAAGTACTGCACTTACAGAGACATCCACGGCAGGGACACACCCAACTGAGTTACATGAATGCTTTTGCCAGCCACTCATGAACCAACGATAGAGAGGCTCCAGCTAATTCCCCACAACTCCCCAGCCTAGGATTCCAGAGCTGTACTGTCTTGCCTTGGTCAGAAGCCTGACTAGTATAATTTTATTACCCAGTCTGCCCCTCCCTCAGTGTAGAGAGGACATGCACTAGTGCTTGTTCCTCAGCAGATTTCCCTTTGCACTTCAGCCAAAACCCAATATTTTAGATAAAATGTAAAAAAGATTTATTAACTACAAAAATATAGATTATAAGTGATTTTAAGTAGTAAGTGTACAGATCAAAGTTGGTTACCTAAAAAAATAAAAGTAAAATCGCAATCTGAGTTCTATAAACTAGATGGGATTTGAATCAAGCAGTCTCACCCTGGTGGTATAGTTCCTTTAATACACAAGTTGGGATTCTCCTTTCCAGCCTGTGACAACCTGCCCCGTTCAAAGTCTTTGTTCTCCAGACATGTTCCCAGGTGTTGAGTTGTGAGGCGAGTGAGGACAAATGATGACATCCCTTCCCCTCCTTTATAGATTCTTCCAGCTTGCTGGAAAGATCTTTTGCTGTTAGGTCAGTCAAGCAGTGTCCATTGTCTGTGCCAATTCTGAGAAGTCTTCATTGTGTACAGATCCTGTGATAGTCCTTGGTAGAGTGGTTTCCCCTTAATGGGCCATACACACAATCTGGCTTCTCTATTGTTGTACCTGGAAGGCTGGTTGTGGGTGTTTCCAATCTTACAACATATTTCAGTAACATGCATATAGCAAAAGTTCATAACTTTGCATATAATTATAGCATATACAATCCAAGAGGTTATTAATGTTCAACAGATCAAGACTTTTAAAATGATACATCACATGGCATATTTTGTTCAAACATATAATTACATGACCATGGTAAATCTAGGGGTGCAATGGGCATTGCTTTGGGATACAGAGCGTCACACAAATCTTCTTCCTTTTATGCATTCCATGTGGTTAAGCCTAGCTCTCTGTCCATGTTCCTGACATGCATCCTTGAACATTATTCCATGGGAGTGTGATGGGATGTCCCCCCCACAAAGGTGTAGAAGAGATTAATCGTGCCCTGCCCGACAGTGGAACAGTGGAGGGGAGTCCTCCACGGGGCCTACAGAGGCTACAAAGGAAACAGCCAATGAGAGAGAGGCTGAAAGGAGCAGGCAATCAGGGCCCAGAGGGCTCACATAAAAGGAGCTGCAGGGCCAGAGGCAGTCAGTGGCTGCTGGGCACTCAAGGAGTGAGGATTGTGTCCCAGAGGGGCTGAGAGAACTGCAAGTGCCTTAGACAGAGCAGCTGCTAGCAGGGATTGGGGAGCAAGAGGGAATACCTGGCTATCTGCTGAGACTAGACAGCTGAAGGCCCTGAGGTGATGGCGAAGAATGTACTGATGCTATGGGGAAGAGGCCAAAGGAATTGTGGCAGTGTGTAGAGAGGTTAGAGACACAGCAGGAGGCTACCAGCTATAGAGTCCCTGGGCTGGGATCTGGAGTAGTGGGTGGGTCCCTTCCATCAGCCACTGGGGAAGTGGCTAGACTAATGACAGTGATAGCCACCCCTGGAAGGGGAAAACACAGTTGGTGACATGGCTGGAGCGATGAAGAGGACACTGAGGTTCCTGGAGCAACACAGGTCTACAGAAAGACAATGACAGGAGAGGCACCACCAAAAGAGGGCACACCCACCGGCAGGGCTAATCCCTAAAACGGCCAGTAGGAGGTGCCACTGTAGTGAGTGAGCCATATCATATGGAGCTTTTTGCCTGAGTAAAAACTGCAAGACTGAGTCTTAAAAGCATGAGCAAATAAATAAAAATAATCCCCCTGACTTCTGTTATGTTGCTCTAAAATGTCCGCTATGTAGTGCACAACATTTTTTCATCCGAGTGGAAAGCTTTTTACCAGAGCTCTTTAAATGTAATCCCTATCAGCCTTCCCTCTTGCTGACAATTGATCATAGACTGCAAAAGCCCTGTCCTTATTTCTTTTTAATAAAACTTCACATTTTCTAGTCTAATCTTGTCTAAGCGTATTTGCAAACACAACAAGGAGTCCGGTGGCACCTTAAAGACTAACCGATTTATTTGGGCCACTTCTTCCCATGAAAGCTTATGCCCAAATAAATCGGTTAGTCTTTAAGGTACCACTGGACTCCTTTTTGTTTTTGCGGATACAGACTAACATGGCTACCCCCTGATAAGTGTATTTGAACAGAGCTCAAAATGCCTTATTTGTTAAATTAAATTTTTTTAAGAAAACAAGAGTTCCTGGCCCTTGAAGAATGAAGGCTCTGTGCTTATTCCTTGTTCTGGAAACTGAAGGTCATATTGCAAAACAAATACATGGATTTGTAGCTTTTAGAAAGCAATGTACAGCATTCCAGGGTTAATCTGGAACCAAACAGATGTATCATCAGGTCTTTAAGTTGAAAAATGTCATTGAAGGACATATGAGTTCATTTGAACAATATTTGTACTTGTCATATTATTGATCTTGTGGCAGCATCTTGGAGCCTCAGACATATATCAGTACCCTATAACGGGGAGTGATTTATCCCTTTAAAGGTAGTAGGAGTCAGCCCTACCAACTCAGCCTGTTCCATGGCATGGTCCTTTACAGTTTTGGGAGTTTGGATGTACACAAGCCCTAGGAAGGGACAGAAGCAGATACTGGGAGGGAGGAAGTGATCCCAGGGGGTGGTTCCAATTAGTGCTTGTGGGGGAGGGTGAATTAGACTCATGTTACCATTCCTTTAAGAGCCCAGGACCAGGAGCTTGGAGTGCAGAGTGGATCAAGGCTCCCCTCTGTTCCAGACTCAGGGTAATCCTTAGGATTTATGGGGCCCTATGCAGTATTATTAAATTGTTGCTCCATGCTCTACTGAAGGTGGTTCCCAGCCGGCACCGCTGACCCCAGTGTGTTGAGGGGGCACAGCCACCACCCCCGCCCACAGACCTCCAGAACCGCTCCCCCCATTGCTGACACACACCGAGCTTCATATGCAGCAGATGCTGTGGCAGTGGCTCAAGGCAGGCTTCATGCTGGCACATGGGGACTGCATCTTGCCAGAGCCCATGGCCATCCTGCAGCCCCTAACCACTCCTGGCTCACCACAAGCATTTTGACAGGAAATACCAAGCAGTAATAACAACAATAATAATACAAGTGTGTGTGTGTGTGTGTGTGTGTGTGTGAGAGAGAGAGAGCCAGTGTGTGTGCATGTGACTGTGTGTTGGCGGACTGTATGACAAAGTGTATGTTGGGGAGTATGAGACTGTGTGTATGACAATCTGTATTGGGGGCCTGACTCGTGAGTGGCAGAGAGTATGTGGGTGTGAGAGTCAGTCTATGTGTGAGAGAGACAGTGTGTGTTAGGGAAGTGTGAGAGACAGTGAGTGCACTGTCATGTTAGGTCTTCCCCAGGGCCGGCTCCAGGCCACAGCGCGCCAAGCACGTGCTTGGGGCAGCACGCCGTGGGGGGTGCTCTGCCGGTTACTGGGAGGGCTGCAGGCGGCTCTGGTGGAGCTGCCAGAGGCGTGGCTGCGGACGATCCGCTGGTCCTGCGGCTCCAGTGGACCTCCCACAGACACGCCTGTGACAGCTCCACCGGAGCCGCGGGACCAGCTGACCATCCGCAGAAACGCCTGTGGGAGATCCACCAGAGCCGCGGGACCGGCGAGCGGCAGAGCGCCCCCTGCGGCTTGCAGCTGTGCTTGGGGCGGCGAAATTGCTAGAGCCGGCCCTGGTCTTCCCCTCCCTCCCTCTCTCGCCCGCTTGGCCTGGCTCTTCCCACCCACTGCTGGCTCATGTGGAAATTTTTCTCCTCCTGTCCTGGCTCTGGCCCTGGCCCTGGCCCAGCCTCCGCCGGAGACTGAGTAGCTCAGGCAGGCAGGGTCCAGGGAGGGACTCTGGTCTGGGCGGTGGTGGACCGGGCCGCTGCACCACCAGTGACCATCCACACAGCTCTGGGCTCTCCTGGGCTGGGGCAGCAGAGCTGGAGGCTGGAGGAGTGAGTGAGGAAGAGGGTGGATTTTGGGGCAGGGAGAAGCCTGCCAGCCCAGCGGGGGGCGAAGGGGAGTTTGAGAAGAAAGAATTCCAGCTGTGGCCAGCAAGGGGAATGGTGCCCCAAATTTTTGGGTGCCCTATGCAACCATGTATGCTGCATATGTCTAAAGACGGCCCTGTCCAGACTAACAGGAGAAGCCCTGGGAAGGAGGGCAGCATATATGCTGTCTTCTCCAGCACGAGAGAGACTAGCACCAGGAGGACTGCTGACCTCTCCAAGCTGACAGGTGAAAGGACTGAGTAAAAGGAGTCAGTTTGAGAGAAGTTAATGGAGGACTGCACCTGGCCTGAATTATAATCCAGCTCCAGGAGGAGGGCTGTGGACTCCTGATTTAAGGAAAGTGAGACTGTTTGAATTATAACCCAGCTCCAAGAGGAGTGTTGGAGACTCCTGAACTTGGGGGCAGATGCTTGTTTGCATTATTAGAAGGGTTGGACTTGGGGGCTAATGGGAAGGGGTTTTGTATCCTGTAAAGAGATTAATAAATGAGACCCTATCTTGTTCTCAATACTCAGGTCTGAGTAAATGGTTGCAACCACCTAGAAGGAACTGAGAGCTATGTACATGGAGGCCATGCTAGGCCACCAGGGTTTGTGCTCAAGGACAGCACTCTGTCACACACCCTATTGTGGTAGGTACTGTACAAACACAGTACTAAAGGACGGTCTCTGCTCCAGAGAGCTTATAATCTTAGTATAAGATAAAAGAGAACAGGTGGATACAGAGAAACAGGAGAGCCAAAGGAACTAGTGAGACATAGTCCAGTTAAATTTCTTTCTCTTGGACTGCTTTCACAGCTGTCTGTGTACACAGTTCCAGTTAGCAGGTTCTGAGTTCTAAAGCTTAAGATTGGTCCATGATCGGTAACTAGCAAGGGTTGTTTCTACCACCAAACTTTCCCTTCTTCACAACCTGTCTTTCAGATATATACTCCTACGGCTTTACTGTAGTTTAGGGAAACAATAGCCAATTTGTCAGTCTTTATAGTTTAGTACTGTACTATAATCATTATCATCAAACATGCATAGTCGATTGAGAAGTGTTTCACCAGCCAGAGTAACCAGGTTTGATGGTGTCACACCAGGCATTATGTAGTGAAGTTCCCAGATTTGGCTCAATCTTGTGAATCCATTAATCTCTTGGGTGGCCCCTAGGATGGTGCCAGGTAGGATCAGGACATGCACCCCCTTGCACATTGATGGAGAGTTTGAGAGCAGTGCTCTGTGGTATTTTTTCCATCCTGACATGACTGAAGAGCATGCAATGCTGCTTTTTAATATAATGATTGACTGAAGCAAGGGCAGATCTCTGAGAGATTGACAAATATTTACTTTATGTTCAGGATTTGTTGCAGACTGTGCATATGGAATGCCTCTAGCTGCTCCTAATCTGCCTGTAAGAGGGTACAGGTTTCTGACCTATATAGTAATATAGGTAGTAAACAGCTTTGATAGATTCTGAACTCTGTTTCTGCACAAAGACATTTTTGCCTCCATAAGTGGGACATGGACTTCACGCAGGAGGTAGTGAGACATACTCATCAAAGAACATCTGGTTTGCTGTGACCATTGGAATCTGCTTGCAGCCTAGGTAGCTGAACTTGTCAGCGCTCTCCATGATACTCAATCCCACCTGCACTGGAAGTTATGGTGGCTCAGCTCCAAAGTTCTAGACCTTGATCTTCTGCCATGAGACATTCAACCCCATAATGTGGGTTGTAACTGGGAGAGCTTGGAGGGTGGGGACTGAAATTCTCTGACTTCTCCACAAGCAAGGCAGGATCATCAGTGTAGACTTGGTTGATGAACACTTTTTTTTTTCCAACCTTGATTCCACTGTGTGGTGCAGCAAATTCTAATATACACTGATAGCTCGACAAAATAGTGCCAGTCAGAATACATCCTTGATGCACACCTGAGGTTTTGTAAAAATGCAACAAAAGCCATGAACTAGTATGGACGCTTGCACTGAATAAAAATCATCAACTCACATATTCAACGTTGGAGTTGGAAAATTGTACTTTCTGTCTTCTGCAGGATTAACATTAATAGATCACAGTTAAAATATGCTTTGTGTATCTCGACTGCTGTAGAAAGGCAGTTCAGAGTGAGAAAAGGAGGGCACAAATATATTTCTTGGGGGAAAAATAATAAGCTGGCTGTCATACATCAGTAAGAAAAAATAGTGCCACTCTCCCATGGACAAGCATACACTATAAACCCAGTTATAATGCACACAGGCTCAACTTTACATATGTGAATGATCTCATTGAACCCAATGGGAATACTAATGTAGATAAGGTGCACATGTGTAATTGTTTGCAGTATCAGGGACTATAAGGCATTGCCCACCGAAATATCCTACCATTGCAAATGAAAAAGGATTATTGTGATTAAGTATCAGAGGGGTAGCCATGTTAGTCTGGATATGTAAAAGCAGCAAAGAATCATGTGCCACTTTATAGACTAACAGATGTATGGGGGAAAAGCTTTCAGGGGTGAATACCCACTTCGTCAGATGCATGTAATGGAAATTTCCAGGGGCAGGTATATATATGCAAGCAAGCTAGAGATAATGAGGTTAGTTCAATCAGGGAGGATGAGGCCCTGTTCTAGCAGCTGAAGTGTGAAAACCAAGGGAGGAGAAACTGGTTTTGTAATTGGCAAGCCATTCACAGTCTTTGTTTAATCCTGAGCTGATGGTGTCAAATTTGCAGATGAACTGAAGCTCAGCAGTCTCTCCTTGAAGTCTGGTCCTGCAGTTTTTTTGCTGCAGGATGGCCACCTTAAGATCTGCTATAGTGTGGCCAGGGAGGTTGAAGTGTTCTCCTACAGGTTTTTGTATATCGCCATTCCTAATATCCGATTTGTGTCCATTTATCCTTTTCTGTAGAGACTGTCCAGTTTGGCCGATATATATAGCAGAGGGGCATTGCTAGCATATGATGGTGTATATTACATTGGTGGATGCCAACTCTGCCCACATATCTACACCAGCGACACCATCACAGGACCTAACCAGATCAGCCACACCGTCACTGGTTCATTCACCTACACGTCCACCAATGTAATATACGCCATCATATGCCAGCAATGCCCCTCTGCTATGTACATCGGCCAAACTGGGCAGTCTCTATGGAAAAGGATAAATGCTTTCTCCAAATTCCCTATGTAAAGATAATGTTTTCTTCTGCAAAAGCAACATTTAGGAGCTAGTGCTGCCTTATCAACAGATATGAGGAGCATATATAATTTTGGGGTTTATTATTTGTTGAATGCTGACAGTATTCTTGGTGCTATACAAAACGCAGAAGAGGATATGATAGTTTCCTCGAACATTTTAATCATTGCAGGCCATTCTTGCTCATGTTGAATAGCATTTATTTGAGAGATCCCCATTGGGATTAATTGTGCAAGCAATGATGAGAGTATGTTTTGTCACAACTTTTTGTTTAAAAAAGGGGGCTTTTTAGCTAAAATAAAAATGAATAAAGAAAAATTTTATTCTGATTAAAATTTTATTTACATATTTGGTAATGCAAAAAACCAAAAGTCAGCTCTTTTTTTTCTGTTAACTAATTTTGAATGGCATTTTTTTCCTTTTCGGTTTTTCATTGAGAACATAATTTTCAGGGGGAAAAATGGAACATTTTATAAATTTCCCCACTATCTAGTAACTGTTACTCTTTGTGAATAAAGGTTACAGAATCAGGCTTTTAGGAAATGAAAAAGACGATGAGTTAGTGTACTGTGATTTCTCAGTGTGAATGGATGCTGGATACACAAAGTGTGCCACAATACATAGTGCAAACATTTTCAAAAGCCAATAGTTTCCCTTTCCTATTGCTGTAAACCTCATACACATACCCAGTTTTTTGTATGAGAATATTGGAATAGTTTCTTGTGGTGAGCTGTCCCAATTTACTCAGATTGACAGATTGAAGTGCCACTGTGTGTGTGAAGTGGTGGGAGGAATCCTTTTCAATCTCCCACGTATGATCGTGTTGAATTAAGATAACAGTATACCTGTTACTGTGGGTTACCATAGCACAACTGTTGTTACTTCTGTCACACCTTCACCGAAGGCTTCTTTGGAGGCTTTCATGAAAATTATTCCCCTTTGCTGGAGAGACATGTATATTCCTGTTGACTTTTCATACTGTTGTGACATGTCTCAATAAAATATGTTTTAACTGAAACAGAGGCTATAAGTATTTACATGTTTCGTGGCTTACTTTTATTTTTAAGATCTTTTTATCCTGTTTCAGAAGAGGCTTATTTGTTGACATAAATTAACTTTGCCATATTAGTGGACTCTAACTTATTGTCTTTTCAACTCCAGTGTGCATATTTGGCTGTGGAATCTGTGGCAGAGAGATACTATGGTGGTTGGTGCTATATAAGTACCATAGATAGACTCACTGTATTGCTGGAATGTGATCTGGCTCTGCCTCTGCCTCGTGCTGGCTATACTTCTATCTGATTAGTCAGGTACCATTAGCCACTACTCTTCTATCATTGAGAGCCTGGATCTCTGTTTAACTACGGGCAGCCACACATTCATTTTACTTCATGTGATCTCCAAATTGGTTTCCTACAATTGCAAACTCTCTCTTCCAAACTCTCTCTCCTGCTGTCCAATGTAAAAGTTTACTTCATCTGTCAGATCCATCTCCACAGTGCTGGCTGCAACAGTACTTTCTAGGCTGCCAGCCCGGTTGACATTTCTGCAAGCATCTCCTTTACAGATAATGATGTAATTGCTTTTCGGTTTGTGAAAGATGACACAAAGAATACTTAGATGAGCCTTCAGTTTGGGGGTAAGAGGAATGGCTTAGGAGACTTCCTCTTAGGAACAGGTGGGCAAGATAAATTATTTAATTTTCCCATAGTAGGGAAGGACCATGAGAATATAAGAAACATTTGTGTAATGATATCTGTAGTATTTTAGATTGACTCATCATCAGCATGACTAGACTGCCTATTAGCATTATTAGATATGGCTCACATTGCAGATACTTACAGGTGATCATAAAAATACTCTAGACTAACCACTTTGCATTTTCAAAATAATGGAGAAAGTCTCTCCTGTTTTTGCAACTAATCAGAAGCAAGATGTAAATAGTATTTAATTTCTGAACCGTAGGAAACTTCAAATCAGATTTTCTCTACTGAAGCTGCTGAAGCCTACTTTCACTGTTGTTCAGCAATGATTAACTCAAAGAGCTAGCAGCAAAGTTTCCATCTTGAAATCTAGAATCACTTTAAGTTGTTGAAGGAGCTGGCATAGAATAACAATGGAAAAAGTTCATGATTCACTAGCTACTCTGACAAAGCATCATATACCCAGGAAGCAAACAAAGAAGAGCCTGTGTGAAACAATCAAAAGATAAATGAGAGAAGGAAGAGAACATTAACTTAACAGTGACTTGGCATTAGCTAGATAGAAATTCACAAAGGATGAAATAGACCCCTGTATAAATCCCCAGGGATAAAGGCCAGCACAAGGGGTAGGTACCATTTAAGTCCTCCAAACAGGGTTTAAGTTGGACTTATGTAGTTGGACTTTATGCATAAATCTTGTGCAGGGAGACTGCACGGTGGAGAGTGTCACCAAGAAGAGGCCAAAGAGGAAGTCATAACATTGGCAGAGAAGAGCCAGACAAAATTTTGTGGCAAACAGAAGATGTGGCAGGTAGGAAGATTCCAAGATATAAAGTATATGTCAAAATTATTGAAATCTTTTTTAAATTTTCAAATCAGTTTTGTTGCTCATCAGCTGACTAGGATGATGATTCAATAAGATGGATGGAACAGTTCACTGACATCCTGAATTGTCCTCTGTCACTTGGTGATAAATTTGAAACAGAATTAGCTCAGGCACCACAGGGAAATGTATGCACATACCTCACAGCAATAAGTAAGTGACCTGGATAGCAAAGATAGCAAGAGTTAGTTGGATTTCTTATTTTGTTACAAAAGAACAGTATGCTAAAAGGCACATGAAGGGATAGCATTATCTTGAGGCCAGTAGGAGGGAAAAGGTATTATGGAGGACAGATGATGGCTTGACAATGAACTATCAATAGCATACTGAATATAATCTGGTAAGAGGTAGAAACAGAAATGAGGAATCCTTAATAGACTTCATAGATTCCATGCTCTTCTGCCTTTCTAGAAAGCTGTGCTTGAAGTAGTTTTGTTTTAGGTAAAGGCTTGGGGAGGTTGGTGGGGAGAGGAGGTGGTTAATGCTGTGAAATAGTGGGACAAATTAATCTGTGGTGTGATTATTCTGGGACTTGATAGCTATTGTATGTGTGGGATTCCATCTGTGATAGAATCTCACGCAATGACAGATGGAACCCTACACAGACAATAGCTATCAAGTCCCAGAACAATCAGCCATCAGGTAATTTACTGACTGTGATACAATAGTCCCTTGGAGTAGGAGGAGTTTAGAAGATGAACTGTGATATGGTCCAAAGAGTTACCAGTGACAAACTAATCACTCATCCCTTTCTGGGAAGTGTTTAGCCAGGTAGAAGGTAAATTTTCACTGGACTTTGCAGTTACAGAATTATAGTCCAGGTGTTCAAGTTCTTGGACTTCCTAAGCTAAATAGAAATACATAGTCTGCATAGGATGACCAGACAGCAAATATGGGGGTGGAGGGTAATAGGAACCTATATAAGAAAAAGACCCCAAAATCAGGACTATCTCTTAAAATCAGGACATCTGGTCAGCCTAAGTCCCCATCATCATGGGACACCTACAAGCTTGTGACATCTGCTGGCAGGAGGAAGGAAAAACATGCTGTGACACTTCATTGACAAGAAAGTAGGGTCCAAGTGCCTTCTGAGGAAAGTGGAGAGTGGGAAGCCTGGCACCATCACATTTTTCTGAGTGTTGACAATGTTCACCTAAGGGGACAAACCTTTGGGATTTCATTAAATATAACCAAGTATCAGAGGGGTAACCATGTTAGTCTGGATCTGTAAAAGCAGCAAAGAGTCCTGTGGCACCGTATAGACTAACAGACATATTGGAGCATAATGCATCCGACGAAGTGGGTATTCACCCATGAAAGCTCATGTGCCAATACGCCTGTTAGTCTATAAGGCGCTACAGGACTCTTTGCTGCTATTAAATATAATGACAAACTAGCAAGAATGTACCCCGTTGTGTCACTCCTGACACACCCAGAACACTGCGTCTTTTGGGCTCCTGGGTGGCCAGCCAAAGGATAGAGGAAGAGGACTGATAGGAGGAAGAAAGGGAAGGAGATGAAAGCTTTTGTGAAGGGGGTGGGAGAGAAGACTATTCAATGGCAAATTTGCATAGTTGCCAATGTCTCTGATATCAGCCTTGACAAAGTGGCACTGAGACAGTAGAACTGGTACCTCTGAAGTGCATGTGAGTTGTTGCTGTGGAAGCCCTGTTGGCTGGATTAGCTTGGATGAGAGAAACAGGAATCTAGGTGCTGGTGCTCTGCGCAAGAACTTCCTCACCTTCTTCCTCCTCAGGTGTATGTTCTCATTAGGGTGACCAGATGTCCCGATATTATAGGGACAATCCTAATATTTGGGGCTTTGTCTTATATAGGTGCCTATTACCTTACCACCCCCATCCTGATTTTTCACACTTGTTGTCTGATCTCCCTAGTTCTTATTGAAGCGAACTGTCCAAATATTGTGTAACCTTTTGTGCCTCAACATTTCATGTGACAACTCACTCTCAATTACCAAAGAACCTTGAGGGTCCAACATTTCATCCAACAAACCCCACCTCTCTGCACAGAATCCCTCACATGATTTTTAACTACCAGGGGGAGGGAGAATGTTAACCACAATATCCCCTTTTTCATAATCTTCCCCTTATTCCCCAAATCCCCTCTTTTCTCTCACCTGATCCTTATCTTTCTCTTTCATAGGCCATTAAGGTGGAAGGAAAGGGAATATAATGAGCTCTACAGGCATTCTTTCAACTCTAGACATAAGAATGGCCATAGTGGATCAGACCAATAGTCCATCTAGCCCAGTATCTGATACCAGTGTTAGATGCTTTAGAGGGAGTGAACAGAAAAGGCAATTTATCGAGTGATCCATCCTGTGTCACTCAGCTTCTAGCAGTCAGAAGTTTGCATGAGTCCATGAAATATGCTTTTACTTTTTGTGTTTTACCCATATGGAAATTGAGGAAACCAATGTTACAACAAAAAATGTTAGTATTCAGCAGATTTCAAAGGAAACCTACGATATATGTTCTTTTTGAATGTAGTGAGTGAGACATTAGCTGTGCCACCCCCACTAATGTCAACGGGAGGAATTTTTTACAGATAACTCCTTGTGTACTGTGCTGAAAATGAACCTCCTACATACTCTGAATATGAACATTAGGCTTTGGAGCATATGTCTTTGGGTATGTTTCCTTGACAGTGATTGTCATTCAGATATGTGATGGCTCAGTAAGCGTGCAATATTTTGAAATTATATGTTATATCAAATTATTATCCTAAAATAAATGTTCGCTTGGCTATTATTAACACAAAAGAAAATGTCAGAAATTGATGTGATTAATTTTCAATTCCATATTAGCTTTAATTAACACTCAAGATCATATTTCTTAGTGTGAAAGTTAAATTAAAAATTTATTATTAATATAAGTGGACACATACATTAAACAGCCATTAGCAGATTTTAACACCTATTACATATTTTTTAAAATTATTCCTATGACACTTCTTTGGAAATGTCTTATGTAGTTCTAATTAGATCTTTGAAATTTCGACTGCTGTATTTCAACAGAAAAGAAAGTACATAAAAATCAGTTATTTTAAGTTTGCAATGCAACAAAAGAAGTTTAAATGATGAGATTTCCATTTTCAGTCTTCCGCGATGAAGTGCATTCATCTATAAATAAAAAAATTTAGAAAGCCTTTACAATGACATTCTTTTAATAATTTCTAATTAACATTAATGTACTTATACATACAAAGGGCACTCACCCTTTCTTTAGTATATTTCATATATTCATATGTTTGATGGATCAGTAACACAACTATGAAATTTCTTATAAATGTATGCTAATCCAACATCAAGCTTGAGATTTTAATAGCACAAAAGTGAGGAGACTTACATGTGGATGTTGTGAGCTCAATTCTGTTTCTATGGGAATAGTCAAAATCCTGTGGGGTGATCCTGGTCCTACTGAAGCCAATGGGAGTTTTGCTATTGACATCAGTGGGGCTAGGATTTCACCCTCTGACTTTGGAAGGCCTAGAGCAGGCCCTATAATATGGTCTTGGGGATAAGTATATAATATGTAAAAATAAAATAATTATAATTTAGATTATATAGCACCCAAAATGCAATATAGTGCATATGGTTTACACACTCTAGACCTGTTTAATGGACTGGTACAATGTGTGTGCTTGTTTCTGAGTTGCCTTTGAGGGATTGTTCTTAGATAACACCTTTGTGTAGAAGTGGGCGAAATGGTATTTTGTTCTATTTTTAAACTGTTTTAAGTATTTACATGGAACACACACCACAGATGGAGAGAAATTATTTGGGGTTGTAAGGAATCTAAATATTTGTGGGATGGGATGGCATTAAGAAAAGGAACATTTAAGATGAAAAGCAAGGCAACTACCTCACAGTAAACTCTGTTAGATAGGGAAGATTATTCCACTAACAAATGCTGGAAGCACCCTCAAGCAAGTTATTTAAAGAGGACTGGACAAAGCATTGTAAAATATTCTGTATGTAACAATTCTGCATTGTCAAAGAGATGGATTAGATGATTTAAGGCCTAATTCAGAACCCACTGAAGCTAATGGGAAACTTTTATCGATTTCAGTGGGCTTTGGATCAGGCCCCTAAATGGCTCTCTCACACCTTATTCTAATATGCCTTGGTTATTTTTAAAAAATTAAATCAATAATTTAAAAAAATTGAATCAGGCTATTCCCCGGACCCTAGCAGACATACCACATAAATATATGGAACACCTCTGGGATCCTAGCACGATCAATGGAATCACAAGGAGAACTCTGTTCATTCACATCCTGTGTCCTATGATACTAGCACTTAATAAGGCATTCATGATGCTGATCTTGCCTCCTTCATACATGAATATGTAAGATGGGTAGACTTGAATTTAATTAGAATTAATCTCTTAGCCATTAGGAAAGCTCTCAGTATCCCTCTCCCTTTCTCTCAACTAATCATCATTTAACCTATGAGTAAATAAGCAAAAAAAAAATTTGATTTCATCCAACAATGCTACTATTATTTTTGCCATCTAGTTATGGTGTTCCTCAAATCTGTAAGTTTAGAACTGTCCCATAAATATGTATTTGTGCCCCATTACTCACCTTAAACTTAGTCCTTGGCGAATGTAAAAAGGCTTGATTCACTTTGGAAAAGCATCTGTGTGTTTGCAACATATACAAAGTTAACTGAGATAAATATATGTTCTGAAGGGACTCCGCACCTTGACACCCTTGCTCCGTTCCTGCCTTCTCATTTCCCTATAGCAGACGCAACAACATTCTCTGTGGAAATGCACTTTACCCTTCACCCATCTATAGATATCTTCACTGGGGATCCACAGCCTTCCTTCCAGTGACAGGAGTCATTACAGGGCAGCCCCCCCATCTCCATGAGGCTCTGCATCTATCCTTTGCACTGTTGGGGGGAGGTTTTGTACCTTCGCTCAGATTGCAGTTGTTGCTCTGCTGCCTTCCTTCTTGTACTAGCAACAGGCAGCAGTACAGGGCTCTCTGCTATTCCTTTTGAATTTCCCAACTTCCTTGTTAAAGATATGCCCCCCCCCAATGTGCATCACTCCCAAGATTTGGGGGAACTTCTTGGAAGTTACACTCAGCAGCAGCAGATTTAGATCATGCCACCAAAAAGTAGGAGCTGAGTTGTGAGACTTGACCAATTGGTTTGGGTCAAGTTTTGCATGAATGTTAGGACTAGTTTTTATTTTTATCAATCTTTTGCCTTTCCCTACTTACAAAGCCAAGTAAGACTTGGGTTCATTTTGTTGGAATACTGAATGGAATACCTTGTAGAGGATTACTAGTTAAGGTACACAGTTTGCAAAGGAGCCCTTAAAGGACTGCATTTGATATCTGTAGGCGAGTTTCACTTGGATAAATGCAGCCTGTACTTTAAAAAGTGAAGGTGAAATGTCAGTAATTAAATTAAAATAAAAGTTGTTTTAGTCTGCTTTCCCATGTTCCCTCCCCCCACCAACATACAAATGTAAAATTGGTTGGTAACTTTCCAAAATTATAAATACAAAATTTGCAAAAATGTTTATGATCTGATAGTGAAAAGAGCAAAGGAAAAATTAAACACTATAATGATAGTAATAATAATGGTAGTGAAATGGAAAATCATGTATTTTCAGATTTGCCCATAAATTGTAAAATCCATTTAAATGGGATAGATAATTCCATCTGTAAATGAATTCTAGTACAACTGATTTAAATCATCTCAGTGATGTCTGGAGCTCTTGTTTTTTGCATCAATTAGTAAATTAGACTTTTCTCATTTAATCTAGAATATTAAAGGCTTTATCTGTTCCAGTCTGACTATTGTCGTTTAAGTTCTGACAGTGTCCTAAGCAACACAAACATATCAGATTTTCTGCTTCTGGCATTTTCACTATTCAGTCTTTATACTTTTCCACATAATAACTGCAATAGCTGTCTCCTTTTAAAAGGAAAAAATTATGTGAAAATATTTTACATAAAATTTTAAATGCTAAAAATATAGTCAGTGAGCAATCTGATGCAAGCCTGTTTCAGTGTGATGCAGTAAAGCTCACAATATATGGCTGGCATATATCTATACTATTTGAGAATTGTAGGCCGCATCCTGCTTGCAGTGCAAGTAAATCACGTGCAATGAAGATATGCTCTTAAATTATAAAATATAATTTAAAGATAAAAATGAATAATCAGGATAATTGAGGTACTACAGCTGAACTTTTAAATACCTACCTGAAGTAGTTAAACATCAAAACACTATGATAACATATTCAACTTCAGTGATTACCCATCATGCAGTAGCATCCCCATCCTCAAGAAACTGACTTTCCATCCAACTGTCTCACTGCTATCCTATCATCCTTCTCTTTTTCATGTATAAGCTCTTCAGATGGGCACTTCAGACTGTCTACCTTGACTTGCCTTCCACTAAATCCCCTCCAGCCTGATTTCCACCATCTGCACTTAGCTGAAACTGCTCTTCCTATGTTCATTAGTGATTTGTTCCTAGCCAAGACTTGCAGCCTCTATTTTGTCCTCTGTTCTTTCGCAAGCTTCCCATGCTCTGTTTTTCCTTGACATCTTCCCCTTCCTTAGCTTTTGAGGCCTTCTCCTCTCTTGGCTCTCCTCTTCGGTTCTTTTTTGCTCTTCTCCAAACTCCTGTGTCCTGGAATGGAACATATTTGTTGTTGAATTGATCACTTAATTTTGAAATATACTTGGCTTTAAGAAAATAAGATAATTTTATAGCCAGAGTGCTGAAAACTTTCTTACCCAAATTGTTTTTTTGTTTTATCCTATAGCGGTGTGCGTATTTGAAGGCAGAACCTATTTCGAAGGACAGAGAGAAACTGTGTATTCAAATTCAGGGGACTGTGTTCTTTTTGAGTGCAAGGTAAGAACACCATTGATGGGACACATTTCTTTCAATAAATCTGTTTAAAATGTCTTATAAGGTCCTGATGAATAAAAATGTGTATGTATCTACTGTGAAAAGTGACTTTTAAAAGGGCATCCAGGGGTTCCCATGGTTACTGTGTCCAGCTGATTTCCACATCAAATTTTACAAATCAATATTTTTTCTAATTGCCAACCCTGAAAATTCAACCTAGGATCTCACAATTGAGCTGGGTTCTTTTTTTATTTCTTATACACTATCCTCAGTAATAAATATCCTGCAAGCCACATTATGCTCTCTTTTATATCTGTGCAGCCCTATTTTCTCCAGATTATGTGCTCAGATACAGGGGGGTTACACAAATGTAAATGAGAGCAGAAGTTGGCCCACAGGATATTTCTTGCTGGCAGTGATGTATGAGAAGGAAAGAATGTAACTTGACTGTCAAATCTCAGGTTAGTAGTAAATAACTCGATAGTATTCTGTCAAAATTTGTATGGTGATGGTTTCCCCTCCCTTTTAGGGCTTATGTCCCGCCTTCCCACCCCCCGTTTCCGTTGGCGCCAAAGTGTGGCGCCATCGGCCATTTTGAAAAAATCTGTGTGTGTGTGTGTGTGTTTGACTAGGGGAAGTGTTGTGTATGTTGGTGCTTGGGTAAATGGAGAGAAAAAGGTTGAAAGAAGAGTACGAGAGAGTGTAAAGAGGAAAAAAAGAGAGTTTGAGTAAGGTTTAGAGGAAAAAAAGGAAATTTGAAAGAAGAGAGGTAAGTTATTGAAGAAAAGAGGCTGGTAAAGGCAGGTTATGAAGGAATAGAAAGATTTTTGTTTTTAAAGAGTTAGTTTGAAAGAAGAGAGATTTTTAGTGAGTTTGAGTAAGGAGAGATGATGGTAAAGAATAGAAAAATTTGAGATAAATGTAAAAGGTGTATTAAATATCAGGGTGGGTTAAGAAAAAAGTTAAATAATATTGAAAACTAGGTTTATAAAGGGAATTTACTAAGGCAAAACCTATTTTGTAAGCACAGGATAAAAAAGCATTGAAACTATTCAATACCAATGTAGGTTAAGAAAAAAGCATTTAAAAACATTAAAAACTAGGTTTAAAAAGGGAATTTACTACGGCAGAGCCTGTTTGGTAAGCACAGGGTAAAAAAAGTGAATAAAAAAGCATTGAAACTATTCAATACCAGTGTAGGTTAAAAAAAAAAAGAGAGCCCCCTTTGTAAAGGGCAAAGATAGACAGCACATGGTGGAATCAAAAAGAGAGAGACAAAATGACGTTGGCGCCAAAGTGTTGCACCGACAGCCATTTTGAAAAAATGTATGTGTGTATGTGTTTGAATAGAGGATGTGTTTTGTGTGTTTTTGCTTGGTTACATGAAGAGAAAAAGGTTGAAAGGAGAGTGAGAGAGTGTAAAGATGAAAAAAGAAAGTTTTAGTAAAGTTTAGAGAAAAAAGGAAAGAAAGTTTATTGGATGTGATTGAGTAAGAAGAGAGGCTGGTAAAGGCAGGTAATTCAAGCATAGAAAGATAGAACTTAAAGAAAAAAGGAAATATTTGTTTTTAAAGGGTTAATTTAAGAAAACAGTTAAATAATATTGAAAACTAGGTTTAAAAGGGGAAAGGCAAACCCTGATTGGTAAGCACATAGTAAAAAAGTGAATAAAAATGCATTTAAACTATTGAATACCAGTGTAGGGTAAGAGAAAAGCTTTTAATATTATTAAATAATATTAAAAACAATAAAAATAGGTTTAAAGGGGGAATTTACTAAAGCAAAACCTGTTTAGTAAGCACATGGCCAAAAACTATAAAGGGGTACTAAGAAAAAAGCATTTAAAATGATTAAAAGTAGGTTTAAAAAGAGAATTTACAAAAGCAAAGCCTGTTTGATAAGCACAGGGTAAAAAAGTGAATAAAAAAGCATTGAAACTATTCAATACCAGTGTAAAAGCAGCAAAGAATCCTGTGGCACCTTATAGACTAACAGAGGTTTTGGAGCATGAGCTTTCGTAGGCGAATACCTACTTCGTCAGATGCATGTAGTGGAAATTTCCAGGGGCAGGTATATATATGCAAGCAAGCTAGAGATAATGAGGTTAGTTCAATCAGGGAGGATAAGGCCCTGTTCTAGCAGTTGAGGTGTGAAAACCAAGGGAGGAGAAACTGGTTTTGTAGTTGGCAAGCCATTCACAGTCTTTGTTTAATCCTGAGCTGATGGTGTCAAATTTGCAGATGAACTGAAACTCAGCAGTTTCTCTTTGAAGTCTGGTCCTGAAGTTTTCTTGCTGCAGGATGGCCACCTTAAGATCTGCTATAGTGTGGCCAGGGAGGTTGAAGTGTTCTCCTATACCAGTGTAGGTTAAGAAAAAAGAGAGATTAAAAGAAAGAACAGGACAAGAAAAAAGTGCAAAGAGCAAAGATAGAGAGCACATGGTGGAATCAGAATGAGAGAGAGAGAGAGAGAGAAGCAGGCAGAGTCTGTTTAGTTAGCACAGGGTAAAAAAGTGAATAGAAAAGCATTCAGAATCAGAGTAGGTTAAAAGAAAGAACAAGACAAGAAAAGGGAAAAAAGAGCCCCTTTGCAAAGGGCAAAGATAGACAGCACATGGTTGAGTCAGAGAGAGAGAGAGAGAGAGAATTCTCACCGTTTACTTCTTTCTGTAGAATGAGGCAACTTTTCTGGTTCAGATCCTCTCAGACTTGTTATCACTGCCTTTGGATCAGCCGAATCAGAGCAGCAGTGTAATAGAATTCATTTTCCTGAACCAATCCTAGAGTCCCAAGATTTTAAACGAGCAAACTCCCTCCTTTCCTCCCCCCGCCATCCCTTTTAACTGTTTTATTCTTATCTAAAGAAACAGACCCCCCAAATATCAGAGGGTAGCCGTGTTAGTCTGGATCTGTAAAAGCAGCAAAGAATCCTGTGGCACCTTATAGACTAACAGACGTTTTGGAGCATGAGCTTTCGTGGGTGAATACCCACTTCCTCAGATGCATGTAATGGAAATATCCAGGGGCAGGTATATATATGTGTGCTAGCAAGCAAGCTAGAGATAACGAGGTCAGTTCAATCAGGGAGGATGAGGCCCTGTTCTAGCAGTTGAGGTGTGAAAACCAAGAGAGGAGAAACTGGTTCTGTAATTGGCAAGCCATTCACAGTCTTTGTTCAATCCTGAGCTGATGGTGTCAAATTTGCAGATGAACTGAAGCTCAGCAGTTTCTCTTTGAAGTCTGGTCCTGAAGTTTTTTTGCTGCAGGATGGCCACCTTAAGGTCTGCTATAGTGTGGCCAGGGAGGTTGAAGTGCTCTCCTACAGGTTTTTGTATATTGCCATTCCTAATGTCTGATTTGTGTCCATTTATCCTTTTCCGTAGAGACTGTCCAGTTTGGCCGATGTACATAGCAGAGGGGCATTGCTGGCATATGATGGCGTATATTACATTGGTGGATGTGCAGGTGAATGAACCAGTGATGGTGTGGCTGATCTGGTTAGGTCCTGTGATGGTGTCGCTGGTGTAGATATGTGGGCAGAGTTGGCATCGAGGTTTGTTGCATGGATTGGTTCCTGAGCTAGAGTTATTATGGTGTGGTGTGCAGTTACTGGTGAGAATATGTTTCAGGTTGGCAGGATGTCTGTGGGCAAGGATTGGCCTGCCACCCAAGGCCTGTGAAAGTGTGGGATCATTATCCAGGATGGGTTGTAGATCCTTGATGATGCGTTGGAGGGGTTTTAGCTGGGGGCTGTATGTGATGGCCAGTGGAGTCCTGTTGGTTTCTCTCTTGGGTTTGTCTTGCAGTAGGAGGCTTCTGGGTACACGTCTGGCTCTGTTGATCTGTTTCCTTATTTCCTCGTGCGGGTATTGTAGTTTTGAGAATGCTTGGTGGAGATCTTGTAGGTGTTGGTCTCTGTCTGAGGGGTTAGAGCAGATGCGGTTGTACCTCAGTGCTTGGCTGTAGACAATGGATCGTGTGATGTGCCCGGGATGGAAGCTGGAGGCATGAAGGTAGGCATAGCGGTCGGTGGGTTTTCGATATAGGGTGGTGTTAATGTGACCATCACTTATTTGCACCGTGGTGTCAAGAAAGTGGACCTCCCGTGTAGATTGGTCCAGGCTGAGGTTGATGGTGGGGTGGAAGCTGTTGAAATCATGGTGGAATTTTTCCAGAGTCTCCTTCCCATGGGTCCAGATGATGAAGATGTCATCAATGTAGCGTAGATAGAGAAGGGGTGTGAGTGGACAAGAGCTGAGGAAGCGTTGTTCCAGGTCGGCCATGAAGATATTGGCATATTGTGGGGCCATGCGGGTGCCCATAGCAGTGCCACTGATCTGGAGATATATATTGTCATCAAATTTGAAATAGTTGTGTGTAAGTATAAAGGCACAGAGCTCAGCAGCCAGTTGTGCTGTGGCATCATCAGGGATAGTGTTCCTGACAGCTTGTATTCCATCTGTGTGTGGGATGTTTGTGTAGAGAGCCTCTACATCCATGGTGGCTAGGATGGTGTTTTCTGGGAGGTCACCAATGCATTGTAGTTTCCTCAGGAAATCAGTGGTGTCATGGAGATAGCTGGGAGTGCTGGTGACATAGGGTCTGAGTAGAGAGTCCATATATCCAGATAGTCCTTCAGTGAGAGTGCCAATGCCCGAGATGATGGGGCGTCCAGGATTTCCGGGTTTGTGGATCTTGGGCAGTAGATAGAATAACCCTGGTCGGGGCTCTAGGGGTATGTTGATTTCTTCTGGTGTTAGTGTAGGGAGTGTCCTGAGTAGATGCTGTAGTTTCTTAGTGTATTCCTCAGTGGGATCTGAGGGAAGTGGCCTGTAGAATTTGGTATTGGAGAGTTGTCTGGCTGCCTCCTTTTGATAGTCAGACCTGTTCATGATGACAACGGCACCTCCTTTATCAGCCTCTTTGATGATAATGTCAGGGTGGTTTCTGAGGCTGTGGATGGCATTGCGTTCTGCACGACTTAGGTTGTGAGGCAAGCGATGTTGTTGTTCCACGATTTCTGCCTGTGCACGCCGGCGGAAGCATTCAATGTATAGGTCCAGGCTGTCATTTCGACCCTCAGGAGGAGTCCATGTGGAGTTCTTTTTCTTGTGCTGTTGGTGGGAGGGCACCTGCGTATCAGTGCACTGTTCAGTGTTGTCCTGGAAGTATTCTTTGAGTCGGAGACGGCGAAAGTAGGCTTCCAGATCGCCACAGAACTGTATCATGTTGGTGGAGGTGGCAGGGCAGAAAGAGAGTCCCCGAGATAGGACAGACTTTTCTTCTGGGCTGAGTGTGTAGTTGGATAGATTGACGATATTGCTGGGTGGGTTAGGGGTACCACTGTTGTGGCCCCATGTGGCAGGTAGGAGTTTAGACAGCTTACAGTCCTTTTTCCTTTGAAGAGAGGTGAAGTGAGTAATGTAGATCTCCTGTCTTATTCTAGTGAAGTCCGTTTGTATAGAAGTTTGGTTATTAATGAGAGTCTCCAGGTTGGAGAGCTCTTTTTTGATGTTTTCCTGTTTGCTGTATAGGATGCTGATCAGGTGGTTCCTCAGTTTTTTTGATAGAGTATGACATAATCTCTCACTGTGGTCTGTGTAGTATGTAGATAGCAGTGGATTTTTTACCTTTAGTCCATTTGGTATGATGTCCATCCGTTTGCATTTGGAAAGGAAGATGATATCTGTCTGTATTTGTGCAAGTTTCTTCATGAGGTTGATGGATTTCCATTCCATACGGCTAAATGCAGTGCCTTGCATGGTGTCAAGTATCAGAGGGTAGCCGTGTTAGTCTGGATCTGTAAAAGCAGCAAAGAATCCTGTGGCACCTTATAGACTAACAGACGTTTTGGAGCATGAGCTTTCGTGGGTGAATACCCACTTCCTCAGATGCATGTAATGGAAATATCCAGGGGCAGGTATATATATGTGTGCTAGCAAGCAAGCTAGAGATAACGAGGTCAGTTCAATCAGGGAGGATGAGACCCCCCAAAGCATTTTCCCGCCATGTAGCCCTTTTACAGAGGGGGTTTTATAAAAGTTAAATCCATAATCTTTTAGTAACACACCATTTTTTAATGTTTTTCCCCTAGGTTTTAAACTAACAGGGGTTATTTTTTTAGTAAAAACAATGTGAAGCTGCAGCAAAGCTCCTGTTAGCAAAGCAGCCTCTGTGAGTCAGTGGATCATAGAGAAGGAGTTTGCTTCTTTACCTGCTTTTTAACAAACACAGGCTAAAGTTACATTAAGTTTTGCAAAGGGATAATGACTTGAAAAGACAAACATAAGACACATCCCTTTTATATTTGTGTTGTAATAAAAAAGAGCAGGCAGAAGCACTCCAGGTTTTTAGTAACAGACAGTTTATATACCCCTTATTTTGTAAACCACTGAATTAGAGAGAAGAATATTGCTTCTTCCCCCACTTTTTAACAAAGAGAAGTGAAGTCTTGTAAAGGTATAAACACTTGAAAAGACATGCCTAAATGAAGACACATTTTTTTATTTAACCCCCTTGGCATAAGTGTTTCAGTGAAAAAGAGCAGGCAGAGGGATTTTTATAAAAGTTAAAACCATAAGCTTTTAGTAACCAACAATTTTTAAAAGTTTTCCCCTAGGTTTTAAACTAACGGGTTATTTTTTTTAGTAAAAACAATGTGAAGCTGCAGCAAAGCGCCTGTTAGCAAAGCAGCCTCTGTGAGTCAGTGGATCAGAGATAAGAAGGCTGCTCCAATCAGGAAACAAGACTTTTTCAAATCTGGGTGGAGGGTTTTTTGTGTGTGAGTCCTTTGTTCTAGGGTCTTCTGCCTGACTCTCTCTCGGCTATGAGGGGATTTCTATTTCCTGCTTTCTAATCTTCTGTTTCCAAGTTGTGAGTACAGAGATCATAAAAACAATAGGGGTTATTGTTTTTTTCTTTTGTATTTACATGTCTATAGTTGCTGGAGTGCATTGAATTGTATTCTTTTTGAATAAGGCTGTTTATTCATATTTCTTTTAAGCAATTGACCCTGTATTTGTCACCTTAATACAGAGAGACCATTTTTATGTATTTTTTCTTTCTTTTTATATAAAGCTTTCTTTTTAAGACCTGTTAGAGTTTTTCTTTAGTGGGGAACTCCAGGGAATTGAGTCTGCAGCTCACCAGGGAATTGGTGGGAGGAAGAAGTCAGGGGGAAATCTGTGTGTGTTAGATTTACTAGCCTGACTTTGCATTCCCTCTGGGTGAAGAGGGAAGTGCTTGTGTTTCCAGGACTGGAAATAGAGAGGGTGGACTCCCTCTGTTTAGATTCACGGAGTTTGCTTCTGTGTATCTCTCCAGAAACACCTGGAGGGGGGAAGGGAAAAGGTTTATTTCCCTTTGTTGTGAGACTCAAGGGATTTGGGTCTTGGGGTCCGCACAAAAGGTTTTTGTGGGGACCAGAGTGCCCCAAAACACTCTAATTTTTTGGGTGGTGGCAGCTTTACCAGGTCCAAGCTGGTAACTAAGCTTGGAGGTTTTCATGCTAACCCCCATATTTTGGACGCTAAGGTCCAAATCTGGGACTAGGTGTATGATAATGTGTTGTAATAAAAAATTATGCAGAAGCACCCTAGGTTTAAAACCCCAGGTTTTTAGTAGCAGATCGTTTATAGTCCCCTTATTTTGTAAACCAGTGGATTAGAGAGAAGAAGAAGATTGCTTCTTTCCCCACTTTTTAACAAAGAGAGGTGAAAGGCTTTTAAGAGAATAAAAACTTGAAAAGACATGCCTAAATGAAGACACATTTTTTTATTTACCTCCCTTGACATGAGTGTTTCAATAAAAAAGAGCAGGCAGAAGCACCCCAGGTTTTTAGTAACAAACAGTTTATAAACCTCTTATTTTGTAAGCCAGTGGATTAGAAAGACAAAGAAGCAAAGCGCCTGTTAGGAAAGCAGCCTCTGTGAGTTAGTGGATCAGAGATAAGAAGGCTGCTTCTGACCCAGACTTTTTAACAAACACAAGTTAAAGTTACATTAAGTTTTGCAAAGGGATAATGACTCGAAAAGACAAACCTAAAACACATCCCTTTTGTATGTGTTGTAATAAAAAAAGAGCAGGCAGAAGCACCCTAGGCTTAAACCCGCAGGTTTTTAGTAACAGACAATTTATATTCCCCTTATTTTGTAAACCACTGGATTAGAGAGAAGAATATTGCTTCTTCCCCCACTTTTAACAAAGAGAGGTAAAAGACACGCCGAAATGAAGACACAGTCCTTTGGTATAGGTGTTTTAATAAAAAAAGAGCATGCACAAAAACAGTCTAGGGTTATAAAAGTAATGTATAGTGACAAAAAAAAGTTTTTCCCCCTAGGTTTTAGACTACCACTACTTATTTTTTAGTAAAAACTGTGAAGCTGCAGCAAAGTCCTGCGCTGCTCTTATCTAAATAACCAGGACCATGTAACAAAAGTTGAACAACACATACTATAAACCATTTTAAAACGTGTTTTTTGAAGTAATGTCTAAAACCCCCTCTTTTTAACGTATTAAATAAACACATGAAATAGCAAACCTACCTGAAGACACATTCCTTTGTTTGTAGGGGTATTTCAATTAAAAAAAAAGAGCATGCAGAAGCACCCCAGACCTAAACCCACAAAACCCTTACTAAGAAAAAGTGCCCCCCGCCAAGGTTTTTAGTGTGAACCACTTGAAACAGCCTTTTGAAGTAGTGGATTAGAACAGAAGAAGACCCCTTTGAAAAACAGGCTACCTGAAGACACTTTTTTTTTATTTAGCCCCCTTGGCATAAGTGTTTCATTAAAATGTAAAAGAGCAGGCAGAAGCACCCCAGATTTAAAGCCCCAGGTTTTTAGTAACAGATGGCTTATATACCCCTTATTTTGTTAATCATTGGATTAGAGAGAAGATTGCTTCTTTACCTGCTTTTTAACAAAGAGAAGTGAAAGGCTTGGAAAGGAATAAACAGTTGAAAAGACAAGCCTACCTGAAAACCCATAACCTTCATTTAGCCCCTTAGGCATAGGTGTTTCAATAACATGCAAGTCCGCAGAAACAACCCAGGCTTAAAAACACAGAAAGCCTATTTATGAAAGTTTTTCCCTAGGTTCAGGCTAGCACTGGTCATTTTTTAGTAAGGACAGCAGGCTTTTGCAGCAGAGCAGCTGTCAGCAAAAACAGCCTCTGGAAACCAGTAGATCAGAGGTAAGAAAGCTGCTTCTTTGCCTGGTTTTCAGCACATACAAGTGAAAGTTATATTAAGTTTTGTAGAGGAATAAACACTATAAAAGACAAGCCTATATAAAGACAGAGCCCTTTATTAAACATTTTTACATGGGTGTTTTAATTAAAAAAAGAGAGCATGCAGAAAACACGCCAGAGTGAAAACCACAGAACCTTAGTAACAGCTAGTTTATATCCCCCTTATTTTGTAATCCAGTGGATTAGAGAGAAGTTTATTTTCCTTCCCATATATTTGAAGCATTATATTTTTGTAAAGTTTATTGTGAAAAAGCAATATTGCCTGAGCTGTAACAAAACAAGGCCCCTCTTAGGGATATTTTGTAGAAGTTTAGTGAACTAAAAAGGCTTAAGATAATAGCCTGTTTTAAAAATAGTGTTTTTAAAGTACCAAAACAACAACTAGGTAAGAATATGAAAACTGGCAACTGAAGGGAGTTTACATATGTGTTTTAATAAAAAAAACAACAACCCAAGATTGCTTTTTAAAGTTTGGATTTATACAAAAAACACAAGAAAAAATAGCTTATGTAAGAAAAGTTAGCTGTTTTTTACCAGAGATATGGAGCCTTCCTCACCCCTGCTCTACACACACACACTGTTTTCTCTTCCCACCCCCCACCATTCCCCTTTTTTTCAACTGTTTTTTAAAATCTAAACCAAGGACAAACTTTTTTTAAAAAAAGCCAGAGCCACAGAGATCAGGCCATGGGGGTAAGAAAGCTGTTCTGAGTTTTAGGGGACATGTTGATAACTGTTTTAGTGAAACAGTTTTGTAGGCAGCCTGTCTGTATAAGTTGTTATGTTTTAGCATGGGCAAGTGTTTAATTTTTGAAAGCACTTTTCCACTTTATGAGGTATTATTTCCCCCCATCTTACGGCCTATCAGAAATATTAACAAAAACAAGCTAAAAGATACATTGTAGCAAGGACTGCAAAGCAATAGTTACAATATTGTTGATTATTACCTAGTCTAAGGCCCTAGAGAATATATTTTGTTTTGTTTTTATAAAACACTTTTATGCAAACTCTAACCCTAGGTGATGTACAGCATTAAATAATATGAAACAGTAGACGAGAGACCTGAGACATTGTTGAAATCAGAGGGGCTATGATTAAGTCCTAATGCAGCGGGCCTATGGGATGGAAAATGAAAAGGTACAGCCGAAGCGGAAGATGGTATGATTTAAGAGGGGTTCTGGGGCTGCTTTGCAATGGTCCATAGGGAGCCTATAACCTTCATGCACAAACACCAGGGCTGGATGAGGTGGTTGGGCCTTTGTTAGAGGAATAGGCCATTCATATACCTTTTGTTGTTGTTCCTTTTGACAAACCCCACATCCCTGAACTCTATTAAAAACACACTTTACACAGTTATTTTTAACTGGCATTTTATTTTACAACTCAGCCTGTTTTCATAGATTCATAGATTCTAGAACTGGAAGGGACCTCAAGAGGTCATCGAGTCCAGTCCCCTGCCCTCATGGCAGGACCAAATACTGTGTAGACCATCCCTGATAGACATTTATCTAACCTACTCTTAAATATCTCCAGAGATGGAGATTCCACAACCTCCCTAGGCAATTTATTCCAGTGTTTAACTTTTTTACGTGCATGTTCCCAAAACACGCTCTAACCGTTAGTGTTTTTTCTGAGCAAGATTTTGTAATTTGCTGAATGAAGAAGATGTTCAACATTTTGCATTAAACATTTATCTGTCGGTTTGATGATTTCATCTAAAACGCTATTGGGGTTCTCAGCCTCTGTCACTTTGTCCACCAGTTCTGCCCCTAGAGCTAAATGTTCCTGGGTTAAACAGAGGCACTGCAGTGCATATCCCAGTGTGATGATGATATTTAATACACTCTCCATACACAAACTACCACTAATTTCTTTAATTTTACAATTCACATCATCTAAAGACCAGTACACGCAGGCATGATGCCTCTGATCGGGGGAATCTGTGGCGCACCCAGGACAATCCTCATTTTGTTTTTATCTCAGGCAGTGCTTGATGATTCCCTGCACAGCTGCTCGCACAATTGCACGTGTCGCTGTTCTATGGTTATGAACTCGCACCTGCTTAATACCGAATTTCTCCTTCAACTTTTGATAGTACAGGCCTATAGAGTAAGCGTCCCACGCTGTTTCGGCATTCTGTGAAGCATCTGGTTTTGTGTCTGGGCAAAAACAGATCGGGTCCAAACCACTCGGTCCTTCGGAGCTGTCGGTGTTCAAAACCTCCAAGTCCTCTGAAGAACCATCGCTCAGCTGCTGAAAAATTAACAATAAGAAATGCGTGTAAGGCATCTTTGTACTTTTTCATAACATGATTTTAAAACCTTTTACACCGTGTATCAAGAGATCCCGTCCGTTGTTTCTGCTCAGGGAGGGATGGCGGATGATACTCTTTGCCAATAGTTTAGGGCTGTCGTTGTAAGGAGGAGCTTCTATTTAAACGGGTCTGATGATTAAAGATGGCTGCACTTCGAAGGCCCTGGCCAACACCAGCTGTCAAGCTTCTTATGAAGCTTGACATTATACGGTTGCTGCTATGGGCCCCGAAGAAACAAACACGCTGTTGTGGCAAACAGTGTTTGAGACAGGTCATGGGAGCAGGGAGACAGGGATAGCTAATGATGCCTGTACCTGCAGAAACAATGCAGTGGAGAAACACGAGGCCAGACCACTGGGCCATGATTTGTTTGAGACTCTGGCCCCTGGCCAAGAGAACCCAAACGAATCAAACGAAGGTCTGTACAGAGACAAGGCATGGGTACGTTGTATGTAAGAACGTTCAAAGGGGTGGTTTGGCAGGAACCGATGCTCAGTTGGCTAGAGCCTTTTGGATCAAGCCTGCCCAGAGACATATTTCAATTGTTGTTTTTTGTTGTTTTTAAAAGCTGCCCGTGGATGGGATCTCTTGATACACAGTGTAAAAGGTTTTAAAATCATGTTATGAAAAAGTACAAAGATGCCTTACACGCGTTTCTTACTGTCAATTTTTCAGCAGCTGAGCGATGGTTCTTCAGAGGACTTGGAGGTTTTGAACACCGACAGCTCTGAAGGACCGAGTGGTTTGGGCCCGATCTGTTGTTGCCCAGACACAAAACCAGATGCTTCACAGAATGCCGAAACAGCGTGGGACGCTTACTCTATAGGCCTGTACTATCGAAAGTTGAAGGAGAAATTTGGTATTAAGCCGGTGCGAGTTCAAAATTTGTATGGTGATGAATACTATCGAGTTATTTACTACTCAGGTTGTGTTTAGAGGTTGGCAGTTTGGTATTCTATCATTCTACTCATAAATGGAGAATACTGGATATTGAGTCAGACACACTAAACATTGAGCCTTACAATATCATTTTAACTCAATCACTTTTCAGAGCAGAAATGCAATTTAAGGGCAAAATGCTACAGTGTGCGTCTACATGTGGAAAGTGCACAAAGAGATACCGAGGTGGAATGCTACTCTACTTCCATAGGTGTGGCGCTTGCTATCGGCTAGGGAAATGCATGCTTCAGGGTGGAGCTGAAGAATTGTGTGTGCATTTCTAGTGGGGGAAAGAGAGGCAAGACTTGTCTGCTTACTGTAATGTTGTCTCAGAGCAAGAGAATATATATTCCACAAGGTCTGAGTTGGAAGAAACTGTGCTGTCAAACCTAATGGGAGCAAAGTCTCTTTCGACTCCAACTCCTTAAAGCTGTGGATGTCAGGTAAATGTGGCAGATAATAATACTTCAGCCTCAGTGCCATGGCTGGTGCTTCCCCTGAATCTACCAGACCCTTTTCCCCTCTATTGGAAGGAGTGCATCTGTCCTTGGACCTCACTGTCACCTCCTCCAGCAGGGTATTGTGCCAGAGTTGCTTTCTGTGCGACTTTACTATAGTTTTATGAACCGGTGATTATAATTTGTCAATAAATCTATTTTAGAAATTAGGCCTAGAGGTGAAGGGACGCATGCTGATGGACTTAATCGTGTGAGTAGTACCTTATCTCACTACTAGTCACATTGAAATCAAGGGGCTGGGGGAGGGTGCAAAACCAGCCGCTAGAGAAATAAGGTCTGAAGTAATTCTGGAAATATAGCTTAATCTGCCCTACAGTTTTAAGGACTGTGAATTGCTATTTTCAACACAATTCCTATTGGTGATCAATCTGTATAAATAACAATCATCAAAGTCTGTCTGGTGCTGCCTTGTATTTATTGCAGTTAGAAATTATGAGGTCCTATTAGTGAACAGTGAGCCAGCACACCTGACTTGACTCTACCTGCCTATTGGTAGTGGGTACACTTACTCGTCTCTCCCTGTGCTCTTAGAAATGTTGTATGGCAACTTTGGTGATAAACATTCTGAATCTCAAGCACTGAAATACTTATTGCTGCCAGGAAAGCAACACTAGGAATGACATCTCAGAGCAACAAATCTACATACTGTCAGATGTATAGATAAAATGGGGACCCATAGGCAGATGCTATTTTATTACCTACATATTTCTACACATAATAGAATCTAGTTAAAGACCTCTGCTCAAGAGAGACTTGAGAGTGATGGCATAGGTACAGATTTTTTGCTTGTAGGCCAGTGTTGATGTTATCAGGGCAGCAGGGGCGGCTCAAGGCCCCAGCATGCCAAGCGTGTGCTTGGGGTGGCATACCACGGGAAGGTGCTCTGCCGGTCGCCAGGAGAGCGGCAGGCGGCTCCAGTGGACCTCCCGCAGACGTGCCTGTGGAGGGTCTCCTGGTCCCGCAGCTTCGGTGGAGCTGCGGGACCAGTGGACCCTCCACAGGCACGGCTGTGGGAGATCTACCGAAGCCGCGGGACCAGCGGACCACGGAACCAGTGGACCCTCCACAGGCACACCTGTGGGAGGTCCACCGAAGCTGCGGGACCAGCGACCGGCAGAGCGCACCCTCGCTGCATGCTGCCGTGCTTGGGGCTGCGAAATGTCTAGAGCCGCCCCTGCAGGGCAGTTTAGGGAGTTTATTCTTCTGGATTTTGTTGTGCATAAACATGGAAAATCACTTTTTTTTTTCTTGGTTGCTGCAATCAAGCACATTTTCCCATTCAAATCTGAAAAAACAAAGAAACTCTGCAACATTTCAGTCACGTTTAGCAATAGACCACATTGTTATAAAGGCCAATCCTCAGCACGCACACTTACATAAATGTGTTCACTTTTAGATGGTTTTGGAGTGTTTTGTGTGATATACAGTATCATTCAAGGTCTAGTTTAGTTTGTTACAGGTTCAGGTTTCATTTTGGTTATGTGCCGTGGAGTCTGGGAAGATCAGTCAGTGAAGACTGAGCAGTGGTTTCTGAGTTATTTTCTCATCCTCATTTTTGTCCTAGGAAAATAATTTTAAATTAAACTCCAACTATATAACAATAGTATATGCAATGTGTTAGGCACTATCCACACACAGAGCTTTATATTCTAAGAAAAATTCTGAATGCTTTTCAGGAAGGTGTTGTGCTGCTGTGATTTGTGCCTTTGTGTCTCCAAGACTACACCATTGCAATGCACTCTACTTGGGGCCATTTGGAAACTAAAGCTGGAGCACAATATAGCAGCCTGCTTGTTGAACCAGGTATCTTACCCATGAGCATAGTACATTTATTCTGTCTGATCTCCACTGACTGCCTGTGGATATACAGGTGGGATTTAATGTACTGGTTTTGACGTCTGAAGTGCTAAATGGCCTGGCACCAGTCTATTTGAGAAACACTCTCCTCATGAGATACCACTGCCTCTCCCTTGGGCCATACAGCCACAGTTGAGATCAGACAGGGTACTCAGGCTAGAGATCCCTTAAGGTAAAAGAAAGGAAGCTGCTAGCATGGCATTATTTGTGCAGTCCCCTTGGCTGTGATCCCCTGCAGTCTGTAAGAGAATTAATTTGTTGACCTTCTAGGCATGATTTCTGGAGAAGCTTATGAGGACAGGGAAGCTGCTTGAGGATAATTTTGAGGAAGGATGAGGAATGTTTTCTTATTTTTCATTTACTAAACAGGTGTGGTTTCTGCTATATAGTGGAGATGTCTGCTGGTTTTGTTAAGTTTAGTTGTGATTTCAAATTGTCAAAGGTACCTGGAGTTTGAGATTGGCACCTTTTGCTGTCTGTTATGAATCTAAATGCATAAATAAAATAAAGGCATTATTCAGCCGCATTTGTTATTTCCAGTATTGAATAATTACCTTAATTTAATAGGACCACAAAATGCAGCGCACTACAAAATCGGACTGCCCAACCTTGAACTGCCCAGATTCTCAACAAATCTCCTTGTCTCACAGTTGCTGCAAAGTTTGTAAAGGTAAGAAAATAGCAGGATCTGCCTGTGCTCAATGTAATGTGCAGTATTTATCATTTTATTATTTTTTTATAGTTTTGGAGTAAAACATCTTTTCATTACTGGAGATACTATAAAACTGAATGGATAATGTACAGATCAAGGAGTCTGAAAACTTGTTTGAATGAGGTGTAATAATGTAAATTTTGTTGAATGGGGCTGGCAGCATTCCTGTATTTCATACAAAAGAGAAATCCTAAGGGATTATACATGATTGATGTCACCATTTTAAAGTGCTTCATTTATGCATGCGTGCACACACACACACATCCCTAAAGGCCCTTCTGCAGTGGACATGTGCTTTTCAGATCTATAGAAAATTAGAGTAAATTTGTATCATTTCCCCCTCGTAGCACTTTTAGATTGCCTTCAGAATATAGAATCAAAAGCTTTGGGAACTATATTGTACTGCACTTCTTACATTTTTACACATAGGCCAAACAGATGGAATGTGCATGGACTTACAGTGCAAGGATAGAGATGTAAGGACAGGGCCGCCCAGAGGATTCAGGGGGCCTGGGGCAAAACGGGGAGCTGCAGCGCTTGTACTCACTCAGCGATGGTCTGGCATTTTGGCAGCGGGAGGCCCTTCAGTCACTCCACGTCTTCGGCAGCACTGAAGGGCCCCCCACCACTGAAATGCCGCCAAGACCCGGAACGACTGAAGGGCCCCCCGCTGCCAAATTGCCACTGAAGACACAGACTGCCGCTGGGCCAGGGCTTGCAGGGCCCCTGCAGGGCCTGAGGCAAATTGCCCCACTTGCCGCTCCCCCCGAGTGGCCCTGTATAAGGAACTGCCCAGGGCTCTGTGCGTACTGTTATAGTACAGGGTAATATTGGTATCCTCTCAGCCATGAGCAGCTGCATCTTCAAAGCAGAAAGTCTGTTTCTATTTCTCCAATAGTTAAACTGTGATAAACTGAGTTCTGGCAGGAAACAAGCCATCATACTCTTTGGTTTGGCTTAGATATACATTGATTTGGTGAATACTGGAGACATGCAAGTCATGCATGCTACACAGACACAAACAATATGATTAATGATTAAAAGAAATAAGTCTAAAATGGAAGAAAAGAACTTAACAGAAGTGTGCTAAGGTCTTGAGGTCTAATCACAGTAAAAAGGTATTTTTTTCCTGGTAAAAACTTACAGTAAATCTTAAAAAAAAATAAAAATCTGCACTCATTGAGCCTGGATACAAGCTCAATAAATCTAATAGTTGACGGATTTAATGCTTGTTTCTGAACATTTTCAATCCTGAATGGATCATCCTAGCCATGTCTCTCATGAGCTATGGATCTTATTCTTAAAATCATACTTTGATACAGTATTAATCTGCAGCACATATTTTCCTATATTGGTTTGTAGTTTGTGGAGATCTATTGATCAGTGGAAGATTGTGCACTTACTGTTCTGTAATGCTAAGATTCTGATACAAACTGATAAAAGCCAGGACATCCAAAACTAAAGGCTGACACTTTGTCATTTCAGGCTTCTGTGAGGAAGGAAAAAAAATAGGACAAAGGGTGGCCTCTGCCGTTTGTCAGCTGTAGAGCCAAATACTGGTATTGATGTGCACAGCACTCCACCAGTATCAATGGGAGTTGTGAGATGTGCTGAGAGCAACGAATGGCCCTTAATGTTGTTTAAAATGTCATGATTTTTGCTCCTGAATTTCCTGTTTCACATAATAGCAGTGTGATAGTTTAAAAAAATTAAAATAAATGGGAAGTTGTGAAATGCATGTACACTACACAACAAACCATGCTGTGGAGGGTATTATTGTAGTCCTTTAAAAAAAGTGTGAGTCTCAGTTACCATGGTACTGTTGATTTTTTTTTTGCTCCTCCGACCCTGGTCTGCCTGGCTCTTATGCCTTTAGACTGGGCTCATGCATGCAGAGACACCCCCATCCCCACAGGCCAAAACAGCAATGACCCCCTGCACCTCTGACTATGCCCTCCAAGCAGATTCTAATTTTTTTTCTATTTTAAATGCAAACATACACATTACTGAAAAGATGGGAGATGTTTCATTAACGAGAAATGACGCAGCAGGCAAATGGAGTTGTAGGGAGAGAGATCTTTATTGAGCATGAATATAGGTTTCTCCTGGTGGCAGTCTCACCCCAGCTTGCACTACTTAGCCATTCCTGTCACACCAAACTAGGTCCCTCCTGAACCTTGATCAGTTCTGTTCATTGTACTATGGGAGCCTTGTGCAAGGAAGCAGGGACTGAAAAAAGAATAGTGAAAGATTACTGTTTGGCTAATCCTAATACTGATTTTTTTAGAGTCTAGAGAAATTAAATCACTGAAAATAATAATAAAAAGTAGGGCTGTCAATTAATCGCCATTAACTCATGCGAATAACTCAAAAACTTAATTGTGATTAATTGTACTTTTAATTGCACTGTTAAACCATAGACTACCAATTGAAATGTGTTAAATATTTTGGATGTTTTTATACATTTTCAAATATATTGATTTCAGTTACAACACAGACTACAAAGTGTACAGTGCTCACATATTTTTATTACAAATATTTGTACTGTAAAAATGATAAAAAAAATACTGTTTTTCAGTTCACCTCATACAAGTACTGAAGTGCAACCTCTTTATCATGAAAGTTCAGCTTACAAATGTAGATTTTGTTTTGTTTTGTTTTTTGGTTACATAACTGCACTCAAAAATGAAACAATGTAAAACTTTAGAGCCTACGAGTCCACTCAGTCCTACTTCTTATTCAGCCAATCGCTAAGACAAACAAGTTTGTTTACATTTACATTTATATTTGTTTACATAATTCTGCCCCCTTCTTATTTACAATGTCACCTGAAAGTGAGAACAGGCATTTGCATGGGACTTTTGTAGCCGGCATTGCAAAGAATTTACGTGCCAGATATGCTAAACGTTTGTATGCCCCTTCGTGCTTCGGCCACCATTCCAGAGGACATGCTTCCATGCTGATGATGCTCATTTAAAAAAAAGTGTTAATTATACTAATGACTGAACTCCTCAGACGAGAATTGTATGTCTCCTGATCTGCCTACCTGCCTTCTGCCATATATTTCATGTTATAGCAATCTCAGATGATGACCCAGTACATGTTCATTTTAAGAATACTTTCACTGCAGATCTGACAAAATACAAAGAAGATACCAATATCAGATTTCTAAAGATAGCTACAGCACTTGACTCAAGGTTTAAGAATCTGAAGTGCCTTCCAAAATCTGAGAGGTCTGAGGTGTGAGGCGTGCTTTCAGAAGTCTTAAAAGGGCAACAATCTGATACAGAAACTAACCTTCTGCTGGTAGCATTTGATTCAGATGATGAAAATGAACATGCATCAGTCTGCACTACTTTGGATCATTATTGAGCTGAACCCATTATCAGGATGGACGCATGTCCTCTAGAATGGTGATTGAAGCATGAAGGGACATATGAATCTTTAGCACATCTGGCATGTAAATATCTTGCAGCGTTGGCTACAACAGTGCCATGCAAACAGCTGTTGTCACTTTCACTGACATTGTAAACAAGAAGCAGGCAGCATTATCTCCTGCAAATGTAAACAAACTTGTTCGTCTGAGCGATTGGCTAAACAAGAAGTAGAGCTGAATGGACTTGTAGGCTCTAAAATTTTACATTGTTTTATTTTTGAATGCAGTTATTTTTTGTACATAATTCTACATTTGTAAGTTCAACTTTCATGATAAAGAGATTGCACTACAGTATTTGTATTAAGTGAATTGAAAATACTATTTTGTTTTTTACAGTGCAAATATTTGTAATAAAAATAATAATATAAAGTGAGCACTGCCCACTTTGTATTCTGTGTGGTAATTGAAATCAATATATTTGAAATAAGTGGTATTCTATTATTCTTTAACAGTGCGATTAATCATGATTAATTTTTTTAATCTCTTGACAACACTAAAAAAAGGTGACAAAGTAGTGCAGCCCAACTGTACAAAATATTGTTATATTGTATGAAAATTATATGGAAGCTTAAAATCACCCATAACCTGTTTGAATTCATCACAGTAAAGAACAGACTCACCAACAATAGCAATACAGTTGGATTTCAGGAAAGCAAATTTGGGGAATTAAGAAATCTACTGAGTGAATGGGAAGACTCATTTAAAATTCGCTATTTGGGAGAAAGCTAGAGGATCTTATTAAAAATACATTAAAAATCTCTCTTAAAAAGAGGAATGCAAGAATCAAGGAGCCGATGTGACTTCAAGAGGAGCTGCTAACAATAAGATTAAAAAGGAAACGTCATTGAAATATCAAGAGGTAGCACATTTACAAGACTATTCAGTCACTTAGGGCTTGAAGGAAAAAGATACGGGCAACAAAAAAGCAAACTAAGTTAATGTTAGCCAAAGATTTCAGGGAATATGAATGGGTTTTACAAATATACCTAGGGAACAATATGTGCTTGGAGGAGAGCAATCCCATTAGCAAATGGGCTGCTGAGTTACTAAGCAACTTCTATAAATTCCAACTTTAATAAGAAAAATGAAGAAGAAAGTTGAAGATCCTGTAAAAATAACCATTGGCAAAAAGAAGGTAAAGGGATTTAAATATGCTACCTAACAGACATCAGATGATAATAGCTTCTTTTCATCACTGACCTGGAGTTGAACTTGAGGCCAAGAGATGACAAGTTCTGTAGCCTATACTACTCCCCAGAGATGCTGCACGCCTAATATCAAGGTAACTTGTGTGTCTCCTAAGAAAAATAGTTTCCTGAATAGGATTCTGTAGCCTAACTGAGAAAAGATTGGAATATATTCAACAGAGAAGATGTTTTATCTTTGTATTCTTTTTAAGTAGGCTTGAAAATCATACTTTTTTTTTAATAATTTTGACGGATTACGTAGATGTTTATTTTTAAGCATTTAGTTAGTTCTTCATTTTAAATTTTAACAGTTGTGTGAAATTCTGGGGTGGGTGGTGTATGTTTGTGTGACAATAAATATTTAATGGCAGACATCTAAATTAAAAGACTTAAAGCTACCTAAGTGGAGCTCTGCTCCAGCTCCACTGTCTCCCATTTTATACACATTAAGGTAGGACTCTAAGTTTTCAAGCTGCATTTTTCTTTCTTTGCCTGCCTGTAAATTTTAATTTTGGATGGAAATATTTGGATGGGCATGTATGGTGAAATCAGTGATCACTGACACTGGTACAAATCGAATCCTTTCAAGCCTATTTTTAACAATCACCTTTGTTTTCATATAGGCCATAACTTTTGTTCTGAAGGACATAACTGCATGGAGCATTCTGTCTGCAGAAACCTAGAGGACAGGGCTGTGTGTAGCTGCCGAGATGGTTTCAGAGCCCTTCGAGAGGACAATGCCTACTGTGAAGGTAACCCATTGTGAAGATGCTCAACTGCATAAAGTACAGTGGATTACTGCACGAAGAATGTATTAATTCACACGTTTTCAAAGTGATGGGCCCATTAAATGCAGCAAATTTAATTTTCAGAATATTAATCAGCTAAAATAATTATCTCTCAAATTAAGAATTTTTTTTAAATCCCTGATCAGTGTCAGTTATAAATTAATATGGCTAAATTCTTGACTTTGATGCAATACCTCCACTGCAAAATCTGTTCTCTTTTCATTAATCAGATACTCAGATAACCTAAAAGTCACACATTAGAATAGCTTTTAGTTGGTACACATTTTAATGTAGCTTGTGGTGGGGACTTTATTTTGCCACTAGCTCCTCCCTCCCCCTCAATATAGTAAGTAGACAGTATGGACCAGATTCTAATACCTTTACTCACATTGTGTAAAAACTTACTATTTTAACAGTCCCACTGATTTTAAACCAATGCCCCACTTACCAGATAGAGGCAGATAGAGGCAGTTTCTATAGTTCAAATTTTAACATGCTCATAAAATTCTAATAAAAACTTGCTGTAGCAAGATATGTGCCAAATATCACTCTGCTATCATGTTGCTTCCCTCTCTCCTTCCATCCATCTATGCCTTTCTCATGAAGGCCCTGATTCTGCAAACATTTAAAAAACACAACTTTCAGTGGAGCCAGTCACATAAGTAACGCATAAATGCTTGTAGGATTACGGCCCTTAGGTTGTAAGGACTTTGGGATTGATTCTTTTGGCCCAACTTTGCAAAGAATAATGCAAATAATTTTATTTTAATGAGTAGTCCCATTGACTTTAGTGGGACTAATCACATGTAAAATTAATAATGTGCATAAAAATCTGCAGGATTAGACTACAATTCTATTTCACAGAGACCTTGGTTTAATGTTTACTCTAAGACTAGCGCTGCATTTTGTGACCTATTGTCTTGAGTAGAGCTTTAAGTCACCCGGAAGCAAGTCCTGCTCCTCACTCCATGGCCTTGCGGAGATTGGCTGCAGAAGAACCCATATAGCTTTTTTATGTTGGTAGAGAATTATGCTGGGACATAGCACACACAATCTTTGCAGGTTAGGTAGGCGTTGAGGTCCTGGATCTGTAACTATGTGGATCCACCATCTATTTCCCAGTTGAAAAGACAGTACAGAAGATATGGGGAATACTGTCGGCCTGAGGCTTTAATATTGGTGTCAGAGTTGCTCTACTCTACAGCCTGTAAGGGAGAGAAGAAATCCTGATCTCTGTGGATCTCCCCAACACACAGTCTAGTTAGAGCCTGTTATATTTAGCAGTTGCTCCTCACACAATATGTGAAAAATGAGAACCTTATCCATGATCCCTTCAGTGAAATGGTTTGGATGGTTTGAGAACAGCAGATTTTCATCGCTAGGGCCAAACGCAGCCTGCTGTAAGCAGATGCATTTTCCATTGAGTTGAATTGCAGTTGTAGCTGTTTATGCAAGTGGTTTTTGGAGAGTTTCTTAGCATGAATGAATTTCTGAAAATTCATTTGTAACTAAGAGTATGGCTACACTATGAAATTAGGTTGATTTTATAGAAGTCGATTTTTAGAAATCTATTTTATACAGTTGATTGCATATGTCCACACTAAGCGCATTAAGTCGGCTGAGTGTGTCCTCACTACCATGGCTAGCATTGACTTACGGAGCTGTGCACTGTGGGTAGCTATCCCGGAGTGCCTGCAGTCTCCGCTGCCCGTTGGAATTCTGAGTTAAACTCCAATGCCTGATGGGACAGAAGTATTGTCGCGGGTGGTTTTGGGTACATGTCATCAGTTGCCCTTCCCTCTGTGAAAGCAACGGCAGACAGTTGTTTTGCGCCAGACACCAGGGTGATTAGAAGAGCACGGCAAGGTGCACTGCGCATCAGAGAGGCTTTGAAAACCAGTTTCATGACTGGCCAAGCTTCGATGTGACAGATGTGTGTGTTTCTCCTTGATGCAGACCTGCCACCTTTGTTGATTTTAATTTTCTGTAAGCCAACCACCCTTCACCCTTTGAAATAAAGTAACTATTGTTTTGAAACCATGCATTCTTTCTTTATTAATTAAAAAAAAAAGAGATAACGGAAAAGGTAGCCCAGGTGAGGTGGGGGAGGAGGGAAGGACAAGGCCACATTGCTTACTGTAGCCACACTAAAAATCAAACTGTTTGAATGACAGCCTTCTGTTGCTTGGGCCATCCTCTGGAGTGGAGTGGCTGGGTTCCCGGAGCCTCCCACCCTGTGTTCTTGGGCATCTGGGTGTAGAGGCTATGTAACATGGGAAGGAGGGTAGGCGGTTATACAGTGGATGCAGCAGGGGTCTGTGCTATTGTTGGCTTTCCTGCAGCTCCAACAGGTGCTTCATTATGTCTGTTTGCTCCCCCATTAGCCTCAGCATTGCATCCTGCCTCTGCTCTTTGCACTCACTTAATTCTTTCCTGGCCTCTGCCACTGAATGCCTCCATGCATTAAGCGGTGTCCTATCAGTGCAGGAGGACTGCATGAGCTTGGAAAACACGTCATCACAAATGTGTTTTTTTCACCTTCTAATCTGTGATAACCTCAGAGACGGAGATGATGGGGGAGCGTAGAAACATTCTAAGCTCTACAATTCTGGGGGGACTGCATGGTCACCTGTGCCGCTGAGTTTGCCACGCTGACCAAACAGGAAATGAAATTCAAAAGTTCCCAGGGCTTTTCCTGTGTACCTGGCTAGTGCATCAGAGTTCAAAGTGCTGTCCAGAGTGGTCACAATGGAGCACTCTGGGATAGCTCTCGGAGGTCAATACCATTGATTTGTGTCCGCTCCACCCCAAATTCAACCCAGCAAAGTCGATTTTAGTGCTACTTTCTTCACCGGGGAGGAGTACAGAAGTCGATTTTAAGAGCCCTTTACATCGACAGAATGGGGTTGGTTGTGTGGACGCATTCATTTTTAAATCGACTTAATGCGGTTAAATTCAACCTAACCCAGTAGTGTAGATCAGGCCTAAGTGTGCCTTCACACTGGTTAACAATCTGCCTATGTGCCTTCAGAAAACCCACAATGAATAATTGGTGCTGATTTTTTAGGCAAAGTCTACACTACAAAATTACACTGGCATACAGCCACTGCAGTGATTAAATCACTTACGTGTGTGCACACTTGGCTTCTTGAGTTGGCAGTATGCGTCCTCACCAGTAGTGTTTACATTGATTGTAATGTCAGTGTCAGGCACTGTGTAATGGCTCCTGAAAGCCAACAGTCAACAAAAGCAATGGAGTGTCTCACTGACACTGTGTTGACCTAATTACATTGTCTGTGACTGTGTGCTGCTCGGGGAGGTGGTGTTACTAAATTGGTGTAGAGAGGCACTTACGTCGGCAGGAGGCTATAGCTAGGTCGATACAAGGCAACTTACATTGACTTAACCCTGTAGTAGACTAGGCCTTAAACAGAGTATAATTAATGACTGGATTTATCTTGCTGGGGAGACTTACCTGCTAGAAAAACTTAGTACTGGTAGGTGCTGATTCAGCAACTCTTACTCATGTTGAGACCAATGGGATTAAATCCATTAGTAATCTTTACACATGCAAGTAAGACTTGTGGGATTAGGCCCTTACTTAATAAACATCCTAGACTCAACCTGGATTATTTCTATGATGCTTAATAGTTTTAGTGATTCTCAATTTTCTACCAACTGCAGTTTTTACTATTTGTGTATTTGTTTTTATATTGTATTATTTTATATTAACATTAAATATGCCCTGGTCTTCTCTTTATTCTTCAATTTATAGGCCCTCATAAAACCAGCTAACATTAAAGGTAACTAGCAGATCTCCAGATACATTCCTTCATCCCAGAATTTTCCAAGATTTTGAAATTTGGCAAGAAGATAGTCGTGAAGTTAGGGATGTGCCTTTTACAAATGGCCTCATGTAAATCCATTCAAGTTTGGATGAGTTATAAACTGTTCACAATTACCATGTTCTCTGTGTGTGTGGGGGGGAGGTGTTTTTGTTTTTGAATAATTCAGTTTATCTTTGACTACATGCTAAAAATTCTCAATGTTCTATAGCACTGAGCATGCACCAGCCTAACAACATTATTTCACACACAGCTCAAACCCTGGACATGATGCAGACAGAATGGCTCCTGCTGCTGCTTTGTCCAATTTTATGCACTGAATGAGGCAGGAGTCCTGTGGAAAAAATGCAATCATGTAACTGTACTATAACGTATCATGGGACGGAGTTAAGGTTGCACAGGCAACCTTAATTCTAGCATTTCCTAGCTTTTGAGTGCTTGACTTTGCAATCTTAATGACCAATATGTGATTTAAAAAATATTAATTTTATATGCAGTTTAGTTGTTTCTGTGTCCTTTTCAGGATATCAGCGAGACAAGGTGGATGAGGTAATATCTTTTATTGGACCAACTTCTGTTGGAGAGAGGAACAAACATAAGCTGGTCCAATAAAAGATATTACCTTACCCACCTTGTCCCTATAATTCTTTGTATAGTATGTTATTAGCTGTTTCTTAAAGTCAGCATAAATCATGAACATTGTTTCTTATACCAACTTTTAGCCAACGTATCAGCATTTTCAAGTATCATGACTGCTTTTCTTGAACACCATTTTAAAATATTTTTTATTATGCTTTTGTAGTAGTATATAGCAATAATTGTAGTTGTAGAAATCAAATAATACTTCATGTACAAGATTCAGGTTTTGGTCTAAAAGTAGGGCTCCAAGGTGTTGTGTCCCCAAAATGGAACATAATTGAGATCCTTAAGTCGGAAAAGAACAAGACCATTTTTAGATAACATTCATTTAAAAAAAACAGATTTTGGAATTCTTGAGGTAAAAAGCAATGTAACCAGGAATGATAGTCTAAGAGCAATACAAAACAAGATGGGGGAGGGAAATAGTTCAGTAGTTTGAGCAACAGCCTGCTAAACACAGGGTTGGTGAGTTCAATCCTTGAGGAGACCATTTAGGGAACTGGGGTAAAAATCTGTCGGGGGATTGGTCCTGTTTTGAGCAGGGGGCTGGACTAGATGACCGGAGGTCCCTTCCAACCCTGATATTCTATGATGATCATTGTTAATGTTCAGGAAGTAATGATGAATCAGTGATGTCTGAATCTAGTTCTTCACTTTCAGAAAAAGGATTTTTTTAAATAATTGGAGATAGCCTATCTCCTAGAACTGGAAGGAACCTTGAAAGTCACTGAGTCCAGCCCCCTGCCTTCACTAGCAGGACCAAGTACTGATTTTTGCCCTAAGTGGCCCCCTCAAGGATTGAGCTCACAACACTAGGTTTAGAAGGCCAGTGCTCAAACCACTGAGCTATCCCATCCCCTTCATTGTTAGTAAGAAATGATACAAGGAAATTAGTTTTCTTAAAGAATATCTACAACTTCATCTTTTATTAATATTTTCATCTTTTATTCATTAAAATGTATTGTGAAAATAATACTGAGGTCTGGATTAGGAGTGAGGAAGGGAAGTGTTGGGAGGCCAGCTGGGAGGACTTGTGTGTGTATATGCCGGAGGCAGTGAGGGGAATTAGGGATGGGAGGTGTCTGTCAACCCCACATTCTCCCCTCATATTTGAAGCCACATACCCCCTTCCCCGCTCCTGTTGTCATGGCCAGGCCAGGTGAAAGGGAGTGATGCCTCCCATTCATAGCCCCATCTCTGAGGGCAACATATTCAGGCTGGAAGGGGATGTGCCTCACACAAGGAGGGGAGGGAGAGAATGAGAAAGCAGGGATCCCTACAATGTGTGAGCTGGGACGTGTGGGGCTCTGCCCCTCTGTGGGATTTGAGCACCTCTCTTGTCACTTCACTCCCTTGTTGTGAGCTGGGACCTTGGGGGGTAGGGCTGTCTCTCTGGGGTGTTCTGATCCCCTCTCCCTGCCCCCCTTTATGTGAGGTGGGATACTAAATGGGAATGAGAACAAGCCAGTGAGATGAATGGAGCAGTTCACTCCTCTCAGAGCTATTGTTTCAAACTGCATTCATCTCCAAGGGGTGTTGTCATTCAACTGTGAATATGTCATTGAGATGAATGGGACATTTCACAGCTCTCTGAGCATCCTGTGCTGCAGATGGATATGTGAAGCCCTGTCCTCACATATTAGGCCCAGATTATCTCCACTCTCCTGTCCCTTCTGGCCTCCAGCTGGCACATGTTCTCCTCAGATCCCACCTCTTCATGGCCCCTCCAGGCTTACCAAGGACATGGAATGATAAGAAGGACTGTGGAGCTGGTGTGGGGCTTTAGATCAGCAGGTGGCTATGGGGGTGGTCAGAGCAATAGGTGAGACAGGTGGAATGTCAGAGAAGTTGGAACAGTTTCAGAGCAGTTGGAGGAAATATAAGGGATTGGAACAGTGATTGAATATGTGGGAGTGTGTTGGAACAGTGCAGGGAAGAGTGGGATGGAAAGGAAGGGGCTTAGAGATGTGAACTGAGGGATGTTGGAGGGGCTTTATTTCTGTCCCTCAAAACACTCCATATCTGTGCCCCCAATATTGGTCCCTCCTTTCAAAAAATGACCATATTGACTCCAGATTAGTCCCTACTCTTCCTGTATCCTCTCCCCAGATCCTCCATCTGCAGGGTCCATGCTCATGCTGCCCATCTTTCCATGGGGAGAAGGTCTGAGGAGGGCGAATTGAGCTGTGCTGAACAGCTAGCCAGATAGAGGATGATGCGGGGCAGTGAAGAAGCCAACATGCAGCCAGTGCATTCTGTAGCCAGGGTAATCATTGCCAAGGAGCCAGAGGGAGTGGAAGGGAAGAGCTGGGTTGTAGTACATAAGGACATTGAGAAATTATTATTTTTTTAAATGAATGAAAAGAAATGCACCAAAACTTCATTAACACAGAGGTAAGGTTGCCCAGTGGTACCTCATGCCCTTCTAGAATGTAGAGTGTGTAACTTATACCTCGAACAACCAGGAAATGCAAAATTAAGGAGATGCCAGCTCTGCAGTGTAACCTTATCTCTCCCATCTTTTAGCAATGCCCCAACATGCCAATAACACATACTAACACTCTACCCTCAGAGATGCTGCAGAGCACATGAGTACTGTAGGACAAAGTCTAACATGTTCTCTGCTACAGTGAAACTTTGGTTTAGTCAGGCATAGCAAATGAGCTACCTACATATGGCCTATACTTAAATACTAAGCCTTTTCCACAAAACCACCCCAGATTTGCACTAAATAACACCACCCTTTCACCAGAAGAATAACCAGAGGATTCCTCTCAGACATTGACTTCTCTAACCCTTAACTAAGTCTTGAAGACTACTGTCATGTCTGCCACCACACTGTTCGCAAACCCCATGGCAAGAAGAAACCCTTGTGCACCTCCACAAGCACAACCTACAAAATTCTGTGCTGAAATGAGGAATACTTGATCCTTCAAGGTCCACATGCACCTCTCTTTATATCATAGTTGCAATTCTTTCAAAGTGCTCCAGCTAATCTGCCCACCATGCAATACAGCTATACCTAACACAGTGAAGGCAGCTGGAGCACATGCAGATAAATGCTGGAATTCAAATCTCTAGAATACAATACAAACAATGGCACACTTTTAAAGTACTTCATATCTAATTATTGTACAATCATAGATTTTAAGGTCAGAAGAGACCATTAGATCATCTAGTCTTACCTCCTTCATTACACATGCCAAGGAATTTTGTCCAGTTACTCCAGTATTGAGTCTAATAAGGTATGATTAACAAAAACATCTTTCAGTAAGGCATCCAGTCTTGATTTGAAGACATCAAGAGATGGAGAATCCCCCACTTCGCCTCGTATTTTAACCATTGCATAGCTTATTGAACAATTCCCAGTGGCTATTGCTAGGGATGGGGCAGAGTCGGGGAGGCAGTGGAGATAAGGTTATGTTTCTGGGGTGTTATGAACCTTAACTTTGTATTTATTGGTTTTCAGTGGTTTAAATTTAGTAGTTGTTCACATGCTGGAAGGGCACGAGGCACCACTGGGCAACCTGAACTCTGTATTAGCCAAGTTTTGGGCCATTTTAATATTAATACATAGGCTTAAATGAAAACAAAGTCTCCTGATTCCAGATAACAAGGAACATTTTCTGATCTTAGATGCTCCTGTGTAAGGACAGGTCTACACTATGAGGTTAAGTTGACCTAAGTTTCATAACTCCAGCTATGTGAATAACATAGTTGGAGTCAACATAGCTTAAGTCGACTTATTGCGGTGTCTACCCCATGCTGTGTTGATGTGAGAAACTCTCCCGTTGACTTACCTTATACTTCTCATGCCGGAGTTGATGGAACCGCGATCACTAGACCCACTAAATCGACCCCCTAGTGGATCAATCACCGCAGTGTCAATACCCGGTAAGTGTAGACATACCCTAAATCTGTCCAGTTTCTGAAATGAGTCTGAACACTGATTGCCATTGTCTATAGTACAGCTAAACCATGTCTGGCACTGGTTCAGATGCAACTGTTGCTGACACCCATTGATACAGATGGAGAAATTTTCCAGTGTAGACAGGCCTTAGGAGTGTTGTGCTTCAATATCTAAGTCCGTTGAAATCTTCAAATCTTTCTATCCATTGAGAATGCCAAGAAAGGTGCCAATTATTGCCATCCATAGTAATGATTTTGTAATGTGGGTTTGTGAACGCGTTCTGTTAATGGGAGCTAGAACGAAAGTGAGACAGCCTAATATTTCACATAGCGCATTGAACAAAACTATAATCTGCTGTTTCTCGAGATGCTCAATCAGTTCTTCCACTTTCCCACCATCTTCAGTATTCTCACATTTTAGTGTTCTACATTTTCATTCTGGCTTAAAGTTTAAGCAATAGTTACTACAGCTCATTTCTATTCTGGATATAAGGTGTAAAATACAAGCGTGTTGTAAAAAACACATTTCCTCATTTTAACTTTGTATAATCTAATGCTATTGATCAGCTTTCTTAACTATTGACAAGCCAAATAAAAGAGAAATTAAATTTTATGAAAGATAGTAATTAACACTAATTATTTCTGGAATGCTAACTAGTTATAGGAACAAGCTTTTAAGGACTGTAGCATGACAAGGGGAATTCTGCAGAAAACAGAAGAAATTTGATTGTTATAGAATATCTGTAACATTTATATGTGCCTCGATATGCAATCAATGCAAAGTATACAAAAAACACTCTGTATAGAGAACTGCAATATTAAAGACTGAGAAGAGTCAGAGTAAATAATTTTAGCATGTATTCCGAGCTGTATGAAATTGCAGATTCCTGGAGAAAGCCCAAGACTGGTAGAGTAGCAGAAAGGGAAATGTTGGCAAAAATTTCATCAATTTTTTTCCTCTTTTTTTTTTTGGCCAAAAGATTTAATTGAAAAATGTCAGTACAGAAAATTCTGGCTAGCGCTAGTGAACTCTGTACTTGGATCAGTAGGGGGTGTACAGGACTGCATCATTCAACAGCAAAGAACTGTCAGGTTGAATTTCAGATCTTTCTGTATATTAGACCAGCTGTTCTCAAACTGGGGTCCGCGGACCCCTGGGGGTCCACAAGCATACTCCAGGGGATCTGTGAGTCATGTCCAGGGCTGCTGGCCCTGCTGATCAACTCTTCCTCCTCCCTCCCAGTGCCTCCTGCATTCTGCTGTTCAGCGGCACACAGAAGGTGCTGGAAGGGAGGAGGAGAAGCGGGGACGTGGCATGCTTGGGGGAGGGGGCAAGAAGAGGAGGGGCAGGGTAAAGCGGGAAGAGGCAGGGCAGTGGTGGGGTCTTGGGGGAAGAGGTAGAGTGGGGGCAGGACCTGCGGCCGGGTGGTGGATGAGCACCCTTGGGGAAAATTAGAAGCTGTCTTGGGGGTCTGCCAAAAAAAATGTAATTCAAAATGGGGGTCCTCGGGTTTCTAAAGTTTGAGAACTGCTGTATTAGACTGTCAACTGATTGGAAAAAAGCAGGCTTTATTTTTTTTTAACTCTGTGATAAAATGTTTCCATTAAAATCAAATAGAGACATTTGAATAGCCTAAAAGAATCAGCTATCTAAATATGTTAAATACTGCAAGTCATTACTGAAGATTGTGGTGCTTGCTACCTCGCATAGTTTTAGTGACGTTAAGTATCCTCCTCCACAGGAAGGATAGGTAGAACTCAGTCCTGCTAGGAGCTCTGAAATTATAAAAATTGTCAGTCTGCAGTTGCACCTGGGAGGATTGGTTATATAAATTCTATTTTGTAAGGGGGATGCTGCATTGAAATTGCTTGTAACTAAGGTATTGAGATTTCCATCTCCATTAACTGGCAGCGTTTGAGTGATTACCTTGTCAGGTTGGGCTGGAAAATTAATCTAGTTGAAAAGCTTTCCCTCCAGGAGGGCAAAACATGATTTCAAAATCTATATTAAAAAGTAATCAAACATAAATAAAGTAAACTGCATTTATTTTTCTGGACAAAGGAAATAAATTCCAGTTTATTTTCATTGTTATGATACTGGGAATTAGTGGGCTATTGCTAATATGGCAATGTGCCTTACAAAGGCTAGGCTAAATTCTGTTCTTCCCTGAGGCTGAAGTCCGGCAAGGCACTACAGCATGTTCCTAACTATAAGCATGTGAGTTGTCTCATTGTCTCAAAGTTAAGTATGTACCTAAAAGCTCTGCTCACTTGAAGTCCAAATGAATAGTCTCATTGACTTTATTGATGGACCAGTTTGAGTGGGTGTAATTTGCAGAATCATACCTATGGTGTTTGATTTTGCATGAGGGATTTTCAAACTGACCTCTATCACCTCTCTCCAGCCTTGGCTAACATTGCAGTTATGATTAGGATGAAAAAAATGTGGCTATTTATATGAATGGAGCCTACTGGAAACTTCCGAACTCTCAAGCCACTGCCATTAATGAGGCATGCTAATGCCCTAAATGGAAGAGCTTCCCCTTATTGGAGAAACAAATACTTCTGTAGGCTCTATGAAGGCTCTAAATGAAGATCTTATTTTCCATATAAACTACCTAAACCTGAAACATAGTAATAATTGAACATGAACAAACCTTGGTTTGTTCCCAGTTACCAACTATGGGGCTGGGGTTTTCAAAGGTGCCTAAAGGATGTAGGTGCCTATATGATGTTGAGATTCAATAGAAGTAGAGTGCCCAACTCCCTTAGGCTTCTTTGAAAATCCCAGTGTATTACAATAGTTCTAAAATCATTGCTATGCAATGGCTGAGTCACCAAGAGCTGAAAAGGTGACACAAGTGCCAGATGTTAAACCAAAGAGAAGTCAAAATTAAGATCCCTACATAAAATATGTAAATATAGTGATAGCTATATAGACGTCTATATTATATCATTCTTTAACCAGACGAGTGGCATTGTTTCGGACTGATCTGAGATAGCATCAGCAAAACCTGTAAAATAGGCAGTAATATTACTATTACTATTATTTTTTATAATTATTTATTATAATTACTACTATTTTTTATAATTATTTATTATAATTACTACTATTACTATTATTATTTATAGCTTCCAAAAGTATGCTGGGTACTTTAGTTGTTCAATAAAACAAAGCCCTGCCCAATCTAATGGACAATTGATGCAAACTTACCCCCATATATGGGTCCTATTCCAGATCAGAGATCCATTGAAGTAGTACTGGATTATGTACGCAATATACAGACAAGGAGCGCTGGAACAGATGAAGCATAATTAATATTTATTATATTTGTCTAGGTAGAATCTGGTATATTTTATATATAAAATCCTCTGTCCACTTTTCTGTTCTTCATTTTTTTAACCCTTGCTTATTTGCCTGTATTTATCATTGTTTGTTTCTGTAGCTCATAATTAGGAAGTTCCAAGAAATACTATCACAAGTTAAAAAAAATTACTGGGTACTCAATTTTTAATTTAAATTTTAAATTTTCTACCCTAACACAGTGTCAAAAAAGATCATTAACTGTGGTTGCACTGACTGGTGTAATTCACTAATTGATGATATATAACTGCCCTTTCTATTCGCAGTATGCGGTGACATCAGACTACTTATTTTATGTGTAAGTAAAGCCTCCTGCGATGCTGTCATATTTGACAGATAACAGTATATAATTACTTGTTTTATCATGTATACCTAGTGTATGAATTAATGATAAGATATTAAATAACAAGCAGATGTGGTTTGCAAAGTAGAACATTAAACGATGGAAAGCAATGTTTGTGTTCACAGACTTCCTGTGTGGGATACTTGAGTGAATTTCAACTAGGTGGAGTCTGTGTGATCCAGAAATATTTCTTCTGTCTGGACTAAATATTTCATTTGTTAAAACAATGCCACTTTACACACAAGAGGTAGTAACTGTTGAACAGTGTCACCCGATGAACCATCAGTGGAGATTTTTAAGAGCAGGTTAGACAACACCTGTCAAGTCTAGATAATATTTGATCCTGCCATGAGTGCAGGAAACTGGATTAGATGATCTCTCGAGGTCCCTTCTAGTCCTATGATTCTATAAGGTAATATTTGAAGAGACAGATGAGGTCAAGAGACAGTTTTGAGTTTAGGTGGAAACCAGTCTGTGCTTGTGTTGTGAAGGGAAGGAGCCAGAGGGGAGTGAGACGTAGAGGAAGGCAAAGGATGGGCTGACAGCGTGAGGAAGATCTAGAGGTGGGAGGGTATGTCAGTAGAGCAGGTGGAAAGGGGGTTAAAGGAGAAAAGCAGCTGAGAAACCTTGGCATCAGATCTGGGGGGAGGAGGAGATGGTATGGAGGGAAGGGAAGGGAATATGTCAAAAGTAGAAAGGTAGTGCTGTTTGTCAAGGAGTAAGGCAGTTCTGGAGAAGAGAACCTGTCTAAAGTGGGGGAAGTCTGCAAGTGTTCAGCAGCACAGGAACAAGAACAGATGCAGTGGAGAGCAATGTAGAGCACAGAGCAGTGGTGTAATGTGCCGTTGTCTGTTTCTCCATGGTACAAAGCAGGTGGGGTGCTGCATGTTGAACCATATGCAATGTATCAGTTACCTTCTGAGTCAGCCTAAATTAAAGTGTGTTGCAGTAATCCAGCCCTGGGATGGGTAACATGGATTACAATCAATCTCTTTACCTGTAACACATTAAAAATTATTGCATGGGTATAATATCTGTAATCCATTCACCCTCCTTTTCTGATTGCATTTGCAGTAATCAGTCATATTTACTCTTCACCATCATGTTCCTGTGATTTTAACAAGGGAAAGGAAGGCCGGTAATGATAATTTGTTAGTAGGCAAATAAAATTAATGATGCTCTAAGTTTCAAAATACCCTTTTTCCTTTTTAGGTGACTGATAGTGGAATATACAGTACAGTTTTTCTAAGCTAGTTTTCTTGCTTAAATATGAACCAGGATAACATCTGAAACAAGCAAAAATTAACATCTGATGGTTACTCAGTAGTATACATGTAAAATAATGTTGTGCTGTTGTAATGCTGACAGACCCCAGTCGTTGCCAGGCGGGATCTTACCTGGGACCTCTGGAGCTTAGTGCATGAGCCTCTACCACATGAGCTAAAAGCCAGCTGGCTTTAGCTAAGGCTGTAGAGCAAACTCATTAATCTCCCCACTGTCCCCCCTAGATGGGACAGAACACCACATCCAGGAGGTATGAGGGTTACACTGTCACTTAACTTCCCAATCATCTTACTTCAGTTTCCAGCTGACCAGTGTATACATCACATACACTGCCACTGGAAATGGTATTAACTGGTAACTTTATTTGGCAGTCTGAGCAAAGAGACCAAAGACTGCATAGAAGTGGTAAGTGAATTACACTCTTAAGCTAGAAGCGGTTCCTTCAGGTCAAGATTGAGACTCGTGGATGAGGCTGTGTGGGAGAGCTATCCCATGCTGTTTCTGTTCAGTGGATAAATATAGAGCTTGGTTCTCCAGGGCTGTCAAGCCAAAACCTTTCAAAAGCACTAAAATTCACACAGTTATTTTAAAAAGAATAATAGCTTTACCTTCCCATTCAATTCTGAAAAGGGTTATTTTGGTGTCAGCATGATAACTGCAGTTCCGGGGGTTATTGCTTCACATTAGAACACACACCATACGTTGAGTTGTTGGAATACATTGTAATACATGCTAATTCTATAAGTTTAGTTATGTTTGAATTCATTTATATGAAAAGTTTTTTTATTGATCAGGCTGATTTATACTGCATCTTTACTCTAGATGCTATTCAAAAAAATATCTTTGGATCTCAAAAGCAGAGTTTGTTGTTAATGCTATTATTTCCTGTTCTTCTGTGGACTACTATTCTGGTCCAGCCTGTTCATCCCCATTTGTAGGTTATCCGTTGCTAAAGTCCTGAGAGAGCACCTCTCTCTCTAGGAGATGCTTCTGCGGCTGTGAAGAGTGGAGGCACTTGAGCTAGATCCCCACTGATTTAAAAGGGAGGCAGAGCATTATCCATGAAGGATCCTCAACTCTGGAAATAATTTCCTTTACTGTACACGGGTGCAAGGCTCGTCTGTTTTGTCTGACCCTTTTGGAGACAAGGGAATCGAAAGCTAGAGACGCCTCAAGAGGGTCTTTGTTTGTTAACAGGGGTGGTTATGATGATGGGTTGGTCAGGACTGACTTCTAGAGCAAGGCCCAAATTCGACTCTTATTTATGGGGTGGCATGGTATAAGTCACTGCAGAATTTGGCCCTAAGGAGGCAAGTTTAATAGGGGGTCTGGGAGATTTTCTCTGATTTGTATATGTTTATATAATTTTTATACAAGCACCCTAGAGTAGCTGAGTTAAGTGCTTTTTATAAAGTGAATAAAAAGATAGAAGTGCTTATTTCAGCTACTTCCCCTCTAACCAGTTTTCATGGAATTTCCCTTTCTGTTCCATTTGGATGCAAGCCTGTTGATTTCCTTGTATCAGAGTATCTAGTATATCAGAACTGGTAGTCCAGTGTCAAACCACATACCTAAAGCATGCTAGTTTGGATTGTTCTCAAGAATGTAGAACTGTTGGTGTGATGCATTCATCCTATTGAACTGATTGACTTCAGGATCTAACTGGCTAAGCAATAAGACATGAATGTCCATTAATATGTTAATAGGGCCTTTTGAGAGGAAAAATTAAGATAAATTCCATAGACTTTTTTAGATTTCAAAATGCATTGGGCTTTCCATTGTATTGTGTGAATCTGTATCTAAAGATGACTAAAGGGCTAACCCAGTGTTTCAATTAATAACGGAGATAAAAATAATTTTATTTTGGTGGCTTCTAAAGTGAGCTTTCTTCTTCTCTGGCAAAGTAGTTTGACTTCATTTATAGCCCTCAAAAGTGGTATAAATTAATGCCCGATATAGTATGCTAGAGTGGGAGCTGATTTATTTGATTTTTTTGTCACAATACCTCGGTAGTTGATATTGTGTAACTGCTGGTTGTCCTTGACAGTTATCTTGTCCTTTCCCTCTCTCTCTCCCTCCTACTTTTCTGTTGTGTCCCCCATTGTAGCTTGTCAGATGGTAAGACTGTAAGTTCTTCATGGAAGGGACTTTTTAATCAGATATGCATATAATGCCTAGCTACAGTAGGGCTTTGATCTCTAATTGGGGCCTCTAGGTGCTACAGCAGTACAAACAAATAAATAAATATTTCCCCATGTTCTTAAATGGGTGGGTGAGAAACAATTTTCTTATTCCACAAGAGTTTTTGAGATTTCAATTTAATTCCCCAATTTGAATCAAGACAAAAAATTGAAATCTTGAAAATTTTCCAGAACTGATAATACAAAAAAAACCAACAGATCAAGTCAATTGAAAAATTCACAACCATGAGGCAAGGGGTCATGGCAGCATTCTACACGGCTGGAGAAAGATGAAGATGGGTAAACTGTGGCTACCTGCAACAAGAGGAATTCCACACACTTATAAATTTCAGATCGATATCTGGTCCTCAATGTGGAAACTATGGAAGATATTTCACAAGATCCAGCAGGACCAAGGAAACAGAGAAATGTATGGGACATACATGTGGATGGCAGCTCAGCTCGACCTGTAAGAAAATCAAGCTTCCCCACAAACAGGAAGGACACAGATTATTCTTGCCGGTGATTCAATACTCAGAATAATCAAAAGAACATTATACCAGGGACAGGTGGACAACAGACCAGTGTGCTGCCTTCCCAGAGCCAAAACATGAGACGTCACTCTGTTGGATAGGCTTCTGAAGTCAATGAGCCAGGATCCATTGGTGATGGTTCACACTGGCAGTAATGACAGTGCACTGCAGGATATTTTGCAGATAATAGATGACTTCAGGGAACTTGGAAGTGTGCTGAAGAGGAAGAATGTCCAAATGATCTTCTTTGAGATCCTTTCTGTCCCAGAAATGAAGGAAGACAGAAGGCAGAAGATTTTGGAAGTGAACTGCTGGCTAGGTAAACGATGTAGGCACAGGTGTAGTGGAGCCAGAATGCTCTGGAACAGCGTTCCATCACTTTTGCTGCATGGAGGACACTGTTTTGCTCTCAAAATGGCATCCTCTGTTCCCTGTGACCTTGCACACACTGTGTGTGCTAGTTCACAGCACATGGAGGATCCCATTTTTGTAGAGCAAAATGGCATCCTCTGCACAGCATGTCCTTGTATATGTGTGTGAGGTCACACTGATGGGGACATTCCAGTAGTGTACAGCCAAGTCAGGACTACATTACTGGGTGTAGGGTTTTGGTTTTGTGGAACATTGATCCACCTTCTATGAGGAGAGGGGCTGTATTGTTTGGATGACTTCCGCTCAGTAGAAGGGGAACCAGTCTCAGGAACAGGCTGGCTAGAGTAGTCAGGAGGGTGTGAGACTAATAACAAATGGGAAGGGTAAAAATGGGGAAGATATGAACACTCAATTAGCAAAAAACTTAGATGTTGGGAATGAAATTAATCAAGGAACTGAAGGGCACGAAGAGAAGAAATTCTTGAATTGCCTGTACACCACTTCTAGGAGTCTAGGTAACAAACAAATGGAATTGGAATTGCTCATTTATGTGCAAATATTCTATCTACTTGGTATTACTGAAATCTGGTGTAATGATTTACACTATTGGAATGTTAAAATAAATGGTTATAACCTATTCAGGAAGGACTGAGTGAGCAAAAGTGACTGGGAAGTAGCACTCTGTCTAAAATGGCATTACCTGTTTCCAAGTCCCTGATAACTCAGAAGAAAATGATCTTCAATGCTTATAGATCCATGTCTTAACAGATAAAGCACAAGATAGATTATTAGGTGGTGTCTGCTACAGACCACCAAATCACATTAGGGAACAGGATGCCCAGCTCCTTATGCACCTACCTATAATATGTAGGATAAAAGCTTTATGATCATGGGGGACTTCAATTTGAGTGACACATGCTAGAGGTTTCATACTGCTAGTACTAAAACATCCTTGGAATTTCTGAGCATTATAGATGACTATTTTGTACCTTAAAGTGTTGCAGCCAACATTGGGGAAATCTTTTTGTAGAGCTTATCTTAACAGATAAAGAGGAACTGATCACAGAACTAAAAATTAATGGTAGCTTAGGTACAGGTAATCATGGCTTGATCACATTTATAATATGCAAGCAGAATGAAGTCCATACCAATATATATTTTGTGCTGTAATAGGGCCAATTTTACAAAGCTAAAAACAATTATGAGCAACTCAGCTGGGAGGAATAATTTAATTTGAAAAATTTGAATAATAATTGAGAATCATTTGACAACAATTTACTGGACGCCCAAAAGCCACAATCTCACAATTGAGGAAGAAGGTCATACTGGTTTAAAAAATGATCTGGTTTAGAGGAGAAGTGAAGATACCTATAAAAAAGTAATATATATAACAAATGGAAGAGAGGTGAAGTTGATTGTAATGAAATTAAATCAGAAATTAGAAGTTGTAGAAAATTGATAAGGAAATCAAAGAGACACAGGGAGAAATCTATGGCCAGCAGAATTAAGGACAATAAGGAGGAGATTTTAAAAATGTATTTGGGACAAAAAGAATCCTGATAATGGTATTGGTCCGTTACTAGATGGAAGTGGAAGGATTATCAATAATAATGCAGAAAAGGCAGAAATATTAAATACATATTTTGGTTCTGTATTTGTAGGAAAAACAGATGATATAGCTCATCATATGATGATAATAATACTCTTTCCATTCCACTAGTATCACTGGAGGATGTTAAACAGAAGCTACTAAAGTCAAACATTTTAAAATCAGCAGGTACAGATAACTTGCATCCAAGAGTTTAAAAAGAACTGGCATAAAAGCTCACTTGACCATTACTGTTGATTTTCAATAATTATTGTAGCACAGGACAATAACCAGAAAACTGGAAAAAAGCTTATGTTGTTGTACCAATATTTAAAAAGGGTAGACGGGATGACTGGGTTATGTATAGGCCTGTCAGCCTGACATTGATCCCAGGCAAGAAAATGGAGCAGCTGATACAGGATTCAATTAATAAAGAATTAAAGGTGGGCAATTAATGCAAATCAAACGTTTATGGAAGATAGATCCTGTCAAACTAACTTGATATCTTTTTATGATGAGATTACAAGTTTGGATGATAAAGATAATATTGACATAATATACTTAGACTTCTGTCATGCTTTGACTTGATACTGCATGACATTTTGATTAAAAAATTAGACCAATATAAAATTAATGTGCATACATTAAATGGATTAAAAACAAACTCAGCTGTAAGGACTCAACATGTAATTGTAAATGGGGAATTGTCATCAAGCAGATATGTTTTCAGTGCTGTCCTTTAGAGGGTCAGTGCTTTACCCTATGCTATTTAACATTGTTATCAGTGATCTGGAAGAAAACATAAAATCATCACTAAAGTTTACAGATATCACAAAAATTGGCAGAGTGGTAAAGAATGGAAAGGACAGGTCACTGATTCAGAGCAATATGGATCGCTTGGTAAACTGGGCAAAAACAAACAATATGCATTTTAATATAGCTAAATATATACATCTAGGAACAAAAAATGTAGGTCATACTTACATGATGGTGGACTCTGTCTTAGGAAGCAGCGACTCTGAAAAAGATTTGGGGGTTGTAGTGGGATAATCAGCTGAACACGAGCTCTCAGTGTGATGTGGTGGCCAAAAGAACAAATGCATCCTTGGATACATAAATGGAGGAATCTTGAATAGAAGCAGAGGTTATTTTACCTCTATCTTTGGTATTTGTGTGACTGCTGCTGGAATACCATGTCCATTTTTGGTGCCCACAATTTAAGAAGTATGTTGGTAAATTGAAGAGGGTTCAGAGAAGAGGCATGAGAATAAGTAAAGGATAGAAAACATGCTTTATAATGATAGACTTAAAGGGTATGTCTACATCGCAGTGTAAGCTGAGGGTTTGAACTCAGGCTTAAGCCTAACCCTGCTTCCTCCACACACAAATTGCACTAATCCAAGGCTCAGATCAGTTACATCACTTGCTGCAGTACTTGTGGTGTGAGCAGCTCTTTCTTGTTTCCTTTGTATTTCACCATTACATTTATGTGACTGTGTTTTTCTGCTGGAGGCAGCTTGGCATGTAGCTCTCGGTTCAGATGCAAAGGAGATACATCCTCTGTGCTCTTATGAAGGTGTCTCTTTTGTTCTTTTCTTATTTAGTTTTGGTAAACAATATTGCCTGAAAGTGCTGATTGTAAGTATAGGTTGCACTTTGTATGAAAATACATAAAAATAGCAACTGCTTCCGTACAGCAGTGCCACAGCATTGCTAATGCTTCTCTTCCCTCCAGCAGCAGAACTTCTAGGGAAGGGAAAGAAAAGCAACCTGAGTATCACAGTCAGGAACGCTGGGGGCACTGGGTTTCTGAAGAACAGCCCATTGTCACTAACAGCACTGACAGTGAAACCCTGCATATTTTGGCAAACTAGATCTAACTTCTTCAACAGAGTCCCCAGATTTCTGTGACACTCAGAACTGGAAAAATCTACAGCAGTGTCAGGTAAAATAAAGAATAGAGGATTTTTTTGAATTAAATATGAAAATTAACACAGAAGCATTGCAGTATCCGCATAGCATTTATTTGATTTACTCGGCTTCTAAATGCTCAGTGTGCCACAGACCTTTGTACTGATGATGCAAAACTGTATTTTGGAGTTGTAGGGGGAAAGGAGATGGTGACAGTTGGGTAGCAGACAGCTGATGCTTTTGCCAGCAGGAAAGGTGTAGAAGGTGTTATGGGATGAGTATATTAGCTGGAAGTTAGTGCCATAAGGATCAGCAGTAAGGTACAGTAGCTAGCATTGCTGATATTTAATTTTTCATCACTAGCAAATCAACACCCAGTTGAGTTTATAACTTCAGTCTATATTTTGACCTGTCAGCGGGAACACAACAGTGCATGAGTTTACACTCTGTTCTGTTTGGTGGGTTGTTGTTTTTTGTAGCCATGAGATCATAAGCACAATTAAAAAACAAACAAAACCCCAACCCTTAGTTTCTAGGGTGCAATTTTATAGCAAGGTTGGGTTCTATGGCAAATTCCATGGTCATGGAATTGTTGGAAATATATGGGGCTCTGCTTGCTAATATAATTAGAGGTCCATACATGCACTGAACAGCTCAGTGACACTTGTCTGTGCACTGGTATCACAGGCACAGTGTGTCACCATGCCTCAGTGGGTCACAACTGAGAATATCAAATTCAGGACAAGCTCCTGGGAAAAAGGGCAGACAGACCCCAAAACTGGTGATTATTCTTCCATGAGAGATACCAATCCAGCAACAAAAGTAAACTTCTGTCTCACCACACTGGCTAACAAGTCAGAAATGCATCCTCCTAGGGTATTCCAGTCCTGTATTCAACAACAAGACACTAGACTTAATGAGGAGTGGTTATTTAAAACCAATTTCATCAACCAAAGGGTTCTCCTGATCCCAAAGGATCAGCCATATACCCAGGTCAATATATAACTCAGATCTTACCCAATAATCATGCTGTTGCTAAGCCTTTAGTATCTAATATCTAAAGATTTATTTATTTAAAAAAAGAGGTGAGTTAAAATTGGTTAAAGGAATCAAATGCATACAACAGTTGCAAAGTTCTTGGATCAGGCTTGTAACAGTGATAGAATAAACCGCTGGCTGGTTAAGTCTCTAGTTGCTTCCAAATAATTGAAAGGTCCTCAGTCCTTTGGTTAGAATGATCCCATTAGTATAAGTTCATAGTCCAGAGATTTGAGCAGGAAAGAGGCAAAATAGAGGTGTTTTCAGGGCCTTTTATAGCTTTTGCCAAGTGAAGGGAAACCCATTTTTCTAGTTTGTGGAAAATTACAGGTAACGAGATGAAGTTTGGAGTCACATGGGCAAGTCACATGTCTATGTATGCTTCGCTTAGTCATAGCAGAAGCCATTACCCATACTCTAATTAGAATGTCCTCAGGAAAGTCCATTAAGTTTAGATAAAAACAATGAGGAGTCTTTGTGACACCTTAGAGACTAACACATTTATTTGGGCATAAGCGTTCGTGGGCTAAAACTCATTTCATCAGATGCATGGAGTGAAAAATACAGTAAAATACACTCTCACAGACTTTGGGGGACAGGCCAGTCCTCGCTTACAGACAGTCCCCCAACCTGAAGCAAATACTCACCAGCAACTACACCCACACAACAAAAACACTAACTCAGGAACCAATCCCTGCAACAAACCCCGTTGCCAACTCTGGTCATATATCTATTCAAGGGACACCATCATAGGACCTAACCACATCAGCCACACCGTCAGGGGCTCATTCACCTGCACATCTACCAATGTGATATATGCCATCATGTGCCAGCAATGCCCCTCTGCTATGTACATTGGCCAAACTGGACAGTATCTACACAAAAGAATAAATGGACACAAATCAAACATGAAGAATTTGTGAAGAACTTAAAAAAAACCTCACAAAACCAAGTGATTGGGCAACAAAATGGCAAAAGAAATTTAATGTGGCTAAATGTAAAATAATGCACATTGGGAAAAATAACCCCAACTGTACATACAATATAATGGGGGCTGATTTAGCTACAACTAATCAGGAAAAAGATCTTGGAGTCATCGTGGATAGTTCTCTGAAGATATCCATGCAGTGTGCAGTGGCAGTCAAAAAAGTAAACAGGATGTTAGAAATCATTAAAAAGGGGATAGAGAATAAGATGGAATAAATCCATGGTACGCCCACTTCCTGAATACTGCATACAGATGTGGTCTCCTCATCTCAAAAAAGATATACTGGCACTAGAAAAGGTTCAGAGAAGGGCAACTAAAATTATTAGAGGTTTGGAACGGGTCCCATATGAGGAGAGATTAAAAAGGCTAGGATTTTTCAGCTTGGAAAAGAGGAGACTAAGGGGGGATATGATAGAGGTATATAAAATCATGAGTGGCATGGATAAAGTGAATAAGGAAAAATTATTTATTTGTTCCCATAATATAAGGACGAGGAGCCACCAAATGAAATTAATGGGCAGCAGGTTTAAAACAAATAAAAGGAAGTTCTTCTTCACACAGCGCACAGTCAACTCGTTGAACTCCTTGCCTTAGGAGATTGTGAAGGCTAGGACTATAACAGGATTTAAAAGAGAACTGGATAAATTCATGGAGGTTAAGTCCATTAATGGCTATTAGCCAGGATGGGTAAGGAATGGTGTCCCTAGCCTCTGTTTGTCAGAGGGTGGAGATGGACGGCAGGAGAGAGATCACTTGATCATTACCTGTTAGGTTCACTCCCTCTGGGACACCTGGCATTGGCCACGGTCGGTAAACAGATACTGGGCTGGATGGACCTTTGGTCTGACCCAGTACGGCCGTTCATATGTTCTTATGTAACATTCAAAAACTAGTAGAAGAGCACTTCAGTCTGCCTGGACACTCAATAATAGACTTAAAAGTGGCCATACTTGAACAGAAAAATTTCAAAAACAGACTTGAACGAGAAACTGCAGAACTGGAAATAATTTGCAAACTTGACTCTATTAAATTAGGCCTGAATAAAGACTTAGAGTGGCTCGGTCACTACAAAAAGTAATTTTCCCTATGTTGATATTCACCCCTTCTTGTCAACTGTTGGGAATAGGCTACATCCACCCTGTTTAAATGAGCCTTGTTAGCACTAACCCCCCACCACTTGGTAAGGCAACTTCCATCTTTTCATGTGCTGTGTGTCTCTGTGTGTGTGTATATATATATATTATATATATATATACTGCTTACTACTTACTATATTTTTCACTCCATGCATCTGATGAAGTTGGTTTTAGCCCATGAAAGCTTATGCCCAAATATGTTTGTTAGTCTCCAACGTGCCACAAAGACACCCCGTTGTTTTTGCTGATACAGACTAACATGGCTATCCCTTCTGATAAGTGTAGATAGGCATCTTCCATGGTCCATTGTGAGTTAGTTGTTCTTTGATGGTCTATTCAACTTGAATAGTCTCTTCACAAGATGCTGGCTAAATACCTTGTGGGTATTACCCAGAACAAACACTTTTGAAATAGAGGTACATAGTTAATATTCCTAACTTGAGATACAAAAATGTTACATGCATAAAAATGGCATAATCATATTCAGCAAATAACTTTTCAATAGACATCTTACATGCCACACTTTGTACAAGATTTGTTGCAGTTATATAACAGTGGTAGCAACAATGATCTACATGGTCATATTTAACCTGATAGCGTTACACAGTGTGCTACTAACCACTTCCAAATTAGTATAATCTCTTCTTTGCAGCAGCAGCAAACACCATAAAATAATGTGCAGAAATTGCTGTGTCTGTATGCCTGTGCTTCCTATTCTCTTTTTTCCATTATATCATGCCACCAGAAATTAAACTAATACTGTGTACCTAGTGAGCCCCAGATTAGTCAGGCTCCATGTCTACAATAGTTTGTACCAGGAACTTGCTCTATGAATTAACATTGCTGCAGGTATTCAGTCTGTTGTGAGATTTTATCAAGGTACAAATTTCTCCATCATATCAGATCTCCACATAAATAAGTTCCTTTCAGGCTCGTATGTAAGGTTCACAGCTTTGACTAAGTATCTACCTACATATCTAATAAACTACCAATTGGTGACTTCATGTTTCTAGGTAAAACTTTTAATGAGTTCCAGTATCTGATAAGGACTTGTCACTGGCCTCTCTATGGTAAAGAAACAAAAGATGCCTATTGGATCAAAGGTAGAGTATATAGCGATTAATGACACTGCAGTGCCCCTGCAGTCTGTCTGGTCTTCAAGCCCTTAGATATATGCTGATTATATTTAAATCAGAGATATAACAACACAGACATTTCAAAAGGAGTTCGGAAAGATCTAAGCTGATGTAATCTTCTTTGTACCTCTACTAACAGCTGTTCCCAAAAAGCTCACGCTACTCCTGTTGTTTGAACACTTGAAACAGTTATTTTAGAAGAGAGAATCAAACAACTTTCCAAAATGCTTTGCTGTTCAAGCAACTTTTTAGTCCTGCTAAATACTGATGGAAGCGAATAGGACAATATACTGAGTGGTTCTGAAGAGCTCAGCATCATTTGATCAGTTGACCTTTCTGCTTTATTCACAGATATTGACGAGTGTGCTGAAGGACGGCATTATTGTCGTGAGAATACCATGTGTATAAATACACCAGGGTCTTTCATGTGTATCTGCAGAACAGGATACATACGAATTGATGATTACTCCTGCACAGGTAGGAGCTGATTATTTATCAAAGGAAAATAACTAGTAGTCATATTAATACCCTCAAATACTATTCTAAAATTTGTTCTAGTTAATTTGTTATTTTATATGAAAATTCTATACAACAAAAGAAGCACTAGAATAATTACAGTAATACAGTTTTCAGAAAAGCTAGTGCATATTGCAAGTCATACACATGTTGCATCATTTCCTCAATATGGAAACCAAGACAGCTTGCTGTATTAAATACACACTTTTTATCTTGTTGCATTTGGATAAGAGAGCCTGACAAGGGAAAAAAGCACTATGGTAATCCTGTAGGGCCAGATGGTGCCCAGCTTCCACATAAGACATAATATGGGATACTTTATGGGTTTTTGCACCCCTAACACAGAGGCAGGGCACAAGTGCAGTCCTTGTGTCTCCTGAGTGCAAGGTTTATGGGAGGCTAGCAACAGTGTTGGCACTAGTCTCCAAAATATGGAGGGAGGGAGTGGGGAATGGGGCTTTCCCACTAGCCCACAGAGCTTGCCAGGCACAGAGGTGAGTGGACATTGTGTAACATAGTGGCTACACTCACCCTACGCTCCTTAGAGAACTGGGAGTCCCTGTGAAGGAGTCACCCTTTTAGGTGGTGCACTTCCCTACTGCTTCCAACAAAGGACTAAGCTTGCACCCTTTCCGTATCATTATCTAGTATCATTATCTAGCCATGTTAGTCTGTAACCACAAAAACAATGAGGAGTCCAGTGGCACCTTAAAGACCAACAGATTTATTTGGGTTTTCATGGGTAAAAAACCCACTTTGAAAGCTCATGCCCAAATAAATCTGTTAGTCTTTAAGGTGCCACCGGACTCCTTATTGTTTTTGTATCATTCTCTGTATCATTATCCACCATCTAAATGGAGCTTGCATTACCTCTCACAGAGCTAAATGTGTTGTGTTAGATGCATGTTTTTTTCTCCTTTTGGGATTCTCCTATATCAGGGAGTCCACAACTGCACTCCCAGGGCAGCACTCTGTTCCCCTTTGTGCCACTGGGGTGCAGGATCTGCCGCCTCTCTACGACTTCCACTCTTGCCTCTGTGCCACTTTCTTCCTCTCGGGATAGACTCAGCTCCATGTGAGCTTCCTCCAGGACAGCTCTGGTCTCACCTTCTTCTGTCCTATTAAAAACCAAGGTATAAAACGATCATTTAAAATCTAATACAGCAACATTTTAAAAGGTATTACTTCTCCCAGCCATGCTGACTGCTGCTGCTCCTGGGAGGGGCCTATTAATTTCTGCATTAAACAGATAGGGCAGATGCTATTCAAAGATGTGGGACATTCATTTGGTAGAGAAAAATGTGAGTGGGAAAAAATGATATTTTATTTAACCTGTGGAATCCATTTGTTCTTTATGCAAAAGAAAATATTTTTGCTGTAAACCTTGGAGTTTATTTGCTCTCGATTGATATAGCCTGTGAATGGAAGTTAGTGTTTGGAATGAATGTATCTAGTACACTGGTCCCTTTAATTTATTCTGTCCCTGAAGTCACCCTCGTAAGTTCACGCATATAGAGTGTTGAAACCTGGGAATATCTTGCAGCTAGGATTCTCTATGTGCCCCAGATTTGCTGAAATGCATAGCTGTAAAATATAATTTAAAAAACCTGGATGCCTCTACCAAATTTTAAAACTGGCTAGAAGTTCACTAGACATTGCCTTTCTCAGCATCGCCAAACCAAGCTCTGTCCCACATCTTGAAATAAGTATAATAGAATTTCTAATGGAATCAGCCACACTCTTTGAAATTACAAGATTAATTATTTCCTCTCTCCATCCCTCTCCCATCCCCATTCTACACTTTCTGCCCATCCTGATCAAAGAAGGAAACTCCAGAACAGGAGGAAGTGGATTGACAGGGTTCCCCAGACATCTCTAGGTTGAGAGGAACCTTAGCTATTGTGACTGCTTGTGACACACCTGTGTCTGAACAGCAGTGCAGCTTGCAATGTTTTGGAAATATTTCCTAAAAGCACCCACCCTGGGACAAGAGGTTCTTCTAGAGTGAATTTGCCTCACTGGATATGTTTGTTTGATGCTGTGATATTACCCTGAGAAGGCAGTGTCTCTTGACAGTGAAATTTCTGCTAATGACAACTAGAGAAGCTATTCGGAATACATTATGTGGAGGTACTATTTTCTTCTAGTCTTTCAATTACTTCTGAGCGTTTCCAATGCAGCCATTAGTAGTTAATTGAAATATGCAGAACTATGAGGCTTCTCCATTGCATTTCAATCAACTATGAGGTATTCTAAACGTGAATGATTGAAAAGATAATTTTGTAAAAAAATCTGTGTGATACATAGATTACTTTTTAAGTCAACTGCTTTGATCTGTAAAAAGCACTTTATGCTTTTATTAGCCTGTATTCCTGACACAGAAAGCATTTTCACTAAAGCAATTTGTTTAAGCAGATAGAAGGACCATTAATCTACATATGAGATTGCTGTAGCTTTACCATGGTGATGGGAGCACGAATTTATCTCTGCAGTGGGTTTGCCATCTATTCCTTTAATAATGTGCTTCAGATACTAACTTTTAATTTTTGTGGCATTCACGTGAACTGCTTCCCCTAGTTATAAACCTGATAGGTGTTATGAACATAAATAATGAAGGTACGTCATCATTACTTTAACATGTTCTTTGAGGAGATTTTCCTTGATATCCACTGCCTTGAAGAAATTCATTGTGTTCTAAGAACCTATCGGGGTTCTAAATAGCAAAAACACTGGTTCAGGTTATGTTGCAGCAAGATGTGTTTAATACAGCAGTGCTGAATAATGCTGGGAGAGAGCTAGCACTTGCTGAACAGAAATAATAATGTGATGTTCTGTAAACAGTCCAATAGATTTAGTCTGGGTTATTATGTTTAGATACAGCAGACTCTTCAGAAACACCATTTCCCCCGTAGCAGGCAGTAATACTTTTTAAATGTGCAATTTACAGAAAAACCCATTATGCTTCCATATATTGTGTTGTATATTTTGAAGAGAACTTTAATGTCATTTAGCCAGTCAAATGATGTTTAGATTTTGAGAAAGAAAATGTTTATAAAACAAAAATTTGTTTACAGTAGAAAAGCACAGAAGTAGTCACTGTCACAGTCTTAAAAATAAGCTCTTTCCACTCCTGGTAAATACATCGCTGTCATCTGCCCATTATGATTGTGAAGAGGAGCAAGTCAAAGATTTCGCCTTTGAGCACCGGGACAATTTCCAACTGCTCTAAGTGCAGCAGTTCTCATGGTTAGTGTAATTATAAGGGTATGGTCTGAATGAGATAGTTCACTGCATCATGAAATAATTTTGAATGGGATCTGTTTTTTTTCTTGTGATGCTAGTGGTTCTTGAGGTAAAAAAGGGCAGCCAAGATTTGCTATTCCGACAGAAAAGACGTGTGGGGAAAAAGAAAAGTATTCATTACAGAGCGAGAGTCCAAAAGTTGGGGTATCAGCATGAATTCCTCTAAGCTTAATTACCTGCTTAGATCTGATAAGCTGCCACCAATCAGGAATTCCAGTGCCTGATACACTCTGGTCCCCCCAAAACCTTCCCTGGGGACCCCAAGACCCAAATTCCTTGAGTCTCACAACAAAGGGGAATAAACCATTTCCCTTCCCCCTCCTTTCTTCCTCCCAGCTCTTTCTCACCTATCGGGTAGCAAAGTCCATGAAAGTCAGTATGTACTGCTTTCCTCTGGGTGTCTTTTTTGGGAAAGGACCCAGAATATCCACAGCTACTCACTGAAATGGGACCTCAATTATGGGGAGTGGCTGGAGAGAGGCCTTGACCTTGTCTTGGGGCTTCCCCACACTTTGGCACACCTCACAAGACCGGACTTACTTGGCAACGTCCTTGCCCATCCCCTCCCAGTGGAAGGACTTCCCCAATCTGTCTTTGGTTCTGTTCACCCCAGCATGGCCATTGGGATGATCATGGGCTAAGCTTAAGAGCTTTTCCCAGTACTTAGTTGGAACCACTAACTGTTTTTGCGGATGCCAGTCTTCCTGGTGTCCACCAGAAAGAGTCTCCTTGTATAAAAGTCCTTGTTCTACAACAAACCGGGATCGATTAGAAGAGCTGAGAGGCAGTGGGGTGCTCCGTGCCACCACCCAAGCTTTCTGAAGGCTGTCATCTGCTTCCTGTTCAGTCTGGAACTGTTCCCTTGAAACTGGAGACACCAGTTCTTTCTTAGACTGTGGACTTGGGCTTGGTCCCTCTGGAAGCGATGTAGGTGATGGGGTTGTTTTTGTTGCTGGTGAACCGCTCTCCGCTGGTGCACCAGGTGGTATTTCAAGCTCTGGCTGAGTCTCTTGGGTGTGGTTGTCTGCTGCTTCTGCCAGTTCAGGCTTGCTGGCGCCCTCTGGCGTTGGGGTTGAAGATTGGTTTACAATTGCTGGCGCTGGTTCTAGTTGCTTTTCCAGTTCCGGGTCTGGGACTGGAATCACTGTGGCTGTTTCAGTCATTGGCAGGGGATCCAGGTCCACTACCTCTGTCTAGGTCTCTGGTAACACAGACGGGGCCTCTGTGGATGGCTCAGGAACAGGAATGGGTCTGGAAGCTTGCCAGGTTTGGTTACGTGTAACCATTCCCACCCTCTTGGCCCGCTTCACCTGGTTGGCCAAGTCTTCCCCCAGCAGTATGGGGATGGGATAATTGTCATGGACTGCAAAAGTCCACATTCCTGACCAGCCTTTGTACTGGACAGGTAGTTTAGCTGTAGGCAAGTCTACAGCTTGTGACATGAAGGGGTAAATTGTCACTTGGGCCTTTGGGTTGATGAATTTGGGGTCGACGAAGGATTATTGGATAGCTGACACTTGTGCCCCCTTGTCTCTCCACGTGGTAACCTTCTTTCCGCGCACTCTCAAAGTTTCCCTTCGCTCCAAGGGTATTTGAGAGGCATCTGGGCCTGGGGATCTTTGGTGTGATGGTGGTGTAATGAACTGCACTCGGTTGGGGTTCTTGGGGCAGTTGGCCTTTATATGTCCCGGTTCATTACATTTAAAACATCGTCCAGCTGACTGGTCACTGGGCCGAGGTGGGTTACTGGAGACTGGTGAGGTGGGAGAATAGGGCGTCTGTGGCTTCCCTTGTGTTGTAGGTGGGGTCTTGGGCTGCCCTTGGTTATAGGGTTTATTGTCGGTGTGCTCCCTGGGGTATTCGCTCCCCTTGACAGTAGCCTTTTTACTTTCTACCACTTCCATCCATTTGGCTCCAATCGCCCCCTCTTCGGTTACCGTTTTGGGTTTCCCATCTAGGATGTACCTTTCTATTTCCTCAGGAACACCATCTAAGAACTGCTCCATTTGTATCAGGAGGTGCAGCTCGTCCATATTGTTAACCTTTGTTCCTGATATCCAGGCCTCATAATTCTTTGCAATGTGGTAGGCGTATCAGGGGAATGACACATCTGGTTTCCATTTTAGGGCTCTGAACCGCCGACGGGCATGCTCAGGTGTTATCCCCATTCTGTATCTGGCCTTGGTTTGAAAAAGTTTATAATCGTTCATGTTCTCCTTAGGCATTTCAGCCGCCACCTCTGCTAAAGGTCCACTGAGCAGTGGCCTCAGCTCTATCATGTACTGGTCTTCAGAGATGTTGTACCCAAGGCAGGCTCTTTCAAAATTTTCTAAGAAGGCCTCAGTGTCATCACCTGCTTTGTAGGTGGGAAATTTCTTGGGATGTGGAACAATAACTGGCGAAGGGTTGGTAGGATTGGCTGTGTCATTCTGTTTAGTTTTTGCTAATTCGATGGCCTGCTGGTGGGCCTCCCTTTGGAGCTCCATCTCTTTTTGTTTCTTCTCCATGTCTCTCCTGTGGGCAGCCTCTTCCCTGGCCATTTCTGCCTGAATTAGTTCCATTCGTCTTTTATGTTCACTGTGTTTGTTTATTGTTTTTAATTTAGCTATTTTTAGTTTGCTTGTTGCTGCACTGGTGCTCATTGTTCCTGCTTTCTTGTGCTGGTGCACCCTCTTCTGTTTACTGCCTGAAATGCTGCTCCTCTGCTGCCTGCTTGGGGTTGCCTAGCAACAGTGCCTTTTTTAACTTCTTCTACCTAATCTTCCACGTTTAAATTAAAACAAAAGAAAACCCTTTCATTTGCATATGTGTTTTGCTGGAGTCTGTTGCTGACCACTTAAGCCTGCTTTGTTTAACAAAAGACCCTTGTTAAACTTTAATCTCTCTGCCTTCAGTGTACTCAGAAGGAAGAGAGAAAGAAAAAAAAACCTGCAGACTTGCTTTAAAAAAAACCCTTTTCTCTGCTTATAAGCAGTTAGCAGAGAAAAAAGAAAAATAATAATCTTACTGGCTTTTTGCTTTTAACTCACTGGCTTTTGGATTCTTATCCGACCACTGCCACCATGTCATAGTATCTTTCCCCAATCTGAACCTTAGAGTCCAAAAGTTGGGGTCCCAACATGAATTCCTCTAAGCTTAATTACCTGCTTAGATCTGATAAGCTGCCACCAATCAGGAATTCCAGTGCCTGATACACTCTGGTCCTCCCAAAACCTTCCCTGGGGACCCCAAGACCCAAATTCCTTGAGTCTCACAACAAAGGGGAATAAACCATTTCCCTTCCCCCTCCTTTCTTCCTCCCAGCTCTTTCCCGCCCCGCGTACACTAGGAGATCACCGTGATTCAAACTCCTTGAATCACCACATAGAGAGGAATGTTACCTTCCCCCCCCCCTCTTTTCCCCTCACTCAGAGGCAATACAGATTCAAACTCCGTGAATCTAGAACAAAGAGGAAATTCACCTTTCCCTTCTCCCACTGCTCTCTCTCCCTTCTCCCCACCAATTCCCTGGTGAGTACAGACTCAGTTCCTTTGAGCCTTAACTAGGAGAAAAATCAAACAGGTCTTAAAAGCAAAACTTTTAACAAAAAGAAAGAAAAAAAGTAAAAGTTGTCTCTGTACTATAGATGGTGAAAGTTACAGGGCCTGTCAGCTTATAGACACTAGAAAGAAGCCTTCCCCCAGCAAAATACAATTTAAAATACTTCCAGCAAACTACACATTTGCAAATACAGAAACAATCAAAAGACTATAACCGCCTTTCTTACTAAAATACTCACTATTCTGAATATATAAGAGACTGTAGCGGGGAGATTGGCAAGAAAACTGGTTGCCCGTCTAATCCCTTCCAGGACCCAGAGAGAACAAAGCAAAACCCAAAAAACACAAACAAAGGCTTCCCTCCACCGAGATTTGAAAGTATCTTGTTTCCTGATTGGTCCTCTGGTCAGGTGTCCGGTTCACTGTTTGTTAACCCTTTAGAGGTAAAAGAGACATTAACTATCTGTTTATGACAACATGTAATCACCATTTTTGAAAGAACCCGTTAATACTATAGTATTTAACTTACTGTGTTTATGGGAATAAGGCCAAGCATATTAATTGAAGAATTTTCAACTTTTTCTTAATTTAATTTCATCCTAATAATCAGCCTTGTTGTATCAGGGTTAGTGAATCTCTAATACCTTGCAGTGTGAGTACAGAGACCTTGCATTTGCCTGTACAGATGAGTGAGAAGTGGGAAAGATGAACTGTAAATGGAATTGCAATTTTAATATTAATTTAGACATTGGTACTAAAAGTATTTTTACAATCTATTAAGATCAGCTGGACTTTATTATACATGATCCATTTCCTGCAATTATAGACTCATAGACTCATAGACTCATAGGTCAGAAGGGACCAATCTGATCATCTAGTCTGACCTCCTGCACAAGGCAGGCCACAGAACCCCACCCATCCAATTTTGTACAACCCCTATCCCAGGACCGAGTTATTGAAATCCTCAAAAATGATTTGAAGACCTCAAGCTGCAGAGACACCACCAGCAAGCGACCCGTGCCCCACGCTGCAGGGGAAGGCGAAAAACCTCCAGGGCACCTGCCAATCCGCCCTGGAGGAAAATTCCTTCCCGACCCCAAATATGGCGATCAGCTAAACCCTGAGCATGTGGGCAAGAGTCACCAGCCAGCACCCAAGAAGGAGTTCTCCGCAGCAACTCAGTACCCATCGCATGCAACATCACCCCGCAGACCATTGAGCAGACCTGTCTGGTGGTAATTCAAGATCAATTGCCCAAATTAACGATCCTATCATAACATCCCCTCCATATACTTATCAAGCTTTGTCTTAAAGCCAGGAAAGTCTTTTGCCCCTACTACTTCCCTCGGAAGGCTGTTCCAGAACTTCACTCCCCTAATGGTCAGAAACCTTCGTCTAATTTCAAGTCTAAACTTCCTAATATCCAGTTTATACCCATTCGTCCTCGTGGCTACATTAGTACTAAACTTAAATAATTCCTCTCCCTCCCTAACGTTAACCCCCTTGATATATTTATATAGGGCGAGCATATCCCCCCTCAGCCTTCTTTTGGCCAGGCTAAACAAGCCAAGCTCTTTGAGTCTCCTTTCATAAGGCAGTTTTTCCATTCCTCGGATCATCCTCGTAGCCCGTCTCTGAACCTGTTCCAGTTTGAATTCATCCTTCTTGAACATGGGACACCAGAACTGCACACAGTATTCCAGATGGGGTCTCACCAACGCCGTATACAACGGTACTAACACCTCCTTATCCTTGCAGGAAATACCCCGCCTGATGCATCCCAAAATCGCATTTGCTTTTTTAACAGCCGTATCACATTGGCGACTCATAGTCATCCTGCTATCAACCAGTACCCCAAGGTCCTTCTCTTCCTCTTCCAGTGTGCAGGTGTTGGTGGACCTCAGTTCTCTGCATTGTGACAAGTCATGGTCATGTTTCTTCCTAAAGGTAGCTGAAAGCATCAGTGAGGTTAATCTGAACTTAAAGATTGTTCTAAACTGTATTGGCGACCAACAGCTGTACCAACTGCCAATGTGTTTTAGCAGCCAAAGATTGCCATGGAATCTGAGTGTCCTGGTCACAATCCCCTTTCCTATGTAGCGCCAGGTTTAGGGAAGCTTGGTGTTGCTAGAGTTATGCAACCAAAGATCTGGGCGTAAGGTTGCCAACTTTCTAATAGCAGAAAACCGAACACCCTTGCCCCGCCCCTGCCCCCTTCCCCAGTCCTTCCCCGAACACCCTTGCCCCACCCCTGCCCGGCCCTTCTCTGAGGCCTCACCCCTGCTCACTCCATTCCCCCTTCTTTGCTTGCTCTCCCGCACCCTTGCTCACTTGCTCATTTTCACTGGGCTAGGGCAGGGGTTGGGGTGTGTGGGGGGGTGAGGGCTCTGGCTGGGGTGTGGTCTCTGGGGTGGGGCTAGGGATGAGGGGTTTGAGGTGCAGGTGGGGACTTTGGGCAGGGCAAGAGTTGGGGTGCAGGAGGAGATGCGGGCTCCAGGAGGGAGTTTGCGTGTGGAAGGGGGCTCAGGGCTGGGGCAGGGATTTGGGGTTCAGGAGGGGGTAAGGGGTGCGGGATCTGGGCAGTGCTTACCTCAGGCGGCTCCCAGGAAGTGGGCAGCATGTCTGGCTTCTAGGCAGAGGCACAGCCAAGGAGCTCCATGCACTCCCTCCACTCCCTCTGCTCCCATTACCCGCCATTCCTGGCCAATGGGAGCTATGGAGCCGGAGCTTGGGGCGGGGGCAATGCGTGGAGTGCCAATGGCCACCCCTGCACTGGAGGGATGTGCTGGCTGCTTCTCAGGAGCCATGCGGAGCTGGGCACAGAACCTGCCAGCCCAGCGCCAACCAGACTTCTAACGGTTCAGTCAGTGGTGCTGTCCAGAGCCACCAGGGTCCCTTTTTGACCAGGTGTTCCGGTTGAAAACCGGACACCTGGCAACCCTATCCTAGGGTTACAAGAGTAAACAATTTGGTTATATTATATGTAATCCTGTCCTGGCTTCTCAATGCTTGTGCTTATAGCAAGTGTAATAAGCATTCTTTACACTAGTGCACTTTTTGTTGGATTTACTATGCTGTACAACTGAATCAGGTATTCGGCTCTACTTTACTTTCTTCAGTAGCTAACGCTTTTGCCATGTCTCCATTCATGCTGTGGGAGATTCTTGGTGCTTGCTGAAGCACCTCTGAAACTGATAAAGAAAACAAAGAAGTGAAGGGCAGACATTCTGGAATGTTAGGAATATGGGAAATAAGCAGCAAGTGACCCCCCAACCTCACTCCGGATTCCTAAATGTAAACTTTGGCAAGTGTATTTCAGCTTTCACCATCTATTGTAGCACTGTGTGAGCAAATCCACTTGTGGCATTTCATTATATAATGATGATTGATAATGTTGGTTATATAAAAACTGACTTGTATCTATGTAATAGCTTACTTACTGTGAGTTGAACTCAGAACTGTTTGTGGTGCATAATTAGGAATGTTAGTAAACTATATGGAAGAAAACATTCCACAGTTTGACATTAATATGTCATTATTTGCACACGATGGCTGCAGCAGAGGTATGAATCTTGATGATAAAATGAGTAAGTTATCTCAGTTCCATTTGTTAGCAGACTAATGTAAAATGTTGTACTTGCTCCACTCTGAAACTTACATGCACACACACACACAACTCATCAGTCATTGCTCATAACAGAACGGGTGCATAGAAGCATGGAGACTGAATTTAATTTTTTCTTAGATGAAAAGCCTAAAAAGAAGTCTGTACTATCTGTCTCTGTCAGAGTCTTATGTACAAAAGAAACAATTTAGCTATAACAGTCTCCAAAGCAGCCAAAATCTCTTCATGGCGTATTTATGGAAATGTTACATTATATCTGTATCCATTTTGATTTTCACAACAGGAGAGGTAGTGAACGCATACATGTAAGATTTTAGTTATTTGCAGTTGTCTTAGTAGTGAGTTTTATATAGATTGGATCAGTCAAAAAACATGTTCACCCCAGAATCTATTGCTCAGGGACTTTTTTTCTATTCAGAGACTAAGCTTGCAAGTCCCTGTGCAGTTTGGATGGGAGATGAGTGCTGATCTTCACCCAAATGCTCAAGAGGTTCGCAAGAAGCAAATGCAAGACATAAAAAATGTGTCCCATCCTTAGCATATTGAACAAGTACCTGTGTTTTCTCACCCTCTTTCACATGGCTGGACAGGACCCAAAAGATACTATGTTGGGGGGCAAAGAAAATGTATGGCTATCTATTAGAGTTATTCTAATCCCATGACTATCAATCCTTGTGAGTAGGTACATTGAACTCTATGGGACTACACATGTGTAACATTAGTTGCATGAATATTAGTAAAATTGGTGCCTGTTTTCATAACCTTTTGCTAAGCATCTTCCAGAGAAATTTGTCTTTTTTTTTCTGTTTTAACTTGGTCAGGTGGCACTTGAATTTTGGGTGCAACTTTGATTTTTACAAGGAAAAAATTTGGAGGCCAAATGAAATGGCAAAATAAGCTGCTACGTGAACATTATTATGTGTTATCAGTAAGTACTATCATGCCTCTCTTCCTCTGACCCACTTTTTTCAGTCTTTCAAGAAACTAGTGAAAAATTGTATATAAAATTATCCTTCAAGTGCCAGCTTTTGATGCAAGATAGTTTTGACTAGGCTATGTACTGCAATTGTTTTTCTAATACATGAGACTTCATTGTAAAGAGCTTCTCTAAACAGTATTCAGAGTGTGTCTTCCAAAAAGTATTGAACATTGTTATGTAAAAGGAATGAATTACTCCTTAAAGTCACTGTGATGATGAGTTTTCTGACCTATTAGCAATTGCATACTGTAGTGAAGTGAGACTCAGTGGTGCAGGGCCTCCTGCTGGTCATCTTGGGAATTAGCTCTTCTACTGCCAGTCGTCATCTAGACCCTGTTCACTGAGGCAGACTGCAGTGTAATGACCACTCATCATTGACAAGGGGGGTTTGGACCTGCTGCCTTTCCTGTAGCCTAGTATCTCTCTAGGCCTTCCTATCAGGCCGCAGCCTGGGAGATCACCAGGCCTGATCTCTTCAGCTCAGCCTGCCCCTTCCCCAGCACTGCTCTGTCTATGGTACACTTTGTTCCTTCAGGCAGTTAGATCCATCTCTCTCCAAAGCTAGAGAGAGACTGACTGACTGCCTTCTGGCCCTGCAGCCTTTTTATAGGGCCCAACCTGGCCCTGCCTGACTGCCTCTCAGCCTTTTCTGATTCGGTCTCAGCCCCAGTCCTCTCCAAGGGCTGGTTTTTAACCCTTGCTGAGCCATAGCAGGGTAACTGCCCTGCTACACATACTTTTTTATGTGTGGATATGCTCAGCAGATGATAGAATTCTCCACTTCAAAAAATATTGTTTTTGAACTCTTTTGCAAAGATTCTCTTTTATGTTAACAGAAACTTGATGCAGCAAATGCAGAATATTTTAACTAGACAATATATCCCTGATGAAACCAGTATTTTGGAAATTACCTATTCAGAAAATGTTTAATGTGGCTGCCAAAAACAAGGCTCAGAGGTGATTAAATGGTCAGATTCTGCCATTTCAGTGGGCATTAAGAGTGAGGGTAGCCAAATCTGGCACTAGATAAAGTAAAGGGATGGCCCTCACATATTCAAGGAATGAACATGGTAGATCTTCAATTCTTTTACAGGATCTCAGTCATACAGGACCTGATCCAAAGTGTACTGAAGTCAATGGAAGGTCTGTCATTTATTTGAATGGGCTTTGGATCAGGCCGATACAGCATATGAGTCATGTACATGGCTCAAAGTTCTCTACAATTTTGGAAGCTATGCATATTTGTTAAATTAAATTAAACCACAAATCTGTTGGCAAATTGGAAGGAATTCTGATAACAGCAATAAAATAATTGAGGATCTGGAGAGATTGACTTGACATATGGGAAAGATTTAAAGAGAGAAATTTTCATAGTGTAGCTTATCTACATGCTGATAAGAATGTGTGGAAAACTGAGATTGTGATAACAGTCAATTATACCAATTCATAATTATTTGAAGAGTGAAAACAGCAAGGTAGGGGAAAGGCCTGTAATATTCCGCCAAAATATATTGTATATCTTGGATCTTATTTTAGTGCATATCCCTCATCCTCTTTGCTCCACCAAGGATGCCAGCCTCAATGCTTGTTTATCTCCTACTCCCACTCCTGTTTTGGGCCTAGATCCACAAAGGGACACACAGGCACCTAAGTCTCAATTTTAGGCACCACTACTCAGTGCCACCTAACCCTGTAGGTGCTGATCCTTACTCAGCAGGTACATTTTTCTGTAAAAGTTCCTTAGGCACCTTTATTTCTGCTTCAGGCATGTACACTGCTGTCTCCCTGTAGTTGTCCAGATGCCTCACTTGCCAAAGCCCCAGCGTGATCCACAAACCAAGGGAAGATAGGCATTTGTCCACTAATTTGCCTGTGAGGCCAATTCCAGTAGGTGTGTTCAGAACATGCCTACCATATCGGGCCCCATTCAAAACTAGCCAGAGGATATTCTGATGTGGGTCTCCCTCAGTGTCTCCTGTTGAACTTGTTCCATCTTGGGTAAATACTTACAAAGTCATTGGACCAGAGAGAAAGAGTAAGAATGACTCTATAGCCTAATGGTTAGAGTACCCGCCTCAGAGGTGGAAGACCTATAGTCCAGGCCCCTGATCCAATGACTCCTTAATTATGTATCTGAACTGGAACAGAAGAGATTCTGGGAGACCCACATCAGAGTATCCCATTGCTCAGTGGTTAAAGCCAACTCCTGAGAAGTGGGAGATACCTGTTCAAATCCTTTCTCTCCATCAGGGAGAAGTTGAACCTGGGTCTCAGGTATGTATCCTAACCACTGGGCTAATAGTTATATGGTGAGCATCACCTCCCACTCCTCTGGCCATTTCATGTGGAGTTAAGCAGGCTCAAGAAACAACTTATTCCATTAACTCCAGGAGAGGACTTCCTAACTGTGGGTCACAGTCAGAGATAGGCATCTACTTGCTGGGCAGAGGGTTGCCAGGCGTCCGGTTTTGAATGTTTGTTTGAATGTAATCGCTTGGATTTGGATGGAGCTGTCTGTTGCTTTGGTTTTTGAGTAATATCATGAGAATACAATAACAATGTCGACTCTATTTTGGTTTCAGCTTGTATCATTTGACAGTCTTCTGGAACTGTTGGGAGAGTATTTCAGGCTACTATTTCTGTGTTGGGCATGTGCCCACATTGGTTCATTAAGGCCAACAGAGAGACATTATTGCTACTGCTAATGGAGATTGTCAGTCTCAAAGAGGCCCTGTGAAGCCCTACTTAGGGAATATATTGATTGACCTGTGTCTAATCTCCATTTCCAGCAAAGGTTATTGAGAAGGTTGTAAAGAAACAACTCAGGAATTCTCATATTTAATTTGTCCAAGTGAATTTGGATATGGGAGAGAAATTGAGCAACGATTGGGAAATGATCCTCTCCAAGCAGTGGAGGATGATTATTTGTCCATGCCATTTCTTTTAGAACATGCCTTGTTGATATGGTTGTAGTTCCTCATGGAAGTGAACGGAGTTAAACTTTAGTGGCTCCACTCTCTTTTTAGAAAGGAGGTCTTAGATAGTAGTTTTTTGGCATTTGTTTTTCTGCCCCAAAGTTTCTGTCTTGTCTCCTCTCCTAGTTTTATAATATATAAGAAGCCTCTGGGACAGTTCATAAGAAAATATAGCTCTGGTGATGACATCTGTCTTTATATGTGTGTGTGTGTCTCTCTCTGTTTCTTCTCCCCAATGGATGTGGTGGGAACAAATAAGCCAGTGGCTGGAATAGTTTGGAGCTTGGATGACGAATAGCTGGCTGTGACTCCATTAAGATAAAATGGAGCTAGTATTGGATGACTGGAAAAAAGAGCACCCCTAATTGAGTACTTTTCACCATCTGCTCCTAGAGAGACAAATGTAGCTATTTCTTTTGGTTGTGGCTCTTGCTACCTTTATCTATGTTTTGTCACTTTGGAGTTAGATAACTATGACACTGCTCAGGAACTGAAGCTGATGCCTAACGCAGCTGTCCATGGGCTTCCAAGTGGAGTTCAAGGTGTTGCTTTTGACCTGAGTTGCTAAATGGGTTGAGACATTACAGCCTGAGAGATGATCTCTTTCCCCGTGCCATTCGGCAGCAGGTGCATTCAGTAATGGTGCTCAAGCTCAAGTTTTCTTGGCTTACTTGTGAGAAAGCTGACAGCAAGGTGTGCATTCTTAGTCTCACTGAGCTCAGATCAGTTAAACTTCCAGAAATACTGCAAAGCCCATCTTTTCTCCCAGGTATTCAAGAAGAAGATGTATTAAGGGTTCTGGGATGTGACTGAGAGATTTATTTGAATGTGAGTGGTTTAACTGTGTTGTGTTTTGTTAGTTCTTCTTTGAGTGATGGTCCCTATATGTATTCCAGTCCTGGGGATGCGCATGTGTGCTATGTGCCAGAGTCAGAAGGTTTCCCTACCAGTGTCCGTTGACCCCACAATGCGATATGCATCTCTTCATGCTTTCAGATGAGGTTATAAAAGGCTGTGTGGGTTGCCACGTCTCCAGTTCCTTCTTAGCTCTGCATGGCCCAAGTTGGAATCACTGTTCCTTCGTGCTCTTGGTCTTTTGACTAAGAGAGTAATCTAGCCAATTTCTTCCTAGTTCTTATCTGTTGTTTTTGTGTAGATAGTTATATATAACAGTTGTTAGTTCTTCGTTGGCTACCAAGAGTTTACCCCTTTTGGGGTCCACTCCCCCCCACCTCAAGGGACCATGCCACATGTTCTGGGGTTTAAAAACTGTGTTTCATGCCCACACTCATTCTCGATGAGCAACGATAACCAGCGCTGCCTGTATTGCCTCAGGGAAGCTCATATTGCTGCTCGTTGTGCAATCTGTAAATCTTTCCCACCCTGGACTCAGAGGTGCAAGAACTTTCCCTCAGGAAATATCTCATGGAGGAAACCATGAGACCACGTGCCCAAATGGATCCGGGAACTGGCGGTGCAGCATCCATCACCGGCAGTGAACGCTCCTCCCAGCACTTTTCATGCCTCAGATCTGGCAGTCCCAGACACGCCCAGGCATGAAAGTAGGAAGCACTTGTATAGGCATAGAAGCATGTCCCTGTCGAGGACTGCTTCTAAGGGCAGCGTTTCCTTCCCAAGCAATGCCAGGTTGGGTGAAATATTGTGCGCTGACACTGCCACACTGGTGCCCAAGCTTTCTCACTTACAGGATAAAGTGAAATGAAAAAGAGATGTGGCAGTGCCACCGGTAGCACTGGAACCTGTCTGTGTTGAACCCGTACCCTGAACACACAGCTCTCATCCCATCACCACCTTTGTGCCCTTCGGTCCAGCCAGACGTGTGGACTCCACCTCAGTCTTCAGGCATCTCCAAGGGCAATCCCCGACTCCTGGCTGCTTGGAGCCCCTTCTGTGAATAGAGGAACTGGAGCTGCCCTACCCACCCTCACCACTGCTCTCCAGACCATCCTTTGCTTGTGAAGTCCCCGCTCCAGTGGACAAACTGCTCCTGCAGGAGAGGCCTATGCTGACTTTGCAGTGCGGCCTGCTCATTCCGTCAGCTTTGACAGAGAGATTTTTGGACTTGGACAAACTTTCTGAGCTGGAGCCCATCTTCTCCCCCATGTCTAGGCACAGCTCAGACTCCCATCCATGACCGTCATATTCTCTGGATTACGACCTGGCATCGCTCGTGTGGGACTGGTACCCCTGCAGCCTGATGCACCCCATGCCTTCACCCCTTGGCCACACTGAGCACTCTGAGGTCCATGTCACCTTCAGTACCCACACTCCCAAGCTTCATACTACTCTGCCCCTGCTCGTCCGCAGGCACTGATGGCTCCAAGGAAGAAGCAGAGGTGGAGCCGGTACCACCGGTTCCCACAGCCACTTTCTTCTCACTGGATGAGGTGCTCATTCCTCCCTCTCTATCACCCCCAGATGATCACAGGCAATATCAAAACCTATTACAGGTGGTGGCAGCAGACCTGGGCATACGACTGGAGGAGGTTCGGGACTAGCAGCACCAGCTCCTGGACATACTTCAGCCTCAGAGACTGTCCAGGGTGGTGTTCCCAATTAATGATGCTATCGTTCAGCCCGCATGGGCAGCATGGCACACCCTTGCCTTCTGTACCCCCACACTGAAACATGTGGACCATCATTACTTCATATCAGCTAAGGGAGCAGACTTCCTTTTTTCCCACCTACACCCAGCTCTCTGGTGGTGCACATGATGGTGAAATGGGCACGCCAGCATACTCAAAAGTCCATCCCTCCAGACTGGGTGGCCAAATGCTTAGACCTTTTTGGGAGGAAGGTCTACTCCTCAGTGGTATTGCAATTTCGCATCACCAATTACCAGGTGCTGCTAGCCAAATACGTCTTTAATAACTATGCTAGGTTAGCAGAGTTCAGAGACAAGCTACCACCAGACCAACAACAGCAATTCCAAGCACTGTTGGAGGAAGGGTGACTCATTGCCAAGTCACGGCTCTAAGTGGCAGTAGACATAGTTGACACATCCTCACACTCCCTCGCGACAGGCATTGCCATGCAGCATGACTCCTGGCTGCAGTCCTTAGGCTTTCCTCGAGAGGTCCAAACAACTATAGAGGACCTCCTCTTAGAGGACAAGTTATTTTACTCTAAGACTGAGAAGTCCCTTCACGTGTTGAAGGACTTTAGAGCCACATTGTGATCCCTGGGGATCTATACCCTGGCCCCAAGTCGTAAGCAGCAGTGCCAGCAATTCTGCTCCCAGCCATATGTACCCTAGCCTAACCCCCATGCAGGTGACATCTGTTCCAACGACAACAACCGAGGGCCTCTGCCACTGCCACCACCTTGATCCTCACCCAACAGCCTCCCAAGGCACATTTTTAATGTGTTGATTGAGGTCTGCGAACCCTCCCTGTTGCCATCTGTGGCCCCCCCATGTCATCTTTGGAGACTGTCTTGCCCTATTCACCTACAATTAGGGCAAGATCATCACAGACCATTGGATACTGGAGATCATCTATCACGGATATGCCATAGAGTTCTTTCTTTCCCCTCACACTGACCCTCCTCCCTGGATGGCTCCAGGGTACCTTCCCATACATGCCTTCCCCAACAAGAGACAGATGCTGTACTTGCAAAGGGCACCATAGAGCACGTGACACTACCTATGTGGGGAGAGGCTTCTATTTCCCATACTGCCTCGTATCCAAGAAGACTGGAGTGCACTGCTGCATCCTTGATCTTTGCCTATTCAACACCTTTATCAAAAAGTCAAAGTTCCATATGATGACACTGGCATCTATTATCCCCTCCCTCCTTCATGGGGCCTGGTTCACAGCTCTTGACATGAAGGATGCCTACTTCTACATCAACATTCACTCCTCTCACTGGAAATTTCTCTGTAGGACCACACCACTACCAATTCAGAGTCCTCCCCTTCGGTATCATGACAGCTCCACAAGTCTTCCCAAAGGTCTTCACAGTCATGGCAGCACACATGCGCCACCTTAGCTACTCGGTGTATCTATACCTGGATGACTGGCTCCTTGTTGCACTTACCCAACAAGAGCTTACCTCTTCCATACTCGCCCTTCTCACTCTTGTGACCTCTCTGGGTGTCTGCATCAATGAGGAGAAGTCAGTCCTTGTGTCAATGCAGATGATCAGCTTCATCAGTGCATGGTTCTACTCAGTTGCGGCACAGGTCTTCCTTCTAGCGGACTGCTTTACAATGCTCACAGCCATAGTGACGGACCTATGCCACTACCCTCGCATCACGATCTACCATTGCCTCTCCCGCCTCAGACATATGGTGGCCTGCACCTACATGACACCACAGGCATTTCTACACATTCGTTGCCTCCAATTGTGACTCCTCTCTCTTTACAGACCCCACACGGACCATCTGGAGGCTAGTGTCATTGTCCCCTGAATGGTTCTGGCCTCTCTCACCTGGTGGACTGATATCTCCATGGTTATGGTTGGTGCCCACTTTGCCTCTCCCATCCCACAGACTAACATCACAATGGGTACACCCCTTGCTGGATGGGGGGCCCACCTAGACCATCATACTACACAAGGTGTCTGGATACCATGAGAGGCCAGAATTCATATAAACATCCTAGAACTGCAGGCAGTTTATTTAGCATACTAAGCATTTCTTCTTCTGATCCAATCAAAACATGTTCAGCTTCTCTCAGACAATATTGCAGTGGATGTCTACATCAACAAACTGGTGCCAAGTCTCCATTCCTCTGTTCAAAGTCCACCCTTGAAATTGGTGCATCAAACACCATGTGATGTTCCAAGCCACATATCTCCCGGGCACCCAAAGTTCCCTGGCCGACATGCTCGGGACAACTCCCCACCTGAACCACAAGTGGGAACTCCACAATGCCACGCTCCACTACCTTTTCTGCACACAGGGCACCTTGTGATGGGATCTCTTTGCCTCTTGCAAGAACAGCAAGTTATTTCTTTATTGTTCCAGGGAAATCATGAGGAAGGACTTGCTGGGTGATATGCATCTCTTATCCTGGGCGTGTGACCTCTGCTATGCCTTTCCCCCATTCCCCTCCTCCTACAAGTCCTTTGAAAGATTTTTCAGGACCAAGTTACCATAATACTTATAGCTCTGGCCCCGTCAGTTTTGGTTTACTGACCTCCTTAGACTCTTCACCTGCACACCACTCTGCCTCAGAACATTCCCAGATCTCCTCACTCAAGATCAAGGCAGAGTCCGTCATCCCAGTTCAGGCCCTCTTCACCTGCTGGCTTGGTTTTTGGCTGGGGCTCGAGGGTAGACAAAGCATACTCCACCCTGGTGCGACACATCCTTAGCCAAAGCAGGAGAGCATCCACCAGGGCCTGCTACTGAGATAAATGGGAACATTTCAGTGCTTGGGCTTCGTGACCTCACCATCAACTGAGTGACATCTCCATACTTATCATCCTCGATTACCTCCTTGAGCTCAAAACATTGGACCTTGCCCTCAGCTCTATACAGGTCACTGAGCACCTTGGTATTTAGGCGCCCTATTACCACCTGTTTGCTGAAAGGTCTCCTCAATACTCAGGTGACGGACCTATGCCACTACCCTCGCATCACAATCTACCATTACTCAAGCCTACGCCCTCATGAAGCTACCCTTTGAGCCAATGGCAACGTGTTCCCTCTCCCATTTCTCCACAAAAGTGATATTCTTGATTGCCATTACCTCAGCTAGATGGGTCAGCAAACTGGCAGCCAGGATGACTGACCTGCCCCCTTATGCCGTATTCCACAAGGATAAAATTTCCTCATGACTTCACCATAAATTCCTCCCGAAGGTGGTGTCAGAGTTCCACCTCAATCAGTCCATTCACCTCCCTGTCTTCTAACCCAAACCTCATGCCTTCCATATGGACAGGATCCTTCACTCCTTTGATGTCCATCACGCATTAGCCTTCTACCTCCATAGGACTTCTGCCTTTTGAGCATCCATGATACTCTTTGTAGCCATTGCTGACTGGTGCAAGGGCCAAGCCCCCTCCTCCCAGTGAATCTCCAAATAGGTATCCGGATGCATCCAGAAATGCTACGTGCTATCCAACGTGCCACTGCCTGTATGAGTTACAGCACACTCTACATGAGTACAAGCAGCCAGATCTGCGTACCTAACAGACATCTCGTTGTAAGACATCTGTCACGCAGCAACATGGTCCTCGGTTCACACCTTCACATCCCACTACGCCATTGCCCAAGGGGCGGCTGAGGATGCTGCAGTGGGCTGTGCCATACTACAGACTGCATTTCCTCTCGAATGCTGGCACACACCTCCACATTGATTACTGCTCGCTACTCACCCACGTAGGGAATACATATAGGGACCATCACTCGAAGAAGAGGATGAGGTTATTTACCTGTAACTGGAGGTTCTTTGAGATGTGTGGTCCCTATTTGTGTTCCAATACCTGCCCTCTATCCCATCTGCTGCAGACTGCACAACTCAACAGTAAGAGGGTCCCTGGAGAGGTATTGACCTGCACGGCCTATTATAACCTTGGCTGGGAGCTCATGGAGATGCACATTGCATGTGCGGGTCAACGGACATTGCTAGGGAAAACCTCCCAACTTTGGTGCATGGTGTGCATGCACACCCCCACAACTCGAATACAAATCATGTAGTACATCTCAAAAACCCTCCAGTTACAGGTAAGTAACATCCTCTTATGTATATTCTGGCTGTATATATTAATTGCTTTAAATTAAAGCAATTAAATGGGATCTTATTTTCTCAATTTATAAATTAAAAAAAACACAAAATTAATTTGCACATGAGAAATGAGGCCAACAGTTTGGGGCCCTGATTCAACATTACACCTCTCCAGTCTTATGCTGAGGTTAATCAGTTGATTTCAGTGCAGCAAAGCTGGTGTAAGACTGGAGTATGACAGGGTTGAATCAGGCTCTCAGACTTGTGTGCCTAAAGTTAGACACTTAAATCCATAGAGGTGCATGAACATGCACAACATAATCTGAAGTTAATAGGAGCTGCTGGTGCTCAGTACCTTTTGAAAATCAGGCCACTTTTTACTAGATGCCTAAATATGGCACAAGAATCTAACTTTAAACATTCATCGTTGCCATTTACCCATTACAGTTATGAAGAGGAACAAGTAAAAAATTATACCTCTGAGAACCAGATAATTTTTCGCTGTTCTAACTGTAGCAGCCCTTCTTGTTAATGGCATATTTGAAAATTTTGGCCTCATTTAATAATAGTAACAACTGCTTTAGGTACTTCCCTCCTATGAATGTCATTTCTTTTCTGGGACTGTTTATAAAACTGCCATCTTTTCAAAATGTCTTAATTTTTGTGTTTGTGAGTTGAGCATATTGTCTGCATTTAAATAATAAATGACTAATAATAATAATTGTACAGGGGCAGGGATGACTAAGAGTAATGACATACAACTAAACAAAGGACATAATCAGAATGAATATGGGGGAAATCTCCTAGCAGAGAGTTCTGCTAGACCACAGAAGAAGTGAAGTGTCATGGCTTGAGTAATTTAATATCAGATTCAGCAAACCACCTGAGAAAATGCAATGGGGAGCAATTCTGCATTGGCAGTGACATGGCCACGATGGACCATCTGTCTCTTCCAGCTCTGATTTCTGTGATTTCTTCCAGAATCAGAAATTATAATAAAAATAATACACAGCTGCATGTAATTTAAAAACTGTACAAAACCCTATATAATCTAAAACAAGCTAAAATAGTGAGGGCTGGCAGTGGTTACAGGATTGCTGTTAATAATAAACACTCCAGAAGGCAGCTTACAGGCACAAAGCATTATAATTTGAAACCAATTTGATTCTGGTTTGCTTCACTTGGCACCATTTTTATTGTATTTTATGTTATTTTAATCCACATAAAGAGCTCTAACCTCTTTCAGGATAAATTCTCTCATAATCTGTTGCACAATGTCCACTTTCTAACCCTAAAATAATTCACAGAGCTAGAAGTGGAATGATCCTTCTGAGTGAGTATATTTGTTGCTATGCTACGACATTACTAAAATAGCAGCAAAACTCAGTATTATATACCTGCTAGATCCTCCTCACAGGAGCTAATATTTCTGTTTCATTTGGATTCTCTTGGGTTATCAGTGAGGTTCTTAGTACAGACCTTTTATTTTATTTTATTGGATGTTGCAGGTTCCATTTCCTCCTCGCTATAAACCTTGCTTGGAGCAACTGTGCATCCAGCTATCCAATTATAGCCAGATTTGTTTCTCTGTTTCTTTCACTAACCCACCTGCTCTCCTGACTCTTACCTATTAATTAAGTTGTTCTGGAACCCAGATGTTGTCTTGTTTGCTGCCACAGCCACCTTTAACACTAGCTCAGTCCTCTGAGGACTTTCATCCTGTGTTTGCCAAAGATGCATCCCATAAATCTGCTCATATTAACAAAGTGCTGAGAGGCATAGAAACCTCCATCTTTGCCTAACTGAAGCAGTGAAAGGAGCTGAGAGCAGCAGCTGAAGCTGGGGAGGATTAATATGGAGGCAAAGGGTTAGTTTTCTGTATGGCTAACACAGCCAGCATTGTGGAAAGGAGAGAATAGGTTCAGAAGAAGTTGTTTGAGGAAGGTACTCAAAAGACAACCCTGTTAAAGGACAGTTCTGTTGAAATGTGATTTGGGTTGTTAAGCAGAACATATATTCATATGACAGGCAGGAATATATGATTTCTTATATTTTGCGAATTGGAAGCTTATCATTTTAAAAGGATTGTCCTTTTAACAGACGTATAAAAGGGTATCATTGGCCAGTGGAATGGCATAGGAGATAACAGTGTACATTGAATGGCATAGCAGATGTGTGTTCACTGGTGGCCCTAAGATTCTCATTCTTCAGGCTGAGTAATTAGTGTCTTGCACATCTTGAGTTGTCTGCAATGGGTAGACAAAGAAGGTGCTACGTATCCAGGTATTCTGCAATTCCAGAACTGCCTTATGTGCACAGAATCCACATCTTGCCACAGAACTGGACTCCAGAATTCATGCATCAGTGCTTTTCGTTTTACATGAAATACATGTCTAGCCTTTGCTATAGCAAAGAAAACCTTCCAACTAAGAACCGAGCATAAAAGGACACATTGCGGCTGCAGACCGTTTGAAGTAATAGTTCTGGAAAGAGTGAGTGCCTCCATTCATCTTAATTCCCCTTTAACTCTGAAACCTATTGATGATCATTATAAATGTCAACATTGTTCAATATTTCTCTAATAGAGTCAGTGCAAATATCCAAATAAGGTACTTATACCACGCATCCCTGGGTGCTAAAAGCCTCAGCTGTCAAAACCTCCAGCTTCTGCTTGACAACTTCTACAAAGCTATTATATGTTGTCGCTACAAAAATATATGGCACATTGCAAATTAAAACTGAAGGGGAAGAGTGAAATAAATGGAATATATTAGCAAAATAAACAAGATAAGGAATACTGCACTGATTGCATTATTCATTTTAATATTTAATTCAATGAAATCCTCATCTTAGAATGTAGTTAAAGCTGATACAGAGTTTCTAGCTCACTGCATTGGAGTGCTACAGAAACGAGGAGTCTTTGGTGAAGAATTCCAGTCCCACATGCCACAGAATATATGGGATGCTGCCTGTACTCCTCACTTCATGCCTTTGTGATGTTAACTCAGAAGTACGTATGGGAGAGCCAATGAAAAGATAATGAGTTAGTATGATGGTATGAAAGAACAAATTAAAGGAGGGACAAAGGATGACCCACATTACAGGGTTGTTATGTGAGAGTCACCTCTTAGTCTGGTCAACTTTATAGTTGTTGCTAGGGAAAGATGAGAGTCCCTTTAAGAAAATCCATGCAGTCAGATGTTTGGAGCCCTTTACCAACATTAAGTGTTTTATTCACAGGCCCAGACTTTCTTCTCCACCAAGATCTGTTTGGTGGAAGAGGGAAGAGCTGGGTAGATGGTGCATAAGGGAGCCACTTACAGCTCCCTGATTCTCCAGCCAGAGTGGCTCTGGCCCCCACAGATCTGATGTAAGTTAGAGTGGCCTTGGGGCTGCTCTAACTTATGTGAACTGCCATTAGGGACTATAAAACACCTGAAAATTAACAGCGCAAAGTTCCACCTCCGCCCACTATGCCCTTTTCCTCCCTTCATGTTCTCATTATGTTTGGGTTAGGGGCATATGTGAAAGGGAGTCAATTTGAGAATTTGCCAGGCTGCCAGTTAGATTTTAAAGCTGGCATCTAACAAACTAGGTTTGCCAGTATATAATAGAATCCAATAGGATAACCCCCTTTTATTGAGTTCAGAAAGCATTAGCTCACTAGTTGAACACTGGGTTCTTTTCAGGTCAACTTTTAACTTGACCAGTATTTCTCCAATCAGGACTCTTGCTTATTTTTAACCGACCAACAATTTATTAATTCTCCCAGAACCACATTAATATATAATCAATAGTTCACCACTCAAATGCAGACACAACCAGTTGTGTGTACCACACATACAATACAGTCTTGCAAGCAGTTATCACAGACTAGAGTTCAGGCTCAGCAGTTATATCAAAGAACAATGCAAATTACCAAGATTTCTTATTACATTTACTTATGATCAACAATTCTAAATTCTTTAGTACCTAACACATTTATCACGCTTCCAAGGGTGCAGTTGTCTTTACAGCACTTTGAAGAGTAGATTGGTCCAAAAGGTACAAGTTTGGAATATTAAAAGTAATTGCTTAAAACAATTCTTTTCTGTCTCTCTTAGGCCAATTTGCTTGTCTTATAAAGGAGTTCTAATTTACAATATGGTTACTTAACGTCTCACTAGAGAGTATAGACTCAGCAAGATAACCAACAGTTATTTATATTAAAGAACAGAAGGGGAAATACAATCTTTGAAATGAAATATCACTACTTCTTGTTATCCTCTTAACCCTGAGATAGGGGAGAAATCTTTCCACATGGCTTGTCCAGGCATCAGTTGGATTCTGAAGCTTCTTGTGTTGGAGTCAGTCAAATCTGCTGAGCGCATTGTGATCTCAGTTTTATATACCGTAGTTTCAGGGATCATTAAAAAAGGCCACCCGCTGATTCCTATTGGGCACATCTCAAGTAAGGGCTCAGATTTTAGCTTTCTTCATTTCACTGCGGCTTCCATTGGTATGTAGTAGATGGTGCTGGTGTCCAACAAATTTCTTCAATTCTTTTCTTATCAGAAGCATTTTAAGTATGATTGGTTTCAAGGACTGTATTTCATTATTAGCCCCTGCTACAGCTGTCCTCAAACTGTGGGGTGCATCCCCCCTAGGGGGTGCAGAGAAGCATTCAGGGGGTCATGGTGGGCTGGGCCAGCCCCCTTCCCGGGGGAGGGGTGGAGAGGAAGTCCCAACCAGCCGTGCCGCCAGCTCTGCTACAGCCCTGGCTCCTGGCTTTGCGCCTGATGCCGGCCCCAACCTCGGTGTGGCTCTGCACCTGGCTGGGGCCCTGGCTGCTGGCTCCCACTGTGGCCTGTCTGTGTCTCCACTCCTGTCACTGCCCCCAGCCGTGGCCCCTGGCCACGGCTCATTCCGGCCTAGACCCACCCCCCTAGCTGCAGCCCCAGCCTCGCCCCCCTAGCCTCTGGCAGCATTCGCGTCACCTCCCTGGAGCCGCAGGCCCCACTTCTAGCCCTGGCTCCAGGAGGGCGGAGGGGTGCAGAGAGGGAGAAGAGGGGGGCACGACCCACAAAAGTTTGGATACCACTTCCCTACTGTCAGTTGGGATCCCCGCTTCTAAGCAATTTCTCTTAATATCCCAAAGTTACACCCTGGTTTATATCTTTTAATGTTTCTCCTTCTTTGTACCAGACAATTCCTATTACTTCTAGAGTGCAACAGTTATTTACAATGAAAGCCAAAAGATCCTTATAATTGTCTAAATTTGCAAGACATACTCCAGACAGTCTTTGCTTATACATAAGCATTTCACCAAATTTAGGAATTACAATAGAACAAGAGACATTTTTTTCCACATGGAAGGATGTAGATCTGACTCACAAAGCAAACAAATGGGCAGATGCTGATTTGGGGTGAAAGATTATTCACTGTATATTCAATTTACAAGGAACACAATTATAGGTTATAGTTTAGGGTGAAAACTTGCTGAAGTTGGTAAGCAGGGTCTAACTCTTGCTTGGTAACTTGGGGTTCTTTTTAGCCAGGCTGGAGGAAGGAAGAGGATTATACATAGGCAAATAATGAAATATTCTTGCCTAGGTAAGTAACAATACCCTCATTTAGCCATTTTAGTTTCTATAGTTGAAAGGGGAATGCCCAACCTTGGCTGATCTGTGCGTCCTTACATAAAGTGTCTCACATGATGTTAACCATTTTCTTATTGTCTTGGTAGGTGGAGCCCATTCTGGGATGAACAGAGATGGATAGCTTTTCTACTTAGATGAGGGTGAAAAGGAATCATTAGCTATTAATCATTCAAGGAGTATCTGTTCGATATACCTCTTACAGGGGCAGTTAGCAAAGCACTGACAGCATTCTCAGAGAAGCACCTGTTTCCAGATTCTGGATCCTCTTTGCTTCAACTGCACATTGGGGCCAGAACAGGGAGATGCTCTTACCCATTCTATTGCTTTCTATATTTGGTTGCCTGCTCAAAAATGTATTCCTTTAATTGCTCAGTAACATATTATAAGTACAGATCAAATAAGGCTAAATACAGAGAAATTTGTACAGAGTTAAACATTACAGCTCATGAATATCAAGCAGTTTCTAAATGATTGATGTTATTACACTGAATGCCCAAGGAAGCTATAATTACTTGCCATTTATTAGACACTGGTACCAACTAACAGCTAGTCATTTACAGTAAGTTGTCTTAGTTCTTTTTATTGCAAGCTTTATTTTAAGAAAATAAAATCTTGTAGAGTTGCTTGCATACAGAGAAATCTATGGCCAGATTATCCGCCTGGCAGCTTTTGCTAGCATTGCCCAGGGCACTGGGCACCCAAAATCTATCTGTAGTAAGGCTGTGGTAATATAAGACACCCAGAAATCCTTCCCTAGCAAGCGTCACCCCAAGAGTGCATGGCATTGGCCTGGGATGGGGGCATGACCGAGTAATTCACTGCTTCACTACATTCCTCAGTAGTCTTTCTGTAGAGCCCAACCACAAGTTAAGGTGGCCACCCTGTGGATCAACCCCTGGGATAGGTGTCAGTGGAAAAAATACACTGACTTTTTTCAAGGGTGATTTCCTTCTGGGTTGCAGTGATCCTACTGGTTCAGGAAGAGGAAATCTGCAACAGTCTCCCTCAGCTAGCAGGGAGCGAATCAAGTTTGCTGGAAGGAGGTCAGATTTAGGGCCTAAATTATGGCATATTGAATATAGTTTTATTTTTATGGTATAGACTGTATCCCCTGCATCTTTACTGCATCACATAGTGCAATTAAAACTAAGTCTTGCTAAGCTTACAAATACAAAACTCCTATTTACATCAATTTACATTTTTTGAGTGAAGAAAGCCTATACAGACTTAAGTTTAAAAAGTGAATAGAAGATTAGTGATAAGGCAAGATAACGGAAGAAGATATTGCTCCATTGGAAGTGAGGTGAGAATCAGTTAATCAGGGAGATAAATTACGTCTCTCCCAGGCATCAGGAGTTCCAGGAAAGCATGCTCTGTCACCAAGAGGAGTATGATATTGTAGAGGAAAAAAAAAACATGCTAGAGCTGGATGAGCAGTAATGGGTTTAGGGCAAGACAAGGACCTGGAACTTCAGCTGCAACTACTACTCACAAAGGAGACAGCTGCTGTTCCCTGATCCTGGGGCTGGTTTTCTACCAACCTGGGCCCTGCTCTAACCTATAGACTCATAGACTATAGACTAACCTATAGACTCATAGACTCATAGACTCTAGGACTGGAAGGGACCTCGAGAGGTCATCGAGTCCAGTCCCCTGCCCTCATGGCAGGACCAAATACTGTCTAAACCATCCCTAATAGACATTTATCTAACCTACTCTTAAATATTTCCAGAGATGGAGATTCCACAACTTCCCTAGGCAATCTATTCCAGTGTTTAACTACCCTGACAGTTGGGAACTTTTTCCTAATGTCCAACCTAAATCTCCCTTGCTGCAGTTTAAGCCCATTGCTTCTTGTTCTATCATTGGAGGCTAAGGTGAACAAGTTTTCTCCCTCCTCCTGATGACACCCTTTTAGATACCTGAAAACTGCTATCATGTCCCCTCTCAGTCTTCTCTTTTCCAAACTAAACAATCCCAATTCCTTCAGCCTTCCTTCATAGGTCATGTTCTCAAGACCTTTAATCATTCTTGTTGCTCTTCTCTGGACCCTCTCCAATTTCTCCACATCTTTCTTGAAATGCGGTGCCCAGAACTGGACACAATACTCCAGTTGAGGCCTAACCAGCGCAGAGTAAAGCGGAAGAATGATTTCTCATGTCTTGTTTACAACACACCTGTTAATGCATCCCAGAATCACGTTTGCTTTTTTTGCAACAGTATCACACTGTTGACTCATATTAAGCTTGTGGTCCACTATGACCCCTAGATCTCTTTCTGCCATACTCCTTCCTAGATAGTCTCTTCCCATTCTGTATGCGTGAAACTGATTGTTCCTTCCTAAGTGGAGCACTTTGCATTTATCTTTATTGAACTTCATCCTGTTTACCTCAGACCATTTTTCCAATTTGTCCAGATCATTTTGAATTTTGACCCTGTCCTCCAAAGTAATTGCAATCCCTCCCAGTTTGGTATCGTCCGCAAACTTAATAAGCATACTTTCTATGCCAACATCTAAATCGTTGATGAAGATATTGAACAGAGCCGGTCCCAAAACAGACCCCTGCGGAACCCCACTTGTTATACCTTTCCAGCAGGATTAGGAGCCATTAATAACTACTCTCTGAGTACGGTTATCCAGCCAGTTATGCACCCACCTTATAGTAGCCCCATCTAAATTGTACTTTCCTAGTTTATCTATAAGAATATCATGCGAGACCGTATCAAATGCCTTACTAAAGTCTAGGTATATCACATCCACCGCTTCTCCCTTATCCACAAGGCTCGTTATCCTATCAAAGAATGCTATCAGATTAGTTTGACATGATTTGTTCTTTACAAATCCATGCTGGCTATTCCCTATCACCTTACCACCTTCCAAGTGTTTGCAGATGATTTCTTTAATTACCTGCTCCATTATCTTCCCTGGCACAGAAGTTAAACTAACTGGCCTGTAGTTTCCTGGGTTGTTTTTATTTCCCTTTTTATATGTCCACTAGTTATGGATCCTGGGACTGGAGACACATTCCCTTCCCCGAGCTCCAGCTTGACAACATCCCCAAAGCATCTGCTATGCCGGGGCTATGAGTGGAGGTTGTGGCAAGAGAGGCAGTTGTATTACCTATGTGCCTGTTAGGAATTTCCTCATGCTGGAAGAATCCTCAGGCGAGCAGATCTGCTGGCCTGATGTGGGAGAGAATCTAGCCCAACATCCATGAGAGAAGCTGGGGCCAGTCTATGCAGAGGGCAGCTTTTAAACAGAAACACTCAGGTTGTTGTAGGTTAGGCTGTTATGCTTTTTTAAAGCCAGGCAGCAGCTTTCTGCACATATACAATAAAAATAAAAGCTACTACAATTATAGCAGAAACAATAACAAAATAGCCCAATTTCTGAGGATGGAAGGCGTTTGAATGCAGATAGTTTAGCAACCAACATTTTCAGTCTGAGTGTTAGACAGTTGCAAGTTTATTGATGAAAAGTATTTCCTATCTCAAAGTAATAATGCAGTAGTAACGAGAAAAAAAAATAAGAAAAATAACCATCTGCCCCTGGAGACTCACTAAAGGCACCGTACCATTGTTTGATTTTACCCACGCCTGCAGAGACTTTCCCCCTTAGTATTATAATCAAAAAGGCTTCATTTTAATAAAAATGGCTGTAGCTTCCTTCAGAAGATAGGAATCTCTGAATTACTTCTGGGAAGAACATCCATGACTATGGAGGATTTTTAATTCTTTATCCTTCGGCTGTTTTGAACAGCACACTCTGTGTGAGTCCAGTGAAAAAGTGCTCTTACAGCAACTTGTGATAGTTGTCTATGTACTTTCTTTTGCAACATGTTTATAAGGAGTAAACTTGACCCAAGCTAAATGACAAACTATTTCTTTTACTGTATCTTCACACCACCACCTAGTATTGGATAATGTTGTTATTTTTTAATCCTGTCTGGTAGATTATCCTATCTGTAGGATAAATCTCATCACTAATATTTCCCTTGCTAGATCTTCTGGTTGGATAATGTTTGATTCACTTATTTAAATAGATTTCACTTAAATCTTATATCAAACTGTTTCTTTAGTTAAAGGTGATTGGTCACTGCAGCAGATAAAATGATTCACAAATGTTTTCCCACATTAGAAAGGTCCTTTTCAAGCACATCTTGAATTAGTGGCCTTACTTGCTTTGCCCATGTGGTGCAACCCACTAACAACAGCAGGAATTGCACGCTTGCTGGTACTTCCTTGCACATCGCATTAGGCTGAAATTTTCTCTGAAATGCCTTGGCTCATAAAATAAACCTATCAGGCTTATCTGCTTCACCAACTCACTCTTCATTCAGTATCTGCACTCCCACATGTAATTCCAAAATTCAAGTATTTTTAGTTCTGCATGTTACTATTCATACTGAAATTAGTAGATGATCCAGGGACAGATTGTGCCCGCTCCTTCATGGATACATAAAAGAAATTAGAGGAAACCTCTCTTGCCCTTGCACGCCTGCACAGGGACTAGCTACAGTTCTGGAGCTTGTCCTTCCTGAGCACAGCAGCTACCAAAAGGAGCAAGGAAGAGGACAGGGTGAGGACAGAGCCCTGGACTAATTCTCCCTCCCTTCCATCTAGAGGAACTAGGTGGCAAGGAGGAATCAATGCTGTCTGCTGTGAAAAGTATTGGAGCCCATCCTGTGGCATGTACTGTGCTGGTGCCCTGAGGATTCCTGGCTGAGTCAACAGAATCTCTTTGGAGAGTCCCACTTTGCACTTTGAAGAGTATCTCTTCACCCACCCATATAAAATGTGGCTTACTAACCACAGTATAGGGTAGGGGTGGCCAAACTTACTGACTCTCCAAGTCGCATACCACATTCTTCAGAAGTTTGAGAGCTGGTGCACATCTGCCAAAGCTCTGGGTTTCAACCATGTGGGGGGCACCAGATGGGGCTCAGACTTCAGCCCTGCACCTGCTGAGGTCCTCAGCCCAGGCAGGTATGCCGCACATGGCAGAAGCCCCAAGACCCCTCCTCCCCACTGGGCAGAAGTCCCTACCCTACCACCCTGCTGCAAGATAGAGGTCCTGAGCTCCCCCTCTTCCATCTGGTAGGCGGAGAATGACAGGGAGGGGCATGGGGGGCTCCATGAGCCACATTTTAAAGGTAAAAGAGCTGCATATGACTCACGAGCCACAGTTTGGCTACCGCTGATATAGAGAGACCGGGTGGGTGAGGTAATATCTTTTACTGGACCAATTTCTGTTGGTGAGAGAGACAAAATTTCAAGCTTGCAGAGCTCTTTTTCAGGTTCCAGAAAAATTTACTCAAGAGTGTCCCAGCTAAATACAAGGTAGAACAGATTGTTCAGCATAAGTAGTTAGCACATATTTCAAGGGACCATTCAAGGTGAAGTGGCCTATTAACAGCCCTCCAGTCATAGGAAAGAAAGGAAGAGGAGCAAGGAAGCAGCGAGGGGGAGAGGAGTTACTTGGTTATAGTTAAGCCACAAATCCACTGTCTGCTCAGTCCATGATTTTTAGTGTCTAATAGAGGAAAGAATTTAAGCTCCCAGGCCCGTCTTTGGAAAATGTTGTACAGATTTTCTTTGAGGATGAGGACTGAGAGGTCAGATACAGAGTGATCGCTTTGTGAAAACTGTTCACCCGCAACTTGATGTGGTGTTTTTGTGTCTCATCATTTTCCTATATGAGTTCATGTGAGAGCGTAATGATTGTCTGGTTTCACCCACATAGCTGTTGGGGCATTTAGTGTGCTGGATGAGGTACACCACATGTTGAGATAGGCATGTGTAAGGCCCATAGATCTTGAGAAGTGTGCTGTGGAGGGGTGTTGATCACTGTAGCAGTGGAGATATGTCTGCAGGTTTTGCATCTGTTGTTCTGATAGGGTTGGATGCCATTGTGAATTGGTATGGCCTGGTCTGTGGGGAAGTTGCTTCTGGTGATGAGCTTGGAGAGGTTTGGACGTTGTTTGAAGGCCAAAAATGGGGGTTCAGGGAAGATTTCTTTCTGGCCAGAATCCCAACTGAGTATGGGTTGTAGTTGTTTGATGATGGGATCCCATGTGGAGTGATATGTGGCAACTAGACGTGTGCAGTCAGAGGGTGTTCTATTTCTATATTGAAGCAGGTTTTCTTGGGGTGTTTGGGTGGCCCATTCCATGACACAATTTACCACAATATAGTCCTGAACAGGGAGGGCTATCACTCATGTAAATGGAAGAGATATAATGCAAAGGGACATGGAGATTAGTGGTAGGAAGGAAATAACATAAGATTCAAATTGGGAAAATGCAGCTAGTGCATGTAGGAATGATAATCTGAAATCCAGATGTTCAATGGGAAGGATAAACCTGAAACACAGGAATGCTAATAGAGACCTAGTGATAATAGGAGACAACAAATTTACATGAGTTTGCAATGTGACATGCCAGCAGGAAAGGCCAGTAAAAGTATGTTAAATAAAAGCTTCTCTCTCTACAGGTCTTGTGAAACCACACCTGAAATATTGCCTTCAGTGCTAGGCTCCTGTTTACCTGAAAGATGCAGATAAATTGAGAGAAGTAAAGAGAAGAGCTACTAAAATAATTAAAGGGCTAGAGCAGGGGTCAGCAACCTTTCAGAAGTGGTGTGCCGAGTCTTCACTTATTCACTCTAATTTAAGGTTTCACATGCCGGTAATACATTTTAACATTTTTAGAAGGTCTTTTTCTATAAGTCTATAATATATAATTAAACTACTGTTGTATGTAAAGTAAATAAGGTTTTTAAAATGTTTAAGAAGCTTCATTTAACATTAAATTAAAATGCAGAGCCCCCTAGACTGGCGGCCAGGACCCGGGCAGTGTGAGTGCCACTGAAAATCAACTCACGTGCTGCCTTCGGCACACGTGCCATAGGTTGCCTACCCCTGGGCTAGAGAAACTGATGTATGAGAAAAGATTGGGAGCCAAACACTGCCTCATCTCTGCAGTGAGAACTATTAGGTTTTGGAATAGCATCCCAAAGGAAGCTCTATGGAGACATTTAAAACTCATCCAGGCAAACCATTATAAGATATACTGTTCTGAATAATCCTGCATGGGCCCTGGTTAGAGTGGTACATCACATGCGGGGAGGCCAAAATGACTTAATATGCCTTGTTCATCTCTTACTTCTATAAATATACCTGGTGTAATTCTACCGTGCATAATGTTACTGAATTTGGGACTCAGACTAGCTTAAATACATTGAAAAAGCCCAGACTTTTCATATATTAATATAGGTGACCATTTAATAACCTGGAAAAAGTGTTAACCTGTCCTGTTAAGATATAAAAGATATTGCAATCCCCACTGTATGTATTATGCAATTAAGATTGTATTGCACAAAGTCTGATCTGATGAGGTAAGCTGTGAATTGAGGGAGAATGCTTCTGAAGCCAGCGTGTCCAAATATTGAATTTATGTGAGACTATTTAATAATATAAAGGTACTAAAATCTTTTTTTTTAATTACCAGTGAGTTTGGGTGCCCAAAATGATTATTTGGGGGCTTTTCTTGCCAAAAATGAAAAACCAAAAATATTTCATTTTAGATAAAAAATATCTGAAATGAAACAAAGACCTGAAATGACACTTTTTTTTAAATCAGGTTTTAGTTTAATTTCAAGGTGTTCTTTGATCCAACCTCTCCCACCTTTTTTTTTTTCTGGTTTTTCGGGAGCGGTTCCACCTTTTTTTAAATAAATATAGCTAAAGTTCTCAACAAAACATTTTGAAACATAGTCGAAATGTTTAATTTTGAAATTGTTGAAATGAACAGTTTTTATTTCTTGACTAACAAATTATATATTTCTTTCATTCGAGACTATTCATGAAATAATTCATGAATAATCTTGGTGAGCCTGAGAAAACATTTTTTTGGCAAATTTACTGTTTGTCAAAAAAAAAATTCACACAGTTCCACTAGATACTATGAAAATCTTAGCTTCTGTGTTAAGAATTGGCATTATGGGGAACAGCTTTTCTAATAAGAGGAGGCTTTTTTACCTACCAGGCTTCAGTGAATTTTTTTCAAGATTCTGACAAGCCACCTGTAACCCGTGGGAGACTATGGCTGTTTGCCAGACCTAGAAGCAGCAAACTATTACACTCTCCATATGTCTACGTAACTACTGTCATACATTCATGGTTGAAATGCAACAAGAATTTAGTCTGTCATTTACGCTGGTCTAAATCAGGAGTAGCTCTATTGAAGTCAATAGAGTTATACTGTAGGAGTGAGAGGATAATCAGGAATAGAATGACTTAATCTGGGTGGCTGTATTTTATTTTAATAAGGTTTTACTTTTGTAAATGAAAATGTTGTGAATGTTTTTATTTATGCATCTTATAACCAGGGCTGGATTTCCAGTTAGGCACAGTAAGCATGTGCCTAAGGGTGCTGGCATTCTAGGGGTGCCTAAAAATAAAAAAAAATCATTTTTTATGGAAAACACAAAGGTCAGCTGTAGGTGGGGTAGAGGAGGGGCTCTAAGGATGCTGAGCCTTGAGGTGCGTAAAGTGTAATTCCGGCCCCCCTTATGACCCATTCCCCGCATACTTCTTCCAATGTACTGTATTCATAAAATCAGTGACCACAGAATTTGAATATTTTCATTATGAATACTTGCTTTATAATGAAAAGCATTAAAATTACAGGCTATTTAACCATGCAAAAATATATTTACACTATTTTCATCATTCCAAATATCTGTATCTATAGATATTATAATTAATTCTTAAATATTCAGGAAGTTAATGTCTGCATCACATGCAAACTAAGGTTTGGATTGGACTGACAAGATAAACAGCTCTGAATCTCATAAAGAAATCACAAGGGAAAATATATTGTCAGCAACAGTAATTACAGCAGGTAATTGTGTCATTTACCCTGTTACAGACCACTGAATGTGACGAGCATGGGACAGACCAGCTGTCACACACTGTTAGCTTTGACGTTCAGGGATCTGGAAAACTGTACAATGTCTTAGTGATGGTGCATTTAAAAACATAATGAAGATGGAGGTTTTAAAGTGGTAGATGGCGCATAACGGGGCAGTTTTTGAGTTTGGAGGATTGATTTCTTGGAGTGGTGGGCTTCATCAAGAATATTGGTGTTTCACGTTTTTTCCTGTGCTTTTAATAAGTTTGAAAATATAGGAGTGTAAAATGTTTGGTAAGAAGAACGTATTACTTAGCCCCTGGTTGTAGAGGAGGCAAGCATGGTGGTTTGATTTAGCAGTAATATCTGAACTCTATGTAATTTCTACCTGCATAGCTTTTTTTGATGTTTTGGGGTAAGAAGAGAACATAATTATCTGAAAATGGCTAGTCTCAACAGGGTTACCATTCTGGTATGGTTTCAGGGATATGATATAATGTAAACACGAATTTAAGCCACAGTCCCAAACTCCATGGGCTCAGTGTTGATGCAGTTTCTTCTGGAGCAGAGCAACTTGCAGGATCAGGACCCAAGTCTTACCTTTGGAATTTAAACAGCAAGAGCAGGCAAAAGCAAAGAAGGAAATCTGATTACAGAGCCAAACACATCCTGGAATGTGAGTAGAGCTAAAGTAAACAATTTACAGGGAAAATATTTTTGGTTTGTTTTTAGCTTGTTTTCTAACTGTAAGGATTGATTTTGATCACTTTGAGTATTTGAGACCCAAGCAATACTTTGTAACTTTGTCCTGTTTAGTAGAGCTTTTCATAGTATTAGGTAACGATATTTTTGTTTAGCTGAGTTTTATTGTATGTTTCTCTGTATTTCTATAATTCTCCAATAAAATCTGTTTTATATGTATGTGTATGTGTGTTACCAAATATAGAACTAAATATAGAAATAAGTATGTGTGTCTCTGTGTGTGTAAAAATAACCTGCATGGTCCTGGATACTGTTATTTAGGGACAATCACTAGTGAGTTCCTTAAGGAAACTGCATCTAACTGTGATCTCATGGGGATGTAGAGCCAGGAATAATAACTTGAATGCAAAACCAAGGGTGATTATGAGGCTGTGATTTCTTTCTCTAAGCAGTGGAGTCCTGGTTAAAGACTGTATAATGATAGGTGTCTTTGTGGATTCTACTGCAGGTGTTCATGTGTGCAAGATCAGCCTTTTGAAATAGTGTCTGGGGTTGTGAGTACGCCCTGAGCCTCCTCACATGTGAGGGCATTTGGGTGGGGATGTCACCCCCTCAGTTTCCTCAGCAAGACAATTTGGCAAGTATCCAGCTCACTAGTTCTTAGCTTTAGCTAAACCTCAAGAGTCTTCTACAAACTTTTAGAATTCTTCTAATTCTTTGACATATGACTGCCATGATCTATATTAGCCCATTTGAAATGAGTATTGACTGTCTGACGCTCTCCCTCCTCCCCCCGTATACCTGCTGACCCTGCACAGAACCCACTCCTATATAGAGCTACTTAACAAGGCAGACCCAAAACTTGCAGGTTTCAAACCCTGACCATGTTGTGATGGACTGATTTGTCTGTTCTGTTCAGAAGAATCAGATATACAGAACTGATATTAGGTATGCCTATCAATTTCTGCAAGAACACACAAATCACAAGATGTAATGTTGAAGTGCCATCTTCTGAAACAGTCCATGAAAGACTCATCAGACTCTGAGGAAATGAGCTCCAGAATCAGACTAGCAGACAAGCTAGCCTGATTTAGTGCCCAGTCTGCCAGAAACTACCAACACCCACAGCTCTGAGGCAGACCCCATATCAGCACCAAAGCTGGCACCAACACCTCTAACCCCAGACAAAGAGTCCTGGTGGAACTCAGTGTCCTCCCATAAGGCCGGACCACTGAAAGTCTGCAGAGATATATCCACCAGCTCTCTTGCAGCATTGATGGCTGGTGATAAGGTGTAGCCTAAGATGCAAAGGCAGACTCCTCCAGCACTAAACCTGGCTCTGGCAGCACATCTCTTGACATTGATGCCTACTGTTGAATTTTTTAGGGTGGTAGCAAGTCCATGCTGTAGCCCAACACAGGATGCCAGTCTCCATTGCAACAGGAAGCCTGGGATGCAGCTTTATAGAAACTGCAGTAACAATTCTCGGAGCAGCCACTTCAGATACTTGCTACCCCTGCTGCTCATGCTGCCTGTAAGTCCCAGTCCTTCCCTAGCCAAAACAGGAGTAGAGGCTGATTCACAGGTGTGCTTGAGTAATGTGACCATTCTTCCCAGTGAACTGCAAGAATCTTGAGCTACTTCTTTGTGTGCCATTTAAATGGAGAAGGTGAGCACAAGCTTTGTATTGGGCCTTAGATGAGGATGTGTTGCAGATCATGAAGATGTCAGAGTTGCTATCCTGGTCTGGTTGGAGATCTCAAGAAAGGAGTACTGACAAAAGTTCCAAGGTGAGCCCTTTTCTTCAGGGGTACAGATGCCCACCGTTACACAGAGCTTGAGTGCTTGAGTGACTAGTTCAAACCCCAGCAATGGACAATGGAGTTGCTTATGGACAAAAGTAATAATTAAGTACCTGGTCTGCTTGGGAGGATGTAGACAGTGGTGTGCTAGTATTAATTGTCTGCGCTGCAGAGGTGGTACAACAAACGGAGGAATACCTGAAGACTGAGCACCTGGAGAGACCACCATGCCTATGGCTGGATCCTAAAGTCAAGAAGTCACTATGGAATAAGGTGAAGGGTTTGGAGACTCCAAGAGGAGAGCCAGAAAGGACATGGATGCCCACCTGGAATAGAAGAGAGAGCTACCAGCCCCTCTGACTGCGTGCTTTCCTTGTTAACAAGGGCTCATAAAGCTGTGCCCATATAGGGAGTCTGTCTGTGCAAGAGACTTGTGGTCTTGTTGAGATCATGGGATTTCCATGGGTGAACCCTGCCCATGCAGCTAGGAGGAGGATAATAAGTGACCTTGTAGACTGAGCTGTGGCCAGACATTAGTGTAGAAGGATTTAATTAAAAGTGGGTTCCTGCTGGCAGCAAAACCCAGGTCACCAATGGGGATTTCTGGAAATATTCCCCAGCTGTATGTAGGGGTTTGGGAAGGCTGATGTTAGGTGGAGGTGTCTCAGTCATTACCCTGACCAACTGTTGTGGGGTGAGATAGGGAACACTTTAGGGCTCTCCTGTGCTCTAAGAAGTCATAAAACTCGCTCATGAATGGGGAGACACCACAGAATGCTTATACACCAGATCCTCTGGCAACCACCAGATTACATTGGTGGGGTTGAGAGAAAAGAAAGAGCATGCCCTAAGCCCAACTCATGTGACTGGGCAAAGATGATGTGATGGGTTCCCCTTGGGTTGCCACCTGCAACTGAGGTACCACTGAGCCCTCCTAACCCACCAGCCTGAGCTCCCTCTCACACTGTGGTGCTGTGATAAGTTGCCAGGCTCTCCAAGCTTGCTCTTTCACCAGCATACACACAGGTAGAGACACATCCAGCTGCAGAATTTACAGGCTGCTGTGATCAGCTCTGCATGGGGAGGCTACAGCTAAGGAACTGCCCAGCTGCTCAAGAGCACACCCCCCTCTGGAGTGTAAACCCAAAATTATACCATTGTGTGCTGCACAGAGATGTGTACAGAGTAAGCTCATGAAATTCGCCCCCTCCCTCAATGTAGAGAGAGAATATACAACAGTTTTTCTCCCCAAGTTATAACTCCCACACACTGGTTTGTGATATAGCAAAAGCAAATGTATTAACTACAAAAGATAGATTTAAGTCATTATAAGGGATAGCAAACAAATCAAAGCAGGTTACATACTAAATGAACAAAAATGCAATCTAAGCTTAATATAGTAAAGAGATTGCATTTGAGTAGCAAAGTCTCACCCTAAATGATGATTTAAGCTATTTGCAAAGATTCTTAAGAGGCCAGCTCCTCTTGCTTGCAGTTTAAAAACCCCAGATATTCCTTTCCCAGGCTAGAAACCCCTCTAGCCAGGGTTCAGCACTTCCCTCCCAGTTCAGTCCTTGTTACTCAGGTATTTCCAAGAGTCTCCTGTGGGCGGGGATTCAGTGAAGAACTCATGATGATGTCACTCCTCTGCCTTAAATAGCTTTTGCATATGGTGGGAACCTTTTTGTCTCCAACTTTGGTTCTCACACCTTTCAGTGGAAAAACACTGGAATTCCAAGATGGAATCCAGTACCAGGTGATCTGATCACATGCCCCCATAGTGTCATAGCAGCCATGACTTGGAGGCTGTTTGTAACATCCTCAGGAAGGCTCCCTGGTGGGAGATTATCTTCTCCTAAAATCTATTGTTCTCCCTAGTGGTCCATTGATTTGAATGGGCCATTCCCAGCCAGCCATCTAGACTGACAGTTTTTGCCTAGTGGGCATTCCCCAGGTGTAAATAGTCAAGAAGCCACATAGACACATGGACAATATTCCTAACTTCAGATACCAAAATGATACATGCATACAAGTAGCATAATCATATTCAGTAAATCATAACCTTTTCAATGATATCTTACATGATCTATCTTGCATAAAATACATCATAATTACGCCATACTCATATCATAATAATATTACTATAAAGAATATGGGCTGTAGTGTCACAGATGGTATGTGAGGGATTCTAACCTAAGTAAGAAGATAAACTTTAACCTACACACTAGCTGTCCGGTGTTTCGACAGAGGCTGGAAAATATCCTGCTCTCACTGTGCCATAAAATCCATAATTAGAGTCACTATGATCCAAAGAAACTCCTAGATGAGGATTAACTGTTTCTCCAATTTGTGAGACACAAACACAGTGAGAAGGTGAACGAATCCTTCTGCTGCAGCAGGCCTTGTGGTCTGTGAAGCCACCTCTATCTTTTCTCTGAGTGTGAGAGTTCACTGTGAAACAAGAAATTTTACCAGAAAATCTGTGGAGAGTTTCTTAAACTACATTCTCAAAGAGCACAGTTCAGGAGGATTTGGATTTAGATTTCATATGGAAAAGCTGTATTTGAAGATAATACTGAAACGTTTCTCTTAGGTTTAGCTGGCTTAAGAGGTTTTCTTATCTCTTCGTGGAGGTAGAAAGCAAAGCAGGCTTTCCTAGTGAGAAAGGATCATGTGGGGTTAGAGATGGGAGATACTTTAGCAGGGGGTTTCGCTACCAGACCAAAAACTTTAGGATTTCTCTTCTCTTCAGACAAAGAATATCAGTGGGCAGATAAAGATTTTATCATGTTGATAGCTAAAGATATTATTAATGTTACTGATGTGCACACATGTGAGGCAGCAGGGCTGGAAGTCCCCCTCAGTGAGGTTAAAAATGGCACTTGGGTAGTGTCAGTATAGAGCAATTATTTAAAATTTATGAGGGCAGGAATGAGTAGCCCACTGCATTTCTGTATTTATAAATTCGCCTTCCATCCCAGTGCACCATATGGGTCCCTCCCAACCCCAATACTGGCCCTGAACTGTATTGATGCCTCTCAGCCAAGATGTCAATTTTCAGCAGACCATGTTGTTTCTGCTGTTCGAGAAACCAACGTTACAGAATTCGTAATTCATTTATATGAGTTCTGTTAACCTCAAACTGAGATAGGGCAAGCTGTAAATGGGCAACTCACGGAACCCCTCTCAGTTAATATTGCCAGCCACCAAGAACAGCTGCCTTATCATTGCCCCTCCCAGTCTCCAGTCGCCGTGCCCTCTGCTGACCTGTTATTGCTCAGATGATTGATTGCCCTTTAATCTACAGCTTTCATTTCGTGATATGTTCTCCCCTTCTGTTCTTCTAATTAGTACAGAGCTTTGTGAGCTCCTGAATCTTTCTGATAATGGATGTGAAAATGGCTGCTGCATTTTTACCATGTTCAGTGATAGGGTTTTTCTCCTGAAGTTTTGCTAGCGGCTCCTATATTAGGTGTTTTGTTGTTACATTGACTCCAAATGTAGAATAAGTAAAACGAGGAGACGCAGACATCTGGATGAACATCGTGGCAGCTGTTCTCCCTAAAGAACAATGATGGACTGAGTAATTACAGACAAATGGCATTTCAGAGATCAGAATGGTCTCTAAATGGCAACAAATAAAAGAACCATTTCAGGCACATACCATGCCAGAATCACTTATTACTATTACTATTATTTATGCTGCAGACACATTATGCTGGCACTCATCATGATTCCGTAGTTGAGAGTGATTTCATGTTGCACTTAAAGCAGGGGGTCAACTGCTTATGCATGAAAAATACAGTATACCATCCTCCAACTTACTGCACTCTTTGAGTATAGAACGAATTTTCTGAGAATTTACAAGTAAAACGGTTAATTAATTTGAGGTAAAATTAATTAAAACTGGGTCCTTTAAGAAATGTAACATCTGTCTTTTGCCAAATGATCCTAATTATGGAAAGTTTGAAGAGACTGTATTATTCCATTTAGTTAAAATTAATTTAAATCTTGTGTATGAGCTATACAAGAAGGAATTAGCTTTTAATTAAGCTAAATTATTAGTGATTGTTTTGATTACACAAGCTACAGACTAGGTTGGGTTAAACGCTTCAGGTGACTCTCAAACAGTATCATTATTAGAGCTGGGTGGTGTTTGTCAGCTGAAACTTGTTGGGAAAAAATGCAGATTCAGTGACAGCAAAATGTTGCATAAATTTATATCAGTTTTACTGAATTATTTGTGTTAAAAAATTCCAGAGAAATCCAAAGAATGTTTCAATTTTTCATTTCAAAATGACTTTGTTTCAAAATTTCCTTCCATTTTATTTTAAAAATGTAAAAACATTAAATACTTGAAACTAACAAAACATTTTGTTTGGGGTCAAACAATATTTCATTCAACCCGAAATGGCATTTTTTTCAATTTTTCAGTTCACGGAAAATTTCATTTTTCATTCAAAGTAAAAAAAAATTGGGGGAGGGGATTGCTAGTAAACTGAAACATCTATTATTCACACGGGTCTAGTCATTATGACAAAGGTAACTCAACCGATCCTGAACATTCTATTGATTGTAATGTGTCAGTGGAATGAGGAGATTGGATGTGTATGGTAGATTACTTGGCCCAGCTATCCCTGCTCTTTAAAGATTCCTCATGCTAGTTTGGGCATCAGGGCTTGAAAGGCTTCTCATGGCCCTGTTGTGTCAGCTCCACTGTGAGGCACATGTGGAATTCTTAAAGCACAGAGATATTTGGGATTCTGTGACATCTTAAAAGGGAAAATATGGGGGAAAAAAACCCTAATGTCTTTTAAAAGCATTTTCATAATCTGGGCCCAGAATCACAAAATGCCTTAACGGTTACTGCAGGGCATCACTACAGATCAGAGTTAAGGCTATGTGTGTGCCTCGTTTGTGCATTTCCATTCCTTACACATTTGGATTTCTTTTAAGTATGACTTTAAATCTGAGTTTACTGGATTGGTAATACTGAGTTTGGGGATAATTATAATATCCCTGTAATGTGTTTTACCCTTAAGTTACTGCTGTACTCTCAATTTTAACTCCTTTTAAAAATAGTTACTCTTACACTTCCACCGTCTTGGATGATGGGTCAGTGTCCTAAAGAATCTAAATACAGAAAGGAGAAGTAGGGAGATGAAAAAGGATCACATCACATAAGGAGAGTGATGAGTGGCAAATGCCATATTAGTCTCATATTTCTTTTTAATTGTTTTAAATATTTATTAGTGGAGTATGGAGTAAGGGGAACAAATGAAGAAGTTGAGTTAATAGCAGCATGGGAGTAGGAAAAGAATGGAAGGGTGAGACGTCTTTTGTGTATATAGTGCACTGGAATTTACTACCTTTGTTCTTCAGAACTCTTCATGCTGCTTGAGACAGTTGGTGTAATTGTCCTAGTGCACTGAAGTCAGTGCAGCTGGGACAATTTACACCAACTGGGGATCTGTCCCTATGAGGAAGTACTTTTGCCCTTGCAACTACTGCTATTTACCTCCACAATCAGAAGTCACTATCAGCTTTATTTATGTTTAGGACTTTGTAGTCTGTCTTTTGGAGCAAAGTAATTTTGTCAAATAGAAGCCTTTCTGAAATACAGTGCTAAGTGCTGTTTTGTAAAGAAGTAAAATGAAATATAGTGTATCAGTAAAGGTGACCCAACTGTGCAGTTAGCTTATATAAACATAGGGAAACAACCTACATACTCACACTTTTATATTTCTTTATCTAAGCCATCTGTTTTCTGAAGGATCTGAATGGATTGTACATATGCACTTATTGCCACTGTGAAGTAGTAGCAAAAGCTTGCTGAATTCTGGAGCTAAAACGGTTTTTGTCTCGGTAGAGTCCATTACTCTAGGAACAGCTTAATCAACATGAATACCATATTTAAGGCTTCTGTTGATTCCCAAAGCAGAGATATTATGAATGTTAATGCACTTGAGCAGAGTCCTGGCTAGTGTTAAATGGATTTTAGATGTATTAGATAATATAGCTTTAGAAGTAATGACTGAAACCAGTGCATTTGCTTTTTATGGAAAATGCATTTATACATATTCAGATTTGTAAATCATAAAATCTCTTTGCAAAAGTAATTTTATTTCCTTGATTCTTTATTACTGTTGTAGCTGGCATGACCATGCCATCATCATAATGATGTGTAGTGAAGTGAATATTGGATTTTTGTTAAATCTGCCACATTATTTCTAAAGGTGCTTGAAATAAATATTAACTCCTAGTATACTTCATCCATAAGAAATAACATGTTTGTTCTGTATTTACAGTTCTAATTTGTGTAGAATTTGTTATACTTACCAAATGGAAGAAACGGTGTTAAAGATGAGCTGCAAAGTATTTTTTAAAAGTTGATTTTGCTTCATGATATATGTTCACATCAACTGTTTGCAACATATTGTTTATTATGTGTGTGAGATCGCTCACCTAAATCCCTATAATATCTTTCTTTATTTAAATTGAACATTTTTAGAAAAAGAAACCAAAATAACAGACATAAGAATTAATTAGATTTTAAGAAACAAAATGCCATTACAGTCCATTGTAAATATTCATGTACTCAGTTTTTTAAATATGTATTATCTGATAGGCCTTATCTTGTATCTCAGGCTATATTATGATCTATATATAAATATAGGTAGACAACTTTGACATTAGTTTTATTATAGATTAATTTTTTTAAATGCATACAAAACCTCCTTTCTATGAGATTTTTACCACCCCCTCCAAATAATTTATTTAATGCACCATGCACCAAAGTAATGACAAAGCCATGTACAGCTAATCAGAACTGCCACTCTCTAGCATGGAGCATACAGACATGTCAATGAGCCTTAAATTTAAACAGTTTTAACAATAGTATACTAGCACTGAATGTAGATGGAATATAAAACATGAAAACTCATTTCCCCCCACACTTTTCAAAATGTCTCTTTCTGTAACTGAGTCTAAAATCTTCCTGTTGCTCTGACACATTTTCTTCAAAACTAGCAATGTCTCAGGGCTGTTCTACACTACTGTGGTAAAAAGATCTAACTTATGCAACTTCAGTTACATGAATAATGTAACTAAAGTAGACATTGTTAGATCCAGTTACCACAGTGGCTACGCTGCACTGTGTCGATGGGAGAGCATCTCCCATCGACTTCCCTTACACTTCTCAGGGAGGTGAAGTACACAAATCAATGGGAGAGTGCTCTTAAGTACCCTTAAGCCTCATCCTGAGAATCATTTATAAGAATCATATATTATATTAGTTGAAAAGAGAAAAATCTAGCACAATTTGGTCAGGGAAGAAAAATGGCTACTTTGACATGAACTTTCTCACTTTGAATATGATCAGAAAAAGACAAAGCAAAAAAATAATCTTTTTTCATCCAAGCACTATTACTTAGCTGTTAGCGTGTTTATTTCATCTATAACCATGGATTGGAGAAAGCGAATAAGGAAAAGTTATTTACTTGTTCCCATAATATAAGAACTAGGGGCCACCAAATGAAATTAATGGGCAGCAGGTTTAAAACAAATAAAAGGAAGTTCTTCTTCACACAGTGCAATCAACCTGTGGAACTCTTTGCCTGAGGAGGTTGTGAAGGCTAGGACTATAACAGGGTATAAAAGAGAACTAAATAAATTCATGGTTAAGTCCATTAATGGCTATTAGCCAGGATGGGTAAGGAATGGTGTCCCTAGCCTCTGTTTGTCAAAGGGTGGAGATGGATGGCAGGAGAGAGATCACTTGATCGTCACCTGTTAGGTTCACTCCCTCTGGGGCACCTGGCATTGGTCACTGTTGGTTGACAGGATACTGGGCTGGATGGACCTTATTCTTATTTTAAGGAAAATACCTCTTTTAAGAGTTCACATACTGAATCATTATAATGTAATCTCTGGACTAAGCAACATTCAAAAGTACAGTAGTTTTCTATTTCTTTGTAGGATATAGATCATATCAGGTACTCTAAGGCCCCAGTTGGTTTCTTAAATGCATGAATTATCCTATTGATTTCAGTGGGAATACTTATATATTTAAGTACTTGGAATTTAGAGCCAAGTCTCCTTGGCCTGGAGACCACAACAGCTCCATGTCCCAGCAGCTGTGGATGCCGCCACAACCTCTTGCAGCTCTCCCCAATAGCTGCTTTGGACTGCCCTTTCTAGATCTGCAGCCTGTAACTTGCCCTCTTTCTCCAGTATACATTTGTCTGTATTCTAGGGCAGTGAAGGGTGTTGGAATGTTATCAAAGGAGTTTGGCCAACCCCACCATCTCCAAGGAACAGTGCTGATGTGCACACTCCCTGGCTGAACGTGACAGATAACTTGCAAAATTCAGTACATTGCAACGAGGATCCCAGTTATTGCGAAGTATTGCTGTACATATCCTACAACTCAAGAGACTATCATAATGGCATGGAAAGATATTTTTGTGCATTAAGTAAATAATACGTTTCCTACACTTCCATAGCTGTTACTCTGTTTTGTTGTATGGAATGAAAAAAGCAAGGAAATTAAATTATATGTAAATAACATTAAGATAATGTCACAAAGCCAGGATTTCAGTACAGCACAACTGATACTTGTGTGCCTAATTGCATAGGTGTGACATTTTTTCTCTTTTATAATGGACTGATCCCACATAAATATTACTGCACCCAGCATGAGGTTAGCCTGTGGAATTCACTGTTGCAGGAGGTTAGAGTCGAATACTGTAACTGGATTTTTAAAAGAGCCAGATCATTTTATGAATAACATTTTTAATTATCCATGCTGTGATCAGGGTAATTAAATCTCATACCTCAGGACTCGTGCCTGCAGTCCTTACTCATTACACTCAATGGGAGGCTCAACTCAGTGAAGATTGCAGAATTAGGGTCTCAGCTTGTATTATATCTAGGGTTATTATTTGTACTCTGCTACTACCCAGAGACCCTGCTCAGGAGTAGGGTCCTGTCGTGGTAGGTGCTTACAAACAGAAGAGGAGTTCTCCCCCACTCCTGTGCCCATACAATATTGTACAATTGGCTAGTTGCACCATAGATGCTCTAACCATCATTTGAAGCAAAATATTTGTCATTACAAGAGGCAGAATTACAGATTTGATGGGTCAGAGGCCTGAGCCAGTAAAACAAATTCTGTATGCCCATAATTTTATATCTAGTAAAGAAATTGCTAGTTACAATAACTAGCACTTTAGTGCTTTGCAAACAGTAATGCAAACACTATTAATTCTCATAACAGCCCTTTGAAGTAGATAACTATTAGCCCTGTTTGACAAATTGGAAACCCAGGCTTTGTGATGTTACCAAGGCCACAGAAGAAAGTATCTGAGTCCAAATTAAAATTTCAGGAGTTTGTGGTTCCCAGTTCCATGCTGACGCCATTAGAACATGTCTGAAGCAGAAGTTCATTTTGTATTGGACAGCCAGAGCAAGGCATATGGTATATCAATAAAAATGTATTAAACAGTATTTAACAAATTTGCTAGAAGCAACATGGAAACATAAGCAGCAGCCTAGCTTGTGTGTGCTGATCTGCCAAAACCAAGAACAGAATAAGGTAAAAGACCCATTTCCCTGAAAGAGGAGAGACACCTTTGTTTTCAAACTGCTTTTTTTTAATGAACAAAGATCAGAACTAAGTGCTAAGTGAATAACGAAGGAAAGCAATATGTCAAATTTCAGGGTGTTGCCCACTGCTTAATCCACTTCTGGACAATATGCAAATCCTGCTTAGTAACTACCGAGTTTATGGTTTATTTACATGGAAATATAGTTTATGGCAATATAAAAGCTTTGTGTCACAATTCAATAACGTTCTTTTGTTTCTCAGAGCACGATGAATGCATCACAAACCAGCACAGCTGTGATGAAAATGCACTCTGCTTCAACACTGTGGGTGGGCACCACTGTGTCTGCAAGCCAGGTTATACAGGAAATGGTACCATGTGTAAAGGTAAATTATCAGAAACCCTGGACTGTAACATGCTTTGTCTTTGGACATGATAACATTTCTCATTTCATGGTTTACACAAATCTGTTGGTGTACCTTGAAGAGGAAACTGTAGAACATTAGCATTTAAGTCCTGATTCCATAAAGAGGATTGCATGGGCCAATATCCATTGACTTTGTCTTTTACAAAGTTCCAAGTAGTTTGAGAATTTAGCATTTATAAATTGCAAGCTCTGAAATGGTGGAGTAAATACTTCTGGTATCTATCCCAAGATAATTTTGTTTTCATACAGAGTAGTCTGTTCAAAATAACCACAGTAACCAAGAACATTCCAGCTAGGAAAACCTATTACCAAATGCAATTTATTCACCATCAATCACTTGCTATTATACCTGAATGAACTACAGATTGAATTGCATATTGTTGCGTATGTAGTGTCCTTTTGTAAGTGAAAAAAGACAGCAGTAGATGCTGACCCTGAAACCTTTACTCTCCAGGAGAAGCTGGTTGCTTACAGCCACTGTCAGACTCTGGTAAACATTGCAGATTATATTGCTAGTTTTACAAAGAAGCTGAATTTTACAGAGCCACAAAGCTGCTTTTAGACTGTCTAGTGCTGCATTTCACAGAAGTTACTGAGATGTGAGGGCATTGGGTCCCATTCTGGTGGTAGTACTATATTTCAGATAGATGCAAAGCCAAGGTGCAGGCCACCTGTAATTATCTAAGAACCTCCAGAGTCCTGGCAGAATTCCAATATTTGTATCTGGAGAAAGTGGTCCTTGAATGAATAGATGCAGCTTCACTGGCATCAGTGTGAGGCACAAATGCAAATGTGAGGACAGATTTTGGACAATAATTGGTAAAGCCAGTTTTTTAAGCGCTTTATCTCTTGGGGTGATATTACCATTTTTTATAGTTTGGATGTAATAGCTGAATACAAAGAATCAAATAGCTAATTGATTTAGTGCTCAGTTGTGTCTAATAGGCATAGACCTGTATTGGGAGGCAGTGTAGAGCCGCAAAGCCCTCAGGAGGGTTTGTGCCTCAAGGGGAGAATCCGCTGTGAAGTAGGAGGCAGTGCACAGGCTGAAATATCTCAGCATGGTGCAATCTAGACCCCTTTCTGCACCCTGCCAGCTTATCTGGCTAGTGTGGTAGAGGTAACTAAGCTTCCGCCCTGCACCTTTTGGAGTGTCTTATATCCCTAGTACGGAACAGCCTCTGAATTAGAAAAAGCTGCAGGGTTTGCATTTGTGTCTGGCTGCTGCATTGGGGGCAGCTTGGGGGGGGGGGCCTATAAACACCTGCACAGTTACTATGCACAATCTAATAGGTTCTGATACTTTCTACTTTTGCTGTTTCAGCATTTTGCAAAGATGGTTGTAGGAATGGAGGGGCCTGCATCGCTTCCAATGTCTGTGCCTGTCCACAGGGCTTCACTGGACCCAACTGTGAAACTGGTAAGATGATAACTTCATTTATTATAAAATTATCCGTATGCCAATGTCTGCGCTATTCCAAGAAAAAAAATTTTCTAGTGTACCTCCTAAAAGAGGGAGCTGCTGCTGGAAAGTACTCAGTTATGCAGTAGATAAACTCAGTGACTCACTTTTCCCATATGCCTCCCAAAAGCATGTACTGTACCAATCTGAACTAGTAGCATATTGACATCTTACACCAAGGCATGGTTGACTAGCCTACATTCTGTTGCTCCATAATTATTCACTCACTTTTCATAGCAAATAGTTTTTGGTAGCTCCCACCGTCTGCATATCCTCTGATGCGTAGAAATAAACACAAACAGTTGTTCACGACCTTATTGTCAACCTGTGATTATAGTTCAGTAACCCACCTTCCCATTCATCCTCATTTGAGGACTTTTTTTAATGAACTCAGAGTAAGACAGGATTCAGTGCTTCCAATTCTTTTACTTTCACTCACAGCCTTTCTTCTGTGCTTGACATCTCTGGGGATGACAGTACCACAAAACCTTGTTTTAAAACTTTCTTTTAAAATGTGGGTCTTTGTAAATTACACCAGTTGGGTGCTTTACCAAACAAAAGTATCTGGGATTGCTCATATTTAGCACCTTGAGCGCTTGTCAATAATTTTTCTAAATTAAAATAAATAATTTCAGCACTTTTATTGGCTACTGAATTTTTAAATGGATTCTAACAGTAAATGGCCTCGGGGCAGAAGGGAAAGCGCTTTTAGATTGATTAGCCTCGCTATGCCTACTAAAAGGACAATCTGCCACCTGTGATTGACTATTGTTGCCATTCTATATTGTCTTCAATAAATCTTCAGCATGGGGTTGAAGAGGTAGTTTTAGAAGCACTACCTCTGTTCTACTTGCAAACATTGTCCAATTTAGGAAAATACTGGCTGATCTGACTTTTATACAGAAGAGATTCTGGTCCATTTGAAAGGTGAAAAATTTGCCTGTTGTCACTGTATGTCATGGTAACTAGAATGGATACTGCTGTTCTGCACAGGAGGGACATTGTGTGAAATAGCTGCAGCCCCATTGGTTGGTATCTTTAGCTAGGAATGTCAAACATTCTTGACCGTTGCATTTGCTTTGCAGTGTTGAAAATGATGTGGGGCAAAAAATAAAAGTCTTTTTTCATGTAGCTGTTCCATGGTTTTGGTTTCACGTGTTTTTACTTGTAGTGGTTTATATGCTAAAATAATGCTTTAGATATAAAGATGGCTTATAAGATGGTGTGATATTTTTCCTTCTATAGGACATACTGTTTGCAGCATTTCAGTGTTATCAGCAAAACATACTGCACATGTGCAGTTAATGAAACACTAAAAGTGGGAGCCTCACAAGCACTTAGCCCTCCTCATTCCCCTTAAGCCAATGAGAGTTTTGAGAGCAGAGTTAGGTGAGCACTGAATGCATTTGAAAATCCTGCCCTACATTTTCTAGATATGCTTTAGCAAATGTTTAACCTGAGTTTAGTAAGATAATTATGATCCATAACTTAGGGTCAGATATAGGTGTGGTGATCTGCACACGGACCACCCCCTGAGCCATGGATCATCATGGGAGGTGGTGTAGGAGCCACTGTGGCAGCCCAGACCACTGAAAGATTTGACTTTGCAGGGAGAATCTTCTGTTGCCCAGCAGACTTCCACAAAGGGGTCACAGACTTCAGTGCTGCTAGAATGAATAACCTGGAACCCGTAGAGGTCAGTTAGAAGACTCCAAGGAGATTTGGTCACCTGGTTTGAATATTAACGCTAACAACAAGTGCAGCTGTGTATGTTGTCTGGTAGCCCAGCTGCACTTTGCACCTTTTTTCTAGCTCTGTAACAGGATCCTAATTAACTTATATGTCACTTTGAAACACAGAGGATTGGTATATTCCATCAAAGCACCAAACGGCAGAGCACTCCTATTCATAACAGGCAAGATCTGGGTGATTCAGACATAGAACTGTCATGATCCAAAAGCTCCCTAGTGAAAATCTGAGCTCCAAACAGCACACTTCTTTTGAATATAGAATACAGCTTCCAAAACTCATGTCTTGTTGGTATGAAATGATCAGGACATCCATATCACAAATAATGCATATTGGAAAGTTGTGTTCTCACTTTATCCCTCAAGGTGCAATGACACCTCCCTTACCACTATGGGTTGGCTGTGCTCTCAGATGAGGAGGAATAGGGATAGTTTTAAAGCTGCCAAGGGAAGTTTTAAATTGCACACTTCTTATTTAATTTATCTCACTTTACAATACCTATATTTAGGAAGTGCTACCCTAGGTTATCGGAGTCTTTGCAGTAAATTAAACATACTGTCACAAAAAAATTGACCACCTGTTGCTCCTCACCCCTACAACTATAAAATCGTTAACCAGAGATTAAATCAAAGCCTATATAATAACCCAGCATCCACTATCACCAGTCTTTATTGTGTCCTCCCTCCCTAGAAGCCTGGATAAATAGGTGAGTTTGTATCATGCTTCAAAAGTCAACAAATTCACACTATTTTGGACCAATGGTTTAGAGGTAAAGGGCAGAGAAACTTCTAGCAGCTCCCTCACTCTTATAGCAAGTGGGTTCCAGCTCAAACAACACATCTGATCACAGCTGCTCACTTTTTTTTGTTTTTTGTTATGGGTGGGAGTGTGCTGTTTCTGGGGAGGAAATGAAGTCCATATAACCTACTATTTGCAGAGGCATAGGAATTCTCTGAAATACTTATCCTCCCGCACCCACGTGCAGGTCAGTGAAGTCCTGACCATTATTTTAACAAGGAGCTCCCACAAAAAGCCCCTCACTGAGTCTGTGATAACCCCAGGTGCTGACTAGAGGAGGGGGAGGGAATGGAAAATGTGTTGATTTGTTTTTCCATTTGAAGCAAAACCATTTCTCACTGCTAAAAGAGGAGACAGCACCATTTAGTAAACCACCTTTATCCTTTGCTCTTGAAAAATTGATAGTATAGCACAGTGTTCAGTAGGTATAATAAGAGGGGATTTAGACATCTGTGGGAAGTCTGGGGACATCTGTGCCCAGGAAATATTTTTGAAAATACCTGACAGAATCAGACTTTTTCTTTGCAAACCCACAAAATTTTCTCATCAGAAATATTTGAGGGTCCCAGAGGTAATTCATATCTGGAAAGGATCATTTTCTAATATCTAGAGAGTGGGGTGGCTCTATCAAAGGCAGAGAAATTGCCACAACTCTCCCTTTAATTTATTGCCAGAATTTTAACAGTGGGCTCACAGGCATCCCTGAGAATTTCCTCCAATATATCAATAGTGCACACCTTCAAATTTATTACTGCACTTTTGCTGATCCCTTTTTCCTCTCACAGGCCACATCCCTTTTTTTTGGGCTTTGTGAGGATATCTCTGGACCATTTTTGTGTTGCTATGGCATCAAATCAAGTAGGAGGATTTGGTCTGTGTGCTTAGGATTTTGGCGCAGTTTTTGTAATCAACAGGATAGGAACATATAGCATTTTGGGGGAGGATTAGGTATAATTTACCATTCCGTAACTGTACCTGCATCAGACAAGAGAATCAGCCCTGTGATGTCTATTATTTATACAGTAATTAATCTTCAATAAATCAGTTCATGAAAATCTACTGAAAATAAATTAACATACAAAACAGTCATTTAAATTAAATTGTTGAGATACAGTTTAATGTGACTCCAAATTCATTACACTATATGCTGTGTGTAACAGCTCATTAAATTAAATGTAGAACCAAATTTATGATAAAGTAGCCTAAAAAGCATCCAAAGCCATGTTCAGAAGAATGCTCACTAATATCATACAATGTAGGCAGAGTTCAAGTAAATGCACTTTGTTTGACTTCTTCCCATGTGGGATTTTTATCCAAGTAAAGTGTACATAGTGTGTGGAAACTTCACGACACAAATAAAATACATTTTGTGAATACTTGGTGGTCTAGAAAATGCAAAATATAGTTGATATTTATAACTAATTTTTGTAAGCTCCCTTCTAATATCTATAGTTTGAAAGATTAAAATTCAACTCCTAGGTAATTGCTATAGATAAGATCTCTCTAGAGTTATGTGCCGCTTTCTGTACAAGCTAAATATTTAGCATGTGTGACTGTTGCTCTTTACTGCATCTTCAAATTAATTTGTTCAGGTGCATTGACCATGATAATAGAAAGATTCAGATTATTACTATTCCAAGGGGATCTTGCGAAAATCCTTTAATTCCAGTGCTCAGAGCTTTTAGGAAAATAGTTGTACCAGTACTTGGAATATAATTTGTTGTCAAAGCTACTACAAAGCCTGTTAAGTTTGCTTATATTGCTAAACCTGGCGGATTATTTTAGCACTTTTAGCATCGCAAGATAACTGTTTTGATTTAATCTTTTGTTCCTGGTGTTCAGCTAGAGGAACTACAGCCAGCCCTTGGCCAGGTAGGTCCTGAATCTAACAAATTATGACACAAATGGTAATCGAAACCTGTAGAGCACTGAACTCTTTCTGAAAGAACTGGAATGGCTGGTTGCAGAAACATTAAAGGTTCTAGGTACCAAATTGCATTAGAAACTCGCAATAAACTTTTCCAATGTCATATTTAGAACTCATGACATTTTAGAAAAACAGTTTTCTTTGGAAATTTCTCAAAATGAAATTTATTTTACTAGCTAAACTGATTAAGACTACCTTTTCATGAGAAAATGCAAATAAAAGTCAACCACCAGTAATGAACCTGCATTCTTGGTGAACCCCGACACACTGCGTGGCCAAATTGATGATGTAAGGGTTTGAGATTATTATTATTGTTGTTATGTGTTTGTCTTACAGTAGTGTTTAGGCACTAGCTGAGAACACAGCCTCTTTGTGCTAGGTACTCTACAAACAGACTAGGGGACAGCCCCTGACCCAAAGAATTTACAGTCCAAGTAGACAAGACAGATGTGGGATGTGGCAAGAAGTGTAATGCACAAGCGCACGAACAGAGTGATGGTTTGCAAATAGTACGTTAGTGCCACGATTTTTTGGTTGTGTTTATTAAATCCTTTGAGCTAAGCAGATGGACGAAGGGAGGGCTGGGGTTGGAGTGAACAGCCAATCAGCACAGGGGATGGAATGTTTAAAATGAAAACTGAAGCAGTCTGATTACACCATCAGTGTTCCTTAGTCCCTGCTTGAATTACAGCTGCTCTGCTAGCTTCAGCCTCTGGTTGGCTGCTCCCTGTAGCCTCTTTCCCCAAGGTCATAAGGCTGGAGGGGGAGGGAAAGGGAAAGAATGCATGGGTCCTAGTGCCCCCTGAGGGAAGTCCCCCATCTGCAGTTCTTGGTCTGAGGGGAGTGGGGTAATATTTTAATAGCATCAAAGGTCCAATTTAAATGCAGCCTCTTTTTAGGGATCTCAAGTCGAGCACCAAAAATCACTAGTCACTTTTTAAAATCTTGGCCTGTGGGTCTAATTGCGCCCTCTGATGAATCTAAAAACAAACAACAAACAATGTTATTGGTCTGGTTTAAATGTCAAATGATCATTTCAATCTGAATTTTCTTTTTTTAAATTTAAGCTGTTTTAAACTTTTAACATCGCTTTCAGTATTTCAGAATACATTTCCATGCCCAGAATTGACTGCAGTCAATGGAAACTTTGACAAGTACGAAAAATGAATATGATATCACCCAGCGTTTGTGGTTGAATGTCCTTTATTTTACATTCAATTTTAAAAAGAATCCCTAAATAATAAACCTCCTAGTAATTGCTTACATTGCTATAGTGACCCTCTAGTAGAGACCTCTGAGGGCCAAGTGGCCTCATGGTTACTATACCCCATTTCCAGTCTCTTGCCTCCAAAGTGGAAGGGCATCAAGTCCAGTTTCTAACCCTTATGCATGGCTTATCCTCACCTCAGGGTTTCACTGTCCTTACCCTTCCCTTACTGGAGCAAGGCACTGAAAATGAGATTTATGCCCCTCTTGCAACAAGGGCAGTTGGTAGGGGATCCCGGGCTCTGTGAGAGACAACAATGTAGGGGAACAATGAGGCTTCTTTGGTACCCTTGTTCAGCAGCCCTCAGGGTAGGTCCCTCTTCCTCTTCAGCCTCCTCCCTTCTGAGCTGATTGACTCCGTTTTAAGCTTTCTCTCCACCTGGACCATGCACTGCAGGCCTGGAGGGGCAAGGCTTTCTGGGCCCAGTGTTTTCCTTTAACCCCTTCCATCCCAGTGTGAGGTTTGTAGAACCCACCACAGTTCCTCAGAACAGAGAACAGATAGGACTATTGTGTAAAATACAAATGTTTCTTTTGCTGAAACTGCTGGGATACAGAGCCCATATAACTGAGGAGTACAGCATACGGGGCATAGTATCACCACATGTCTGCCTAAATCCTGCCCTGATATATGGAGTGAAATAGATTGCTGACTACACTACAGTTGGGCCTTCTTAAAGCTGGTCACTTTGTATGTAACTTACTGGTTCAATACAACAGAATAACTTCCTTGGAGCTATCATGGTCTCTCCATTCAGTGTATGTAAGAGGCCTACTCAGTCTCTATAAATATTCTGTATGAAAAACCATTGGAAAAGTTCATTTAAATGAAAGTGCAGTAAGGAAAGCAGATAGTGTACAGTTATGTGCATGCACACTCATGGGACAGTACAGAGCCATCAGGTTTAAGTCTTCCGTTGAAGATAATGAGTAATTTCAATTTGAAATGAATAGTATTATGTCTCATAGATTTTTAAGGTCAGAAGAGAACATCATGATCATCTAGTCTGACCTCCTGCACATTGGAGGCCACAGAACCTCACCCACCCACTCCTGTAACAGACCCTAACCTCTGGCTGAGTTACTGAAGTCCTTATATCATGACTTAAAGATGTCAAGTTACAGGGAATGCCCTGCACAATTTTTTAAAACAGTTTGGTGTCTGAGAGGGTCTTTTAAATTACTCACATCTAATTTCTCTTTTGCTCTCTTATAATTCAAGAATAATTGTGCAATTTAAAAAATATCTGTATAAATATTTTTGATGACATTAGTAGGTTTTAGTAGATGTCAGTGTGCAAGAAGTTCCCCTTCAGGCTCTGCCAGTATATTGATCAGACACAAGATAACCTGGCTATTCGGAGTCTGTATCTCTTAATAGTTGGAGTCTTCAAATCATTCCAAATGGTGACATGACTAATGGGATGTATATGACAGATTTGGCAATATCCTAGACAAACTTTTTTGCATTAAGAATCTTAGCAGTTCATTCTATTACAAAAATTAATGCTTATATATTATTGCGGGATTATACATAAAATCTGTAGGGAGGAGACCTGGCTAATGTAAACCTTGAGAAGTGTTCTGAGCTACAAAGAACTATTTGAAACAATGTGAACTTTTAAAGTTAAGTGAGTTTCCTAGGAAATCTGTAGGGGGAATATATGCAAATATAACTCCTCTGATTATGCAAAAATCCAGCCTTTGAAGCTAGGCCCTGGGGAAAGACCCATTGTCTATGAATTACTTATTCCCAGATCAAAGACCCAGGTTCTAGAAAGAGGAACTACATTTTTCATGACTGTGCTTGTTCTGAACCAGGATGGTTATGAACTTGTAACCACACTTATAAAACCTCTAGTGGGGTTTGAAGGATTGTTCACCTGCCAGAGCCCTTGTGGGAGCTGGGCTGATCTCTGGTAATTGTATTAGCATGCATGTTCTTTCATTGTTTTTAATGTTATCTTTTTGCAGTGCTTCTGCTTTAAGAATAAATGTGCTTATATAGAAAAAGCTATGTGGTAACTTAACTATGGGTAATTACGCTGTTATTAGCCTTTGAGAAGAAAAGCGAACCAGGCCTGCTGAACCAAGTCTGACTTGCTGACTTCACAGAATAGGCTACCTGGAATTATGTCCATCAGGGTGGATAGAGACTCATGTCTCTGCCCAAGAAAAGTGAGGGCGAACTGTGACAATGTGGACAAACATTTGGGGGGAATAGATTGAAATCACAAAATTCATCTTTACTGGTGACATTATCTACATTTCATGTTGATGGAGGTAAAAGCTACTGAGTGCATCTACTGTGCTGGGTTAGGGTGTAAAGAGCCTAACAACAGTGACCCAGATCCTGAGCTATCTTAGTTTATATCAGTTGAGGATTGGTCCCAATATTTTTTCAGATTTAATACAAATTTAACAATGGGTTGGAGTTGTAAGTTTCCATAATACCATAATCATAGAATCATAGAATATCAGGGTTGGAAGGGACCTCAGGAGGTCATCTAGTCCAACCCCCTGCTCAAAGTAAAACCAATTCCCAACCAAATCATCCCAGCCAGGGCTTTGTCAAGCTTGACCTTAAAAACCTCTAAAGAAGGAGACTCCACCACCTCCCTAGGTAACCCATTCCAGTGCTTCACCAACCTCCTAGTGAAAAAGTTTTTCCTAATATCCAACCTAAACCTCCCCCACTGCAATTTGAGACCATTACTCCTTGTTCTGTCATCGGGTACCACTGAGAACAGTCTAGATTCATCCTCTTTGGAACCCCCTTTCAGGTAGTTGAAAGCAGCTATCAAACCCCCCTCATTCTTCTGCAGACTAAACAATCCCAGTTCCCTCAGCCTCTCCTCATAGCTTATGTGCTCCAGCGCCCTAATCATTTTTGCTGCCCTCCGCTGGATTCTTTCCCATTTTTCCACATCCTTCTTGTAGTGTGGGGCCCAAAACTGGACACAGTACTCCAGATGAGGCCTCACCAATGTCAAACAGGGGAATGATCACGTCCCTCGATCTGCTGGTAATGCCCTTACTTATAGAGGCTAAAATGCCGTTAGGCTTCTTGGCAACAAGAGCACGCTGTTGACTCATATCCAGCTTCTTGTCCACTGTAACCCCTAGGTCCTTTTCTGCAGAACTGCTTCCTAGCCATTCAGCCCCTATTCTGTAACAGTGAATGGGATTCTTCTGTCCTAAGTGCAGGACTCTGCACTTGTCCTTATTGAACCTCATCAGGTTTCTTTTGGCCCAGTCCTGTAATTTGTCTAGGTCCCTCTATATCCTATCCCTACCCTCCAGCGTATCTACCACTCCTCCCAGTTTAGTGTCATCTGCAACTTGCTGAGAGTGCAGTCCACGCCATTCTCCAGATCATTAATGAAGATATTGAACAAAACCGGCCCCAGGACCAACCCTTGGGGCACTCCGCTTGAAACCGGCTGCCAACTAGACATGGAGCCATTGATCGCTACCCGTTGAGCCCAACGATCCAGCCAGCTTTCTGTCCACCTTATTGTCCATTCATCCATCCCATACTTCTTTAACTTGCTGGCAAGAATACTGTGGGAGACCGTGTCAAAAGCTTTGCTAAAGTCAAGAAATAACACATCCACTGCTTTTCCCTCATCCACAGACCCAGTTATCTCCTCATAGCAGGCAATTAGGTTAGTCAGGCATGACTTTCCCTTGGTGAATCCATGTTGACTGTTCCTGGTCACTTTCCTCTCCTTTAAGTGCTTCAGAATTGATTCCTTGAGGACCTGCTCCATGATTTTTCCAGGGACTGAGTTGAGGCTGACTGGCCTGTAGTTTCCCAGAGTCTCCTTCTTCCCTTTTCTAAAGATTGGCACTACATTAGCCTTTTTCCAGTCTTCTGGGACCTCCCCCAATCACCATGAGTTTTCAAAGATAATGGCCAATGGCTCTGCAATCATATCCACCAACTCCTTTAGCACCCTCAGATGCAGTGCATCCGGCCCCATGGACTTGTGCTCGCCCAGCTTTTCTAAATAGTCCCGAATCACTTCTTTGTGTGTTTGCCATAAACAGATGGTTAAGGGTTAATGTCTCTGTTACCTGTAAAGGGTTAACTAGCTCAGTAAACCTGGAACACCTGACCAGAGGACCAATCAGGAGACAAGATACTTTCAAATCTCAGTGGAGTGAAGCCTTTGTTTGTGCTTTTGGGGTTTTTCTTTGTTCTCTCTGGGTTCTGAGAGGGACCAGACATGTATACAGACTCTCCAATTTTCTGAAACAGCCTCTTCTGTTCAATTTAGTAAGTACCAGTTAGAAAGGCAGTTTAGTCTTTTGATTGTTTTCTTTATTTGCAAGTGTGTATTTTGCTGGAAGGATTGTATCTCTGTTTGCTGCAACTTGTATTTGTGCTGGGGGGGAGGATTCTCTCTAGTGTCTATAAGCTGAAAGACCCTGTAACATTTTCCATCTTGATTTTACAGAGACAATTTTTACTTTTTTCCTTTCTTTTATTAAAAGCTTTTCTTTTTAAGAACCTGATTGATTTTTTTTATTCTGGTGTAAGACCCAAGGGGAGGGGGTCTGCACTCACCAGGGAATTGGTGGGGGAAAGGAGAGAAGGGGGGAGGAAAAGCCTGATTTCTCTCTGTGTTAGGATCACTGTCTCTCTCTCAGGGAGACTCTGGGAGGGGGAGAGAAGGGGGCGGAAGATGAATTTCCTCTCTGTTTTAAGATTCAAGGAGTTGAATCACAGGGATTTCCCAGTGTTACCCAGGGAGGGGAGAATCTGGGAGGAAGAAAGGAGGGGGGAATGGTTTATTTCCCTTGTTGTGAGACCGAAGGGGTTTTGGGTCTTGGGGTCCCCAGGGAAGGTTTTAGGGGCCAGAAAGTGTCCCAAAACACTATATTTTTGGGTGGTGGCAGCTCTGTCATTTCTAAGCTAGTAATTAAGCTTAGAGGGGTTCGTGCAGGTACCCCATCTTTTGGACGCTAAGGTTCAGAGTGGGGAATCATACCTTGACAGTGTTATGGTGAAATTAGAATTCAGAAAAAGGAGTGTGAATTCCCTCTTACTTGCACTAATATTACACCACTGTAATTCCACTGACTTCAGAAAACTGGTCAGAAACCTTCAGATCCTCATGTAAGGTAGAAATGTTAAATTTGGCATTCTGATATCCTGCCCATCTTGCCTTATGTAGCACCAGGGGAGTGTGAGGTGTTGGCAGGGCCCTCAAGCCTTCTTTACACTTGGGGAGGGCTTTCATTCAGTTTCTTCTTCTTGGCTGTACTCCAGTTCAAGAAAGTAGTTTTAGGAAATAATGAATACATACCTCTGAATGTCTGTTCAGGGCACTTTTAATACTCTTAGGTTGCTTTATTCAGAATTGCTTTAGTCCCTCTGTATATCAGCAGTTAACATCTATCATGTCTTAACCATTTTATAATTATCTGTTGTTGTGACTTGGTTAATTAACTTGGTTTTTGGCATGTAATATATGCAAAAACATTCAGTGTAATACAAGGTGACCAGCTATCCCAGCAGGAGCAGGACAAACCCAGACTGTGCAATGTCACGTCCTAGACACCAGGTAAGGTCTGCCAAAATCTTATTTGGCTGATCTAGAATGGAGAATGCAAAGTAACTTTAAATCCTCTGCTTTCTCTCTTGCTCCCAGGGCATTATATTTTGCAAAAAACAACAAGGTCTGGAGCTATTTTCTGCATAGCCTTGTGTCCAGTGGGCAGCTTCTATTTATATGGGATGCTTGCTGAGGGAACAGTCACTGCAAAGTGCAACAGAAAAGTAAGGGCCTGATCTTGTGAGGGATTGGGCACCTTCAACTCCCAAACAGATCAAACAGAGATGAGCGTTCTCAACGTTATACCAGTTGAGGCTCTTAGAGCATTAAGAGTTACTCAGGGTTGTATGGGGTTCTTTTTTATTTATTTATTTTATAAAGTTCTGACCACGGCTGGTGAGCTCAAGATTCATGTCTGAAGCAACCAGTTTTTACTTTTTTTTAACATTAAATCTCTCCAATCTGTTTCAGAATCTGTAGCAAAAATTAAAGACAAAAACCAAATTGCTGTCTGTCAATCTTTTCTAATGTTTCAGAAACATCTGTTCATCTTGTATTAGTTTTTTTCCCCTTTTCTTAAAATCAAATATCTATTGCATCTTCTGTTTTACTTCTTATCAAACCTGGAAAAAAGTAATCTCCCCCCTCCCTCAGTCTCTGGAAAAACTGGGCCTAGATCCCAGTTGGTATAATTGATGTAGCTCCACTGAAGTCAGCGATGCTATGCTCGCTTACACTAGCTGAGAGTGTGGCCAGTTGTAACTGTGCTAAACTCACCACTGATGCCTCCTGCTGGTCATTCTGGGAATTAGCTCAGTCTTTTCACAGGGCGCCCTCCTCTGGTGGTTTCTGCTGCTGTCACTTATGCTCTGGACCTGCCTCACCTCAAGGATTCCAGCATCCTGCTCAGCATACAACCCTCTGGCTGTGCCCAATTCCATTTCCCCCCACCCTTTCCGGGAGAAATGCAGTCCTCTGTCCAGCCACTTGCCACCATGGCCGACTGCAGCCCAAGTTTTTAGCCACTTGCCTTAGTGACAAACTGCAGCCCTTCACTGGCCACTCCAGTCTGCCCACTACTCCCTGACCCAGGGACCCTCTAGGCAGCAGTCACACACTGCAACTCCTTCAACCCCCACCATCTGTTTCCCTGGGCCAGTTCCCCGGAGCCCTAGCACCTTCTCTGCCCCTGTATCAGGGCTTCAGTCCTTCAGACAGTCAGGCTGGAGCTCCTGCTCGCTCCCCTGACCCGGCCCAGCACTGCTCTGTCCAGGGTGCTGGTGGTTCCCTTAGCCCTTCAGGGACCCAGTCCCTTCCCCCTGGACTCCCAAGAGGGAAATGCCCCCTCTGCCCTGCCGCTCTCTTTATATATGGGCCTGCTCTGCCTTAATTGCTGCTCGTTGTAGTCCCTCTCTGATTGGCTGCCTGCTGTCCCGCCTCCCCTTTTAACCCTGTCTCCACCAGTGTGGGGCGGACACCTCATCACACCCATAATCTTTAGATATTATCCCTCTGTTTCTCCAAATTATTTTTGATTAAGAAATAAATTGCAATAAGAGCTGTTCTCCTAAAAAAAGTATTGTATGACTTAATGTGGTTTAACGAGAACTCAACTATCAGTGTCTGTCAGGATCATATTGATATTTTTAACCAGCAGTAAGATAAACTGGGACCCAAAAAACATGTGCTGCAAACAGCTCAACATTTTAGAATTTTTCTGTAGCTCAGGACTTGGGTGAGCAGGATTTCTATTAAGCTAGAGTCTGGGTGAAGGAGCAGTAACATTCAGTTCAACATGTTCAGAGCTTTACTCCCATAAATCACCTTCCTTTTTAGTATTCAAGACAAATGGATGCCCAGTTCCGCACGCATAAAGATAAAACAGGTGACCATTAATGTCTGCACCCTTCATCAAATAAGAAATATACCAAGATTTAATAAAAGTCAAACTAGGGTCAATTACAATGGATGCTTTGTGATATAAGGATATCCAGTGCAATGCATTTTTCTAAGCCATTTAACTGTACAAAAAACATCCTAAAATTTCCTGTCTGCAAAGTCACCCTGTGGAGCACTTAGCAGACTACTGAGCAGTGTGGAAACAAATTCTGCAGCCTCTATTCAGGCAAAACTTCCATTAACTGCAGGCTAAGTACTCCCCTCTATTCAAATATAGAGGAGCAAACACTGGTAGAAATCAGGGAGAGGCTTCTCCCCTTTCCCAAGATAAATGGAAGCTAACAGGTTGGGAGGGTTACAGAATAGGTGGAGCTTAAGAGCTAACTCTCCTATAGGTGTACTCCTCCTCTAACCTGCATGGGAGTTAATGATGCTATGATTCAAGTAAAGAGGAAGGGTTGGGACCAGGTGCAGAAATATGAAACAGTGGCAACAAAACTTCTGAGTAGAGCTGTCTGGAAAGTGGCATTTCACTCCTGCAAATAATTTAAAGTTTTTGAAAAAGAAATTTGCCCCAAATCAGGACAAAGAGTTAACAATTCAAATTTCTCATGGGAGGAAAAAATATTTAAAAACTGTACATATCGATGGGTTTCTGTTGAACTCTTCCTTATTGGTCTCAGTCACATATGATCTGGGTGCTGAATTCTTTTTCTTTGCAACAGCTGCAGTTATCCATTCTATTACAAATGTATTCTGGCACTAGTTTCCAAGCCAAGCTCACCTCTCACTCCCAGTGAATTCAGGAAATCCTCTCCAGGAATTAAAACGTGAGAGACTTGCTGTGCATTGCTTCCAGTGACTCTCCTCTCAATTGTTCCCCCACCGAGTGTTTCACAACTGGGCATACTTTGACCTTAAAAAGGGTCTGCAGGATTTAGACCATAGACTAGCTCCAGGACTTGTGGCACTTGGTCCTGGTAGTCTAACAGTAACATAAAATCTGAAGAGGTTTGTCACTTTAAGGAACAATAATACTGCATATCCCACATTACAGATGAAATTTAGTAGACAGTTAAAAAATTGGCTGAGTTGTCAGTGTAAGGCACAGTACTGTCAAACTTCAGCTGACTGACTGACAGCAAAAGTAGCAATTGTCCATTAGATTTACAGTTACTTTCATATTTACTAACAGGAAATTGTAAAAAAAGATTGTCAGTCACAGAAATTGTTACAGAAAGTTCTTTTAGCTTCTGGAAAATGAGACTTTCTTGCAATGAATGCTAGATTTGAACAAAGTTTTGAGTCCTAGCAAAGCCCACAGAAATATAGATATATGCATTCTGCAGACACTATAGAAATCTTACATACAAGGTTTGTAGCTTATGCATACATGAATAATGAAATTCAACGTACAGGTGTAAACAAATGCTCTCTTGTGCAGAATGTAGTCTATAAAGCTATGTTATAGTCTAAAGTTATTTGCATATGCTGGTACTACTTCAACCACATCTCAAAGTACTCTTTAAAGGAAATTTCCGGTAGAATACAATGATATTGTACAGGAAATCCTCTGCTTTAAATTCTTCTTTACAGAAAAAAAAATTACAATCTTACGGTTGTGATTTCCACTATACAAAAAGAAATACAAAACCTAAATTGGTACTGATCAGCACAACTTCTTTACATTTTCCAGATTAGATCTGGTTTAAATAAGATTAACTGAGGATGAAGAAAACTCCTGAAGTTTGCAAAAGAGTAGTATGGAATGGCCTACGAACTCATCAGATATCTGGAGTTTTCAGAAAACACAGAGCTATGATTTCTTGATTACTTTGGCCTCAAATTTACAATCCGTACCAAGCCTGTTCTAGCATAACCTTCTGCTATGATTCCCTCTCTTCTTTGGCGACCATTTTAATTGCACTTGCATTTCAGTTTCCATCAATAGTATATGGACATGCTTCTCCACCACATAATAGCAATGCAGTCATCCAAATGTACAGTAATAAAACTTACATTTCCCATTCCAAATAACGTAGCACCTCTTTCTTGTGCTTTAGACAATCTAGCAGTAGGTAATGTAATAAAGTTTGTGTCTGGATTACAGTAATCTTCTCTGTGTGGGATTTAAGATATTAAATTAAATTCCAAAATGTAACTGTATAATTTCTGAATAATGCTATTTTGTCCCATAAATTAAACATTTTAGATAAGCCAAATTAATTCATCAAACTTCAAGCAACTCTGAGTTTCCAAGAGTCACGTGTTGCCTACAAAACCCAATACTACTATCTATCATTTTTCAGCCATAGAGCTCATATAATTTTACAAAGGTTTGTAAGCATTGTTATCCACATTTTACAGTGTAGGAAATGAGGCATAGGGAAGCTGAGTGAACACCAAGAGTCAGATGGGAAGTCAGGGGCAGACAGTCAAGCAGAATATATAGCCTTCTGACTTCCATTCCCGTACTCTAGCTACTGGACCATGCTTAGTACTACTGAAAAGAGATGTGCTATTATTTTAAAACATATTCTAAATGGAATTGCTATCAACTAGTCATATTGCAAGAGAATTTATCTCTTTGTAGAAGTTTTTGAAAGTACTGATAAACCAATTCTAAAATAGCTAATGAATAAAACTGCAAAAAAAGTCTTCCATGCTAATCAGCAAATTAGCTATGAGATAAGCAAATGGGAAAGCTATACTTCTATGAATTAGCTAGTTTCTGGTTGGCTGTAGTGTCCTGTGAGAGGCTAGACTAATCGCTGTCATCATCTGTATTTTCTCTCAATAAGAAGAGAAACAACAGCTGTTGACTTTAGACCCTTTGAAAGCAAATGAAATTTTCTAAAGTGGCCTCAGTGAACTTGATTACAGCTGCCATCTTGGATTCTCTCCATGTGAAAGCAGAGGGAAACAAGCTACAGTTTTAGAAGCTTTAAAGACTTTGTATTGTGCAGCAGAAATGTCTGGTACAGTTAAAAAATAAACGTTTGTATTCATCTTCATCCACCATCAGTACTGACCATTGTAGAAACAGAAAGAATTTTTTTCTAGTAATGTACTTAAGTAATTCCTGAAACTATTTTCAAATTTTGTTTGTGCTTCTTGTGTAAAGTTTCTCCAATAACATAGTTCGCCTTCAGTTTTGTAATGTGTTGGGTGTGTGTATATGTGTGTGGATGTTTGGTCAGTTTCATATGTTTTCTTTGCTTCCTTCCTTATTCTTTTTCTCTGATGCAACATGGTCTAGGGACTAGATGATACAAACGCTTCAGTTCTATTCCTGGCTCTACAACAAGCTAGAGCAAGTGACACAATCGATCTGTGAATGTTCCTCTTTTGTACAATGAAGGATAATAATGCATGCCTGCTATGCAAGAAGTTGTGAGGATTGGTTATTTAACATTTGCACAGTGCTTGGAAAATAGAAAGCACCATATGCATTTTAAGAGTTATTATTTTCTTTATTAATCGCCTTTAATTCCCCAATTTTCTGTTCTCGAGGGATTGAAAGATCCATTTACCAGTGCCAGGTGGAAAACTTTCTCTGATGTGTGTGTGTATGTGAGGGGGAGGAGTGTCTTTGCCTTCACTTTTTGCAGAATTTAAGCTTAATTTAAGATTCCATTACTTAAAGTTGCAAAGATAAAATTCAAAATATGGACCAAATATAGACAAATACAGTGTCCTCTTCCTGAGTGTGTAAACATACAACCTTGTAGTGAGGCGGCCTGGCTCCCAGCCACCCCAGAGGAGGAAGAGCCCAGCTGGAGGCCGGACTGGGTGGAGCTAAAGAGCTCTGAGCCACCCCGCAAAGGGTCAGGCGCCGACCCGGAACTCTAAAGGCCGGCCCTCAGAGCTCAGTCAGAGGCCAGCAGCTGGAGCGAGCAGACGTCCCTCAGGGAGCTCAGGACTGGGACACTCCTGCGGCCCGGGGTAGCCGCCCAGAGTGGCCCAAGCTCCCCCGCGCCTTCTACCTGGAAGAGCCGCCGGAGCTACCCTGGGCCGACTTCTCGGAGGAGTTGCCAGACCTACCACCCAGCCCCGGCCGTGACGAACCCATGCACCTGGACCCTGCAGAGGACGACCCCAGGATCCAGGTAGGCCCCAAGGGGGAGTCTGGAAGTGGCCCGGGGGCAGCCGACCCTAGTCTGGCTGCAGCCAAACTAGAGCCAATGTCAGTGTGTTGCGGCCAGGATCCCCACTGACACAGCAGCAGGCTGCCTGCCGTTGTTAGAGCCCCGGGCTGGGACACAGAGGAGTGAGTGAGCCTGCGTCCCCCCTGCCACCCCACTCACGGGTGGCAATCTCCCCCTCGCCCGATGCTCAGGCGTAGGAGCTTGGGCTTAATAGACTGAACTGCTGGCTCAGCCCCGCCTGAGGGTCTGAGCCCTGACTTGTTGTTTGCTGCCCTGCCCTGACCTAGGGCTTGGGCTTATAGACTGAACTGTTTGCTCAGCCCCTGCCTGAGGGTCTGAGCCTTGACTTGTTGTTTGCTGCCCCGCCCTGAGCTAGGGCCTGGGCCTATAGACTAAACTGTTTGCTCAGCCCCGCCTGAGGGTCTGAGCCCCGACCAGTTGTTTGCTGCCCCGCCCTGAGCTAGGGCCTGGGTTTATATACTGACCTACATGGCTCAGCCTCTGCCTGAGGGTCTGAGCTCTGAACTGTTTGCTGCCCCGCCCTGACCTAGGGCCGGGGCTTGAATACTAAACTGCTGGCTCAGCCCCTGCCTGAGGGTCTGAGCCCCTGAACTGTTGTTTGCTGCCCCGCCCTGACCTAGGGCCTGGGCGTAATAAACCGAACTGCAGGCTCAGCCCTGCCTGAGGGTCAGAGCCCCTGACCTGTCGTTTGTTGCCCCAGGTAGTGGGGCTGCCTGGCTCCCAGCCGCCCCAGAGAGGAGCGAATCCCAACAGCGCACGCGTACAAACCTCCATAAAGAATATTTCTTGATTTTAGTGGTGGGAATACAGTAAGTCAGTGCCTCCTTGTTCATACATTTGAATATTAAATGGAGTGATATAATTTAAATAAGCATTTAATTAGTCATTTATGAGAAATTTCATAAATTATTGATTTTCTAGTGTTGGTCTTTTCCAAATTTCTCTAAGCCTCCAGTGTCTCTGATAGTTATAAACCTTTGTCTTCATAGAGTTGTAATATAAACCTCTTGGCACCCACTTTTGCAAGTCTTGGCAAAGTTAGGCTACGAAATCCTTATTTATGAACCTAAATAAGGACCAAAGATCTTGCAAAGTCTTGCACATATGTTTTACTTTACGCACACAAATAGTCCCTTTGACTTCAGCAGGACCACTTGTATGCCGAAAGCTAATCCGTCACATAAATCTTTGCAGGACTGGGACCACAGTAACCTGATTTTCAAAAGTTAAGAGTACACCTTAGCTCTTATTGAGGTCATTTATTTTAGAGCCTAACTAAGGGATCTGGAACCTAACTTTAGACAACCTTTTTTTAAATCCTTGCCCATCTAATCTTTCACTGACCAATAAGTGGTAAATATAGTAGGACAATTGTTATTGTAGTATTACTGCTATTAGTGATGTCTGACCATTTTTATCTGGGTTAAAAACTGTTTGCTGCTGTTTGAAGGCACGGAAAATTCTATGGAATTCTGCAGGAATCTCTTTTGCAACCCAAATGCAAAAGAAAGAGAATGAGATCACAGGAACTTAGAAATTGCCATACAGATCAGAGCAGTGTTCCATCTACTTCAGTATCCTGTCTCTGACAATGGACATTTATGGAATAACTTTAGACCCCATTACTTAGTGTTTGGCTTAGGTCCTGAAGCATAAGCATCATATATATATAGTATCATTATCTGTAGAAATGTCTAATCATTTCTTGAATCCTGCTAAGATCTTGGGCTAAATGATATGCTGGGGAGATCCAGAGTACTAAGATCATTGCCAAGGAGGACGTCAGTAACATTTCAAAACTGGGGGAGGCAAAAGTAGCCTGTCCCAAATATACTATGTGTATTTCTATATTTTTCAAAATGGGGACTGAGGATGAGGAAAAACAAACTGACAGAGGGGCTATAGCACAGGGCTGAAATGGGGGCATTCCACTTCCATGTGCATAAAGGATAATGAAACTGAGAATCTTACTCTCAGAAAGAGCATATATGGATGAACCATGATTCCTTTAGGCATGAACCATACTTACTTCATCTCCTCTGTCTCTTCCTGTAGCATGGCCTGCACTGCTCGCTTTTATTTGAGTCTTTTTTTCTCTCCAGTTTTTCTCTTTGAGTTACACTTTGACTGACTTCTATATTTTTTCTCTGCTTTCTTCAGAATATTTGTGAAATAACAAAAGGCTTTTTTCTACTCCAAGGCTGAAAATACTAGAAAGCCACATTTTATCCAGGTTTACTTTTTTAGGAGAGTAGGGGAGAAGAGGGGAAGTGTTTTGTTTGTCTTGAGCCAGTTTATACTCTCTCGAGTCAGAGATCAGAAAAAGTATTTTTTAGGTAAAAATGTCTGAGGAGAAAGAAAGTTCTAATATTTTATTTAAATATTCCTTTCGGGGATGTTTTGAAGTATCCAAGTACTTATTTATTATTTTGTTCTGGGAAATCGTATGATTTGTTTATTAAAAGAAATAAAAGCAAACATTTGAATTATTAGGGTCTTAAAATGGAGTATGGCATAATAGAACATGTGCAATGAAGCTGGACAGTATTATAATAGAATTTCTTGCCATATATAAAGGAAATAAGGAATGACCTTCATAACTCATTTGAATCCCTTTCTTTTATGAATTATGAAACATTCTACTGTTAGTGGAAATAAGGTCTATAATGCCTCCCATCCTTACATCTTTTTTTTCTCTCTTGTTGTCATTATGTGGGTATCTATATGCACCAAATATATTCCTAAGGCTTCAGTCTCCAGTTGAAATTGATATTTATTATTTGCCACTAAAAACCTGCCAAAATTAATTTGCAAACTTGTATTTTTAGGAGTAAGCCAAGAAAAACAAAATAGTACAATATGTTCACACCTTTTCTATAGTTCATCATTTTTGTGCCAGGTCTAGTTGATTTCACACTAAAGAATAGCTGTGCAGGCTGAGGGTCCAGAATATGTCGACTGTTTAGGAAATGCTGATTTACTGAATTCTGTAAACATGTTTAAAAATTCTCAGTTTTTAATCAAATACTTTCTGCCTGGTGGTGTTGGCAGCAAAAAAAGCTGGATTCAAATATCCAGAAGTTCCTCTTAAAATTAACAAACAGTACTGGCTTGAGCACCCACCCAGAAACTTGATGTAACCCTCTTTTGACCTAAGAGTTCAGCCAAACTTAAAGTTTGGGGCCCTTCGGGTTCTTTCTGTTAGGAGGAGAAATGGACAACGATGGAGTCAGGTATCTGATGCAATCCCATGCATTGACAAAGAATGTACAAAATCCTGTTTCCCTAAACACAGGAGGAATCAAACCACAGGATTTAGTTTCTTTGTTTGCAGCTCCAAAGTCCTTTCAGCAAGCATGCGGCTCAAAAGCGCTTTCTCTATGCTTTTCTCAGGGCTCGTCTCTCAGTGCTTATTCAGGCTGTGACTGGCTATCTGCTCTATCTCCGTGTGTGTTTCAATCTGAGTCTCCTGTTGCTCTCTCTCACACACATACACACTTCTACAAAAACAATACTCAGCCAAGCCCCTTTCTCATACAGTTCAAATTCCTGAGAGGTCTCACATGAGTCAGTGATTGGGGTGGAGGCTGCTATTGTTTCATAAAGAAGCTTAACTGTTTCTTAAAGCTATCTTAAGTGAAAGGCTGCACCCACATCAGATTCAATGATGTTTCAACCAGTCACCAACACGAGAAAATTTAAACACCTTCCCTGGTTCCCTTAACAGGCAGTACTTGCCCTTTCACAAGCCATGAGTCTGTATATAAAACAAGGAAAGGTTTATTGAACAGGAAAACACAACAACAATATATCAACAATGTTTTATGCAACGAATAAAACACCCACCCCCACACTGTCTTTGCCAGTAGTCCTTCACCTCAGTTTCCCTCACCTGCTTGTGTGAACATCCAATGAGTAAATATCCCTTTCACACACCATTTTCTCCTTTTCCCCTTGGCTGCATCCCACTTGTGGTTTGTTGTTAGTAGTTAATGAAGTCCTAGAGTCTGGTAGTGCACTTGGCCAGGGCCAAACATTAAAGGTGGAAGTGCTGCCTGGTTTCCATGAAGAGATACCTTATGCCTGTTGCCGCAATGCCTTCTTTGTACCAGGCCCAGTCCAGACATGCCACAACCTAACCCAGTTTTGGTAGTGCTGGGAAGAAAGGCACTTACTAGAGTTCACGCAGCCCAATTTTTGCACAGTGGAAGAAGGAGGTTGCATGTCATATATGATCCTCCAGCAGAGACCTTGCCACAAGGGATTCATTCCTAGCCAAAAGTAGGAGTTCTCTTCTCTTTTTCTGTCCAAGTTCCATTACCTAGTGATGCAAGACTAAGGCTTTGGTTAGAGTGACTCCTCACTCAGGGCCTATTAAGCACAGTTTTGTTACCCTTTTGTCACACAGTAAGGATAATAACATTTCATTATCCCTACACTCAGAGCGTAAATGTATTTTAACTAAAATATTTGCACTGAGATGGCAGGAAACAAACATGCAAATAAAATCTGGCTCATTCTGTCTCTTCCTCTGGTTCACCTATAGATGGTGGCAGAAAGCGTCTTCCCTGTAGAGATTCAGACCATAGGTTTACATCCGTGTCACTCAAGTGGACATCTCAATATTCATTAATAATGTCAATGGGACTATGTAAGTGAGTAAATGCTTGCCAGCATGAGGACCATTCCACAATTGGGCTCTATTGGAACACGCACATTAACTTCAGTCACACCCCTTGACACCTTGGCATTGCCACTCAGTGTTTCCTTTCATGGAGAAATGTGGACAAGTATCTGAAGTGGGATTAGCAAGGAAAGCTATCTTAGTGAGGTCATAACATGTAGGAATAAAGTGAGAAAGGCTAAAAGCCAAGTAGAGTTGAACCTTGCAAAGGGAATTAAAACCAATAGTAAAAGGTTCTATAGCCATATAAATAAGAAGAAAACAAAGAAAGAAGAAGTGGGACTGCTACACACTGAGGATGGAAAGGAGGTTAAGGATAACCTAGGCATGGCCCAATATCTAAATAAGTACTTTGCCTCAGTCTTTAATAAGGCTAACGGGGAGCTTAGGGGTAATGGAAGGATGACAAACGGGAATGAGGATATGGAGGTGGATATTACCATATCTGAGGTAGAAGCCATACTTGAACAGCTTAATGGGACAAAATCGGAGGGCCCGGACAATCTTCATCCGAGAATATTAAAGGAACTGGCGCATGAAATTGCAAGCCCGTTAGCGAGAATTTTTAATGAATCAGTAAACTCAGGGGTTGTACCGTACGACTGGAGAATTGCTAACGTAGTTCCTATCTTTAAGAAAGGGAGAAAGAGTGATCCGAGTAACTATAGGCCTGTTAGTTTGTCATCTGTAGTATGTAAGGTCTTGGAAAAAATTTTGAAGGAGAAAGTAGTTAAGAACATTGAGGTCAATGGCAACTGGGACAAAGTACAACATGGTTTTACTAAAGGTAGATCATGCCAAACCAACCTGATCTCCTTCTTTGAGAAGGTGACAGACTATTTAGACAAAGGAAATGCAGTAGACCTAATTTACCTAGATTTCAGTAAGGCATTTGACACGGTTCCACATGCGGAATTATTAGTCAAATTGGAAAAGATGGGGATCAATATGAGAATTGAAAGGTGGATAAGGAACTGGTTAAAGGGGAGACTACAACAGGTCATACTGAAGGGTGAACTGTCAGGCTGGAAGGAGGTTACTAGTGGAGTTTCTCAAGGATCGGTTCTGGGACCAATTTTATTTAACCTTTTTATTACCGACCTTGGCACAAAAAGCGGGAATGTGCTAATAAAGTTCGCGGATGACACAAAGCTGGGGGGTATTGCTAACATGGAGAAGGACCGGGATATCATACAGGAAGATTTGGACGACCTTGTAAACTGGAGTAATAGTAATAGGATGAAATTTAATAGTGAAAAGTGCAAGGTCATGCACTTAGGGATTAATAATAAGAACTTTAGATATAGATTGGGGACGCATCAGTTGGAAGCAACAGAGGAGGAGAAGGACCTTGGGGTATTGGTAGATCACAGGATGACTATGAGCCGCCAATGTGATATGGCCGTGAAAAAAGCTAATGCGGTTTTAGGATGCATTAGGCGAGGTATTTCCAGCAAAAGTAAGGAGGTATTAGTACCGTTATATAAGGCGCTGGTGAGACCCCACCTGGAATACTGTGTGCAGTTCTGGTCTCCAATGTTTAGGAAGGATGAATTCAAACTGGAACAGGTTCAGAGACGGGCTACTAGGATGATCCGAGGAATGGAAAACCTGTCATATGAAAGGAGACTCAAAGAGCTTGGCTTGTTTAGTCTAGCCAAAAGAAGGCTGAGGGGGGATATGCCTGCTCTTTATAAATACATCAGAGGGTTAATATTAGGGAGGGAGAGGAATTATTTAAGCTTAGTACCAATGTAGATACAAGAACGAATGGGTATAAACTGGACACTAGGAAGTTTAGACTTGAAATTAGACGAAGGTTTCTAACTATTAGAGGAGTGAAGTTCTGGAACAGCCTTCCAAGGAGAGTAGTGGGGGCAAAAGACATATCTGGCTTTAAGATTAAGCTTGATAAGTTTATGGAAGGGATGGTATGATGGGAGAGCCTAATTTTGGCAATTGATCTTTGATTATCAGCAGATAAGTATGCCCAGTGGTTGGTGATGGGATGTTGGATGGGATGGGATCTGAGTTACTGCAGAGAATTCTTTCCTGAGTGCTGGCTGGTGAGTCTTGCCCACATGCTCAGGGTTTAGCTGATCGCCATATTTGGGGTCAGGAAGGAATTTTCCTCCAGGGCTGACTGGCAGAGGCCCTGGAGGTTTTTTGCCTTCCCCTGCAGCGTGGGGCATGGGTCACTTGCTGGTGGATTCTCTGCAGCTTGAGGTCTTCAGACCACAATTTGAAGACTTCAATAACTCAGGCATAGGTTAGGGGTTTGTTATAGAAGTGGATGGGTAGGGTTCTGTGGCCTGCTTTGTGCAGGGGGTCAGACTAGATGATCACATTGGTCCCTTCTGACCCTAGAATCAAAAAGAAAAAAAAAGTGCTTCAAAAGGATCTGAAACTTCTGCCTTGCATTCCTAGAGCTTGAACTAAAGGCTATTGGAGTTGATGGAAAGACTCAAAAGCTTCAGTGGGGTTTGGCCCTACTATTGGAAGCAAGATTTCTAGCATGTGCCACTGTATGCTGTAGCCCTAATTTAACCTGAAATTTTTGGGATCAAGCATATTGTATAAAAACCGAGGGACACATGCCTGATCCACACATGGAATTCCCATTCTTTTCAATAAGGGCTCTGCTATGTGGATTGAAGACAGAGGATAGCCCTTTTGAAACAAGACTCAGACTGTAGCTTGCAAAATGAAATCCTTTGTGATTGGACATAATGTACCTATACAAGTTCTTTAGGCTTCAGTTCCCAACAGCCACTAATTGACAGCATTTTAAGAAAGTACTGCAAGTAAATTTGTCCTCTTACTGACATATGCAAATGAAGCAATATAAATTCCAAAGACAAGTTTGTAGTCCAAAAATGGCTATTTCCGTATACTTTGAAAGGGAAAATGTTTTTTTCCTCTCAGGAAAATCGTTTACTTTTGTTTTTGAGGAAAGGTTAAGAGTGAAGCAGAAGCATGCAATTATTTTTGAAGATTAGTTGCTGCATTACAGAATATACACAAACTGAAAGCAAAACTGTATCTTAATCAACATCTAAAAATAGAACCTCAGTACTTTCAATTAGTCTAACTCTTTAATGGGCACTGCCGTAACCAATTTCACAGATCCTAGTGGAAAAAATATATTACCTGATTTTTTTTAACAATTCAAGCATGCACCCAATTCATCATGCCTAATTAGGGGTTCTGAATTATCATCTTCAATTGTTACAAGTGTCATGTCCTTTGATGGTATTGGCTGCATAATGAGAAACTGTCATAGTCTCAGTTGTCTGTGAGTCTGTGATTGATCAATTTTTGACAACAAAGAAATGTTAACGGGGCTGCATGGTGAAGCAGTAACTGGAAAAATCCCTTTCGGAACGTTTCTATCTAATTTTGGATGCTGCCACTGCCACACATGAAATAACAACACGATTGAATTTCTTTTTGCTGGCATTTAGCAGGACCGATGGGAGTGTGCAGAAATCAATGGGGGATCAGGAGTCTGGAAAATTACACACTTGAAGAATTAATGGACTATAATTCTGTATTACATCCTCAATCACATTTTGCTTCTTTTTCATTAATGGAACTAAATTAGTTTTCCTTGGACAAGGTGCTTTAAAAATGCAATCATGCTCGTGCTAGGGTACAAAAACTAACCTGTTTTAAGAATAAGTTTATTCTTTCATGCAACATGACAGTAGGAAATTTATGGTGAAGAACAAACCTACAGTATTAATTCAGCCTGTTGAAGTAGATTTGAAAATTACATTTGTATTCTTTTCTCTAACTAATTTCCTACTCCTTGGGCTAGATTATGGCTTTAAGATGACTCAACCAGAATTTTTACTGGAGCTCTTGAGAGGATACACATAAGCAGCAATTTCACCACTCTTTCAAGGAGTTCAAGGTGCACTTCCTCCAGCACTGGCCCAGTTCCCCAGTGTGGTGCGGGGGAGGGGCCATAGCACTACTTTCAATCCTTTCTTTCAACTCTTCTTTTACTGGGCTAGTACCTGTCGTGCTATACTGAAGAGTGTTCAGGGGGTTGTGCTGAGCTATGGGGCAAGGTGAGAATGCATAACTCTTTTTTCTCTTCTTCTGTATACCACAGGGCAGCCATAATCTGATCCTTTATATTTAAAAAGAAAATAAAGAAACTTTCAGTGCACTGTGGAAGTCCACATATAGTAACACTCAAGAAAATCCTGTGGTTCAGTGGAACCTTTGATTTGAGATCCCATGCGGTGAATGAAATTCTGATCATACTCAGAATGTGATGTCAGATCTTTTAACATTCGTAGCAAACTGGATAGACAGTATAAGATTCCAGAAGAAAACAGACTGTCGAATTTTTAATAACTAAGAAGGGAAGTTATTTTGGGTACAAGCAGCAGCATTAGAAGAAAAGAGCTGATTGACTTTTATAAAACAAATTTGAAAGGCATTCAGAATAACTTTGGTTTTCTTCTAAAACTGAAATCTTCCTGACTTAGGTCAGCTACCTCAGCTCTGTAGTCTTCTGTTTTTCACCCCTCTGTATGATGTTTATATTCTAACAATATGTAGCAGTGGTTTAACAGGATGGAAATCCCAAAGGCTGATACCGTGTTTTAAAAGAGATAGTTGCTGTATATCGAACTAGTTTCAGGCTGTTTAGTTTCCCACTGGGGCCAGAGATCCAAGCCAGATCTCACATCATAGGTCCAGTTGAACAGCAGGGTCTCTTCAAGTATTAGAACTCTGTTGTCACATGAAAACAGCAAAAACAATTTTCTATTTTTAAATATAAAAGATGGTGAATTAGAACTTACTGCAGAGAAAATGAAACATTTCCCCAGGTACTCTAAAAGATTGAGTTAATACAGCAGGTATACTATTCAATGGATTTCAAGTGCATTGAACACTGCATGGGACAAAGTCCTTTCCTTATTGCACTCACTGTTTTCTGAGTCTTGACGAGCCAAACAAGTTGTCAAACAAGCCTAAGATGGGTATTGTGTTTTCCATGTAGAACTTGCTATCTGCTGTGAGCACCCTCACTGTCCTTTGCTTCCTCTGCAGAAAAGCCACCTTTTTAAGTGGATTGATGTATCTATGGGCTGTTAGTATTTGGGTGAGCCAAAGGACACTGGAAGGCAACGACCATTTCAGATTCACCATCTACTATTTAAAAATATCTCTAGAGTTGCTGTATCTCCTTATTCTGCCGTGATCTGTTTTGAAATGATTTCCCTTTTCAGTGTCTTCACCAGATGAACCTCATTTACAGTACTGTATGTTAGTGACTGGGGACTATGTGGCTCTGGGAGTTAGCATTGGGGTGGAAAGACTTTCACCTCTGAGTTGCTATTTCATGTTTAGCCGAGGTCAATAGTGACTAAAAGTTATTAGCACCTATTGGCTGTTCATCAGCTCATGTGAAACATTTAGTAGTGTCTGTCCAGCTACCAGTGGACTGGTTACTGTGTTTCTGCTAATTGGCAGTGTCCACTGACAGCCTAAGAATGTAGGTTATTGTGCTCTCCTTCCCTGGAAAAATGTAGAGAATGAAAAAAAATTAAGTTGAAATACCCTGCAAATATCTGAGATATTTTCTCCTTCAGGGAAAAGCATTGCCAGACCTTGTTGTTGTTTACAAATGGAAGAATTTTAGGGCTGAATTCTGCTCTGTTACACCTGTATAACCCCGTTGATGTCTGTGTGTGTCCCTGAGAGCAGAATTTGTGCTTAATGTTAAATATGAATAACTCCACTAAATAGGGGCCTGATCCAGCAACCATTGAAGTAAGAGGAATGCAAAGATGGTGTAAATCCATCTTTGCTCTCCTCTGCCCACATCCTATGTTAAGCATAGATTGACCAGACAAGAGGCTTATAGTTGAATGAAAGAATTAACCTGCTTTTAAAAAGGCAATTTGATTCCTCTGTGAGTCTTCAAAGGCTGTTATATAGGGACATTCTCTAATGATATTCATCAGGTTCCCAGCTACTCCATTTCCTTTACTGCAGCAATAGTATGCGGTACTAATCGATAATTTGCAAAGGATTGTATTTTACTTAGATTTGATCAGTTATCAACATAGTCTATTACATTCCAGCTCTCCAGGAAGCAGAGTTTTCTTAGTCTTCTCAAAAGCAAGGGATACAGTGGAGAAGAGTTACAGCAGGCTATCACCACAGTTCAGGAAACAAGTGCTTATGAAGCATAAATATAGATGATTTAGAAGATGCAAGGGGTTTTTTTATGGTTAAGGAAGTTAGATGTATGTGGTACATAATTCCAAAATGCCAGGCATAGTAGCTACCTGTGTATTTTATTAGAATAGCTTCAGTTTGCAAGACTTTGGAAGCATTTTTTCATCCAACTACTTTAAGGGAGTGCAGAAATGAATTGTTTGGCTCATTTTAGTTTTTAAAATCACAGGTAGGTTTCATTTGGATTTTTTAAACAAAATAGTGTTTGGGGGCTGTCATAAACAGATAGCTAAGGGTTAATGTCTCTTTCACCTGAAGCACCTGACCAGAGGACCAATCAGGAAACCGGATTTTTCAACTTTGGGTGGAGGGAATTGAGTGTCTAAGTCTTTGTTTTCTGGCTGCCTGCTTTCTCTGAGCTTTGGAGAAGTAGTTCTACTTTCTAGTCTTCTGTTTCTAAGTGTAAGGACAAAGAGATCAGATAGTAAGTTATATGGTTTCTTTTCTTTGGTATTTGCATGAATATAAGTGCTGGAGTGCTTTGATTTGTATTCTTTTTGAATAAGGCTGTTTATTCAATATTCTTTTAAGCAATTGACCCTGTGTTGTATCATCTTAATACAGAGAGAACATTTGTACTTATTTTTCTTTCTTTTTATATAAAGCTTTCTTTTAAGACCTGTGGGAGTTTTTCTTTACTTCAGGGAAATTGAGTCTGTACTCACCAGGGAATTGGTGGGAGGAAGGAATCGGGGAAATCTGTGTGTTGGATTGCTAGCCTGATTTTTGCATTCCCTCTGGGGGAATAGGAAAGTACTTTTTGTTTCCAGGATTGGGAACAGAGAGGGAGATTCACTCTGTTTGGGTTCACAGAGCTTGTGTCTGTGTATCTCTCCAGGAGCACCTGGAGGGGGGAAGGGAAAAAGGATTATTTCCCTTTGTTGTGAGACTCAAGGGATTTGGGTCTTGGGGTCCCCAGGGAAGGTTTTTCAGGGGGACCAGAGTGCCCCAAAACACTCTAATTTTTTGGGTGGTGGCAGCAAGTACCAGGTCCAAGCTGGTAGCTAAGCTTGTAGGTTTTCATGCTAACCCCCATATTTTGGACGCTAAGGTCCAGATCTGGGACTAAGGTTATTACATGAGTGGCAGCCGGTGGGATGATATAGACAGAATCCAGAAGCCAGTGGAAATATTTTATTTTTCTCTTCTCTGCTAAGGGCTTTTTAGCAGAGAGAAACAGTTGGTTTTAAAAGGGAACCAGAGAGAATTTTTTTTTTCTGCTCTCTCTGGCAGTTTGTGGCTTGCATGTTAAGGGTCTTTTGTCATGCAATAGCCCTCCCATTAGGAGGCAAGTACCAGCACTTATAGGCATGCAAATAAAGTGGTTTTTCTGGTTTCCCTTCATTGAACATTAGCTAGAGAGAGAAAAGGAAAATTAGCTAAAGGCACTGTTGCTAGGCAGACTTCAGGAGGCAACAGAGAACCTGCAGTTCAGAAGATAAACACCGGAGGGCACCCCAACACAAGAAAACAGGAACCATGACTTCTAAGGCAAAAATTGAGGCCGAAGAACAAATCAAAGAAGCTGAACACAGGCGACAACTGGAAATAAAACAAAAAGAGATGGAGATGAAAGAAAGAGAAGAACAGATCAAAGAGGCAGCCTACCAAAGAGAACAGGCAGCCAAAGAGGCAGCCAAGGAGGCAGCACACAAAAGAAAACTAGAAGAAGAAGAGGTGGCCTACCGAAGGAAACAAGCAGAAGAAGAGTTGGCCCACCGCCGAGAAATGGAAAAGCACCAAAAAGAAATGGAAAAACAACAAAAAGAGAATGAAGAGAAGGAAAAACAGAGAAAACATGAACTGGAGTTGGCAAAAGCTGGGCTGCATGTGCCAGCCAACCCTAACAACCCGGTGCCAATTATTGCTCCACAGCACAGGAAATTTCCCACCTACAAGGCAGGTGATGACACCGAGGCCTTCTTGGAAAATTTTGAAAGAGCCTGTCTTGGGTACAGCATTCCCGAAGACCAATACATGGTAGAATTGAGGTCACAGCTCAGTGGACCTTTAGCAGAGGTGGCAGCTGAAATGCCTAAGCACCAAATGAATGACTATAAACTTTTTCTAACGAAGGCCAGATACAGGATGGGGATAACCCCAGATCATGCCCGTCGGCGCTTCAGAACCCAAAAGTGGAAACCAGAGGTGTCATTTCCCAAACACGCCTACTACATTGCAAAAAACTATGAGGCCTGGCTAACAGGAAACAACATTCAAACCTTGGAAGAACTGAACCTCCTCATACAAATGGAGCAGTTCTTGGATGGTGTTCCTGAAGACATCACGCGGTACATACAAGATGGAAACCCCAAGAATATCGCTGAGGCGGGGGAGATTGGAGCCAAATGGATGGAACTGGCAGAAAGCAAGAAAGCTACTGTCACGGGGAACGATTACCCCAGGGGGCACACAGACCATAAACCCTACAACCGAGGACAGCCAAAGACCCCACATACCACCCAAGTAAAGCCACAGATACCCTACCCTTCAACCTCACCAGTCTCCAGTAACTCACCTCGGCCCAGTGACCCATCAGATGGAAGATGCTTTAAGTGTAATGAACTGGGACATATCAAGGCCAAGTGTCCCAAGAACACCATGCGAGTGCAATTCATTACACCACCATCACACCAAAGATCCCCAGGCCCGGATGCCTCTCAAATACCCTTGGAGCGAAGGGAAAATTTGAGAGTGGGCGGAAAGAAGGTTACTGCGTGGAGAGACACGGGGGCACAAGTGTCAGCTATCCACCAATCCTTCGTTGACCCCAAATTCATCAACCCAAAGGCCAAAGTTACAATTTACCCCTTCATGTCACAAGCTGTAGACTTGCCTACAGCTCAACTGCCTGTCCAGTACAAAGGCTGGTCAGGAATGTGGACTTTTGCAGTCTATGACAATTATCCTATCCCCATGCTACTGGGGGAAGACTTGGCCAACCAGGTGAGGCGGGCCAAGAGAGTGGGAATGGTTACACGTAGCCGAACCAGGCAAGCTTCCAGACCCATTCCTGATCCTGAGCCGTCCACAGAGGCCCCGTCTGTGTTACCAGAGACCCAGACAGAGGTAGTGGACCCGGATTCCATGCCTAACACTAAAACAGCCACAGCATCTCCAGTCCCAGGCCCGGAACTGGAACAGCAACCAGCACCAGCAAGTGCAACCCCATCTTCAAACTCAACGCCAGAGGGCGCCAGCGAGCCAGAACTGGCAGAAGCAAAAGACAACCATACCCAAAAGGCTCAGCCAGAGCCTGAAATACCCTCAGGTGCACCAGCGGAGAGCGGTTCACCAGCAACGGAAACAACCCCATCACCTACATTGCTTCCAGAGGGACCAAGCCCAAGTCCACAGTCTGAGGAAGAACTGGTGACCCCAGCCTCAAGGGAACAGTTCCAGACTGAGCAGGAAGCGGATGACAGCCTTCAGAAAGCTTGGGCGGCGGCACGGAGCACCCCACCGCCTCTCAGCTCTTCAAATCGATCCCGGTTTGTTATAGACCAAGGACTTTTATACAAGGAAATTCTTTCTGGTGGACACCGGGAAGAATGGCAGCTGCAAAAACAGTTGGTGGTTCCAACTAAGTACCGAGGGAAGCTCTTAAGCTTAGCCCATGATCATCCCAGTGGCCATGCTGGGGTGAACAGAACCAAGGACCGGTTGGGGAAGTCCTTCCACTGGGAGGGGATGGGCAAGGACGTTGCCAAGTATGTCCGGTCTTGTGAGGTATGCCAAAGAGTGGGAAAGCCTCAAGACCAGGTCAAGGCCCCTCTCCAGCCACTCCCCATAATTTAGGTCCCATTTCAGCGAGTAGCTGTGGATATTCTGGGCCCTTTCCCAAAAAAGACGCCCAGAGGAAAGCAGTACGTACTGACTTTAGTGGACTTTGCTACCCGATGGCCAGAAGCAGTCGCTCTAGGCAACACCAGGGCTAACACTGTGTGCCTGGCCCTAACAGACATCTTTGCCAGGGTAGGTTGGCCCTCTGACATCCTTACAGATTCAGGGTCTAATTTCCTGGCAGGGACCATGGAAAAACTGTGGGAAACTCATGGGGTGAATCACTTGGTTGCCACCCCGTACCACCATCAAACCAATGGCCTGGTGGAAAGGTTCAATGGAACTTTGGGGGCCATGATACGAAAATTCATCAACGAATTCTCCAATAATTGGGACCTAGTGTTGCAGCAGTTGCTGTTTGCCTACAGGGCTGTACCACATCCCAGTTTAGGGTTTTCACCATTTGAACTTGTGTATGGTCACGAGGTTAAGGGGCCATTACAGTTGGTGAAGCAGCAATGGGAGGGGTTTACGCCTTCCCCAGGAACTAACATTCTGGACTTTGTAAGCAACCTACAAAGCACCCTCCGACACTCTTTAGCCCTTGCTAGAGAGAACCTAAAGGATGCTCAAGAAGAGCAAAAGGCCTGGTATGACAGACATGCCAGAGATCGGTCCTTCAAGGTAGGAGACCAGGTTATGGTCTTGAAGGCGCAACAGGCCCATAAGATGGAAGCATCATGGGAAGGGCCATTCACGGTCCAAGAGCGCCTGGGAGCTGTAAACTACCTCATAGCATTTCCCAATTCCTCACTAAAGCCTAAAGTGTACCATGTTAATTCTCTCAAGCCTTTCTATTCCAGAGACTTACAGGTTTGTCAGTTTACAGTCCAGGGAGAGGATGCTGAGTGGCCTGACGGTGTCTACTACGACGGGAAAAAAGACGGTGGCGTGGAAGAGGTGAACCTCTCAACCACCCTGGAACGTCTGCAGCGGCAACAAATCAAGGAGCTGTGCACTAGCTTCGCCCCATTGTTCTCAGCCACCCCAGGACGGACTGAACGGGCATACCACTCCATTGATACAGGTAATGCTCACCCAATCAGAACCCCACCTTACCGAGTGTCTCCTCATGCCCAAGCTGCTATAGAACGGGAGATCCAGAACATGCTACAGATGGGTATAATCCGCCCATCTACCTGTGCATGGGCATCTCCAGTGGTTCTGGTACCCAAACCAGATGGGGAAATACGCTTTTGCGTGGACTACCGTAAGCTAAATGCTGTAACTCGTCCGGACAACTATCCAATGCCACGTACCGATGAGCTATTGGAAAAGTTGGGACGTGCCCAGTTCATCTCTACAATAGACTTAACCAAGGGGTACTGGCAAGTACCGCTAGATGAACCTGCCAAGGAGAGGTCAGCATTCGTCACCCATGCGGGGGTGTATGAATTCAATGTCCTTCCTTTCGGCCTTCGTAATGCACCCGCCACCTTCCAAAGGCTGGTAGATGGTCTACTAGCTGGACTGGGAGAATTTGCAGTTGCCTACCTCGATGATGTGGCCATTTTTTCTGACTCCTGGCCCGAACACCTACTACACCTGGAAAAGGTCTTTGAGCGCATCAGGCAGGCAGGACTAACTGTTAAGGCCAAAAAGTGTCAAATAGGCCAAAACAGAGTGACTTACCTGGGGCACCAGGTGGGTCGAGGAACCATAAACCCCCTACAGGCCAAGGTGGATGCTATCCAAAAGTGGCCTGTCCCAAGGTCAAAGAAACAGGTCCAATCCTTCTTAGGCTTGGCCGGATACTACAGGCGATTTGTACCACACTACAGCCAAATCGCTGCCCCACTGACCGACCTGACCAAAAAGACCCAGCCAAATGCAGTTAAGTGGACTGATGAGTGTCAAAAGGCCTTTACCCAACTTAAGGCAACGCTCATGTCTGACCCTGTGCTCAGGGCCCCGGACTTTGACAAGCCATTCCTAGTAACCACGGATGCATCTGAGCGTGGTATAGGAGCAGTGCTCATGCAGGAAGCAACAGATCACAACTTCCATCCTGTCGTGTTTCTCAGTAAGAAACTGTCTGAGAGGGAAAGTCACTGGTCAGTCAGTGAAAAGGAATGCTATGCCATTGTGTACGCCCTGGAAAAGCTACGCCCATATGTTTGGGGACGGCGGTTCCAACTACAAACTGACCATGCTGCACTAAAGTGGCTTCACACTGCCAAGGGGAACAACAAGAAACTTCTTCGTTGGAGTTTAGCTCTCCAAGATTTTGATTTTGAAATTCAACACATCACAGGAGCTTCTAATAAAGTTGCTGATGCACTCTCCCGTGAGAGTTTCCCAGAATTCAGTAGTTAAAAAGTGTTCTTAAAATGTAGAAGTCTGTTAGTTATATACTTAGGAGTATATGTAAAGGTGTATGTGTTGTATTAATCTGTTTATTTTCAAGTTCTAGAAGGAAATCGCCGCCAGTGAGCTTCCCCACTGTCTGCAATTTGGGGGGCGTGTCATAAACAGATAGCTAAGGGTTAATGTCTCTTTCACCTGAAGCACCTGACCAGAGGACCAATCAGGAAACCGGATTTTTCAACTTTGGGTGGAGGGAATTGAGTGTCTAAGTCTTTGTTTTCTGGCTGCCTGCTTTCTCTGAGCTTTGGAGAAGTAGTTCTACTTTCTAGTCTTCTGTTTCTAAGTGTAAGGACAAAGAGATCAGATAGTAAGTTATATGGTTTCTTTTCTTTGGTATTTGCATGAATATAAGTGCTGGAGTGCTTTGATTTGTATTCTTTTTGAATAAGGCTGTTTATTCAATATTCTTTTAAGCAATTGACCCTGTGTTGTATCATCTTAATACAGAGAGAACATTTGTACTTATTTTTCTTTCTTTTTATATAAAGCTTTCTTTTAAGACCTGTGGGAGTTTTTCTTTACTTCAGGGAAATTGAGTCTGTACTCACCAGGGAATTGGTGGGAGGAAGGAATCGGGGAAATCTGTGTGTTGGATTGCTAGCCTGATTTTTGCATTCCCTCTGGGGGAATAGGAAAGCACTTTTTGTTTCCAGGATTGGGAACAGAGAGGGAGATTCACTCTGTTTGGGTTCACAGAGCTTGTGTCTGTGTATCTCTCCAGGAGCACCTGGAGGGGGGAAGGGAAAAAGGATTATTTCCCTTTCCCCCTCCAGGTGCTCCTGGAGAGATACACAGACACAAGCTCTGTGAACCCAAACAGAGTGAATCTCCCTCTCTGTTCCCAATCCTGGAAACAAAAAGTACTTTCCTATTCCCCCAGAGGGAATGCAAAAATCAGGCTAGCAATCCAACACACAAAGGTTATTACAGGGGCAAATTGCCACATTTTGTGACAATAGAGCCAATGTGGTGCTGCTTCATGGGGGCTGAGTATTTAGGAAGCACGGGCAAAGCCTTCACCCCCCCACACACACATTTTGCTGAATCCGGCTGCACTAGAGCTCCATGTCCTGGGGGCAGGGGAGTGATGGCTTTCAGAAGAGCAGGAATTTCAGTGGCAGATGTGTCACTGTGCAGATCCCACTGACATAGATGCTGGAACTAGAGGTGCTGGGGGTGCTACCGCACCCCCTGGCTTGAAGAGGCTTCCATTATATACAGGGTTTACAGTTTAGTTCAATGGCTTTCAGCACCCTCACTATACAAATAGCTCCAGCACCCCTGCCCATTGAGCTGGACTGCAGCAGGAGCAGGGGCTGCTGCAGCCTTGGACTACAGTAGCAGCTGTGGGCTTTGTGGTTGCTCCTAGCCTGAGGATGAAGATTGCTTTCACCAGCTGCCACATAATTCCACACATAAAGCCTGACAGGATGGAGGATTTGGTACATGTTGTGCTATGTATCTGACAAAGGAAAAAAATATAGGGTGAAATCCCAGCTCCGTGTAAGTCAATGGGAGTTTTGCCATTGATTTCAATGAGGCCAGGATTTCAGCCATAGGCCCACATAGCCAAAGGGTGTGTGTACTATATGTTGTGTATTCTAAATGCTGTCTTCTCCCACTAGGGTTGCCAACCATCTGGGATTGGCCTGGAGTGTCCAGGAATTGAAGATTAATCTTTAATTAAAGATTATGTCATGTGGTGAAATCTCCAGGAATACAGCCAACCAAAACTGGCAACCCTATCTCCCACACATGTTGGGTTGTAGATTTTTCTCTTTAAGCCAGCCCCTCACTCCATGATTTCGCATGCCACCATCCAAACATTTTGTTGACCAAAGTGAAAGACATGGAATTAAATATTCTTTAAAATGTCTCAGTGATTATACAAGGAACTCCTCAAAACAAAACCAACAGTCTCTTCAGCATAGACACAAGAGGAATTTGTCTGCCTTGTTAGAATAAGAAACAATTTGATCATTCCTGCTAAAATAAATTGGTTCTGAGCAGCACTTTTACTTGTCTATTTTGTCTACCTGCCCTCAGATGTCACCAACCCCCTCTGAACAAAGCACATGCCAAGCATAGCCCTTCATTGCATTATACCATTCTTTGTAAGTGGGATTTTTTAAAATAAAAGTAGTAGTATAATGTCTATTTTGGTAACCTCCTTATATAAGTAGCATTCATTTTTCGTATGCCTATCCAGTACAGCATAAAACAGGAGCTCATTAGAGCTGTTAATGCTGCACAAAGCCCACTGATCTACCATAGCCACTGGCCAGGCAAAACTTTTCAATCAGTTCTTCTTTTGTCAAGTCATACCTCTCAGTGAGCAGCTGCAAGAGGATTCATCGGAGAACATTTCACTATGGGAGAGAGAAAAATTACTTCTGGCTGCTTTTTCTTTTCTAAGAAAATCATGTTAGTTGTAGATCCTTTCACAGCCGTTCCTGAGCCATCTTTTGCCAATTTGAAAATAGAAATCCTTTTATCCAAATGTCAAGAAGAATTTCTGTGAAATAAGCAGTTCAACTCTTCTGAATGCTTTCCTTCCACATTTTCTACTTGTTTCGCAGAGTTGTGGTGGTTGTATTTTGTCCTGCTGCAGAGAGACTATTGTATTATTGTAACTAATGTTTAAAATTTTTAGTTTCTTAGGAACTGGTTTCATACTTAAAGAAATCTATGTTTTAAAAACCACCAGAAGACACATTGGAATTTTTTTCCATAGAAGGTTAGCTGTAGGGAGGAAATTTGGGGTGTCTTTTGTTTGCTGCAAAACATCTATGATTCTATGATTTAAAGGATAACGGATTGTTCAACACTGATGCAGGCATTGGTTACAATGAAATGATTTGAAGGCAAACAATCAGTCAAGAATATGACATCTCCTAAAGACCAACAGAGTGCTTCTAGCAGTACATTTCATGTTAGGGTTTCATACATAACTCCTCTCAACATCTCGTGTTCAGCCATAAGGAAACTGGAAGAATGTATTTTGTTGCTTATTGACACCTGTAAAAGCATTTTGTCCCAAGTAATATTTTTTGTGATATAGGTTTTGTCAGTTAGTTTGCAAATAAATACAGAATAGCTACTTTGGTTGTCAATTTACGAAACTGACATGTCATTCAAGGCTTGTTTTTCCTGAATAATCAGTAAGTGAGCTTATCAAGATGCATAAAATGCGTGCCTGCAATGCTGTATGCATAATTAGAAAGCATACAGATCCAAAAATAAATTGTTCTGAAGAGAGGAACACAGGCCTCTTTTAATTCATCTGTGTTACTTTGACCTAAATAACCCTCTTTCCTCCCCATCATCCCCAATAAGTAAATTCGACTTTTCAATGGAAGAAATGTGCCATCAAGTCATTTTCATGCATGTTATTTAAAGCAGCTATAAAGATTTACGTCAAGTCAGAACAACAACTCTATACCCCCTCCACCTTTTAGACTACCCACTTCATTGATTCTGTGGGGTTTGCACCTTCAGCCCACCCCAACAAGCTGTCATGTATTGAACATATGATCCCCAGCCTTTAGCACAATGACTTAGATCTTGTCTACACTACAGGAAAAGGTCAGTCTAAGCTACGCAATAGCGTAACTCAAGCTGATATGGCTTAGATCTACTTGCTGTGGGGTTCACACTACGCGATATAGACAGGAGATGCTTTCCCGTCGTCTCTCCTTACTTTTCTCGATCTGGAGGAGTACTGGAGTTGACGGGAGAGCGATCTGCAGTCGATTTAGTGGGTCTTCACTACACCTGCTATATCAACTGCTGATGCATCGATCCCCTCTCGTTGATCCCCTGGTAAATGTAGACAAGCCCTTAGATCATGTAGTGGCAAGCAAGCTGGCTCTCAAACTGCACATTCCCCAGTGAAACGGGAAGTTCCAAGGTTTCAGTCTTTTCTTTTCTTTTTTTTTATGATCTGCCAATATCTGAGTGAACACCAGTGGCATAAGGCAGGGACTACAAATCAGCTTTTTCTCACCTAAACAACAGAATTCTCATTGATCTTTCTCTGATCTCTTGAAATCTCCTGTAGTTTTGCTGTCTTCTGACTCCTCACTATAAAGAAGCTTTGTATTGGTTGAGAGCTAGACAAACTGAACAGCTGAAAGTTGTAAAGAATTGTCTTTTTTTAGTTCTATGGCAGGGCTTATTGTATTAGTGTCTTAGGACAGCAGTTCTCAACCTGGAGTCTGGGGCCTCCTGGGGGCTGCAAGCAGGGCCAACGTTAGACTCACTGTGGCCCAGGCAGAAAACCGAATCCCAAGCCCTGCTGCCCGGGGCTGAAGCTGAATCCCAAGCAACTTAGTATTTTGGGGGCTCCTGTGGTATGGGGCCCTGGGCAATTGCTCCGCTGCCTACCCCCTAATGTTGGCCTCAGCTTTTAATTTACTGAGAAACAGTTATTGTGGCACAGATGGGCCATAGAATTTTTATAACATGTTGGAAGGGGGCCTTAAAGAAAAAGGATAAGAACCCCTGTCTTGGGATATGCTCAGAGTTGAATGTTCTGGTTTTTGAACCAGAGGATATTTCCTTCTAAGTCCCTAATACATAGGGTGGCCACCCTCCTTTTAAGACAAAAGCAAAAGCACTTTTGAACGAGAATCATTACACTACAGTTTGATGCTGTTAGTGAGCACCAAAGTAGAAAAACTAGAGAGAGTTTTGACAGAGTGTGTGCTATAATTGGGAAGAGATGTATTAATGAGAAGAAATAGAGACTCTGTGATTAATTATAACCCATTTAAAAGTCAATATGGTGGTAATTTGACTATATATATAATTGTAAAAAGTAACTATGTCAACCCTTTAATGCAAAAGTAGATATGAGTCTATTTCATATGTAAATAAAACACCCAACAGCAATTTGCTCTCAGCATGAATAGAAAAAATGCAACAAGAAGGATGAATGCGGTTGGCTAAATGAGGATTATGCAATGAAGTTCTCAGGTGTCCCTGAAATATTGTGCTACTTCAGCTCCTCCAAACTGGTGGTGGTGGTGGTGTGTAGGGATGAGGAAACTTTGATTTTTAACTTTACTTTTTGAAGGATGGTTTCCATAAGAGGGTAGAGTGACGATATGTACTAATATTACAGGGAGATGACGCTTATTACATCTCGTAGCTAGCTCCTTCAACAATAGTAAGCTGTCCTCTATGGAAATAACAGATCACATTAATGTGAGTCAACAGGGTTTGAGGGCAGGATTTTGACCCACTGTATGTGACCCACTGTTCAGCGTGTTGCATGTCCCCCTTGGTGACCAAGGCACAGAGGGTACTGGGTCCATTACAGCTGCATACTTCACATCCTTGCTCTCTAGCTCAAACTATAACTCAAATTTTTTGCACTGGAGGTCCCCAGTTCAGTCACTAGCATTGGCCAAGAGTCACTGGTCAGTCATAGTGTAAATGTGGGGGAGTATCTGATATTTGAATTGAAGTGTTACTCGCATGCTTGAGATGAGCTACCTATGTACAAAGGAAGTGTGTAACCCACCAGTCAGTGTGTGTTATGTGTCTTCCTCTGTGCCTGAGCCAAAGAGGATGTGGACCTAGCTTTATAGTTCCAGCTGGAGAGATTCATGCTTTTCTCAATGGAAGTCCCTGGTTTAGTCTCTGGCTTTGGCCAAGATGCTGGCCGTCACATATATATGATGCAAGCATGCCTTTACTGGACCTGGTATAGGCCCCTTATCTTCAGCAAGGTTGCTATAACCTTAGACTCACTCTGCTGGTTTCTAGAACTTTGTGCCACATGTGGTGTAAAACATAATTCCTTCCAGATTTCCAAAACTTACGTTGGATTTGGTAATGAAGGTCATATTTTATATCCCTGTTTGTTTCCACTGTCCTACTATGCCCAGCTCATTAACATTATTTAGCCACATCACTGAGAATGGTGCTGCTTTATAATAGTCTTTAATGGGAAAGGGGTTGCACAGGTATGGAAGGGTAGAATTTGGCCTACTGGATGTAATGTAAGGTACTGGAAATCAACATTGCATGATGCACTTAGTTTATAACATCAGTTCACATACCGAGCTTTTAGAATTCAGTAGGACAGGCCTTGCTGTAAGCTGGACCTAATTAAGGTGTCCAGAAATCCATTCAAGAGTGGGGTCTTTGGAAGAAGTCTAGTCAGTGGAAGGCTACCTTTTAAGAGATCCACATCAGGAAGAGAAAAATGAGTTGGACTGTGTCAGTAAGAACTCAGCATGTTTTTGGACTCTTAACGAATTATTTGTGATAGAAGGCTGATTCTGCTCTCGCTTACACTCAGAGCAGGAGTAACTGCTGTAAATTAGGAGCATCTCCATTGAGGATAATGTAAAGCTGGTGTAAGTGGGAATATAATCAAGTACAGATGCTATCCTTTTCTTCTTGAGGAAGAAAAAAATGGAAGGAAGGACATCAAGAACCAAGAGTAAAATATCAAATCCCCACCCACCCCCCAGCTACAGGTACTCTTTAATGGAGCCAGATTGCGCCAGTAGTTTTGTCCAATGTTTTGGAAGAGCATTAATTCTCTGAAAGTGAGAGTAAGGATTTGTTGTCTTGATATGCTACTGAAATACATAATGTTGGTTATGTCAGACAGTCTGGATAGATCAAGGGGTTAATAGTTGGAGATATAATTTTTATTCCTTGAATTGGGACCCCTTTCTTTCTTAGTGCTTTGGGAGGTTTACATAGATAACTATTCTATTACATAGATAGATAACAAATGCTTACCATTTGTTGTGATTCAATTAATTATTAACGTTTAACAATAGAGAAGGCTACTAGATCGTCCTTTGCATTCATTAGTATGGCCTTGCTATTATTCTACAGCTTTTATGGGAGGAGGTTCAAAAATTCAATCTCTTCTTTAATTTACTGTTAACCTTTATGGGGGTCCAATAATATTGATTAAAACCATTTTAGTAATGCAGCAGATACTGTATTGTCAGCAGACTAACGTAGCGGATTCAGCTGTGTGACTTCCTGTTTTCTTTTTTGGTTGCTGAACAGACATTGATGAATGCTCAGATGGCTTTGTTCAATGTGACAGCCGTGCTAACTGCATTAACCTGCCTGGCTGGTACCACTGTGAGTGCAGGGACGGCTACCATGACAATGGGATGTTTTCACCAAGTGGAGAATCATGTGAAGGTCAGTAACCAATAAAGGGGCCTATAAATGTCTAATAGGTCACATGTTATTAGCATTCATAATACAGTAATGTGCAGAGTCCCCAGCTGATATTGGGGATCCATTGTGCTAGGCACTGTCCCCAAAGACCTTAAGGTGGGAATAGATAAGACAAATGAAAATGGGAGAAAAGAAGTATTATATTCCCTGTTGCACAGATGGGGAACTGAAGAGCACAGGGAGATTCAGCAACTAGTCCAAGGTCACATATGAAGTCTGTGGCTGAGCCAGGAACAGAATCTCTTTGGCCTCATACCTGCTTGTGTGCAGTAATAACCAGGGCCAGATTGTGTGCAGCCTTTCTCCCATCCCCGTTGCCCAGCCAGTATAAGCCAGGCAGAATTGCAATCCCTGCTCCTGGGAAGCCAGGATCTTCTCTCTCCCTACTCTCCAACCCAAAGAGAGCAAGGAGATGGCTCCAGCCCCTCTGTGGACTGGCTTTCTTCACTAGCTGGCTGTAAAGGGGAGGAAGAGAGGAAGGATAGTCCAGTGGTTAGGGAGAGATTTTCCAGAATGAAATGCTACTAAACAGATGACCCCTGTATACACTAGTAGGCTGTAAAGATCACCACATTCTCTCACCAGTGACATCACGGAGGGGGTGAAGTAGACTGAGGAAACATTTTTTTACATGCAGAAATGAAGCTTATCCAGCCAGTTCCTCCTCTCCAATTACTTTGTACACTAAAATATTCCTCTCTAAGAAACTTGTCCTATTGCAAAGAATTATTCAGGGGGTCTAATAAGCCACTGCTCACCCCCAGGGGACTATGATGTTGCTTTTACTGCCCATAGAATTACTGCCTTTTGAAAGTGGCAGCTTGAGGAATAACATCAGAAGCATGGAGATGCGGGTGGGAGGGGCGGGTTGGTGCTGTGTAGAATCATTCCAGAGGCTCTAGCAAATGGGAACAGCAAGTTAGTGGGTATACAGTTATTTAAAGATGCAGCTGCCCTAGTATGAAGCACTTAGTCTTTAAGCATTTATGAGCCTCTACTCTGAAGGCTATTTTAAGACAAACAAGGCTGCGTGTTCTGTTCTGGTTTGTTTAGACCAAAATTGTGCATATTCCTTCATATTTGGTAATTATAAACTCGGAATGCTCCTACAGCGAGAGCTGCTCAGCTTTGTTTAAGCTCAGATCTGCAGGCAGTGTCGATCCCAAAGGGAAGGAATGGAATTAATTTCAGTGATGCAGACTCAAAGAATGCGCTCCACTAAGAGCAAGGGTGACCTTTTAAGTATCCCTCTCACCACTTCTTCCGAGCATTTTTACCACATTTGAAAGCCATACTCCCAGGTGGATTAGCTACCTGGCTGTTTAGACAAGTTACTGACTTTGTAAGGCTGGGCTTCTCCATCAAGAACTGGCTAAATTTCAATACTGGTCAGACAGATTTTAGAACATGACAAATTGTTTTGGAAAAATCTGTCTATGCACAAGTGATGCGCTAACTTTCCATGAAAATATTTAGTTGGTAATCATCCAACACAAGGTTTTATCTGTGACTGTCATACTGGATTTGACTTCTTGCTTTAACATTGTGATTTGGTGATGTCTGCTAGACATTTGACTGTTCAGCCAATTTAAAACTTAGATGTACTAAATTTTTTGCAGTGTCTATCACTAAAGATGAGCATTTAAACAATGATCCCGTTCTATAAAAGTGAGACGCCAAGGAAAAAGGAATACAGAATTGCTGCTAAATAGAAAGCTTTTTAGGGTTTTCTACAAGGCATCAACAGCTCTTCAGTAAATACATACAGAAAGGGACAAGTGATTAGAATTAATTTACAAGTATTAGGAAAATATGTGAATGCTGTTGATACCCCCAGTCACTAACAGTGGAACACTGTCAGATTGACTGTTTGCCACTCTAAACTTTAGAATATGTAACAGCTCAAGGGAACAAGGCAACAGTGTTGATATCTCACTGCATTATTTTTTGTTGGACTGAAGCTATGGCATTGTGCCTCAGATAGGACATAAAGTCAGAACAAAGTGTGATGCTATGATGCAGCCTAATTTATTGAATATAAAAAGTTGAACATCTTGGGGCCGGTATTAGTTAGACAAACTTGCTCAGATAAACTAAGAACCAAGGTAAACCTCCAACCAGAACTCTAACTGAACCAAAGCTTTTCTGAAGTTCAAAAAGGTTTATAAACTTTTTATTTTTTTAAATTTTTCCTCACTTCTGATGCCTCTTCACTTTGCGGGTTTATGTCAGGACCAGGAGTGGAAGATCCCAAATGCAGCAAAAGAATACTATGCCTGACCTGTGCAGAAAAAGAAAGCAAGAGAAATGTCACAAAAGTACAAGGTTTCTAGACTAACTCTTAAACCCAGAGGGTTTTTGTCAGTCCAGATAAGCATCACATTTATTTGAACATAAACAAAACCATTCATTTTGTGGTTTTGCCCATGTCTGAGCAGTTTGGGGCAAATTCATCTCTGGTGTAAGTCGACTGATGTTCCTTTACAAGAAAGGCTCTTGTAAAGGCCATTTTTGTCCAGAAACATTTGGATAAGAACTTCCCTTGTTACTGAAATATCTGGATTTCAGCACATCTGGCAATCTCTGCTGGACTGGCTCCCATCTTCCCAAGTTTCTGATTTAGGAGCTCTCTGCTGTATCAAGGGACCAGTGTGTTTGAAGGTATCTCTGACCTGGGCAAGGCCTGGAATTTACAAAATTTGTATAAAGGAACCAGCCAGAGCCCAAAAGAAAGGGTGTTCCAGCCTTGATTCCTTTCTCAATGAACTAGAAAGACAGGAAGCCTCTAGGAGTAGCGGGGGGAGGAAATCAGGCAGTGTTATGGTCTTGTGATGTGATTGGGTTGAGAGGTGCGGGATAGGAGGAGGGAGAAGGAAGACCTTAATATGTACATCTTATCGAACATCTCACATGGGTTAGGTAAGCAAAATTTGGCCCTCAGTTAAGTTCTGGGTAGCTATTCACATTTTGCACGATTTATCCAACACAATCCTCCAAATCTTTTGAGGCTCACACATCCCTATCTATACCATTCAAACTGCTAGCTTCCTAAGCACTGTGTTGTAAGCTGGCTGCAGTGTGTTTATGTATTTTTGGAAGATGACATGGGAGTGATAATAGTGATATAACACCTAGATCTGAGATAGCTGGAAATTTGCAGCCTGGACTACTTTCCCCCTATTCATTGTGTTCAGCAGTAACAGCTCCCGAGTTCAGTCCCCAGCAGCGTCATTAGTTTATGGCATTTGGTGCCCCAGTTATGGCCATAAACAAAATGTCAGCAACGTAATTCATGGTTTATGGTGGTTTGTTGCAAGTCCAAAATCAAAACGCTGAAGTAAGCTTTTGCCAGGGAAGTATGATTTGTGCTTAAGCGCTTTGCAGATAAAGAATGAAGTTTGATGCTGATGAATAATGCAGATATGAATTTCATGTATGCAAGTTTGTGTTTCTCTCTTTGCATTTTGAACATGTTGCTGTTTCATAGTGGATTAGAATCACAATATGGATGCCCACTGATTTGGGCTGAGGATATTTAATCTGTCTTGTGCAGAGTATTTGTTTTTCTGAGGTCAGCAAGCTGAAAGTTCAGAAGTAGAAGGGTAGGAATGTCAGAAACGCTCAGTGGTGGCCAGACTCTGCTCCCATTGAAGTCGGAATGTCAGTGGTAAAGCTCCCACTGACTTCTGTGGAAGCAGAGTTAACTATCATTGAAACCTTTGGAACATTCCACCCCAATGAATAAGTTGTGCAATGTGCCTGAATATGAAGAGCTAAATTCAGACCTGGTGTAAACAGGAACAGTTCTACTTGCTCTAATGGAGATATTCTCATTTACACTGATAGCAATTTCACCCCAAATTTCTCATTAAATGTGGTACTTTTGAGTTGAATGAAGGTAGTCACCAACTTGCTTGAGAAGTGACATTACTTATTTGTGATACTGGCAGTGTGGGAGCCCTGTGTGTGAGAGCATTTTAAACAAGAAAAAGTCCCTCCATAAAAATGGCTTAACAATAATAAAGAGAATTCCAGTGTTAGAAATTAATCATTTTGTTTAAAATATTAAACATTTAAATGGTTTTTTTTCTTATAGTGGTAGCCAGTGTTGCAGGAGACTGGAAATTGGTTTACAGAGTAGTTAGATAATGCCAAAATACCAGTTTTGGTTCACATTGGGTTCAGCAATTTATTTTTTATAATAGGTTCAGAATGTGTGGTGTTTTGCTCACTTAGGAACATAGGGGTTGTCATACTGAGTTACATCCATGGTCCAGTTTATCCAGTATCCTGTTGCTGACAGTTATCAGTACAAGATACTTCAAAGGGAGATAAAGGAATCTTGCTTTAAGCAGTGGGTGGAATAATCTATCTCCCACATTAATTGTCCTCCTAGCCCTAATAGTTAGACACTAGTCTACATACACTCTGAAGTATGAAATTTAATCTCTCTTCCAAATTCTGTTAGCATTAACTATTGCAACTCCAGATATTCTTGTTATCCGTATAAATGTTCAATCGCATATTGGATCTTGCTAAGTTTGTAGCCTCAACAACATCCTGTGGCAACCAGTTCCACTATTTATGTGTTCTCTGAAGAAGTATTTCCTTTTATCAGTTTTGAATTTGTCACCTTTCAATTTCATTGCACATCCCCTTAGTCTTGTGTCATGAGATTGGGAGAGTGGAACCCCCTGATCTAACTTCTCTAGGCCATTCATTATTTGATATACTTTTATCGTCTCCCCTTATTTGTCTCCTTTGTAAGATAAACAATTCTAGTCTTTTCAATCTCTCTTCATATGAGAGTTTTTCCAGGCCCCTAATCATTTTCGTCACCCTTGTCTGAACCCCCTTTAATTCTTCAGTATCCTTCTTGAGATGGGGTTACCACAATAGGTGAAGCCACACCATTGATTCAGATAATGGCCTTATATAACTTTCCATGTTATTCTCCATCTTATTTCTCACACATCCTAACATCTTGTTACTTTTTTGACAGTAGCTGCACATTGAGCTGGAGTTTTAATTGAGCTGTTTTGCTTTAAGAGTTGGGTTTAAGACTGATCTGGAGAAGGTTCCCTTTCCATCTTTGAAGCCAAAAGTAGTTGAGTATTGTATGAGGCTTTGAGATTGATTGTAAAAGATACACAAGTATACTGATCTTTTTTTATTGTCCTGCTGTCCAGTAAATAGTGCAAATATCACATTTTAGTGCAATCTGTAATTAAAAACATAGGGCCAGATTGTCATAAAGTTTTGATTTATGATTGAAGTCAATGGAGCTACCCAGTTTTGCACAGCCAAGGATGTGGCCTTTGATTTTTCAGATACATTCCAAAATTTATTTATATTGAGTAGTGCTATTTACCATATGCTCTTTCAGAATCCTAAGCTGAGAGAAATCGGTGGGATTTTCCCTCTAGCTATAGGAGGAGACAGACAGCTCGAAAAGCTAAATAAAATCATTGAAGTGCAAGGCAGTGTATGCCGTTAGTTTGTCTTTGCGAAAGATGTGTGTGTATGCATTAATGAAATGTCTCTAAAGTACTCTGAAATCTTTGAAATGTAATATTGTGTCAAAGTTGTTCAGCTCAATCCCCATTGAGTTCATTTTGTTCTTATATTAGACACAAAGATCATGGATGCCTCTGTAACGCGAATAACTAATACGCTCTGTTGGTACCTTAGATAAATCATGTGATCCCTTATTACTGAATGAAACTACAGGTCAGACTTCACCTTTCATGTTAACTTTTCAGTAGATGACTCAAAAGCACTAGGCAGAGCTAGCAAAGGAGTTTGGAAGCAAATTCAATTGTCTGTTGCTTTGCTTGTTATGTACCCTTTTACTTCTCATGGATGCAGGTTTCCATAGACTAATGGTCTTTCTGGGACTTAGTATTATCTCTGTTCTTGTGCCTCTTGTTTAGAAGTTGTGGTTGCCTTATTCTTGCTAAATAGCTCAACAACTTTCACTTAGAAAATGATATAGAAAATTTCAAATGATAACATTTTTTTCTTTTAAAACAGAGAAGGGGGTTTTCAAAGACATTGTGTGAACTTGTGAGTTATTTCTCCCTATTCTGGTGGAGTGCAAATTAATTTTCAGCTGAAGGCTTTAATGGCTGAGAATCATTTATACTGGCTGTAGCAAGGCCATTTTTGTTAATTGAATGTGGTCTAAAAGCATTACACGGCATGTTTTCACAGACATTGATGAATGTGGGACTGGAAGGCACAGCTGTGCCAATGACACTGTTTGCTTTAACTTGGATGGTGGGTATGACTGTCGATGTCCTCATGGAAAAAACTGCACAGGAGACTGTATCCATGATGACAAAATCAAACACAATGGGCAGATTTGGGTGCTGGAGAACGACCGGTGCTCTGTCTGCTCATGCCAGGTTAGTATAAAGTTCACTGTTTTTTAATCACTGGTGAGGGAAAAAGGGAGACATTGCTAAATTGGAAGAAAACACTATGATTCCAGTAAAATTACCCTGTTACTGCTTTTCTTGGGCCCCCTCCACCATGGAGGTGATGTCACAGGAAAGGTGATTTCCACAGGACCATTTGGGATCAGTGTGCTTCCCTCTGGCCTGCTTCTTCCCAACACCGAGCACCCTATCCCAGTCCTACACAGTCCCAGCCATTTCCCCCTGGATGGATAATAGTTCATGGGCGGCTTTTCTGTGCGACCCTGCAAAAAGGAAGACAGAATCATCAGGCACACCCACCTCCCTTAGCCATGTGGGAGAGATGAAATTTGTGCACGGAAGATTTCCTGTGTGCATTGATCTTTGAGATGTAGTTGGACCCGGGAATTAGATTGGCTAGAATTGATGAAATGTGAAGGAAAAAAGCTGTCTTCCCTCACCCTCCCTGTCTCTCATATACCCGAATGTAATACTGGCCATCATCCTCAAATCTTAATGTGAAGCTGTTCTTTCCCCTAAACTCATGCTTAGTGCTAAAAATGTTGAAGCAAAACCTGGGCCAAATTCGCTGCTGGCAAAAACTGGGACACCTCCCTAAAAGCTAAGGTTTCACCAGCATTTAAGCTGAACCCTGGCTACATTTAGTCTTTCTAATATGAACACTTTACAATAGGTGTAGGAGAGATGGATTCATCTGGAAGTTTCTATCAACACTTACTAACATGCATACAAAAATTAGCATAATCTTAGTAAAATCTGTTAATCTGAGGCCTGGGCTACACTAGCAGGGGGCTTTCTGAACTAAGATAGGCAACTTCAGCTATGCTGTTTGCGTAGCTGAAGTCGAAGTATCTTAGTTTGACTTACCTGGCTGTCCTCATGGCAGCAAGTTGACTGCTGTGGCTCCCCTGTCGACTCCGCTTACTCCTCTTGCCAAGGTGGAGTATGGACATCTATTCGGGGATTGATTTATTGCATCTAGATGAGAGGCGATAAATCGTTCCCCAATACATCAAACACTACCTGCTGATCTGGCGGGTAGTATAGATATACCCTCACTGTCTCAGGAAAACCTATATATGTCATCACCTCAGGAGAGGGCTGATTGAAGAATTGCTGTTACGAAGGAAATTAAGGACATGCAAATTAACATGTGACTTAGAATTAAACCAACATGCCTAATTTTGTATAGTGACCAGAGTTATGCAAATTTCTGTTATCACTATGTGCTGATTTGTCTTGGAACAACAGAGTGGATATGTGATGTGTCGGCGGATGGTCTGTGACTGTGAGAACCCTACTGTGGACCTGTTTTGTTGCCCTGAATGTGACTCAAGGCTCAGCAGTCAATGTCTACATCAAAGTGGGGAGCTCTCATACAACAGTGGAGATTCCTGGGTGCAGAACTGTCAGCAGTGTCGATGCTTGGTAAGTCTTCCTACAACAGCAGAGTCTATAGTAAGGCTAGGTTTACACTACCACTTACTTCAGCATAACTTACATCGCTATGGGGTGTCAATAAACCTCTCACCTGAGTGACATAAGTTACACCAACCTAAGCACCAGTGTGGACAACACTATGTCAGTGGGCTTCTCCCATCTCTCTAACTACCATCTCTCATGGAGGTGGATTTATTATGCCAATGGGAAGGTGTCTTCACCAGAGGGGCTACAGCACTTGTAGCGCTTAAAGTGTAGAGTAGTGCCAAAAAAAATGAACTGCAAGCATTTTGACAACATCTAAATGGGATTTCACTTTGAATGTATTTTGAATGAATCCTTTTCTGTTTCCTTTTTGCTAACATTTATGTAATCAAAGTTTGGTTTGCACAAATGTTGCAAACAGCAAATTTCAGGCCTATGGCCAAGATTCATATAATCGCAAAATGAAATTTGTGTAAGTATGTGTCATAACCTTAGTCCCAGATTTGGACCTTAGCGTCCAAAATATGGGGGTTAGCATGAAATCCTCCAAGCTTAGTTACCTGCTTGGACCTGGTACCTGCTGCCACCACCCAAAAAATTAGAGTGTTTTGGGGCACTCTGGTCCCCCTGAAAAACCTTCCCTGGGGACCCCAAGACCCAAATCCCTTGAGTCTCACAACAAAGGGAAATAATCCTTTTTCCCTTCCCCCCTCCAGGTGCTCCTGGAGAGATACACAGACACAAGCTCTGTGAATCCAAACAGAGTGAATCTCCCTCTCTGTTCCCAATCCTGGAAACAAAAAGTACTTTCCTATTCCCCCAGAGGGAATGCAAAATCAGGCTAGCAATCCAACACACAGATCTCCCCGATTCCTTCCTCCCACCAATTCCCTGGTGAGTACAGACTCAATTTCCCTGAAGTAAAGAAAAACTTCAACAGGTCTTAAAAGAAAGCTTTATATAAAAAGAAAGAAAATTACATACAAATGTTCTCTCTGTATTAAGATGATACAGCACAGGGTCAATTGCTTAAAAGAATATTGAATAAACAGCCTTATTCAAAAAGAATACAAATCAAAGCACTCCAGCACTTATATTCATGCAAATACCAAAGAAAAGAAACCATATAACTTACTATCTGATCTCTTTGTCCTTACACTTAGAAACAGAAGATTAGAAAGTAGAACTACTTCTCCAAAGCTCAGAGAAAGCAGGCAGGTGACAAAAGACTCAGACACACAATTCCCTCCACCCAAAGTTGAAAAAATCCGGTTTCCTGATTGGTCCTCTGGTCAGGTGCTTCAGGTGAAAGAGACATTAACCCTTAGCTATCTGTTTATGACATGCCCCCCAAATTGCAGACAGTGGGGAAGCTCACTGGCGGCGATTTCCTTCTAGAACTTGAAAATAAACAGATTAATACAACACATGCACCTTTACATATACTACTAAGTATATAACTAACAGACTTCTACATTTTAAGAAAACTTTTTAACTACTGAATTCTGGGAAACTCTCACGGGAGAGTGCATCAGCTACTTTGTTAGAAGCTCCTGTGATGTGCTGAATTTCAAAATCAAAATCTTGGAGAGCTAAACTCCAACGAAGAAGTTTCTTGTTGTTCCCCTTGGCAGTGTGAAGCCACTTTAGTGCAGCATGGTCAGTTTGTAGTTGGAACCGCCGTCCCCAAACATATGGGCGTAGCTTTTCCAGGGCGTACACAATGGCATAGCATTCCTTTTCACTGACTGACCAGTGACTTTCCCTCTCAGACAGTTTCTTGCTGAGAAACACGACAGGATGGAAGTTGTGATCTGTTGCTTCCTGCATGAGCACTGCTCCTATACCACGCTCAGATACATCTGTGGTTACTAGGAATGGCTTGTCAAAATCCGGGGCCCTGAGCACAGGGTCAGACATGAGCGTTGCCTTAAGTTGGGTAAAGGCCTTTTGACACTCATCAGTCCACTTAACTGCATTTGGCTGGGTCTTTTTGGTCAGGTCGGTCAGTGGGGCAGCGATTTGGCTGTAGTGGGGTACAAATCGCCTGTAGTATCCGGCCAAGCCTAAGAAGGATTGGACCTGCTTCTCGGACCGTGGGACAGGCCACTTTTGGATAGCATCCACCTTGGCCTGTAGGGGGTTTATGGTTCCTCGACCCACCTGGTGCCCCAGGTAAGTCACTCTGTTTTGGCCTATTTGACACTTTTTGGCCTTAACAGTTAGTCCGGCCTGCCTGATGCGCTCAAAGACCTTTTCCAGGTGTAGTAGGTGTTCGGGCCAGGAGTCTGAAAAAATGGCCACATCATCGAGGTAGGCAACTGCAAATTCTCCCAGTCCAGCTAGTAGACCATCTACCAGCCTCTGGAAGGTGGCGGGTGCATTTCGAAGGCCGAAAGGAAGGACATTGAATTCATACACCCCCGCATGGGTGACGAATGCTGACCTCTCCTTGGCAGGTTCATCTAGCGGTACTTGCCAGTACCCCTTGGTTAAGTCTATTGTAGAGATGAACTGGGCACGTCCCAACTTTTCCAATAGCTCATCGGTACGTGGCATTGGATAGTTGTCCGGACGAGTTACAGCATTTAGCTTACGGTAGTCCACGCAAAAGCGTATTTCCCCATCTGGTTTGGGTACCAGAACCACTGGAGATGCCCATGCACTGGTAGATGGGCGGATTATACCCATCTGTAGCATGTTCTGGATCTCCCGTTCTATAGCAGCTTGGGCATGAGGAGACACTCGGTAGGGTGGGGTTCTGATTGGGTGAGCATTACCTGTATCAATGGAGTGGTATGCCCGTTCAGTCCGTCCTGGGGTGGCTGAGAACAATGGGGCGAAGCTAGTGCACAGCTCCTTGATTTGTTGCCGCTGCAGACGTTCCAGGGTGGTTGAGAGGTTCACCTCTTCCACGCCACCGTCTTTTTTCCCGTCGTAGTAGACACCGTCAGGCCACTCAGCATCCTCTCCCTGGACTGTAAACTGACAAACCTGTAAGTCTCTGGAATAGAAAGGCTTGAGAGAATTAACATGGTACACTTTAGGCTTTAGTGAGGAATTGGGAAATGCTATGAGGTAGTTTACAGCTCCCAGGCGCTCTTGGACCGTGAATGGCCCTTCCCATGATGCTTCCATTTTATGGGCCTGTTGCGCCTTCAAGACCATAACCTGGTCTCCTACCTTGAAGGAACGTTCTCTGGCATGTCTGTCATACCAGGCCTTTTGCTCTTCTTGAGCATCTTTTAGGTTCTCTCTAGCAAGGGCTAAAGAGTGTCGGAGGGTGCTTTGTAGGTTGCTTACAAAGTCCAGAATGTTAGTTCCTGGAGAAGGCGTAAACCCCTCCCATTGCTGCTTCACCAACTGTAATGGCCCCTTAACCTCGTGACCATACACAAGTTCAAACGGTGAAAACCCTAAACTGGGATGTGGTACAGCCCTGTAGGCAAACAGCAACTGCTGCAACACTAGGTCCCAATTATTGGAGAATTCGTTGATGAATTTTCGTATCATGGCCCCCAAAGTTCCATTGAACCTTTCCACCAGGCCATTGGTTTGATGGTGGTACGGGGTGGCAACCAAGTGATTCACCCCATGAGTTTCCCACAGTTTTTCCATGGTCCCTGCCAGGAAATTAGACCCTGAATCTGTAAGGATGTCGCAGGGCCAACCTACCCTGGCAAAGATGTCTGTTAAGGCCAGGCAGACAGTGTTAGCCCTGGTGTTGCCTAGAGCTACTGCTTCTGGCCATCGGGTAGCAAAGTCCACTAAAGTCAGTACGTACTGCTTTCCTCTGGGCGTCTTTTTTGGGAAAGGGCCCAGAATATCCACAGCTACTCGCTGAAATGGGACCTCAATTATGGGGAGTGGCTGGAGAGGGGCCTTGACCTGGTTTTGAGGCTTTCCCACTCTTTGGCATACCTCACAAGACCGGACATACTTGGCAACATCCTTGCCCATCCCCTCCCAGTGGAAGGACTTCCCCAACCGGTCCTTGGTTCTGTTCACCCCAGCATGGCCACTGGGATGATCATGGGCTAAGCTTAAGAGCTTCCCCCGGTACTTAGTTGGAACCACCAACTGTTTTTGCGGCTGCCATTCTTCCCGGTGTCCACCAGAAAGAATTTCCTTGTATAAAAGTCCTTGGTCTATAACAAACCGGGATCGATTAGAAGAGCTGAGAGGCGGTGGGGTGCTCCGTGCCGCCGCCCAAGCTTTCTGAAGGCTGTCATCTGCTTCCTGCTCAGTCTGGAACTGTTCCCTTGAGGCTGGGGTCACCAGTTCTTCCTCAGACTGTGGACTTGGGCTTGGTCCCTCTGGAAGCGATGTAGGTGATGGGGTTGTTTCCGTTGCTGGTGTACCGCTCTCCGCTGGTGCACCTGAGGGTATTTCAGGCTCTGGCTGAGCCTTTTGGGTATGGCTGTCTTTTGCTTCTGCCAGTTTTGGCTCGCTGGCGCCCTCTGGCGTTGAGTTTGAAGATGGGGTTGCACTTGCTGGTGCTGGTTGCTGTTCCAGTTCCGGGCCTGGGACTGGAGATGCTGTGGCTGTTTCAGTGGTAGGCATGGAATCCGGGTCCACTACCTCTGTCTGGGTCTCTGGTAACACAGACGGGGCCTCTGTGGACGGCTCAGGAACAGGAATGGGTCTGGAAGCTTGCCTGGTTTGGCTACGTGTAACCATTCCCACTCTCTTGGCCCGCCTCACCTGGTTGGCCAAGTCTTCCCCCAGTAGCATGGGGATAGGATAATTGTCATAGACTGCAAAAGTCCACATTCCTGACCAGCCTTTGTACTGGACAGGCAGTTGAGCTGTAGGCAAGTCTACAGCTTGTGACATGAAGGGGTAAATTGTAACTTTGGCCTTTGGGTTGATGAATTTGGGGTCAACGAAGGATTGGTGGATAGCTGACACTTGTGCCCCCGTGTCTCTCCACGCAGTAACCTTCTTTCCGCCCACTCTCAAATTTTCCCTTCGCTCCAAGGGTATTTGAGAGGCATCCGGGCCTGGGGATCTTTGGTGTGATGGTGGTGTAATGAATTGCACTCGCATGGTGTTTTTTGGACAGTTGGCCTTGATATGTCCCAGTTCATTACACTTAAAGCATCTTCCATCTGATGGGTCACTGGGCCGAGGTGAGTTACTGGAGACTGGTGAGGTTGAAGGGTAGGGTATCTGTGGCTTTACTTGGGTGGTATGTGGGGTCTTTGGCTGTCCTCGGTTGTAGGGTTTATGGTCTGTGTGCCCCCTGGGGTAATCGTTCCCCTTGACAGTAGCTTTCTTGCTTTCTGCCAGTTCCATCCATTTGGCTCCAATCTCCCCCGCCTCAGCGATATCTTTGGGATTTCCATCTTGTATGTACCGTGTGATGTCTTCAGGAACACCATCCAAGAACTGCTCCATTTGTATGAGCAGGTTCAGTTCTTCCAAGGTTTGAATGTTGTTTCCTGTTAGCCAGGCCTCATAGTTTTTTGCAATGTAGTAGGCGTGTTTGGGAAATGACACCTCGGGTTTCCACTTTTGGGTTCTGAAGCGCCGACGGGCATGATCTGGGGTTATCCCCATTCGGTATCTGGCCTTGGTTTGAAAAAGTTTATAGTCATTCATTTGCAGCTTAGGCATTTCAGCTGCCACCTCTGCTAAAGGTCCACTGAGCTGTGACCTCAATTCTACCATGTACTGGTCTTCGGGGATGTTGTACCCAAGACAGGCTCTTTCAAAATTTTCCAAGAAGGCCTCGGTGTCATCACCTGCCTTGTAGGTGGGAAATTTCCTGTGCTGTGGAGCAATAATGGGCGCCGGGTTGTTAGGGTTGGCTGGCACATGCAGCCCAGCTTTTGCCAACTCCAGTTCATGTTTTCTCTGTTTTTCCTTCTCTTCATTCTCTTTTTGTTGTTTTTCCATTTCTTTTTGGTGCTTTTCCATTTCTCGGCGGTGGGCCACCTCTTCTTCTTCTAGTTTTCTTTTGTGTGCTGCCTCTTGGGCTGCCTGTTCTCTTTGGAAGGCTGCCAGTTTGATGCTTTCTTCCTTTTCTTTCATCTCCATCTCTTTTTGTTTTATTTCCAGTTCCTGTTTGTGTTTTTCCATCTCTCGCCTGTGTTCAGCTTCTTTGATTTGTTCTTCGGCCTCAATTTTTGCCTTAGAAGTCATGGTTCCTGTTTTCTTGTGTTGGGGTGCCCTCCGGTGTTTATCTTCTGAACTGCAGGTTCTCTTGCCTCCTGGAGTCTGCCTAGCAACCGTGCTTTTTTCCCTTTCTCTCTCTAGCTAATGTTCAATGAAGGGAAACCAGAAAAACCACTTTATTTGCATGCCTATAAGTGCTGGTACTTGCCTCCTAATGGGAGGGCTATTGCATGACAAAAGACCCTCAACAGTCTCTTAATGGCTTCTCGCTTAACATGCAAGCCACAAACTGCCAGAGAGAGCAGAAAAAAAAAATTCTCTCTGGTTCCCTTTTAAAACCAACTGTTTCTCTCTGCTAAAAAGCCCTTAGCAGAGAAAAGAAAAATATAATATTTCTACTGGCTTCTGGATTCTGTCTATCTCCCACCACTGCTACACCATGTCATAACCTTAGTCCCAGATTTGGACCTTAGCGTCCAAAATATGGGGGTTAGCATGAAATCCTCCAAGCTTAGTTACCTGCTTGGACCTGGTACCTGCTGCCACCACCCAAAAAATTAGAGTGTTTTGGGGCACTCTGGTCCCCCTGAAAAACCTTCCCTGGGGACCCCAAGACCCAAATCCCTTGAGTCTCACAACAAAGGGAAATAATCCTTTTTCCCTTCCCCCCTCCAGGTGCTCCTGGAGAGATACACAGACACAAGCTCTGTGAATCCAAACAGAGTGAATCTCCCTCTCTGTTCCCAATCCTGGAAACAAAAAGTACTTTCCTATTCCCCCAGAGGGAATGCAAAATCAGGCTAGCAATCCAACACACAGATCTCCCCGATTCCTTCCTCCCACCAATTCCCTGGTGAGTACAGACTCAATTTCCCTGAAGTAAAGAAAAACTTCAACAGGTCTTAAAAGAAAGCTTTATATAAAAAGAAAGAAAATTACATACAAATGTTCTCTCTGTATTAAGATGATACAGCACAGGGTCAATTGCTTAAAAGAATATTGAATAAACAGCCTTATTCAAAAAGAATACAAATCAAAGCACTCCAGCACTTATATTCATGCAAATACCAAAGAAAAGAAACCATATAACTTACTATCTGATCTCTTTGTCCTTACACTTAGAAACAGAAGATTAGAAAGTAGAACTACTTCTCCAAAGCTCAGAGAAAGCAGGCAGGCGACAAAAGACTCAGACACACAATTCCCTCCACCCAAAGTTGAAAAAATCCGGTTTCCTGATTGGTCCTCTGGTCAGGTGCTTCAGGTGAAAGAGACATTAACCCTTAGCTATCTGTTTATGACAGTATGAAAATAAATTCTTTTGAGTGGAGAGTGGCCATCATCTAGTTAGACATAAGAAATGTCTTCTCTTAAAACTTGCATGGGGGCATTCTTTCAAACCAATGCAGTAAAGTGCAGCTTGGTGAGCAATTCTCAAGAAATAATATATTCAGGGAATTTAATCTTTTTTCACGTTTGTGAATTGGTCATGAACAAACTGAGTTTTTACCAACTTGTCTTCTATTTGAAATTGTTCCACAAATATTTTAACAAACAAATTGCAGGCTATGAACTGATCAGAAGTTGCTCATGATAGTCATTTAAAAATTCAATATTCAGAATTCGCTCTTCAGGATGTGATTGGTCATTTAAGCCATTGTTTAGCCTGCAATTTGTTTGTTAAAATATTTGTGGAACAATTTCAAATAGAAGACAAGTTGGTAAAAACTCAGTCTGTTCATGACAAATTCACAAACATGAAAAAAAGATTACATTCCCTGAATACATTATTTCTTGAGAATTGCTCACCAAGCTGCACTTTACTGCATTGATTTGAAAGAATGTCCCATGCAAGTTTTAAGAGGTAACACTTCTTATGTCTTTTAGACATAGTGCAGTGCAATTAGATCTCAAAATGTAGTTGCTAATGGGGAGACATCAATTGGTGGGGCCGTTTCTAATGGCATAGCTCAGGGGTCTGTTCTTGGTCCAATGCTATTCAGTATTTTTATCAGTGATTGAGAAGATTATATAAAATTGGCAGATGACACAAAGATTGATTGGGTAGTAAATAATGAGGAGGATATATATCTGTTATGGAGAGGTCTGAATCCCTGGGTTAGATGGACACAATTCAACAAAATGTATTTTAATACAGGGTAATACATCTGGTCACAACAAATGCAGGCTATAGCTACAGGATGGGAGATTCTGTCTCAGAAAGCAGTGACTCAGAAAAGAACTTAGGGGTCATCAAAGATAACCACCCCAACATGAGGCCTCAGTGCAGTGAGGTGGCAAAAAGGGCTAATTTTATCTTTGGATGAATAAAAGGGGAAATATTAAATAGAATCAGGAAAGGGATCTTGCCTTTGTGCATAGCATTTTTAAGACAGATGCTAGAATACTATTCCATTTTTGATGTCCGCACTTCAAGAAGGATGTAGAAATACTGGAGAGAGTTCAAATGAGAAGCTCAACTTAACTTATCAAGGAGAGCTTTGAGAGGCGGCTTGATCACTCTGTACAATACTTATATAGGGAAAAGGTATCAGAGTGCTTTTCAATTTTGTTGACAAAGACATAACAAGATTCAGTTGCTGGAAGTTGAAGCCAGACAAATTCAATCTTAAAATAATACTCAATTTCCTAGCATTGAGGGTAATTAAACATTGGAACATCTCACCAGGGGAGGTGGAGAACTCACCATCACTTGGAATCTTTAAAATAAGATTAAATATCTTTCTAAAAAAGCTTTAATCCAGCTTCTTGGAGAAATCCTACAACCTCTGTGTGCAGAAGATCAGGCTGAACGGTCACAGTGGTCTCTTCTCATCTTAGAATCTGTGAATCTATGAATCTCATTGTTCATTCCCTTCCTTCATGGGGCACAGAGAGAACAAGAAGGTGTACATTGCCCTCTACTTGCTCATACCACTTTCAGTTCTGCATGAAGACAAAGATTGTAAATCTCATGCTTCAGGGCTTCAAGCAGTCACCTTTAAGGGTCAGAGAAGAATATTTTTCCCCAATAAACTGTTGGCCAGATGTATTCTGGATTTTTTTTTTGGCTACTTCTGAAACATCAGGGGTTGGCCACAGCTGGAGATGGGTCATCTAATAGGGTGGACCTGTGCTCTGAGGTAGTATAGAGGTGCCTGGCTGATATTTCTTGTTCACATGCTTAGGGTGAAACTGAGTGCCACTTTTGGGGTCAGCACGGGTTTTTCCTCAGGTCAGATTGGCAAGGATTTGGTGGATTTTTCTCCTTCTTCTGCAGCATGGAAGATGGCTTATCTTCAAGGATCATCTGAGCATATTGTAGCTAATCAATTCCCTGCTGTTGCAGGGTTTTCAGGCATTTATGCCATCTTGATCTGTCTTGTTCTCTGTCTGTGGCACACAAAGTTTAGTCTCCTGATAGCTGACATAAACGTAGTCTAACTGAAATCATTGGTCTCAATATAGGAGTAACTTTGCTGTCACAAACAATCCCGAGATGAAAACGAATGGTGTTTTACCTTGGTTTCATCCACAGAAGTAAATCCTGGTCCATCCAGTGGCTTTCTCTGTAAGTCATGAATAATAATAGGAGGGAACAAATTCCAAATGGACAAACTTTTGTAGGTTTCAAGTCCACTCTTGCTAAAATGCAATAAAATAGGTCCCTGTGTGATTCATTAAATGCCTAAAAAATAAAAGCCTATAGTTTTTAGCTTCCATACAATTACCAAATGAATGTTTTAGGTGATATCTCTTTTGTTTACTCTTTGTACTTTCATTCAATCCAAGAAAATCAATTGAAATGCCAAGTTCAGTCACTGATTCCCAGCATCATGTGATTCTGAAGAACAAGGGAACTTTCTAATATTTTCTCCAGGAGAAAAGTAAAATGAAAGCTATAGCAAATTCCTAGATGATCTTTCTCAGCTCCATGCTCTGGGGAACACTTAAAACACCACCGTTTAATGCATTATATGTGATTTTTGTAAACAAACTACTTTCCTAGGGCCCAGTGCTGGTTTCTCCACTTAAGTCCTAAATAGATCAGCCAAGCTCAAGGGACCTGCACAGGTATTGGATCAGGGATGGAATCCTGCTCCAAAACCAAAACTTAGTGATACAGGTAGGACAACCAAGCAACTCTGGCCTCTGTGAAGTCCATACTTTGATTGGCGGTGTTGGATAGCATACTGATCCCTTGGCCACAGTCCAGCCTGAAACACCTGTGGCCCCATTGAATGGCATGCCATTGAGTGCTAGTACTCTAGGCATCTTATGACTTCTATGCAAAATTACAAATAGAAAAATATCCCCAGAAGAATCTTCAGACCCTGAACAAATAAAAGTCCCTTCTTTGGGTTACTCCTGCCCTGTTTCAACCCAACCCCTGAGGGGAAGCTTAGGAAAATAGTCTTGGGAAGTCAACTAATCTGGTCCTTGGGTCAGACCAAAGGGACAATAAACTCCAGAGTTGAGGATCTTTCACTGAAAATTCTGTGATGTCAGCCTCTTCCATTTTATACTTGGAAGAGTTAGCGTTACTGCCTGAGCTGATTGTATCTGCTCAGTATCATATCAAAAGCAGATTTCTAGTGTAGCCAGTTGCTAAGCAGTTTAGGGCTTTATAGGGCAAAACTATCAGTTTGCACTGTAATTAGAAACAAATTGAAACCCCAGTAGACTACCAAGCACTTGTATAATGTAGTCTGTTGTGCCTTATGTCACTGTCAGAAGTGTGATTTACTAAGCAAGTAGCCACATTCTGGACCTGATGAAGTTTCCAAGTGATCGTTGGTTGAAACTCAATGTAGAGTGCTTTGGAGTGATCTAGTCTTGAGATGGCAAGAGACACCTCATTGTGATGAGGTCCACATGCAAGCACAGATGAAAAAGGATCATAAACAGCTGAAGATAACACACAGTTGTAAATATATAAGCATAAAATATAATATATAATGAGTATAAAATATAATTAACAAATGGCTAGCACACTTAATTGATAGAAATGATAAAATCTCTGCCATATCTTTAGTTCTTTCCCCAAACATGCAGCATCATCTTGGTTTTAGCCATGCCTCATTCAGCTAATGCTCATCCAAGCCCCACTGTTGGATAGACACTGGATAAGAAGCTCAACTGTACTATGGTCCAGTAAAATTGATATATAAGCTGTCGTCTACACGATGGAGGCATCAAAGCCTGTAGCACTTTGCTAACTCCCCAAATGAGCACTTCCCTAACATGTAAGAACATAAGAATAGCCATACTGGGTCACACCAAAGGTCCACGTAACCCAATATCCTCTCTTCTGACAGTGGCTGGTGCCAGATGCTTCAGACGGAGTGAACAGAACAGGGCAATTTATCAAGTGATCCATTCCCTGTTGTCCAGTCCCAATTGCTAGTAGTCAGAGGTTTAGGGACACCCTAAGTATGGGGTTGTGTCCCTCAGCATTTTGGCTAATAGCCATTTGTGGACCTATCCTCCACGAATTTATTTAATTCTTTTTGTTTAATCCAGTTATGCTTTTGGCCTTCAGAACATCCTCTGACAATGAGTTCCACAGCTTGACTGTGTGTTGTGTGAAGAAGTATTTCCTTATGTTTGTTTTAAACTTGCTGACAATAAATTTCATTAGGTGACCCCTGGTTCCTGTGGTATGTGAAGGGGAAATAAAATTTCCCATCACTTTCTCCACACCATTCATGATTTTATAAACCTCTATCATACCCCCCCTCAGTCATCTCTATTCCAAGATGAACGTTCCCAGTTTTTTTAGTCTCTCTTCAAATAAGCAAAGAGTCTTGTGGCACCTTATAGACTAACAGACGTATTGGAGCATGAGCTTTCGTGGGTGAATACCCACTTCGTCAGATGCACTTAGTGGAAATTTCCAGAGGCAGGTATATATATGCAAGCAAGAATCAGGCTGGAGATAATGAGGTTAGTTCAATCAGGGACGCTGAGGCCCTCTTCTAGCAGTTGAGATGTGAACACCAAGGGAGGAGAAACTGCTTTTGTAGTTGGCAAGCCATTCACAGTCTTTGTTTAATCCTGAGCTGATGGTGTCAAATTTGCAGATGAACTGAAGCTCAGCAGTTTCTCTTTGAAGTCTGGTCCTGAAGTTTTTTTGCTGCAGGATGGCTGCCTTTAAATCTGCTATTGTGTGTCCAGGAAGATTGAAGTGTTTTCCTACAGATTTTTGTATATTTTTGTATATCTCTTCAAATAGAAGCTGTTTACCCCTAATCCTAATCATTGTTGTTGTCCTCCTCTGTACTTTTGTGAATTTGACTGTATCTTCTTTGAGATGGGGCTGCCAGCCAGTGTTCAAGGGGTGGGTGTACCATGAATTTATTTGGTGGCATTATATTTTCTGTCTTATTATCTGTCCCTTTCATAATGGTTCCTAACATTCTGTTAGCTTTTTTGACAGCTGCTGCCCACTGAGTGCATGTTTTCAGAGAACTATCTATGATAAGACCAAGATCTCTTTCTTGAGTTGTAACAGCTAATGTAGACACCATGATTTGATATGTACAGCTGAGATTGTTTTCCAATGTGCATTCCTTTATACTTACCTGCACTGAATTTCATCTGCCATTTTCTTGCTTAGTCACACTGAATGGAATAGGTGATAGAACAGAACCCTGTAAAGCCTTGCATGAGAAGACCCTGAAGGCAAATGAACAATCATTTGGTACTACCCTGTGAAGTCCCTCAAAAGAAAAGAAGGGGGTGACTCTAGATCAAGCCTCAATATGCTGTTAGGATCCAGTATGGATCAACAGTACCTCATGGTCAATGATATCAAGGACAGCTTTGCATATTTGTGACCTGATTATCCTTGTACTTACCCTACCATAAATCAGGACTATTTCCTGTGTAATTGGTGGATTACATTGGTGGAGATCAGTGGCATGACATTGGTTGCATCTCTTGCACAGGAGACTCTGCATTGTGCTCCCAAATATGGTCCTGCTACTAAGGAAGCAGACATCTCTGTCCATATTTCAATACTCCACCCCCTTTCATGGCTTCTTGGCATTCCAGATCTCCTGTGCAGCCAAGATGCATTCATTTGGCTGCACATTGAGCTTGTACATCCACAGCATGTCTGAGTAGCATTTTCTCCCTAATACAGCAGGAATAAAATAAGATGTTTGAATGAAAAGGGAAGGGGGAGCCAGAAAGATGTCCATTTACTAGGGTGGATTAAAAACTGATCATTTAAAAAAATGATTTTTTTAACTTAAATCATTGTTTAAATTTAAATTAAATACAAGTTTATTAAAAATAAACCTATTTAAAGTTACTTTTGAAATAATGACAACCTATGTTAAGGCTCAGACCTATTATAACCTATTAAAATCATTTAAATTAAATTCAAGAAATAATATTAAGTAGTACTTGTTTGCAGCCAAGTTTTAAAGAAAGTCAAACTGCTGAACTGGTGAAAGTCCCTAGCTAGCCATCTGGAACTAGAGATTGTTGAAGTAAACCAGCTTTTGACAGCTATAGCCTCTTCTGCAGGTACACAGAGAATATTTTCTTCATTCCAGTTTATTCAACTAGTGCAGTTTAATGACCAGTTAATTCAAAGTTAAGAAACCAATTGGGAGTTGAAAAAGCAGGAAAACTCATTTTCCTCTTCCAATCTATGAATAAAAAGTTGGTGTGAGAGGATGAGATCTAGTAGTTCTGAAATCTTGAAGGACGTGGTGACCAGAAACAAGTATTTCAATTCACTAACTGCAGATAATACTTCCTTTTTTAAATAAATCAGTTAGTTTTAAACGCAATACATATTTTAATGAACTTTTTGATAAACTTTTTTTTTCTTATGTATCCAGCGCATTTAAGGTAGTTTTATTTCATAAATTAAAAAAATTCTGTTTTGGTTCATTTATAATTGAATTTGAATTTCCATCCAACTAGAGCTAGACAGAAATCACAAGTAAAAAATTAATCAACTAGTTAATAAGGAATGCAGCCTTATTTAAATCAAGTTTCCTGGTTGCTGATTTCAATTGATTACATTCAGTGATTTAAGTTGCTTTGATTTAAATCAGTCCACCCTTCCATTTACCACCAACGCTACCCCTCCAAAATGACACATTGATTTTTAAAGCACATACACTTTCTATGTAATTTCTGGTATTGTCAACAGGAAATGAGCATCAGAATTCTTTTCACTGTCTTTTAAATACAGCCACATGGGAGAATCAGCCAGAAGAAAGAAACAACACATTGAGTCATAGAAACATGTAATACATCAGAAACAACACAGAATACCTAACATGATCTCTCTTTGTTCTTTTTCTTTTAAATAGCAAGGTGAAGTTGACTGTTGGCCTTTGCCTTGTCCAGAGGTGGAATGTGAATTCAGTGTACTCCCCAAGAGTGAGTGTTGTCCACGCTGCGTCACTGATCCCTGCCAGGCAGACACCATTCGTAATGACATTACTAAGACATGTCTGGATGAAACTAATGTAATTCGCTTCACTGGATCTTCATGGATTAAACACGGCACAGAGTGCACCCTCTGCCAATGCAAGGTAAAGAGCATAAAAATCAAGCCAAGAGGCCTCCTTACCAGGCGGTTCTATAGCTTATAAAAATTAATACATGTAGTCTGGTCAGTGGGAAGTCAGTTTCTACATTTGCTGTTCAAAGGTCGCAATATGAAATGTTCAGCTTTAGCTGCAGACTCTCCTATCAGTGGTGCAGAGCTTTCAAGAACCAGATGATGGTTTAAATGTGCCAGCAAGACAGAAATCCCACAGCATCATAGCCCATATTGTATCTCACCTTGAGCAAGTGAACCAACGTATCCTTTCCACAGAAACATCTTGCTTTGACTGTGATGGCAGATCTTACTCCTGCCAGCCCGTTGCTATTTTGCAGATACTTATAGTGTCAAATAATTTCCAAAGGTCTGTAAGATCTACAGGAAATATAGTTTGTAGGGTGAACATCAAATTACCAGAAATGCTCCTTTAGGATTGTAATGATCAAATATTTTAAGTTTTCTAATGGCAAAAATGGAAATTCTGCTCTTCCTTGGTTTAAAAATGACAGCAGAATCCACATTATTTGGGCCTTTAATATTCCTCAGGGATAAGGCACACATTATCTTAAGAAGAAAAGTTAATGGTGAAAAGCTTCTGTGAATTCTGCTGCCTCTTCTAAAAGAAATTAAAAAATGGATGTTAGAATAAAGTGTTTCCATTTTATACACACACACACACACACCCCACACACACACACACGTGTGAGAGAAACTGTATTTTCTGTTGTGTATAACTGAAGACTGACCAGTAGCAGTTCCACAATAGAGGTGGCCAGCCAGGAGGAGGAGGAGAGAGAGAGAGCGAGCAGGATCCATTGGGATAGAGACCTGTAACCCTCCCAAATAATTTCAGATCTCATCCCATGTCCATCCCATCAGGCCAGAGTACCACCTAAGGCTCCACTTGGAAGAAGAAACAGGATCAGAATCCCATATTGTTGAGATGCCTGGGAGTGTAGAAGGAGCTTATTTGTATAAATTCCACTCGTTGTCAGTTGTGGAACATGTCCCATCTATTCTACCCTCTTGTGGTCCAAGACTGGTCTCTCTATTTTACAACCAGTTTATACAGAGCTATGGGCTACTGGTACCAATTGTTGCCTTGTAAACTCGGATCATGATTTGACCCTATTTGAGTAATATAGATACTATGCCAAGCTCCATGGACTCACAATGCCTCGTGTCAGAATCCATTCTAAGATCTACAGAGGAAACCAGTTCAGCTAGTATACGCCACATTATTCCAACTACCAGATGGACATTGGTGTAATCCTTTCCTTTTAGGATAGTCAGAAATAGAAATGCCAAATAGTCATTGTGCCTGTTTAAACTAGATTCACCATTTATCCTTACATTTTCCATGACAGAACATGGAGCAGTGGTCTCAAATTGCAGGGGGGAGGTCTAGGTTGGATATTAGGAAACACTATTTCACTAGGAGGGTGGTGAAGCACTGGAATGGGTTACCTAGGGAGGTAGTGAAATCTCCATCCTTAGCAGTTTTTAAGGCTGGCTTGACAAAGCCCTGTCTGGGATGATTTAGTTGATGTTGGTCCTGCTTTGAGCAGGGGTTGGACTAGATGACCTCCTGACGTTCCCTCCAATCATAAGCTTTTATGATTCTATAATTCTATGTTATGAATTTTCAAATATCACAAGGCATAACAGTATAATTAGAGCCACAGACTCTTAATAATTAACATGTACCATTTGTTCCTCAAAGAACAAAACCTGTTTTGTTTCTTTCCAACATTATGTTCTTTTTTGACATGTACTGTAAGTATTTTAGCTTTGTTTTCCATCCAAGCAGTCTAATCCAAGCAAGCAAGGCGAGTACCATAGCACAGCTTGTATAGTTTTGATTCTGTAGCAAAAAATATAAATACCATACTACTGTGTGTCTCTTTTGTACTGCTTCGTTTCACTGTTTTCTAGCAGTACATCACATGCCAGGTCAAAGCATTAGTATAAGCTTCTCTAACCAAGCTACTTCAAAATAGGTTTACACAAAATCCTTTAAGAATTCAGAAAGCTAAAGCTGACTTAGCCACAAAACCATTTCAAATCACAAGTAAAGAAGGTGAACTCTAGGATTGCTGGCATGGTTGTCTAGTCTCCTGCCACATACAGTCAAGAAACAGAATTAATGATTCTTACATCCCTGATCTTTAATCAGCCCTACATTTCAATTGACTAACTGTATTTACAGTATTTTAAAAATTATATGCACTATCTGCATTAAGAGTCATACTGAGGAGAAGAGGTGGAAATGCAACATATATCTTTTCTTCAATACTTTAATCACTTTTCTAGGCAACCTGTTCCATTCATTCCTAATGTTCGTAGAAATATGTCTATACTAAGATCTGGAGGGGAAACTTCAAAGATTAACCTTTGACAGTGTTACAGCCTGAAAGTATTAACTTGAGATATTCAATGCTAAATAAAACTCATGGTCCCCTGTGTCAAATCTAAATAAAAATTCTAATGCCTTGTCCTCTTTGCCATCTTTATTGCGCACACTGGGCCAAATCTTGATCCATGTGAAATAAATAGCATATTGCCAAATGACTTCAATTCTATGTCTTAGTTTTACGAAATGGATCACAAACTGATTAGTGAATGAAATCATTAGATTCCTTTTACATAGAGTATGGAACTGAAGTGAAGATAGAGAAAAAAATAAACAGTTTACACATTTATTTAGAAATGTTCTTCTACTGGGCAAGTATTTGCAGATGGTCATTCTGATTGTTAATTTGACTTTACAAAATACTAACTATTTAAATCTCTCTTCTTTTCCCCTTCCTCCCTCCTTCACAGAATGGTCATGTTTGTTGCTCAGTGGATCCACAGTGCCTTCAGGAACTGTGAAGCTAACAACCATGTCTCACAAGCAGTTTCTGGTTACAGAATTTTCCTTCACAAAAAGACCTTTAGACCAAAAATTGTATAAAGCCAAAACTGAAATCACATCAGTTTTGTCCATCTAAAGTGCAGAAATGTTCTGAATTGAGTGAGCTTTCAATTACCTGAGTCAGAATGAAATCTATGGAACTGAAGAAAAGCTCTGATGTGTAAACCTTTCTTTGAGGTCAGGCTTAACTTCTGGCTATTTATGTGTCTGGCATCATTATGCAGAATATTAGGTTAGTGGTAAAGTGACACCTTGTAACATTGTACTTAACGATGTCAAGATCGAGAGACAAATAGAAGGGATCATTGAGCCTACTGAAGCTTTGAAAGTCCAACACTTCAATAGGCACAGAGATTTTTATCTAATAATATTTGAATCTGCACAAATTTTGTTTGATTGCTCACTGCAGACTCTAGCAGAAATTTGAATAAAGGGAGGATGTCTTCAGGAACAAAGAATATAGCAGCTAAGATGTGTTATGTACAGTACATGCTCTGAAAAAAGATATAAGTTATTGTAAAAAAAAGTGATGCACCGGCATGGCTACTTAACGTTTTCTGATGGGGAAAGTCATCTATATTTCCTTGTTTTACTGCACTTATTATTTCTTGATTGAATTTGTTCAGTATAAGCTCGTTCTTGTGCAAAATTAAAATAAATATTTCTCTTACCTTATAATATTTCTGGCTTTGAGTCTCCTTCACTGATACAGTTGATATTTTTATATATTATAGGTGACTGTTTCTCCTTTGTGAGTAGGGTTGTATATAGATGTTTCTATCTGGCACAAAGTTGTGACATTATTTCATATTTGTGCTAGTCTTTAAGGGATTGATCTTGCAAATGCTTCTGCATGTGAGTGAGTTGACTCCTGTCACTAGTCCCATTGAGTTTGATAGGACTATTCATGTGCATATAGGTTTGAAGGATCAAATTCTAAATGTTGATAGGATACTGCCAAGCAGGTTCGATGCAACATTTGTCTACCTTTAACACTCTTCTAACTTGTGGGAAATTCTCTTCAGATTCGAAGCCCTATTTTTGTTGCTGTTAAACACCACAACTTTGGTGATTTCATAGGTACTGGAACTAGAAGTGCTGGCATTGCTGCCACACCCCTGGCTTGAAGTGGTTTCTATTATATACAGGGTTTACAGTTTGGTTCAGTGGGTCTCAGCATCCCCACTATACAAATTGTTCCAGCATCCTTGGATGATTTTGATATTTTTGTAATAAAAAATGTGTGATGATTCTCCCCATAAATCAAGTATCAGAGGGGTAGCCGTGTTAGTCTCGATCAGTAAAAGCAGCAAAGAGTCCCGTGGCACCTTATAGACTAACAGACGTATTGGAGCATGAGCTTTCGTGGGTGAATACTCACTTTGTCAGATGCATGCATCTGATGAAGTGGGTATTCACCCACGAAAGCTCAAGCTCCAATACGTCTGTTAGTCTATAAGGTGCCACGGGACTCTTTGCTGCTTTCTCCCAATAAATGTATCTTTGTTGATGCAAGGGCAGTCATCCAGCCATCAGAGGAAACTTTCTTTAATAAACCCTATTTTCGCTACTAATGTGTGAATAAACAAAAGAGGGAACATGACCAAAGCTATGTTGTGCTACATAAGTGGGCGGGGGGGGGGAGGGGGAAGAATACAAATAATACAAATAAAATAAAGATCTAAAAAATATTCAGGAAAAAAAGGTCCAGTGCAACATGCTACAGTGGACCATTAAAGCTATGAAGGTTTTCAAACTGAGTAAATCTTTTTCCTCTTCAAGACCTTGTCCATAAATAATAGCTACTCAAGGGATTTTCTGTTTTATCCACAGTTTCTGACAAGCTACAATCAATGTTCTTGAAGAAGTATGTTAGCTTCTTAAAAAGAGACTGTTTTATGCACTGTTTTCCTGTCTGCTTATAATTGTCAAGGGGTCATGTTTTGCTCTCAGATACACAGGCACATCTCCTGATGATTTCAATGGCAGTTTTGTGCCTGTATCCGAGGGCAGATTTGACAGATGGTGTTACTGTTTGGGGATTATGCTGTGAGTTCATTATAAAGTGTGTGTTAGAAATACACAATGCTCTGACCATTTGTTTTTTTGTTGTGCAGGGTAAAAAAAGAGTTAACATATTGCTTGAGGGCAAAATCCTCTAGCTCAAGTAAAGATTGCAAAAAGCCCTGAATGAACACTGTGACACTAGCACATAGAAGGGGCAGGAGATGCATAGCCCAGCTTCATGCACACTTTATGTTGGACTCAGAGATAGGAGATTTAAGAGTCATGCAGGGGAAGTGGGTGGGTGGGGGGAGTCTGTCCAGTTGGTCCACAAGTACATGAATCCATTAGCTTAACACCCTTTGTGAGGCTTAAGTATCTGGCTTGGAGCATTACTTCCTCCCTGGAGCTGTAATAGCAGCCACCAAAGAGGCTAGATGGGTTTTCTATGCCTTCTCTGTGGGCTGGGATTTTGTTCCCCCTAACCTCCAATGTACTTTCTCTGCACATAGTCTGGCTTGGGTTATGCACAGAGATCAGGTTTGGCCCTAAGACAAAGGTAAGATCATAAGGAAAAATTCTCTTCACTTTTTTTTTTCACTTCTTCGAGGCACAGTAACATTTACACTTCATCCCAACTTGTATTTCAGAACTAAGAATGTGAATGATGGAAAACAAGTCTCTCCATTCATTGCAAACCCGCCCCTGGAATGGTGTGTCTTATGTTTTGTCTTGGGTGGTTGTTGTTTTTTTTAAACCATCTCATTGAACAACCTGCACTTCGCCAACATCTAGGTCAAATATAGCCAAGACATACCATAATAGTTTTTTGTCAAAATGAACCATGTTATCAAATCCTTAGACAGCCAGACAATACTATATGTATTTGAGGAGCAGAAGTTATTCAGTTGAACAAAGCTGAATGAATAAAAAATGAGAATGGGTTGAGTGAGCATTTTCTAATCTATCAATGTTCCAGGTTGTTAATTAGCTGAGAGTTCTTGTAAAGGTCATTAAATTCCACAAAGACATCTCAATAATACCCCAGCTAAATTGACCCATCAATTAGTAGTTCATGTTTCTAATTTTCCCCCAAACAGAAAATTTAAATACCTCTGAAAATTGTCTCCAAGAATTCCAGACCTAAAGAATGTCAGGTAATATCAAACATTTATTTTCCTTAACAAATAATTCATTTGAAGTACTTCTTAGCCATCGCACAGGAACAGTCAGAGTGAAGCTGATCTGTTGTGTTCTTCTACTGACCTTTCATTATTGGTGCACTTTTTCAGCATTAGAATTCAATAACTCCCATAAAAGAATTGTCACCTGTTTGCAAAGTAATTGCCCAAAGTTAATAGACCTGCAGATACAAAGGCAGAAAGGTCTTCAGTTACACTGGATTCAATTCTGTGGTGAAACAAATTGGCAACGAATAGCTGCATTGTAAACTGTTGAAAACTAAACTCTTTAACTGGAAATTTCTGGTATCTATAAATTCACCCTGGCAATAACAGGGAGAAAGAAAGATTTCTCTTCACTCAGTGCTGGTGTCAATCACTTCTATGTGAGACAAACTGAGCTTCAAAGTGAAATGTTTATCTTCATTCCAGAGGTTAGATTCATAGAAGTTGAACTGTGCATCCCAAATATATGTATAGTATCAAAGCTCTAAAGCAACATGGTATCTATGTGTATAGCTTTGGTGTGTGTATGTGTGTTGTGACGGACCCAGACCAGTGGGGTACAGGAATCTGGTAGAGGGCAAATATACTGGTCACTGGATGAGTGGTTTTCTGTTCCCTGAGTGACCACAGCAGGGGCTGCACTAGAATAATCAGGAGCCTGCTAGAACCAATTAAGACAGGCAGGATAATTAAGACACCTGGAGCCAATTAAGAAACTGCTAGAATCAATTAGGACAGGCTAGCTAATCAGGGCACCTGAGTTTAAAAAGGACCTCATTTCAGTTTATGGTGTGCATGTGAGGAGTTGGGAGCAAGAGGAGCTGAAAGTGAGAAGACATATTCCTGGAAGACTGAGGTGCAAGCATTATCAGGCACCAGGAGAAAGGTCCTTGTGGTAAGGCTAAAGAAGGTGTTGGGAGGATGCCATGGGGAAGTAGCCCAGGGAGTTGTAGTTGTCGTGCAGCTGTACCAGGCAGCACTCTAGACAGTTGTAGTCCACAGGGCCCCAGGTTGGAACGCAGAGTAGAGGATGGGCCCAGGTCCCCCCCAAACCTCCCAACTCCTGATCAGACACAGAAAGAATTGACCTGGACTGTGGTTTCTACAAGAGGGGAAGGTCTCTGGATGTTTCCCGACTCACATGGTGAATCTATGGGGCAAGCAAATCTGCTAATAAGTGCAGGACCCACCAAGGTAGAGGAGGAACTTTGTCACAGTGTGTGTGTGTGTGTGTGTGTGTGTGATAAAGTGGGTGAGGTAATATCTTCTATTGGACCAACTTCTGTTGGTGAGAGAGAAGTTTTCATACTCAGTTCACAAATTTCAACTTAATGGAAAGAGTTGAAACTGCCTAAACGATAGAAAGAGGTTCTCTGTGTTATTAGGAAAAGTAGCCTAGTATAACACTGGACAGAGAATAGTGCATATTTTATGGTGCAGTAAATGTTCCTGTTTTCTCCAAAAATCTCCATCTCATACACTCATAGACTTTAAGTCTTGTCTCAGAAGTAGAGCCTTTGAATTAAGGTTGAACTCAATATTTACAGGAAGAAACTCTGACAGTAATAGGGATAAATATTAGTTTATAATAGAAATGTGTCATAGAATTGCTTGTCTCGCAAGCCTGAGTGGTCAGCTTCCCATTGCTCCTAATCACTCTTGTGTGGGGTGCACAATGAATTTACGACCAGAGGTGATGCACAATGCCCACGGAAGTTAGTGGGAGTCTTTCCATTAATTTCAATGGGCTTTGCATCAGACTTGTAGTGGGTTAGATTCTGATCTCAGTTAACCAGTGTAAATCTAGAATAACCACTCTAAAAATCTAAATATATGATTGGAATATGATCCATTCAATGCAGAGTAACCTGGAAAAAAGTTGCCAAGAAACTTGTACTTTATAGATTAGGATTTTTTTTACACAGCCCAAGGAAATTAGATGCACAATTTCCATTGCATCTGTAGAATCTGGGCACCTAACTCACTTTGGTGCTTTTGAAAATCCCAGATATAGATACTCCTTCACTTTTTTAAATATAAATGCCAACATACTAAAACTCTACAGATCAGTGTTTATTAGTATTTTCTTATTCCCAGCATTTACACCTTCTGTAAAATGTTAACTAAGAAAAAATTGTCTAGTATAAATAAAAAATGTGCACTCTATGTTCTACCAACTTTAGTGAATCATTTAAATAACATAAAACATTAATTACTGCAAACCATAATAGTTTACTGATCACATTGTATTCCATCCATAAAACAGCCAAATATAATTACTATGCTTTTCTTAAAAGTCTTTTTTCTCAGTAATATCATTTTACCATTTAAATTGTGCTTTAAATATAATTCCTAGGATGCATCAGAGGTATTGCTTGGAATCACTAATATAAACAATTCTGTGGGTCCTATTTAAACTGCAAAACTGAGTCATATTTGAACTGCAAGCCAAAGCCAAAACAAACTGATCTGCATCATTGCTTCTAGAATATTATCCTAAATAAAGAAGCAGATCACTCATACAAATTCTGTATCAAGTGAAATTTATAAAATGAAAACAACCAAACCATTCCGTTGCTAACTGTTCAGGCTTACATTCCCTTTTTAATTATGACAGATTTAAGATGTGGGGGGGGGGGTGGGAAAAGAAAATTAGTGTGCAGTGGATTTTTCTTTTTGCATGTGCCACTTTAACAAATTTCTTACAGGTGCCACAGCCAATGGCATACTGATGGAATGATGCTCTTCAATGTTTGTTGGCTATGACCATTTGCTATTTCTTTTCCTAGTCTGTTTTTCTGGTAATATGTCAGAATAGTTTAGGATCATAGTATCACAAAAGTGAGGGACAGTCTGTTAGAAGCCTGAAATTTCAGTAGCAGCAAACACAAATGCATCAGTGGGGCATGAGACAGAGGGGCTCTGCTGGGATGATCCCCTGTCCCCCAGCCAGGATCCAGGCACCTGCATGGTAGGGTAGCAGGTGGCAGAAACCTTGCCCAAGGAACAAGTTCTTCTCCTGCTGCTTTATAGCTGAACTAGAACCTGAGATTTTGCAGTTTTTTTCTGTGATAACCTCTTCAGGAGGAGAGGGATCAGGCAGGAGAAAGACCAAGTGGATCCCCTTGGCACCACATGAATCAGGAGTGCCTCTCCTTGCACCTCGTGAGGGTGAGCTCTGCCTGAGAGACATTGCCAACTGTCTTTTCACTGTAGAGGCATGCCGGGGATAGGAATGGTGACAGCCTCTGCCCCACTGGGAGCCTGTGACATGAGAGCAATGGAGGTGGGGGAAGGAAGGGAAAGGAACTTGTGCTGAAGGAGGAGATTGATAGTCAAAGCAGCATGAGGAGGGTTCATAGGATGACTTGCTTGTAGTTGCCAAGTGAAGAGAGGCAAAAGGTTGGCAGGATGGGAGTGGGAAGGAAGGTTGGACAACATTGAAGGATGGCTAGACAGTGGATTAGAACAGCAGGTTAGAGAGCGAAGGTGGGTGAGGAAATATCTTTTATTGGCCCAACTTCTGTTGTGTGAGAGAGACAAGCTTTCAAGCTAGACAGCACTGAAGAAGAGCTCTGTGTAAGCTCGAAAGCTTGTCTCTCTCACCAACAGACATTGGCCCAATAAAAGATATTACCTCACCCACCGTGTATCTAATATCCTGGGATCAGCAGGTGTAAACGAGTACTGTGCTCTTGAAGGGACTTTTAGACGGCTGGGGGAAGTCTTGTACACATTAGGGAACATACATTTTGTCAGAATAAATGTGCATAATAACTAAGGAATCATGTGGCCTTACTTTTGTAACCTTCATCTGCCTCTACTCCTGCTTTCCCTTCCTATTTTAACTGCCTCGTGTTGTGCCATGACTAGCATTAGAACATGGGCTCTTTGGAGAGAGTCCATCTGCCTATAGTTGCATATGTTGGGTGCTACCCAATATAAACTGAAATTGTTTGGATAACAAAAATAGCCAGAGTTATTACAGTTAATACAAAAAAAAGTGTTTTGGAAGGGATAAAAACCTCATGCTTCAGGGGTCAAATCAATCTCTTACTAGTCAGGATTTGGAGGAGGTCTCCATGGACAGGCAGGGTGGGAGAGGGTATCCCACATCTGCCTATAGTGGTGTTTGTTGTATCTGCCTCTGAAGCATCTGGTGCTGGCCAGTGTACACAGACAGGAGGACTATGGACTAGACGGACCATGAGCCTGATATAGTATAACAATTCCTATGTTAATAACAATAATTAACAATGTACTTTGTAGCTCTAGGAACCAATGACTCTAGGAGTCCCTAAAGGACCCTATTATATATTAGAATGTATTTTGCAGTTCTATGCTTCCACTGAATAGCTGGTTTCAAGGTCCTGATGATCCCATGGAAAACACAGCTGGAGGGGAAAAATTAATTCATTGTTTCCACAAAGTGAACCCTTGTTGTCTGATTGCCTGATGAGCCCCTCACCTTTGAAGGGATCTTCAGTGCATGCAGGAGTCCATCTACAAATCCTGTGGATCCAAAGGATCTGTGGTGAAATCAGCACTTACTTCTGCAGTTAAATGGATGTCCCAGGGATGCGCTTTCCCCTCTGTGTTTTAAGCTTTGAGTTCCCTTCCTTCCCAGCAGAAAGACTCACTTAGGAGCAGTTCTGCCTTTGGTGACCATGTCATGGCTGGCCCTTCAAAGCTGGAGGTGGATGCTCTGCAGAGGAGTTGCCAGTGCTTGTAGTGATATTAGCAGGGCTGGCTCTCAACCTTTGGGCACCTGAGGCAAGGAGCTCAAATGACAGCCCCATGCCCCCTCACTTGGGCAAAAACTTTGAAAGGACTCAATTCTGCCTTCTTCTTGTTCTACTCCTCTCATGGTACTGCTCTGTTACCTACCCCAATAAAGGAGAACTAACAACTTAAAATGCCTTGTTCAAAAATGTTAAGTAACCCTTAACTTTCAAATGCCTGAATAGAAAATGTAACTTTTCTTGTCTGAATAGTAAACACTGGCATTTTTATCTGTTTGAATAATCAAAGTGGTGCTTTCCGTGCCTTGGTTGCAAAGATTTGAACTGCTTCCTGAAGGTCCACAGTCAGGGCCAACTCATGGCCTTGCACCATCTCACTAGAATAACCAGCCTCTCCTGTGTCATTGTGGAGCGTAGATGTGTTTTTATTAACTTTGGCTTGGAAAAGCTGTGTTCTCCATTGGCAACTGTTACTGGAAGTGTTAGAATTATGTGCAGAGCAAAAAAAGCATTTGGAAAGAGGGTGGTCATCTTATTTGTGCACATATATTCCAGAACAGCCTTTGAAGTTGATCCTGCTGAAATGTATCTTGAAGGGGCTTTCAGTTCATCACCTAAATCACTCGCATCAATATTGCGCATGTCATCATGTGTCAACACTGTCTCTAGTGCCTGGCATTGCTGGTGTTGGTCTTCGGGTATAGTGAGGAGTTTTGGAATATCATACAACATCCCAAATATACTGCTGTGTTTCTTGAGCTGCATGAAACATTCTTCAACTGACTGTATTGCACATTCTAGCACCCGGTTAAAGAATTCAACTTTGAATTGTTTGGGGTCTCTTATGGGATTATCCCGTGCCTTGTAATCAAAATGTCATCATCTTCTGTGACTCTCGTATTTTTGAATGGGTGGGAAAATAGCTTCAGTGTGAAGTTCCTCTGCCAACTTCTATGCGCTCTTCAGAATGTTTTGAAATCCCTCATTTGAGTAGTAAGACTGTAGCTATGACTTTACTTTGTCCAGTTGTTCCACTGCTCCAGATATATCAAGGTCAACACCTTGGAGTCTCTTGCTTACAATATTTATTTCAAACAGTATGTCATGCCACAACACTAAGCCACACAGAAATTTGAAGTTATGTATGTTTCTGGTGATTCTATTTCCCTCTGCCACTGTTCTTCCACAGACAGTTCCTGTCATAGCATTATCCTCTATAATGGCAACTATGGCATCATCTGTCTTCCCAATTTGGTGTGTGATAGGCTTCATCACCGCCACTCAACTTTTCCCATCGTGTGTTACTCAGTGGTTTCAGTGTCAGAGAGGATGTTTCCAGATATTGCTTCAAAATTTGCCGTTGATGCAGAGAAGAATACATAGATGCTTTGAACTACATTAAAAAATTCAGCAGCCTCACTAGAAGCTGATGCTGCATCACTGACCACCAAGTTCAATGAATGAGAACTGCATGGGACAAAAAAAGCTCAAAGGTTTAACTCAAATTCGTGTCTGTACTCCTTTGTTCTTTCCTCTCATATTGGCACCATTATCGTAGCCCTGACCTCATGTCAGCTATTGCAATTCCCGTATCTTCCAGCTTTAAAAGAAGTACTTTTGTCAGACCAGCTCCTGTAATATCATCAATGTCAGTAAAGTCTAAAAAATGCTCTCTGATAGTCACCATTGCAGGGGCATTTTCATTCGGTTCTGTTGTTACAAAACGCGCCATTGAAGTCATTTGTTCCATATGGCTGATGTCAGGTGTGCAGTCCAGAATAACAGAGTAATATCTTGCTGACTTCAGATCTACCACAATCTTCTGTTTCACTTTTGTTGCCAGTAACTGTATGATCTCATTTTGAAGTGTTTTTCCAAAGTAGTGGAGTGTGTACATTTCTTGGGTGGAGACTCTTCTTAGATGCTCCTGGAGTACAGTATAAAATTCAGCCATCAGCTCCACATACAGCTGATTTAAAGTGCCACACGGTGCTAGGTTTTGGATAGCAAGCATTCTCACAATGGCAATGAGCCTTTTCAGAACATTTTGCCAGTAAAGAGACTCTGATGCAGTCTTCTCTTGATGCTGATCATCTATAGTGGCCTGTAACCTTAGTCTCATCTCAACCTTTTTCCGCCTATGGAATGCTGTCTGGTGCTTTGCTGCCTTCTCATGGCGTACCAGACTTCTAGCCAGATTTTTCCAGTCTTTTGTTTCTGTGGAACCCAATGTGTCTAGAACATTAGACTGGAAGAGTTTGCAACAAAAACAGTATGCAGCATTCTGGGTTTTTGAGTACATAAGCCATGGCTTCTTCACTTCATCACCATTGGGGATTTCACGCCAGCAATGTGTTGGATGGAAACTTCTATTTTCGTTATCTTTGGGGAACATGAAGTTTTTCACTTGCTGTGGCCCATGCAGTATAAGGAAGTCCTTCAGGCTACTGCTCAAGTGGGTCCACAGTCCTGGATCATCTAGACTTGAGGAACTAAACTCAGCAGCAGCTGTTTCTTGTGCCTCCACCACACTCTTCTCTGCTCTACACTTTTTTCTTCAAGAATGTGCATGGTTACATCCATTTGAGATGGAGATATGGATGCTACAGTAGCTGCCAGGTCACCTGCACTCTGTCTAACTGGAAGATCAGACATCTCTTCACCACTCACATCCTCACTGGGGCCAGAAGGCTCACCTTGAACATTTGTGTCTATGTATCTCAGGAGAACTCCTTCCTGCTTAGATGGAAAAGCCTCCTTTGCTTGCTTTTTTTTGAATGCTGCCCCAGAGGAGTGTTTTCTTCTTTCACTCATGACTGCTGTTCTGTGCCAGATATAGTGGCTGTCAACACTCAATTGAAGGGGACAAATAAGCAGGTTCATAGCAGGGCCTGAGTGAGGGAAGATATCAGCGTCTTAAGGGCCTAACTGGCTTTTACTACTTCAGGTGACTGCCTGTTCTCCTCAAGTGGGTTCAGGGAAGCAGCAGGAAACAGGAAGATCCCTGAGAAGCTGGTGTTAATCAGTCCAGGCTCCTGGGGGTGCTAGAGAGGTACATAAGAAGCTTCTCCTCTGCTCTCTCCCTGTAGCTCCTGCTGCTTTTGGTTATTGCCTCTCACCTTTTCTGCTGCCTGCCTGTTATGCCTCTTGTGCCCGTCTTCCTCCAGCACAGGACTCCACCATCTCTCTGCTCTAGATGCACAGAGAATACATATGTACCAGCAGCAGACACAATTTTCTACACTCTGGGTCCTAGTGGCGCCCCTCCACAGTCTGACACCTGAGGCAGCCGCTTCAGTTCGCCTCATGGTAAGACCAGCCCTGGATATTAGCTGCTACTTGTAATTTTTTTTTGGACAGGCTAGGAGAGGAGAAAGTCATGGAAAATGGGTGCTCCATCCTTCCATATCTAATTTATGCTACCTATAAAGTGCTAACCATTTTATATATCAGGATATACACTTTTCAATCTCTGCATATCTTGAAGGTTCTTGATGTTTTCCATAACAATGTTTTTACTTTTTAGGACTTCAAACTTCTTAAACACATAGTTCTCTGATAGCGCAGTTTGTAGTGTTGTCTATGAATGTCTTAGTCAATGGTAACTTTTTTTCTACAACAGCTATACCTCTGACCATAGAACAGGGCCTTTATCATTTATTAAATGTATCTAGCACGGCTCCAGCACCCTGCCCCAACTCCCTCCCAGAGCCTGCACCCCTCCCAGAAGCCGCTTTTGTAATGAGCCGGCCACTCCCAGTCCCTATTCAAGCCCAGATTAATGGTGTTAAATTTGCAAATGAATTTTAGTTCGGATGTTTCTCTTTGAAGTCTGTTTCTGAAGTATTTTTGTTCAAATATAGTTACTTTTAAATCTGTTATAGAATCTCCAGGGAGCAGCTTTGCCTCTCCTGGAATTGACACTTCCCCATCTATTATTGGGAGTGGACTACATCCACCCTGATCAAATTGGCCCTGTCAGCACTGGTTCTCCACTTGTGAGGTACTCCCTTCTCTTCTCATTATATAATGCCTTCATCTGTAACTTTCATTCCATGCATCTGAAGAAGTGAACTTTTTTTTTACCCACAAAATCTTATGCCCAAATAAATCTGTAAGTCTTTAAGGTGCCACCAGACTCCTTGTTGTTTTTGTGGACACAGACTTACACGGCTGCCCCCTGATACTTGAATTCCAATCTTGTGTTTCATCCTGAATGGATAATTATAGCAAATCCTTATTCCAGGTCTTCCAGCAACAGCTTCCTAACATCTGTAGTTCATACAAAATTTGTTAGCTCAACTCTTTCCCCACATCTAAATCCTTCAATCACATTGCAGCAAGATTTAATGCACTTCATTGATTTTTAAGTAAAGCGGTGAATACTCACACACTCTATCACACCCTATTTAAGATATCTCTTTATTTCTTATAACCAGGTTTCCCTCATTCATTTGGCTTTTAAATGGCTTTCTGCATGCTTCATGCATTTGGATTGCCTCTTATAGGTAATGCGCACTTGCACATAAAGCTTCTCAGCTATTGCATTTCATTTTTCTAATTGAGTAGAATTTGGGATTCACGTGGTAAATCTATCCCTCATGTAGCTCCAATCAGCAGAGTCGCACCTCTTACTTGTAGGCTGAATTTGGCCGATTGTGTATAATTTGAAAGCTGAACTTTTTTTGTATGATTTGGCATTTAAAACATTTTTTTGTTTTATAATAGCCTTCTGTAGTGCCCCAGGGTCTTCACATTAATGCACTTTAGAAATATAAATGTGGATTGATTGAACAGTCAGTCAATATGGGGTAGAGTGAGGACATTTCCTCCCATCTGTGCAATTTGTTTTTTTTGAAACTGAGGCATTAAAATTTACAGTAATAAATACAGCCATACAATTCACCACAGTCTGACAACTACATGGTTTCACTTTAAAGGGAGAGTGAAGGAGATGTGCCAGATTAATGAAGCAACACATTAGCATCTAGTTTAGTGAAATAAAAATGAGACCATTACAGATATTGAATGGCTGTTCAGTATTGTACCTTTAACCACCTCCAAACCCATGGGAAACAATAACCAACTAGCACAGATATTAGCCAGTTAATAATGAGATAAATTAGTCATGATGAAGAATGTCATCTACCAAAACCTCCAACCACTGATTACTTTGAATACGTAGTGTAGATAGGGTTTAAGCTCCTTTAAACCAAGGTAGCTGATTGTCCATAAGGTCAGTCATTGCCAGCTAACACAGTTCTAAAATATGTTAAACTCTGTCTACAATGGGTGCTAACATAGTTTTTCCACATTCTGAGGACGCAATACAGATTAGTGTGGGGCTGTCATCACCTGCCCTGCAACCTGGGCTGCCTCACAACGCTTTGCTGCTGTAGCTCTCAACCTGGAACAAATAGCCTGCAGGTCACACCCTGAGTGTCTGTATATAGCTGCAGCCTGCCAGCAACACTCCAGTCACACTCTGGCTTCCACCAGCCTTGGTTGCCATTTGCAGGGTGACCCTGTCATAGTATCTTTCCCCAATCTGAACCCAGTCCAAAAGTTGGGGTACCAGCGTGAATTCCTCTAAGCTTAATTACCTGCTTAGATCTGATAAGCTGCCACCAATCAGAATTCCAGTGCCTGATACACTCTGGTCCCCCCAAAACCTTCCCTGGGGACCCCCAAGACCCAGACCCCCTGGATCTTAACACAAGGAAAGTAAACCCCTTTCCTCACCGTTGCCTCTCCTAGGATTTCTCTCCCTGGATTACCCTGGAAGATTACCATGATTCAAACTCCTTGAATCTTAAAACAGGGAGGAATGTCCCTTCCCCCTCCCTCCCCTTTCTCCCTCACCCAGAGGCAAACAGATTCAAGCTCCATGAATCTAAAACAAAGGGATTCCCCCTTCTCCCCTCCCTTCCCTTTCCCTGTTAAGTACAGACTCAATTCCCTTGAGCCTCAAGGGAGAAAAATCAAACAGGACTTAAACACAAAACTTAATAACTTTTACCTTTTTCTTTCTTTTTTTATCTCTGCAATTTAGATGGTAAGTTACAGGGTCTGTCAGCTTATAGAAACTGGAGGAAAAGCCTCCTCCAGCTGAAATACAATTTAAAATACTTCCAGCAACTACACATTTGCAAATACAGAAAACAATCAAAAGACTATAATCGCCTTTCTTACTAAATACTCACTAGTCTGAATATATGAGACTGTAGCAGGGAGATTGGCAAGAAACCTGGTTGCACATCTAGTCCCTTCCAGGACCCAGAGAGAACAACACAAAACCCAAAAAACACAAACAACGGCTTCCCTCCACCGAGATTTGAAAGTATCTTGTTTCCTGATTGGTTCCCTGTTAACCCTTTACAGGTAAAAGACATTAACCCTTAACTATCTGTTTATGACAGGTCCCTAACACACACAGTTCTGAATTTTCCCAGAAATGTGTGTTCTGCACTGTCCAGCCCTCTCCTAGCCAGTTCAGATATTAGAAATCTGTTGTGCTTGTAAGGGAATCAATATTCAACAGTTTGCTTTTTAACTAAAGTTACCCAACAGGTCAGCTAAAACATAGCACTGGATTAGTTTTGATTAAAGAATATTACAAATTTATTTAACTATGCAGAGGGAGCATTTAAGTCCAAAATGGCCACAAAAGAAATAAAGATAAAATGCATCATAATAATTAAAACTTAATCTAGACTTGATTCAAGGTAAAATCCTCACCACCAGTTCCCAGTAATAGGACTGACCAAATTTTCAGGTCAGAACCCATCCCAAAGTCCAAAGGCTGGTTCCTTTATCTTCTTAGGTAAAAGGGAGGGTGAGAAAGGAAGAGAGAATACCCTGGGGGTGTTTGTCCATCACTTTTCTAGTTCAGTCACCCTTTGAAATGCTCTTTCTTAAGGGTTACCCCTATATAAAGTTCCTTCTCACTGTGAGAATGGATACCTAGAATCTTGTGGTGAAAGAGGTTCCATGTTATTGTTAAAATGCAGATTGATCTGTTCCAGCCCCACTATGTTGTCAGAGAACGGCCACTGGAGCAGTGATTGCCAATCAACTTGGATGACACCTGGCATCAGCTTGTCCTTTGTCTTTGACAAACTGGTTCTCCCCAGATTAGTCTGATAAATTTTGACTGAAATGTGTTTATGTTCCTAACTTGACATATAATGTTGCTACACACATTTCACCATGATATAATTGTCCAGTGTGTTAATTTTCAAATGATATCTCGCAAGGCATATTTTGTACAAAGATTATTGCAATAGTGTGTAGGGTGTGAATACAGGGATGAGTGCCATCACAGTGTTTAAACAAGAGTTAATTAAACCATGATAACTAACAAGGGTAAGCCCCCCCACGCGCACACACACATCACACACACAAACAAGACCTACTGCGTCTTTTGTCAGTTTCTCCCCAAACCACCAATATTACCAAAAAAAACCCAACCAAACCAAAAAAACCTCCAAAACCACAGAGAAGCAGATACAGTCCCCACACCCCTGTATTGCTCATGTTGAAAAGTGCCTGACTCCATGAGCAGTGTCACTAATTTCAATAAAATTACTTGAAAATAAAACTACTACTCAATGTGAGTAAAGGTGGCTGAATCAGACCAGCAAAGGTCCGTACGGTAAATCTGCTGAATTGTAATAGAAAATTATAACACCAATGGCCCACTACAGCTAGCCATCACATCACAGCTGCCAATAGTTATTTGCTAGCAATTGTTTTAATAACTAAACTTATACATTGTCATTGGAAAACATATTGTGCCTGATCCTCAGCAAGTGTAAAGTGGCATAGATACGCTGAAGTCAATGGAGCTACACCAATGTACCCCAGCTGAGGCAGACTCATTTTAAAAAAAATTTCTTCTAGTGAATCATTGTGTATAGTCGTCTCTTTCTACAGTTTAATTAATATAATTGTATAGCTTATGTAAGCACATTTCACTCTAGGGGGTTGTTTGCAGGATTTTCAATACAGCTATTCCCAGTGTGTGATTAGTCACCTTGGAGCAGATCCTCCAGTCATGTCTGTGGAGCTATGACACTTGCCACTAGCTGGGGAATATGACCCCTAGTTTTTTCTTTGAGAGGGGATGACAAATCTTTTAAATAGGAATGTAGTGAAAAATAGTGCGCACATGCAGGATGAATTTTTGGCTGTACTAAAATTAATGAAACTTGGATTCCTGATAATTTCATATACAAAAATTGTCTGCCCTTGTCTGTTTTCATAATGTACACAAGTGCTATAAAGAAGGGAAGTGAAGAAGGGAAACACAGCTTGTGCCCAGATTGTACCAACTCCTAGGTTGTCATGGAAAATAGTGGTTCTTCACTATACCTGGAAGACAAGATAGGCTCTAAATAACAAGGTGCTGAGTTTGCCAGAAAATCTTACTTCAGATTTGTGTATTGTAATTATCCTTGTAGAGGTTCATTCATGACCTTGTTTCTCTGCTACTGTGTATGCTCATAAAGCAGCAAGCACGTCAGCAAAAATTAAGTTACCTGCAAAATATCAGCCAAGATGTTCTGCCAGTCAGGCACCATTCTTTAGGAATGCACAACACTCAAATGATGACTCTTTCAGATGTCTTCCAGCTTTACATTCACCACTTCTTAATTTATAAAGGAGGAGAAAAAGAAAGGAAAGCACAAGGGGGAAAAAAAGCCCTGAAATTTCCATTTTTATGGTGAAACTGCTTAATAAAATCTAACCCTAATTGTTTGTCTCATCACTCCTGCATGAAACAAATGGCCATTAACCAATATTTCATATAGCATAACAAATATGTAAGTAGGATTTCTCAGTGTGTATTCTTAATGTAACTTTGCGCACTGAGCTATTTAATAACTGCTGAGCAAGTCTGCTTTGTAACATGTCAAAATGTCCAGTTTTATGAACGTGCCGTTTCACTTTCAACACTTCAACAATACATGATGAGCCAATGAGAAATAACCAAATATAACATGTTTAGGCCAATGTTAATGTTTTCAGAAGTGCCTATGTCACCTTTAAAAATTGAGCATTTGTACTGCAAACATTAGGGCATTACCCCCCGCCCCTCCATCCCAATTTTTCACATTTGCTGTCTGGTCACCCTAGTGCACAAGAGGCTTCATCCGTAGCCCTCTGAAGTTAAAGTTAAGTTCTTGTTGTTTTCTGTTGGTATTTGACTGGGCCCAGTGTACTTAGGCCCTGATCCTGCAAATATTTACACCAAGACTCTACTTTACTACTACAAGTATTCCCATTGACCTCCATTAAGTACATTTGTTTGCAGTATCAGTGCCTTAATGAATGCGTCATTTCTGACTTAGCTCAAAATTTGTTCACTTTCATTTCACACTGCAAAGTCTGAGGTCTCTCTGGGGGTTCTATGTGAGAAGTGGTAAGGGCTGGTAGGCGGGATTTCTGTGGGCTTTAAGGTTGATACAGAATAGTATTTTGTTTTTTGTTGTGAACTGAGATACATTTAATAAATAAATGATAAATGCATACAACTGAAAGTCAGGCTGGCTAGAAACAAAATCGTCAAATTTTCAGAGTCCAAAGTTCAAAAAACCCCCACATTTTAAAGCTATTTCAGTGTTTGTACTTAAAGATGGTGTTAACAACACAAGTAAGGAAATAGGTTATTGTACATGTATGGATTTTTAACAAGACCATGTCTCTTTAAGTGTTGAAAATGTAATGGCCCATAGGCCAGAGGACAGGATTTTTCAAGAGTGCAATTAGGAGCAATGATGCAAAAAATCACACACACAAAAACCAGAATGACTTGCAGATGTGTGATTGAAACACCTAGTGTATCTAAAAGAAGAATATCCTGTCAAAGCTCTGTCTACACGGTGCACCTTACCACAACGTAGCTATGCCACTGCAGCCGTGCCATTGTAAGGGGCACTGTCTGGCTGCTTTTCACTGCCAGGAGAAAGCTCTCCCGGGGACAAAATAAAACCACCCCCAATGAGGAGCATGAGTCCCACTGACAAAGCTCTGTCCACACAGGTGCTTTTTGTCTCAAAAACTTTTGTCGTTCGGGGGGTATTTTTTCACACCCCTGAGCGACAAAAGTGTTCGTGATGAAAGTGTCAGCCTAATTGTGCACCTTAGCACTCCTGATTATGCATACAACTTATGTGCATATTTTCAATGGTTTCTTTGAGAAGCCTGGATTCACAGTGGCTCCCTGATAAATGCCTATATCCTTATTGAAAGTGATCCTTCCTAATTCTGTTCTGATTTGCAGTATGGACCAATCCAGATCCTATTCAACTCAATGGCAAAATTCCAGTTTGACTTCATATAAGACCTCTTAAGTCTTTTCACTGTTTTTTTTGTTCAAATCATCAATAACCTCTATAGCCAAAAATACTACTGTAGCAAATGAAAGCTTACTTTTATTTATACCGGGACAAAACTGCTATTTAACTTTAGCTGGGATTTTTCCTCTTAATCACCTTTGATTCCTTACTGATGTAAAGATAAACTCTAGTTTATCAGTCCCATACGTCCACTCCTCCATTACAGATCTAAACTCAGCCTTTTGTCATAAGAATAAAAACATTTTTCTGATGCATACAATGAAAACAAATGTAGAAGATCACTGGGATGTGTAGTGTATGTCAGATTTGGCTCCGTTCTTCTATGGAAATAGAATAGAAATAAATCAAATCTAGGTCTTTCTTTTCAAGAATAAATTATTTGTTATGACCTTGATTCAGCAAGGTGAGTTACAGAAGTGTGTGCCTATTTTTGTTATGACTTGTCCTATTGAAGTCAATGGGACTACTTGCACACTTAAACATAAGCACACATTTAGGCCCTGATTCAGCAAGGTACTTATGTGAATAGCAATTTGGAACTATATGTTTGTGGCTCACACACTGATAAGTATTTTTTATTAGATGAGGTGAGGGTTGCTTAATATCCTCATATGTAACTGTTAGGGGTAGAGCAATACAAACTGTTATATTTTATGTTTCATATTTGCTTTTTGTCCCTGGTTGTGGAGTTTTGGAATTTGAGCTGCAGAATATAGAATACTTCCCTACAAAGTCAAATATGAATAAGGTAAATTCTAGGTGTGTTCACAGTGAAATACCTTCCAGTAATTTGAGCTTTAGGCAAAATAAATCAGACTGCTACAAACTGGGGATCTAATCCTGAAAGGTGCTGAGCACTCACATCCCACATTGATTTAGTGTAAATCAAACTGTGGAAATACTTGATCATGCAGTTGCCACTTCATCTACAGAGGGATAAATCTTTTTGAAAATTCAACCTGGTAAGAATAAGAATAATTTTTAATAAAATAGAAACCTCATAGGATATGAGCTCAAGGCCATTGCAATCTACTACATAACTTTATTCACTAGACTGCACAGTCTTTTGTTAATATCCATGGGAATTTACACATGTTAAATTAGTCACTGGAGAACTCCCATATTTTCTTAATGCATATTGAGAATTACAAAGGAAACACTAATACACAATTGAATATAAGGGCTGCAAGGACTCATACAAAATGCATTCCTACAGGGCATTAAGATCTGGCAATATATAAAATATCATGCAATTCACACTTAATAAACTGTGTTTTGCTTCTTGTTGTGAGAACAACAAATTCTACATGAGAGCTTAAATTGTCTCTATAAATAATGCACCTTTTTGAAAGTATTAGGTCAATGCAGGAAAAACAAAAACAATAGTATCCAAATGGCTGGTATTCTTAGAACAATGCTGAGACTCCCTCATTAAGTTGGATGCTGTAAAGGTAGGCTTGTCAGAAGATTTTTATTTTTGTACAACTTCAAAAGAGAATATAGATGTTTGTTTGTGCTAATTTTTTAATCTATTAAAATTTTCACATTGGTGCAAAATTATGGATTTTAGGCATTTTTTTCTATTATGATAGTATTGCAGATGCAATTTCAAAAAGCTAATATATTTCTCTGCATAAAAACTGGTTTGTTTTCCATGTACTAGCACACTCATGACTCTTTTTCTGGTCTCCCAATTAAATGCTGGGCAAGGGTAAAACCAGCAGGTCACAATCACTTTGGTTTTGTTCACTGTATAAATCAACCAAAACTACCACATTTTAGTGCATGTCAATTATTTATGACCAAGTCTAATTGAACAAATATGCTTCTGAGCTTGGACCTAAAAAAAAAAAAAAAAAAGAAGAAGAGTCAGCGTCAAATTGACAGAAGTGGGGAAGGTCCAAACTGAAACAAGCAATGGGTCAAAACATTGACCCCCTCAAATTAATAAGTGGAAACCCCAAATGATCAACTTAATTGGGCCATGTGTCCTGGGTGTGGCCATTGCATAAATCATAGAAGATTAGGGTTCGAAGGGACCTCATGAGGTCATCTCATCCAATCTCCTGCTCAAAGCAGTACCAACCCCAACTAAATCATCCCAGCCAGGGCTTTGTCAAGCCGGGCTTTAAAGACTTAAATTATTTAAGTGTTCCTTTGTAATTGTGCAATCCTGATTTGTTTTGCATATACAAAACGGATATTCACAAGAGCACCCTTTAAAAAACTGCAGATCTAAGCAACCAGCCAGACCACTTTTAACTTGCATAGGATTTAAGTGTGAAGCTACATCTTATCAAAAGTGTGGGCAATCATCCAGAACATATAAAATATAACTAGAACTGGGTGGAAAAATACACAGCACAATGTTTGTCTTTAGTCAAATTCATGAAACACTGGTAACTTTTCTCTTTAGTCAAATTCATGAAACTCTAGCAACACTGGTATAATGGGAGACCATGTAGAATGAGGACAGTGGCTTTCCCAAGACACTGGAAAGGAGGGACTCTTTCCACAAAATACCCTGGAGAGGTTCACAGGCCATTGGGTAACAACACAGAAGCCAGCACTAAGACCTGGTCTACACTAGGAAATTAGGTCAGTATAACTACATAGCTCAGAATTCTCCTGTTGTCCTAGCTATTGCCCCTCGGGAAGGTGGATTACCTATGCAGATGGGAGAACCCCTGTGCTATAGTGGCACAGCAGCAGTGGTGCCGCTGTAGTGGTTTATGTGTAGACAAGCCCTCAGTAGGGTTGGTCAAGGAGGGATTGCTGCATAGTCTCCATAGGTTCAACAACATTGTATCCTGGATAAATATCCAACCTCTGAATCTTTAAAATCTGCTGCATTCACTGGATTTATATGTCCTGTGGCTATGGAAAGGCTGGTTTCCTGGTGCTTAAATATGAAGTTTGGCTATGTCAGTTTCTGAGTTTGGATTTTATTTCCTTATAGTCATAGAGTTAAACTCAGTCTGTGTTTCCACTGGCCTCTGTGGTGGAAATCAAGGCACACGACTCTTGAGGTGGAAGGTTACTAGGTGGTTGTAGTCTGGGAAGCTGTCAAGTTCACTCAGTGTTTTTTTAAATTCCTTCAGTCCAGGTAATTGCCCCAGTTAGGAAGATGTCTGTTTTCATGCGATTGAGTTTAAACATTAATACACACACAAACACAAGAAGGCCAAAGTCTTGTATTTACAATAATCATTATCCTTTTCCATTAGAGGGGCCTTAATTCTCACTTTCAAATATTAGGGCAAAAACTCATCTCCTGTGGGACAAGTCAGATAGTCCCAACTTCTACATAAGCCCCCTTTCATCTGTACTGGTGACCAATGAGTTCATTGCCTTTAGAATATGTAAGACCCAGAAACTCGTTCTGTCAGATGCTATGACCTTGAGGGAGACTCATTTGACAAGACTTCAGCTATTCATTGTGGCCATCGAGCTGGTACTGTTTTATCCATTTCACTGGTAATGAAATTTTAAAATCCAAATAGGTCTATTTATCTACATTCCTGTTTAAAAGCAGACAGAGTGACTATTATAATAATAGCTGTTAGCAAACAGATACTTATATTGAAAATGCTATCCCATCATTAAAAGACCTCCTATAGACTGACATGGCCCTCTGAGACTGCTCAACCTGGTGTCAAAGAAAATTGGTACCCCTCCGCTTACCCCAGGGGTTTGAGCCTGTAGCAAAGGCCTGTAACAAAGCTATGAAACTTAAGAGCTTCAGCTAGGCTTGCTTTTCTGTACAAAGGGCATGCGGGGGCAGAGTGGTGCGGTCAGAGGCCCATGAAAGAGGATAAAGGGGAACCAGGAGAAAGGACAGAAAAGCCCCAAGATCTGTTAAGTTACAACAGCTGAGCTTGTTTTTGGGACTACAGAAAAGGTGTTAGAACAATCAAAACACAAACTTGGCTAGGGATACAATAACAGGAAAAACCATATATGGAAAACTAATTATTAAGCTTGCTCTTGATTAACGTTGTATTCTAAATAAGGCAATTGAAAATGTCTTGAGCACGTTACGTGCTTGCGGTTTTAGCCTTTATAAGCTTGGTAAAATTTGTGGAGAGCAGAGCAGTTTGCCTCTTGCGTGAGGCCATGCTGACTCTCGCTGCATACATGCTTGTATGAAATAAAGGAGCCTCAGGCTGTCTGATCCAAAATCAACCGTGTGGTCAATTTTCCACAACAATTTGGGGGCTCACCCGGGATCCACAGATGACTTCTCCAGACTGGAGGACCACGGGCAGTCTCCCACCAAACTCTGGGCCCATCTGAAAGGTAAGAGACCTTTTGAAATCTCTGTTGTGGGTTGGTGGAGGACTGATCCGTAGGCTCAGGGTTTGGCTGAGTTATAAGCTGGATCTGAACCTTTTGCTATCAGACATGCCCGATGCCCTTTGGTCTTGTTGTTGGAATTCCGTATGGGTCCCGTGTGGTATCGGGATTGGAATTCTGCATAGGTCCCGTGTGGTGTCGGGATCTTGTTCCGTGGGAAGAGCCACAGGAAGTGGCTGGATAGGCTTTGGTCTGGCTCCTATCGGTCCAAAGGCCTCGGTAGAGCTGTGATTGTCCGAATCCTGTTTTCCGTCCTGATGTCTGTGTCAGGATTCTGATTTACGTGCCTGTATGTGAGTGAAGGTCGTATGACCGGTGTGAGTGAAGATTGTGGGAAGACGCCCCAAGCCTCCTGCGAAGCTAAAAAGCTCCTGACCAGGAGTGCCTCGAAAGCAAGCCCCACAACCACACCTTAGAAAGATCATTAGGACCTTGACTGGGACAGAGTTTCCTCTGCATGGCATGTCCAGCGAGAGACCAGTCCTGGTCTAGGCGTGTGTGATCCTATCCTCTTACCCTTCACCCTAACCTCTTTCCTGTCCCTTCCTCCGCCTAGGGCAGTCTGAGAGCCACTGACAGGCCCTATACACCCTACCTAGGGTGTAGATAGTCGTGGCAACCTGAAACAAACGTCCCTTGTATGAAAGGCTTGAGAGAAAGTGACCTGATTGGGGGGGGGGAAGAGAACCGGGGGGGTCAAAGGGCATCCCGGTCCCGCCAAAAGGCACACCTGCTGCTTATATGTACTCAAACTATGCCCAGTCGACGCGTAAATACTTAAAAGAAATGGAATTGGTAAACCAAGGATGATCCGAAACTGCAGTTTCCCCTGGAAGGAAGCTTTGACCTTGACAAGATTGTGCACCTCTGGGGCGCACTCCTTCTCAACGCCATGCCTCAGGGGCAATTCGATGCTTATTTTGATTGGTATGAGGAGACAGGAAAATGGCACCAGGAATCTCGTACAAGGAGTCTTAAGGATTCCCAAGAGAAACTTAAGCTTAAACTTAAGGAAACCCAGGAAAAACTAACCCTCGCCCAAAATCTTGCTGGCCAGAACCCTTCCCTTTATCCCTTGAGACCTCAACAAAATGCACAGTCCCTTAAACCTATACCTTCTGCTCCATCAGATGAGCTTATAGATTTGTTTGCTGAGTGTAGACAGTGACCCGACCCTTCAGCCCCCGACCCAGCAGGGGAACAGTCCTTTGAGGGAGGCGGGGAGAATGTCATACCGCCCAGTACTTTGACCTTCCCGCCCCCGTATCAGTCTTCACTCTGGCTTGAGGTCTCCCCCCGTCCAGGGCTCCTGATCCTACTCCCAGGATCCTTCTTTCCAGGGGTCTCAGTCTCTGCAAATCTCTCCTATATTATCTATGGCCTCCACATCATCAACTTCAACTCCAACCTCTTGAAATGAGCAGCTTGCAGAGCTGTCCCAGTGGGCCGATCAGATAATAGCTGAATTGCAGGGACAACAGAGACCAATCTAGATACAGATGAAGATACGCCTATGCGGCGTTTGTCTGATCAGTTTGCCATTCTAAAGAGCTTTTTAGTGTCTCTGCAATACGTGAATTTGCCCACTGCACCAGGCACAGAAGACTTCTGAAAGAAATTCAAAGGGCCCTGGACTTACCAGAGGAAACTCTCTCCCCTCTTTTTCCTCTGCGGCAGCTGCCGGGAGGGCAGAGGGTCATGGTAACCGTGCATGCTCCCTGGTAACTGGGAGATCTATATAACTTAATTGATAAATTTCCAAAAATAAGGGAGAACCCAGTTAAATTCCAGGAGCAATTGCGAATGGTTATTCAGTGTTACAACCCTTCTTGGGCAGACATGGATCAGCTCTTAAGAGCAATGCTGCCCAGAGAGACACTCGACCATCTCTATCAAAAGGCCGATTGGCCCAACACAGATAAGGACCTTTCCCATGACAGACTGGTCCAGCTTAGAAATGATTTGGTAAAAGTCCTCTCGGTATGCCCAAAGAAAACTGATTGGACTAAAATTAATGCATGTAAACAAAATAAAGGTGAAAACCCTGCCGATTATATGGAACGTCTCAAACAGGTGTTTGAGAGGCATTTCAGAAAAGAAAAGGCAGAAGACATAGCCAAACAGGCAGTGGTGGCCACTTTTGTACAAGGTCTCCTCCCAAAAGTCAGCGAGCAATTGAAAATTGGAATAGTTGATTGGGAAGGGAAGGATTTGGAGGGGATTTTAATGGCTGCACAGCACTTCCATCAACAATTAGAAAAGAAAAAGGATGAGACAGAAACCAAAATAATGGCCCTCCAGATTCACAACATGCAGGAAACTTGTAAGAATCACCCCAAACAAGGAAAAAAGAGGGTTAAAATTGGTCCAGGTCATTCGCCACCTCCCATACCATGACCAGGACTCTGTCTCTATTGTAAAAAGGAGGGTCACTGGAAATTTGAGTGCCCCTCTCACGCTGGCCAATTGGCAGGCCAGGACCTGGCGCTACTGCAATCCCAGAATTACCAGGGAAACCCTCCATTACAGCCACAGGGCTACTAGGAAAGCCTGGAGACAGGTAACATGATTGCCCCGCTTCTTCCCATAGACCAGACAGGCCCTACCGTCTCCTGCATAATTAATGGTATTCCCACGTCCTGCTTAATGGATACTGGAGCACTACAATCTTTCTCCATGCACAAGAATTCCCATCCCTCCCGCTAACCTCAGAAATTGTAAATGCTGTGGGGGTGGGAAATGCTCCTAGCCCTCACCCCATGTCTTCTCCACTGTCCGTTTCTATTGGTCCTCTATTGGTCCTCTTTCTGACATCACGCCTTTCTCCTCAGCCCTTGCTCTCCTGTAAACCTCTTGGGAAAGGATTTGCTGTGTAAATTGAACTATACTATATACTGCACCCCTGAAGGAGTATATTTGGACGTATCCAATCCTGCCCAGAATAACGTTCTGGCATTGCTGCAGGAGCCCGCTTTTGTGGAGGACCCCGACTCCAGCCCTTCCTCGTTGCAACAGGAACTGCTGGCCATGGTTTCCCCCACTCTATTGGCCGCACATGCTAACTAGGTTAGGTGTATTGGCTCTGCCCAACCGGTTAAAATCTGTCTAAACCCCTTCCCCGAATACAACAGTACCCTTTGTCAAAACAGGCTGAGGAGGGAATTCGTCCCATGATCCCTCCCTAACGAAACAGGGAGTTATTGTACCGACAGCTAGTGAATGTAATTCTCCTATTTTACCGTTACAAAAGCCAGGAAAACAGACCTGGCGCTTTGTCCAGGATCTCCATGCTGTCAATGCTGCTGTTCTCCCTACCTTTCCCGTTGTTCCCAATCCTGCAACTATTTTATCTTGCATCCCCCTTTCTGAAATTTTTTTTACAGTAGTTGATCTTTGTTCTGCATTCTTCTCCATCCCTATTCATAGGGATAGCCAATACTTGTTTGCATTTACTTTATCAGGGTCTCCAGCATATGTGGACCAGGTTGCCCCAAGGTTATACCGAGTCTCCCACTATCCTTTCCCAAATCCTTAAAAAGGACTTGGATGGGGTCCATTTTAGTTCAATATGTAGATGGTCTGTTGTTGGCTTCCAGCTCTCTGGAAGCATCAAACTGATTCGCTTGTCTTATTACAGGCCCTGGTGCAAAAGGGTCACCAAGCCTCCAAGTCTAAATTGCAGCTCTGTTTGCCCAAGTTCCACGACGTAGGGCACGACATTTCCGTTGGGGAGAGGTGTTTATCACCCTCCCGGGTACAGGCCATCCTCCAGATATCCAAACTAACCACAAAGAAGCAAATGCGTGGGTTCTTGGGGATGGCTGCCTACTGTCGACAGTGGATCCTGGGATACACGACCCTTGTCCAACATTGCAAGCTATGACCCTGGACAAGGTCACGGAACCCCTCTCTTGGACCCCAGAGGCCGATGAGGCTTTTACCCAAATTAAACAAACTCTGGTCCGGGCACCAGCCCTGGGCCTTCTTGACTACAAAAAGCCCTTTACTATCTATTGTCATGAGAAGGAGGGGGTGGCCTTAGGGGTCCTCACGCAGATGCATGGAAATGTGCAGAGGCCAATTGCATACTATAGCTCACCTCTGGACCCAGTCGCCTCTGGACATCCCCCTTGTCTTAAATCTGTGGCTACTGCTGCAGCCATTGTGGATTCTTCCACTAGCTTGGTGCTGGGGAACCCCTGTGTGTTGCGGTTCCCCGTGTTGTAACTGCTGTCCTTCTTAAGGGAAAAACCCAACATCTTTCTAATTCTAGACTTACTACGTATGAAATGTTACTTTTAAATGCATCAAATGTAACTCTGACCTGGTGCCCTGTCCTCACCCCTGCCTCCTTGTTGCCCGTGGCAGGGGATGGAGAGCCTCATGACCATTTGGTAGTAACGGCGGAGCTCTCCTCCCCCAGACTTGACTTACAAGATATTCCACTTCAAAACCCGAAGCTACTATTTTATGTGGATGGATCATGCCTTAGGAGTGCCACAGGCCAGTTTGTGGCTGGCTATGCAATCTGTTCCCAACACGGCCCCGTGGAAACCCATTCTCTCCCGAAGGCCAGCTCCGCCCAAGTGGCCGAACTGATCGCCCTTACCCGTGCTTGTTCCTTAGCTAAGGACAAATCTGTCACCATTTACACTGAGTTCAGATATGCCTTCAGGGTAGTTCATGACAATGGGCAACTGTGGAAATACTGGGGATTTCTCACCTCGGGGGGAGCACCAATTAGCAATGACCCTTATGTTAATGCCCTCCTGTCTGCCCTCCAGCTCCCCTCTAAAATTGCTATTGTTAAGTGTTCTGCTCATCAGAAACCCTATGATGTTACGCGAGGAAATGCCCTGGCAGATGCTGCAGCCAGGCAGGCTGCCCTTTCCGGGTTTCCTGCTCCACCTGAATATATTGCTCTTTGTATGTTGGTACAGCCTCCCTCCCCAGCTGATTTCCCTCACAACCTGGCACATATGCAAGAATCAGTGTCAGAACAGGAAAAGGAGAAGTGGAGGCAGAATGGGTGCTCTTTGCATCCTGATGTCCTGTGGCGCTCTCCGGATGGTTGCCTGGTAGCGCCCAAGGCTTTGCTCCCCTACGTTGCCCGCGTGGCTCATGGTTTAGTGCACGTGAGCAAAGGAGGGATGCTTGCATCAGTATTGTGACATTGGTATGCCCCCAAATTTTCTATTATAGCGCAGCAATACTGTAATGCTTGTCCTATTTGCCTGGAACACAACAGCGGTAGGCCAGTTAGGACTAAACAAGCAGCACACCCCACCCCATGGGGACCCTTTGTAAATATCCAAATTGATTTTATTAACTTGCCAAAATGCTGCTCTTATGAATATGTACTTGTATGTGTTTGTATGTACTCCGGATGGATCGAAGCATATCCTTGCGCGAAGGCCGATTCCTTCACAGTAGCGAAGAAACTGCTTAGGGACTTTATTCCCTGATTAAATCTGCCTGTGTCCATAAATAGTGACCGAGGCACACACTTTACAGGCCAAGTTATGCAACAGGTTTGCAAGGCTCTCAACGTTGCGCAACATCTGCACTGTGCTCACCACCCCAGAGCGCAGAGGCAGTGGAACATAAAAATGAGGAACTTAAAAACAAACTAGCCAAATCTTTGTGAGGAGACCAGTCTGAAATGGCCGGATGCTTTCCCTCTAGCCCTAATGCAGATGAGGAATACGCCTACGCACAAGCACGGCCTATCCCCACATGAAATACTCATGGCTCGGCCAATGAGAATGCCAGTTTCTCTGCCACCGCTTCCCCATCAGCTGGATTTGCATTTTAATGATGAAACAGTTTTGGATTATTGCAGGACATTAATTCACCATGTCAGATCTATTCACTCACAGATACAGAGCGCCCTGCCTGAGCCAGCGGATACTGCATGACATCCATTGCAGCCAGGAGACTGGGTCTACCTTAAGGTGCATCAGAGGAAGTCTTCCCTGGAACCTCATTGGAAAGGTCCCTACTAGGTCTTGCTGACTACCCACACCGCGGTCAAATGTGAAGGACTCATCAACTGGGTCCACGCTTCACATTGCAAGAAAACATCATCACCTTTGGACCCCACCACTTTGCCCTTCTGCCCCACAAGCAGTATTCGGAATCGTGAGCAGAGTTATTGCCCACCTGACTCCCCTGCTGATTCTGAGGGGATATAATCTTAGAAAAAGGAAGTAAAACTGAGCAGGCAGAACGGCAAAGCTGCTATGACCGACCCTATGGTCAGAACAAGGGAGTTAGCCATGGTGAAAAATGGCTTATGCCCTCTGTCTGGTTCGTGTGTGTAACTATGTTTTTATTGTTACTACTGAACTTTCATGATACCTTTATGTTTTTTTGGATGCCCGGAGCAACCAGCGCCCCCACGACAAAGTCCTCTCCTACGATTGAGGTCTGACCCAGAGTGCCCTTGGACCTCCCCTTGCAAGTAGCGAGGCCGTTGCCACTCCAGAGAGGAAGAAGGAGTACGGACTTGAAAGGACATAAATTCCTGACCACTAAGGACATTGAAAATTGGCCTTGGTATAAAGACAAAATATTATTGTTTGGCAAGGAGGGACCTGTGGCATAACGTCCTGGGAATGTGGAGTAATGTATCACCTCAGGTTTTTGCCTGGACAGGCAGAGTGTGCTTACGGGCAGGTGCCATCTGTCTGTACTGCCCTTCCAAACTGGCTTCCCGATTAATTAATACCAAAAGATGCTTAACCCTACTAGCCCCTCAACCCCTGCCACTATGACCATAACTCATCCAGATTTGGACAACATTGAATCTTCTAGTGTAATCCACTGGCCCAGGCCATCCCACCATAGTGATTTGCTAGAATATTGCTCAACAAAATTGTTTCTCGGTTTATAACAGCTCATATAAGCGAGTAATTGAGTGGGCAGCCCCTGGATCCGTAATGATAGAAATATTTAATATTACTGCAAGCCAGCCCAAAGGAACAACTTTTGAAATAGATGAGTTCCACAGTGGAGTGGATATGATGCTTGTCCCCAGAATCTGCCATGCCTCTCACGAAAAGGGCCATTCTTGTTATTTGGTTACCCAGTTGGTAAATAATCAGACATATACCCGAAGGACCTGCCTGGACACAGGAACGTTTTCCTGCCTGGAGGTCATTCCAGTGACCAGTAACAATCTGTACCTTATTACAGTATTCCCCCTCTTATGCTACTAACCTTACTGCCTCACGAAAATAATATTCGAGCATACAACCAACAGTTGTGGTATAGCCCTGACAGAAAGAGAGAACCAGGGGGGTTTAGGTGGACCATAATTAATGCCACCCTGGGGACTGTCAAGTTCACCCTGCCCTGATTTCCAAATCAGCTCCACATACTCTAATTGTTCTCGGGGAGCTGCCCTTATATTAGCACAACAGCAAGCTTGGAGTGCATCCTTTCGGAGGAAGAGGGACTTAACAGGATCCTTGTGGGATGGGGCCAATAGTGCAGCATCGGTTTGGAATGTTTACAAAAATCAACAGCATGATGAAAAATTGGGCCAATTGGAAAAGGCCGCCGGGCGCAGATAAGCAAGGTACAGGCTGGAGTGGGCAAATTGCATGTTGTCTCCACTCTTAGTTCCCTGACCAAGACTTACAGAGAAAGATGATCTTAAGTACTGCTGAGCCTGGAAAGGCATTGCAGTGGGATCAGGCCTGTTCTGAGGTGCAGGATTTTTTGAATGATCAGCTAATGGTCATTCGGAGTGATCTTGAGCACCAGGCTTGGCCCACTGCCCTTACAGATGCTTCAGGCGTACCATCTGATTTGTGGCCCTGGGTCTACACTTGGAAATTTTCTGGGTGGAAATGCTGGTGCTCACAGTGCTCCTTCCAGGCCTATCAGCCGGTTAAGGGACTGTGGGCTCCCACATATCGAATCCTCCCAGGTCCGTGGGGGGGATGTATGTGGGATTGGGTAATCCACCGGGACGTATGGGAGGTAAGGCCACCCAATATGCCTAACCGCTTCTTAATTGGCGCCCCTGAAGTAACACCTGACATTTGGATAAGACTAGGCAACCAGTGGACCTTCTGGCCACTGGAACCCCCCAGCTCCAGTGTATTCGGAAATTGAAGCCGGGGGAAGTTGTCACTGTTAATGACCATATTTGCAGGGAGAGTCAGTTTTAAAGTACTGTGTCTCTCTAGCAACTTGGTTTTATTATATTTCTGTTAATGAGGCTAAATCCTGCATTCAGAAGCATCTCGCTCTCCTATTAGTGTCTCGGAAGCCTCAAACATCTCCATTTTGGCTGTTGCAGGCAAGTAACTTTGATTTGAAAGACTACAAGATCTCATGACACTTTTATATTATGATTCTAAAGATAGGCACTTAGGCTGAGATTTTCAAAGGGGATTTAGATGCTGTGACAAAGTTCCTCCTCTACCTTGGTGGGTCCTGCGCTTTTTGGCAGATTTGCTCACCCCAGTGATCTTCCTCACAGTTTGGATCAACTCCTCCTGTGTCTGATCAGGATTTGGGAGGTTTGGGGGGAACCCAGGCCTGCCTTCTACTCCAGGTTCCAGCCCAGGGCCCTGTGGATTGCAGCTGTCTATAGTGCCTCTTGTAACAGCTGCATGACAGCTACAACTCTCTGGGCTACTTCTCCATGGCCTCCTCCAAACACCTTCTTTATCCTCACCACAGGACCTTCCTCCTGGTGTTTGATAACGCTTGTACTCCTTAGTCCTCCAGCAGCACAGCCTCTCACTCTCAGCTCCTTGTGCCTCTTGCTCCCAGCTCCTCACGCACACTTCCTCTCCTCTGGCTCCTTCTCGCCTGACTGGAGTGAGCTCCTTTTTAAACCCAGGTGTCCTGATTAGCCTGCCTTGATAAGCTGATTAAACACCTGCAGCCAGTCTGTCTTAATTGGTTCTAGAAGGTTCCTGATTACTCTAGTGCAGGCCCAGCTCTGGTCAATCAGGGAACAGAAGACTACTCATCCAGTGACCAGTATATTTGCCCTCTACCAGACTCCTGTACCCCACTGGCCTGGGTCTGTCCCAATGCACATTAAAATAAATGCATATATTGTATCTAAATCTGTTGGATAACATTGAAAAAAATCTCAGCTGTTGTATATAATTTTTAATGAAGCAATTCTTTCTAGTGAATGCATAATCTGTCTGGCTAGCTGTTGTAAATGGGCCAGGTCCCAGCAACCTTAAAGTATGCCAGCTGAGACTGTGGACCAATGGGTTTTATAATATCTTAATTCTGTGAATTAAGATGCATTTGCTAAATAGAGAGATGTAGTTTAGCAAAAGTTTTCCAGCAGCTCACTTAAAATGAAACAGTGTTGTTTGCCAGTTTTGTGGCTCCTTTAGGCTTCTGACTGTACAGTGTGAGAAAAATCAGTCTCTTATTTCGCACTTCAGCCAGATGGATACGCCAGGCAAGGGCTTCAGCTGAGGACTTGTGTCATTCTGACAGGGAAAAAAACATGTTTTCCCATTTCAAGCTCTACAGTTTACAAGCCGGTATTGACAGCTTTGCAGCACTTTTTCCAGGAAAGATCCATCATAGTGGAGCTTCAAGGCACTACTGAGTCTGCTATAAGTGTATTTCTAAATACCCTCACCTGCCAAATACAATAATAAATTACCTAAGTGGTGCCTATCTTTGAATGTGCTCAATAAATGTGAAGAGTGGCCAAAAAACTGTATAGAAGTCCTGAATCACCTACAAAGCCAGGGAACTGTAAGTGAACACTCATAGAGCTGAACAGTATCTCATACTTTTAGGTTCCCATTTTAACAACAAATTCTTCCAGAGTTAATCTAATTTACAGCCAGTCTAATTCTGCTGAGCCACACAGAAAGGTGTAAACAAGATTTGTTTAACAAAAAACTCTAAAAACTGCATTTTTGTGCATTATGAAGAAATTATTTTCCCTGCGTGTGGAAATGGCACAGCTCTTAAATGCTACTGCAGAGTATGTCGGTGGAAGATTACTTGGAAACAGTGACTATTCTTCAGCAGCGTGGCTGTCATGGTACATGTCAAAACAAAAGATAATTTTTAATACCCACTTCTAAAGTGCCATTACTATTCACATTGACGATCTGTGTTAAATGTTGTATAGAAGAGCTATACCAAAATTAAAAGATTTCTAAAAGAATGTGTTACGTATGTCCAGAAAGTATATTAGTACAACTACACAAATTATTTCAGATACCATTGATCACTTACAGACAGACTATAATTACAGCCCCAAAATACCTGAAACAACTATTAAGGTAGCAAAGTCAAGCACTCAAAAGTCAGGCAATGCCAGAATTAAGGTGGCCAGGCCACCTTAGGAATGGACTGTTGAAGGATCCAGATGTTGGGGAGTTGCAGGCTGGGGTAATTCTGGCAAATGAGTGGTTGGGCAGAGGAAGAGTGCCCATATTCACTGGCATGGTTCACAAACATTTCTACAACATTCATGTGAACCTAGTCTAAAGTTTGTAAGAAAAACTGAATTAAGAATTCAATGTAAATATTTCACACAGACAAGCTTTTACATGATTATGAACTAACAGTTGTAGCCTTTACAGTGGCACGCACATAACTGGGGTTTAACAACCAATGAAAACATTATTTTTTGCAATAGTGTATGGAGACATACCTATATCATCAAACTGGAAGGGTCCCTGAAAGGTCATTGAGTCCAGCCCCCTGCCTTCACTAGCAGGACCAAGTACTGATTTTGTCCCAGAGCCCTAAGTGGCCCCCTCAAAGACTGAGCTCACAACCCTGGGTTTAGCAGGCTAAGGCTCAAACCACTGAGCTATCCCTCCCCCTAGGTGTTCATACATGATTGATGTCCCCCCGAAGAGGAGGACACATTACCGCCCTGTGTGACCTCCCCACATGACTCCTCCCTGCCCCACCCCCGCAATCTCCCCATCCCCTCCCCACCCCACATTAACTGTGGTGGAGCTCTGTCCTCCTGCTATGCTGGCTCCCCCTGGCATGTTCGGCTGCTCTCCCTAGCAGGGAACCACTTCCCGGATGCTGCCTGGTGCATCACAGCAGCTGCCTGGGAAAGTGCCTGGCTCTGGTGGCAGTGGGCTGCCTCCTGCCTCGGCTTGGCTTCTGGGACAACAACTGAGCATGTTGGAGCCCCCGCTGCTGCCCCCTGGCATGCTCAGAGTCAGCTCCTGTCCCCAAATGCTGAGCCTGGGCAGGGGAGCGGCAGCAGCCCTGCCCACTAGGCTGTGTATCATCTACATGCCTCAGAGAGCACCAGTATTGTCCATTTTTAACATTCCAGTATCTAACGCATTGCTATCAAGAGTGCCTAATTATATATCAATATGAAGCATTGCAGGTATTACATTTTCTACAGTTCACCTTCCAGAGAGCTACAGAAGCAGCTCAATTTTCTCGAGTCATAAGGGGAATTTTTGTGCAAATATTGGCCATTTATACTCCAGTGCAAAGGAGTGGACTACAAACTAGAACTGTGTGGTACTTTCATTATAGTTTCCCCAAACAAGCAAAATATCCCATGTTCCATTGCAAATTCAAATTTCAAGCCCAGTGCTTCTAAGGATTTGCTACAGTTTGCAAAGCATTCAAAAGCACCAACTTATGGGCTGGATGCAGAAATCGTTGGGTGAAATGCTATGGACTATGTTATGCAGCAGGTCAGACTAGATCATCATAATTGCCCCTTTGGCCCTTAAAAATCTATGATTCTAATTCCTGCGAAACTGGACCCAAAAATCCATCTATGGTTTCCATACTATAACAATTTAAACTCAATGGCTTTGACTGAGTTTTGTTTTGAGTTTTTGGGTCCAGTCAAATTTAAAACAGCAGTGATCCAAAAGCAAAGAAAAGTTTCATGTGAAACCGTGACACCTGAAACAACTGAGATTCACAACTGAGATACACACACATAATAGCCACAGCTGTCTAGGCATACCTCTGAGACATGTCATGACATAGTGCATAAAGCTGCTTAAATAAGTGAGACATGGGCCAGGGAAGACAATTTTGCAAAACCAAAATTTTTGGAGGCTTGAGCCTGTAGTCCAACTATCTGAAACCTCTAAAGTGCAGTGGGGTCAGATGAAAGGTTCCTGGTTTGGATGATTTCTATTGAAAATGCCTAAAAGTCAATGCTGCTGTAGATAGATATAAGCAAAGGCAGAATATAAACTCTGCTGTCCCTTTTGAAGTTTGCTTTTGCTAAAGTATACTGTACTGAGCTTTGGAAAGGAAATTTAAAGATCAGCTTGTCACAGAGGTATGAGGGTGTAGAGAAAAACATTTGCACCATTCACTTTTAGCCAATCTAACCTTCAGGACAAAAATCAGCAGTGTATTGACCATGACTTTTGTGGTGCTTCCTCCCTCCTCTTCTGACTGCTTATGGACTCAGATTGCACTTACAATTCTCAAATTCTCTACACAAGTAGAGATGAACTTTTGTTTTAGTGTAATGGTAGCCTGGACCATAACTACACTTTAATTTTGTAAGTCATAAATGAGACTCCATCCACCAATCCATGGGATTTTTGTCATCCAGTGTAAATATAATTAGGGATTATATTTTTTTACATATCTATGCATGCTCATCACTCAGGTGAGTGTCTGTGAAGCATTTGTTCTTTTCACCCAACTCTATGCAATCTGAGTACAAAGGGCTGGCTCCCAAAAGCTGCCAAGTACCAATAACTCCTATAATAAAGGTTGTTATTTTTTATTACAGGTGCCTAGGGGCCCCACAGTGGTAGGCACTAGACAAATACAGAGTAGCTGACAGTCCCTACCCCAGAGAGTTTGCAATCAGAATAGACAGAACAGACACGGGGTTGGGGAAGGGATGTAACAGCCAAAGTGAGTGGTGATGGGTTGCAAGCAGCACGTCAGCGCCATGATTCTTTCATTTTTTGGATGGGGTTTAATTACTCTGTGATTGGCTAGCTGGAAAGACAAAGGGTGAGGGCCATAGAAGAGAGGGGAGAAGAGGAGCATGGGAGGGCAGGTGGAGAGTGAGGGTGGGGACAGGAAAGAGATTGGTGCAAGCAGCCAATCAGCACAGGGGAGAGAATGTCCGGAGTCTGCTCTGCAGAAAACAGGGCAATGACATCACTGATGCTCATGGTCTCTGTTGAGGCTGCCTCTGTACCTGCTGCTGTACCTGTACCTACCTGGCTTGAGAGTTTCTCTGTCCCCTGAGGCTGTCTCCTCCCTGGAATGTCTTTCTTCTCCCAGCCCACAGAGCTCAGGGGTATGGGTACCACTTGGGTCCTAGTGCCCCTACAGGGGAAGGAGGTTACCTCTGCATAGTGCTGGGCTTGGAGTCCTCTGGGAGCAGGGGTGCTCCCAGCTGGGCCACACTTGTTGTCCCCCAGTACTGCAGTATCTGCTGTGGCTTCATCTTTTGTTTGCACCTGCCAGCTAGTGTTTTTCTGGTGCCACATACAGATAAGAGCATGACCTTTATTGCCTCTCCCCGGTCACATGACATAGGTCAGGGTTACAAAAGGGTATAACCTGCCATGCTTCAGGGGTCAGTATCCACACATTGCTAGTGGTGTAACTTTCACTGAGTCTTGCGTAAGTTACACATCTACAGCAATTCTGATTTGGCCTGAGAACAGCATCATGGATGGTGTCATTAGCCACACAGATTGTGTTTGGAATCCAAACTGGTAGAGAAACTTTTTAATTAAAGGCCAGCCCACCCATTAATGAGTTATAAATATGATTGTATTTAGCAACTTGAATTTATGGCAGCAGCAGGTCCACCAGCAGTGAGTTCCCATCTGCTTTCAGGAGTAAATTGGCACCCAGGCTAAGTAGAGGGTGGTCAGGTTTTTTTATATGTCACAGACTGCGTTCCGTGATTTGTCATGCACGCTTGGCTTGGCCCAGCATATTGGCAGAGCCCAACATTTTTTACATGTCACAGACCGCATTTCGTGAGTCATGACTGATTTTGATTGACAGAGCACAACATCTTGGGTGTGAGTATTCTGAGAGATAGGAAGGATCGCATCGTGGGTCTGCTGCGTGCGATAATCCTCACTGGGCTATTTCCCCCTCATCTTGTCACTAAAAATATTATTTTTCAAGCTCATGCTGTTTGTGCTTTTTCATATCTCAGACGAGACAGTGCATCAGGCTTCTTAGTGTAGAATCCATTACAAATGTATTGTTGTTTTACAGGTCTCCGTGTCTCATTGTTCAAACAAGAATCAATGCACTTGCAATGTACATGACAGGAACATCTTAAGTGAATATTTTTCACTGCATGGCTTTTGAACTTCCAGCTTTGATCCTTGGTGACATTCAATATAACCAAAGAAAAAAAACCACAAATGGGCACAAATTCTAAAAGTGCAACTCCACAAACAGCAGCAAACCCTTCACCTACTTTCAAGAGCGGGTTAAATATAAGAAAAAATAGTTCAAAGAAGCAATGGGATTTATATATTCCTTGGAATAAAAGAAAATACAGCTGTGAAGTACCTCATTTTCTCGGCCAGTGTGCTTTACTGTGTAATTTGCATACAGGTTTGCACCAGCCTGTGCTATATTTAGAGCTATGCGATGCCTGACTACAAAATGAGACCAGCAAATTTCAGGTGTATTTCCACTTCTCTTGGATATAACCTGGTGGCATTTTTCCAACACTGGATGCATGTCATCTCATGTTAGCAAAAATAATTTTTGTGGTCAAAACCTGTATTCCCCAAACTGAATACAGTATATAGTATGGTCAGGGCCGTCCTTAGTGGGGTGCGGGGCCTGGGACAAATCAGCCTCCCAGCTAGTCTCACCATCCACCTGGCATGCCCGCCTGCCAGACTGCCACTTTCCTCTTTGCCGTCCGCCCGCCTGCTTGCCACTCGCCTTCTAACTTGCCTGCCCACCGCTCTCCTCCCCAGTAGCCTCCTCGCTGTCCATCTCGCATGCCCCTCCCAATCCACCCACACGCCGCTCTCCTCTTCACCGTCTGCCTGCCCGCCGCTCGCCTCTCCACTAGTCTCCTCACTGTATGGCTGATGCCCCACCCCCCAGTCCACCCGACCGCCACTCTCCTCCTCACTGTCCACCCACCCACCCACTGCTCTCCTCCTCACTCCGCCCATGCACCCACCCGCAGCTCTCCTCCTCACCCCCCCGTGCCTGCCCACTTCTCACCTCCCAGCTAGTTCCTCACTGTCCATCTCGTGTGCCCCGCCCCATTCACCCAACCGTCGCTCTCCTCCTCGCTGCTTGCTCACTGCTCTCCTCCTCACTCAGCCCATCTCCCCGCCCACCGCTCTCCCCCTCGCTATCCACCCACCCGCTTGCCACTTGCCTCCTCACCACAGTTGCCAACTTTGATGTGGTAAATAAGCACCTCAACTTTCACAATAAGTCAAAAATCAAGCTAATCCAATTTCAAAACAAGTCAATCCTTAAGAACCCCAACATTCTATATGACTAGATCCCACAGCGTGCAGTCTGGGAGTGTGGTGAGCCCGCTGTGCACTTCTGACTCTCTCCTCTCCTTGCCCCTCTTGTCAGTGCCAGTGCAAGGATATTTCGCGCCGTAGGCAAAACTTCCACCTTGCACCCCCCCCTTCTGGCCCAGGGAGCCAGGACCATCCCTACGTATTTTGGTGCCCTACGCAGCCCCACCAGGCCTCCACGGGGTGTGGGGGGGAGAGGGCTGGACCCAGGCCCAGTGGTTGCACCGACCCTGCCTCTTGTCCCCCCTTGTCCCTGCTTTCCCTCCCTTGCCCCTGCTTGTTGGGAGCTGATCAAAAAAAAGAAGCAATAAGCTACAGCAAGCAACAGGCTACAACAAGCTACAAGCCCAAAACTAGCCAACAAGCAACTCACAAGCCAATTAAACCAAAACAAGCCCAATTTCTGAGGTTTTTTCCACAGGTTTGGCATGCTGCCTGCCACTTGCCTCCCCACTAGTCTCCTCACAGTCCGTCTCATGCCCCCCCCATGCACCCATCCACCACTCTCGTCCTCACCACTCCCCCACCTACTGCTTTCCTCTTCGCTACCCGCTCGCCTGCCACTCTCCTCCTCACCCGTCTGCCCACTGCTCACCTCCCCACTTGTCTCCTTGCCATATGTCTGGTGTACCCCGCCTCATCCCCCCACCCACTGCGCTCCTCCTTGCCATTCACCCATCCCCCTGCCACTAACCTCCTCACCCCGCTTCCACCTGCCCGCCTGCCACTCATCTCTCTGTTTGCTTCCTCACCCTGCTTGCCTGCCCACCGGCTGCCTCACCTCCCTTTCTGCCTCTTCATCTGAATATTGTGACAAATGGTGTCCCAATCATATATTGGTTGTGACGTGGGACAAAGGGCTAAATATTGGGACAGTTCTGATTTTATTGAAACATACGGCCCCCCCAAAGCATGAGGTCCAAGTCGGTCGCCCTGATTCACCCTACCTAAGGGACGGCTCTATGTATGGTAAGAATACTCCCCAACCTCCTTGCTGTGCAAATTCAAAGCAATATCTGCTGTGCTAACCTAAAGGCACAAAGAAAAAACTCGCCTTTATGTTGGGGAAATGCAGGATAAGTCCATCTCAAGCATGATGGGAGAATGTAGGGGCACTAGCTTAGCACTCCGGACACCCGGCTTCAATTTCTAGCTCTGCCACTGTCCAGCTCTGTGATCTGGGCAAGTGACATCATCTCATTCTGCTGCAGTTTTCCCTCCTCCCTGTTGAATGTCATCTGTATGGTAAGTTCTTCGGGACAGGGTCTGTCTATATGTGTACAGCACCTCACATGGTGGGCTTCTGCCAGGGCTGGAGCATTCTAGGCGCTATTATAATATAAATGATAACAACAATAATAAGATGGGAGCTTGGCCCAGCTAAAATACAATTTTCCATCACAGCACTTGGCAGATGGAAAAGAGGCCTTCGTGAAGCCTTACTTTTCCAGTTAAATTCTGAGATGAGATTTTGTTTTGTCCTGCCAAAATGGAGCTATGAGAAACCAACAGGGTTGTCTGATTTCTTGATTTTTGTTTTTTCCTTACACCTTTTTGCCAGAATTGTGAGAACTGGTCATTTGTTATGGTGCAAGAATGTTGGCATCATTTCTCAGATGTAAGCTGGGTTTTGGCATTGCTCACTGGCAGAGGGTGCTGCTAATAATAATTAATAAACAACACCAGGTCTATGCGTTGGGAAAAGTTAAAAATCTAGACCTTTTTGGTAGAACTTTGCACATGTCACTGGTGGATTTATCTGGATAACTCTGTCCTGGGAAGTCCATCTATTAGAAAGACAGAACACCTAAATAACCTTACTGAGGACTCACTATGTAAATTGAGAAGGACCATGGAGGGTTAGCATCTGATCCAATTTGGCAATTCTTATGTCAATAATGTACTCACTAGCCCTAGGAATCAATGTATTGACTTTGCACCAATAAGCCCAGGAGTCCCTAAAGGACCTCCATTCTGATCTCAGTTTAGAAGAGGATTCCCAAGGATTTCTTTAAAAAATTTCTTTTCTTTGGAGCTGGTGGGGCATATATGGATGATGGTAGAAGAAGGCAGGGGACAGACGGGGGCAGGTGGGTATTTTATGGGTTCAAAATTTCATTTTTACCTTACAAATATTGTGGAAAACATTATATTTTCATATCATTTCACAATGCAAAACTAGAACATTTTGCCCTTACAGTCACCATGGAAACAATGATTATTGGAAACGATCTGTACTTGAGAGAACAGGTTTGCATTATCTCCAGATGACACAGAAGATAAAATGCACTTGCTTGTTAAGCAGTGCTAACTGGCAAAGCTTTCACAGTCAACAAGTAAGGAAACTCACAAAGGGCCTCTGGAATCTGGAACAGCTTTAACCCGCATGTGTTCTGGAACACATTGGCCCTGCAGCTGTCTGCTTTGAAGCAGTGATTTTACAAGTGACTAAATGGTAAAATGGTGCCCATGTTTGAATACTTGTTTTATTCAACTAGAAAAATTAGTAATATCCATTAATATGATTCATTTTAATTTTTTTGAAACCATCTACAGAGGAGCCTGTACAGCCACCAATATTGTAGCATGACTAGATGATTGCCACAAGAAATAATTAATTCTGTATCTAATCTATCATTTCTATCAAATAAAAAAACTATTGATATTAAATTTTTGAAAAATCTTGTTTTAATCTAACATTATCTCATTATCTGATCTGGTTTGTTTTGTCGTTCGGTCCTTCATGTTAGTCTTGGGACCTTTATGTAAGCAAGTTCTTAAAAAGACAAATGCTTAATAAATTGTTCTGAGCAAAGGCACATGAGTATAGCTCCTATATAGATCTGCTTCCACCACTCTCCACCTGTCCCTAGTGCATCTGAACCATTTCTCTAGTATTTAATTCTTTTGAAATTTTACAAAGTCACTGGCACACTCTTCCAGTTGTTTAAGTTATCTGCAACCTTCAAAACAAGAATCTGAGCAGATCTTTCTTCCTTTCAGTTACCCTGCACTAGACAGGTTATTTTTATTCTTAAGGGAACATTGTCAGGCAATTTAGGCCTAACATGTAGGTTTTAATTAAAAGCAAACAACGAAAGGCCAGCAACTCCAGCTTGTCCATGTTGCATATATGGAGTATTTGCTGTTCTGTTTTTTCCTTTGTAAATGTAAACTGTAATACAACATTTAATATTGAGTTGTGCCACTTGAATGATAGGGTGTGCAACATGAGTCAGAATGCTGGATCGAATTTCATTTTTCATTTTTTAATACTTTTTTCATTTCATAGAGATTATAGATTAATGACTTCTGAGATCATGACCTAGTCAAACTGTAAAATACTGAGTCCCTACCGTCTCCTCTAGCTGGTTTTTCCAAAAACTTTAAAAATTAATCGAACTATTGTCTGTTACTAGTTCTTCTACTTGAACAACAATGAAGTGTAGCTCTTTCATGAATAATTCCAAACTCTGACTCAGGACAATTGATTACATGAACCAAGGGTTGCCAATTGCAGAGCTAACTGACTTCATCAATATGCAAATACAATCGTAGGCGATAAACAGATACTACTGTAGTTATATCAGTACAAAGTATCATTGCAATTAATTTCAGCATCACAAAGAATTTTCATTGACTTTGTTTCTTAAAAGCCATTTCCGCTTGTCAATTATTCATGTGCAATTTCCAGTGGTAGCAATAGGAATTAGTGTAGCATTTGTCCCTGTAGTGCAGTCGAAAGGGTATCTGAACACTGAGAACATAAGTGTTTCATGGGCCGCAGTCTGGGCTTGAGGTCTTTGCATTGACGGTGTGTGATAGTTTACATGTTGCTGGTTTTTGCTACTCTTAATTCCTTCTTTCTATCAACATTAACCTTTATCCAAAACTGTTTAAATCAACTGCAAGCATCTGGATGAGATGGTTGTAAAAGAGCAACCGCTCTGCTCTCAGCAGCAACCCCTCCTTTTCAAAGGGTAAAGCGCTCAAACAGCAAAAAATGGCTGTTTTGCCCTCCCCTGTCCACCTGGCATTCCCTAATGAGATGGAATAAGGAGAGTGAAATTAGGAGCCGGGAACAGGAGTGAGAGGAACATAAGCAGGGGGAGATGGAAGGGGACTGAGGGCTTGGAGAAGATGCAAAGAATGGAAAAGGGAATGATTTAAATAGAAGAAAGGGAAAAAGTCATATGGGAAAACCGAGCAATTAAGAAAATGACAACTAGCCTGACTGAGGAAAGGAATCTGTGATTCTGCCCCCAAATGCCATTTTTGGAAAAAAGTAAGAAAATTGCCAGTCTTGATTTTTTAACAATGTAAACTTGCATTCAGGGCCGGCTCCAGACCCCAGCACACCAAGCGCGTGCTTGGGGCGGCACGCCGCGGGGGGCGCTCTGCCGCTTGCCGGGACGCCTGCGGGAGATCCACCGGAGCCGCGGGACAGGCGAGTGGCAGAACGCCCCCCGCGGCGTGCCGCCATGCTTGGGGCGGCGAAATGGCTAGAGCTGGCCCTGCTTGCATTTTAACTTTTGACTGATTGGTTCCCTTGTCTTCATTGTCCTTCCTGATAGCCCTATGTATTTCATGAAACCTCCTGGTTATAAAGACCAGGTCCAGTCTTTATTTGTGCAGTATTGTAATGAACTGACCTTGAATCCACTGTCTTTTCAGATTGTTAACTCTTTGGGGAAGGAACCTGTTGCTTCTTAAGAATAGTTTCATCAATTGTGCACAGCTTTGTGCACAAATGGCACTATATAAATAATTATGAACAACTATGGCCCTTCAGTGGGTGCTTTGTATTCAGGGCTGTCAAATGGAAAAAGTGCATGGAAGGGAAAGCAGGAGCCAAATAGACCTAACTTCCCCTCCCCCCCACCCCCACACAAAACACTCTGATGAGAAAAGCAGTGGAGGGTGAATTCCATCTGCAGTGAGGCTATTCAGATGTCAAGTGCAGCACCTACAATAAGGAGCTAAAGTACTTTAAGTTCTGCAGCCCCCTCCTACCTACCCCATCTGACATCAAAGAAGGTGCTCTTCGCAGTGTCTACTAGCAAGACCATAAGAGTATTGTATTTGCCAAGTAATTGGCCAAGACTATAACAGGGTCAAAAAAAGCCCACCTAGATAATTCCATAGAGGACAGGTCCATCAATGCCTTTTAGCCAGGATGGGCAGGGATGGTGTCCGTAGTCTCTGCCAGAAGCTGGGAATGGGCGACATGGAATAGAGCACTTGATGATTACCTGTTCTGTTCATTCTCTCTGAAGCACCGGGCATTGGCCACTGTCAGAAGACAGGATACTGGGCTAGATGGACCTTTGGGTTGACCCAGTGTGGCCGCTCCCTTGTTCTTATGTTCTGTTCTTAGGTCTATGGCCTGCTACTGTAACTTATCATTTATGAAAGTGTTTGACATAAAGTAATTGTTTTGGCAAATAAGCCAATCACACAACAATGTTGTGATGGACGTGGATTTTTCTAAGGATGGACGGTACAGTTCAGATGTAATGCACACAAACCTAAACTGGATATTGATTTGAAAGGTTAGCCCAAGACATGTGCCTTCCACTGTCCCCCATCACTAGTCATTTGGGCTCCATCAGCTCTGTGCAGCCACAACTCCATCTCACCACAAGTGAAGCCCATTGCAGAGGCCAGATCATCCATGCAATTTCATCGGTTGCTGAATCCATCAGCCACCCTGTGGAGTGCATTTAACTCTTGGACATATTGGTATAACTTGCCTCAGCTTCCCAGCTGTAAAATGTGGCTAACAATGCCTATCCAGTGCTTTGAGTGCTGCAGATGAAAAGCACACTATAAATGCTATGTGTTTTATTATTAGTATTATGACTACTGCTGAGCTAATTTGAAGTGGGGGCCTAGCGGAGAGATTAGGCCCTGTTGGAACTTGGAAATAGGAGGAGGGCTTTGCTGAGGCCTGGTCTCCTTAATGTGGAGCAAGTAGGGTTGGTGAAGAGGAGGAAGAAGGATCTCTGTTGTCCTATGAAGAAGCTGGCAGAGAGGAGTCTTTGGTGGTTCCCCTACAGGGGGCATTAGCCTTATGCTTTTCCCCTCTCCAGTAAATGGTTTCCATGGAGTGAAAGGTAGAAGGTTAGACTCAAACTCTTCCTCCCAAAAGAAGGATCAAGTTTCTTCTTCTGCGCACCTCTCCCAAGAAAACAAGCAAAGAGGAGTTGCTGATCTCAAACTTCCTCTGCATAGAGGAACTATTAGTGGGTATCAGAAAGAAGCCATAATTATGAATCCACTATAGGTAAGGCCTCAAACAATGCAGATTTTCATTTTTTATTGTTCCAAGGATATGCATGGCCTTTCAACACTAAATAAAGACAACTTCCCTGCCCCAAACCACAGTAAACACCAGGTCATCAGGATGAGCTGACATCACATAAAGGCAAAGAACATAAAAATGTCTGATGCTTTACCTGATTGGTTTCTCCAGAAATGCCCTCCCTAGTTTTGGGTAAGAAAAAGAAAGTGTAGTTGTTTTCTGTACCTCACCCCTGAACTTTTTCAGTTGTGCTGGACAAACTTTCAGAGGTTTAAAGTTCAAGACAAGCATCCAAAAGTTCATATGGGAGTCTTACTTAGCCAGTGCTTTTCAGTCTCAATCCTTTCCAAGCCATGACAACCTCTCTTTCACCTCACCTCGATCCCCTACCTCAACATACTCTAGCTCCCTCCTACTGTGGTGGAAGATCTTCCTAAAGGCTGGAAAAAGAGGCTTCCTAATGCCTCTATTCAGGGTAGTGGAAATGCCCTACTGGGTACAGTTTCTTCTATGTTTATCTTTAACAGCTTGGGAGCTGGCACTTCAGAGTGCAGGGTTAATGTGTTCCACCTCTCCCTTTGAGAATTCAAATGAAACAGGACTGCCCCCCACGCCTATGCCCCCAACTCCATCGCAAGTTTGGGGTACAAATTCAAGGAGTTATTAATTTGGCCATCCTTACTTTTCTTCATTTTTCCATTTCTAATAGTTTGAAACCCATGCGTTACATTCTGAAAGCCCCAGCTCCCCAATGTGGATAGTTTAAGTGCCTAGTGAAATGATGATGGGTAGGATGAACAGCCCCTTAGTCAGTTTAGCCAAAGTGTGGCTGTACAGTAACTGTGCCAGAACTGTTTGTGTGTTTGTTATGTTTTGCTGTAACTTGGGAAATCTCTATAGTGATAAAAGGTTTGCAATTGTTTGTTCATAAATGTAACTTGAATCAAAGCATCTGCAGTATGTCATTCTGAGTATTTCTGCCACTCAACTCCAAGAATAGTATCAGTTTAACATCTGATATAGTACATTCCTCATCTGTATACTATACCCATCAATTGCTAAAGGATCAGCTTTATGTGCTTATACAACCTTGGATCTGTCTCTGACTTTTATTATTCTTATAGTCTGTTCAAAACTTCAGACCTTTCCTCGTAAGTGCTACCGGTCAAAACCACATGCTTCTTGACTACCTACAAGACTATGTCCTAAGATACAAAATTCTTTTGCACCTCTGTTAACAAGTTACTAATATTGTTGCACAATAGCTCATTGGATTCATTAGTTAAAATCTAGAAGTGTGTGTTGAGTGTCTGATGCATCGTTTAGTGGTGGCCTATCCTCTGTACTTGACAATCTAGTGGGGTTTTAGATCTCCAACTTCTGTGGTCCTATTTCTGTCTCTCATGTGGCTAGTGCTATGGAGGCTATTCAAGGAAGGAAAGGTGAAAGCTAAACACATTAGGGGTGTGAGGTGAAAATGTAGTCAAGAAGTTATCTCACAATTACTGTGCCTAGACAGAGTAGAAAGTATATTTAAAACAGAACATGTTAGCTTTTCATGCAAATTAACTGCATTCAGCGATGCAGATAATAGAGCTAAAATTTAATTTAATTTAACATTTAATATAGCTAAATGTTAAAAAAATAGTAGAGGGGAAGAGAAATGTACTAGGGAGAAAAGAGACAGGTTTGTCCAGGATTTTATAGATGGGAAGCTGACAGGTGGGAAATTAGAGAAAAATTGTTCCAGGTAATGGCAACTGCAGAGGAGAATGTTCTAAAACTAATAATACCAAATTTTAGGAAGGACCAGAGATGAGGGCCTGAAGGAATGGGGGGAAGAAATGAGGTAGAGTGAAGCAATTTCCTGGAGCATTATAAAATAAGGAGGGCAGTACTGAAGTGTCTCCTTGAGGATATGGGCCATTTCTTCCAAATAAATAATTAAAAAACAAAAAACCTAAAGCCAAATAAGGAGAGTCTGTTTTTAAGGGCAGTTTCAAAAATCTACTTACCCTCCATTTGTTCCACATAATTTCTGTGAGACCAAATGTAATCACTACAGATACTCTTAGAGAAGTTTGTAAGCATTTATATATTAGTAAATCCTGTATGCTTATCCCTGGGATGATCTTTGCTATTATTTTTAGGGTACCTGTTATCATGGTATCTTGCAATATATGTGAATGAAAAAAGATACTGTACCAAACACATTCTCTCACAAAGCAGATATAGTTCAGCCATAAAGGGACAGCAACTTCTGCATGGTTCAGGCTTGAGAACCACAAGTTCTCCCTCCCCACACACACTCCCAACCTCTCCAACTCACTCATGAGGATGAGGGTTTGGAGTCCTTGGAGGTTATTTTCATTTTCTGTGGTGGGTAGACCATTCATATCAAGGTCATGGGTATTGGTGCTGGATAAGGCCCTTAGATTAGAAAAGGTTTCCATTTTGATGTAACAAAGCATATTGTGAATGTTAAATAAGGACTGCCATGGAAGGAATGGACATATCTACTTCTGTGTTTACAATATATATGGCAACAGTTACTGTAAAACTAGTGCCTTTTCAAGTGCTTCCTTTAATTAAAGTGCAGAGTTGACCGCAAAGGTCATGCTGAATCCTGTGACTCCTTTTGAATCCATTTTGGGTACAGTTTCTCTGCTTGGCTGTTAATTTAAGCACTCATGGAAAATCTCAGGATTACTTGATTTTCTCTCTCTTGTGGCAACCTTAAAAGCATTAACTTGTAAGGTCACAGAATTATTTTAGCTGTGGATCAGTTGCTTAATAACGGTTACTTCAGAGTCATGTAATCATGCAAGCAGCAAGACTCAAGTCAGTCTTTCATTTTCTGCTTATATATTAATGGACTTAGCTACCCTATGCACAGAAAAACAAAGCAATCCACAAAAGGGTTTGACATTTTGGAGTAAGTCTTCCAAATCACATGGAAGAGCATGTGTTTGCAAAAATAATTAGCCATTTTGTCTACCTATTTGTCCATATCAAATCCTACTTGGACATAAAGCATAAATATAATCACCTCCTACACAGTAAAGGCAAAATCTGACAGTATTTTACCATAAGTAGTTAATAGCTTGGTTTTGAATATATAAATTCTATCTTAAATAGACAGAACAAGTTTACAGGCTGTACTAACCAAATGCTAATAATAGCATAATTTTTATAGCTATAATTTCTGGTGGATAAAAATTCAGTCTCATTAAAAAGGAAACTTTCTCTTGATAAAATATTAACTGTTCCATAGGCAAAATGGTTGGTTTTGATATTACAATGATTTTGATGTCTGTATTTTTTAATGCCAGAAATATTTATGATTCTAAATATGACAAAGTATGAGTGAAATGTTAAAACAAAACAAAACAAAACAAAACAAACCTAACAAGGGATAGGTTCCTGCCACATGATAAACAATTGTTGAATGATGTTTATTAAATTGATTCAAGTGATAGATAATAAATGCATAGTTCTATTATGCATGCTAAATTCACCATGCTGAAAACTTAAAAGCAGATAGATCAAAACAACCAACATTAAAAAAAAATCATGAAGACAAAATACAGCAACATCAGTAACTGACAGGGAAATAATTTAGACTTTAAAAGGACTTCTTATTTAGTAACTTGTAACAACAATTTATGAAACTAAATTAGAGGCAAGTCAGATTTTTTCTGGTATTTTAGATTTGTTATGGTTTTAGTGTATATTGTTTGAACAGACAGCTGAGGAATTCAGATTCCAAGTAGCCTTTAAAAAGGCTGCAAAAACAATTCCTCCATGTTTTTGTTGCTGGGTTCTATTATTTATTAATGGACAGTGTTTAATTCCTGAAAGGGGCAAAAAAGATTCAGGACAAATCACTTGCTAATCTATTCCATGCAGTCACTCCCCAGCCCCCACACCATTGCTTCAGTCTTTGAAGAAGTTAAAGCTGTCAGTTGTGTTGTACATTTCCCAGCATAATGTATCCCAAACCATAGTTACACAAAGTTGTACAAACACTGAAGGCTATGGGCTCTGGGGTCTTTCCTGTAATCACTACACTGGTTCTTTGACATTGCACAGGTTTGTGTTGATGATGGGATATGTGACTATTGCTCTAACTATGCATTTTAACCTTTGTTTCGGAAAGGTGAAGGGCAGGAGTTTTAATGAAGCAGCAGTTTATCTTTAATTATGAAAAACATAATTGGCATTATCATCTAATTGCAATTACTGACAGAGAAAGTCCTATTTTCACAAGTAGTGACCCATGCTCTACTGTTACTCTGTTATGAAGCTGTATTTGTATTTGGCAGCGAGCTAGCAAAAATTAAAAGGTAATCAAAATGCTTCTCTGCAGTCCAGTTATCAAAGTCACTGACTCTACAGCTGAGTAAATAACAAAGTCAACTGTTAGTGTAACATCTTGTCAGGAACTGTTCTTCAGAAATCTCTACATCTATTGGTAAGAAATCAAATGGCATTCTAAATAATTGCATGCAAAAAAACCCTTGCAAAATAGGTTAGAAGAACTGGTCTTTATATCTTCTGGAGTTGAGTTAAAAATCAGTTTAATGTTTCAAGGCACCACCACGGTTAGAATTTTATACTGCAAATATTCATCTAATTCACTATTATACAGCAACATCAATGAATTAATAAATAGATGGTGCAATTCTGAGACATAATCTATATAGGAATGTTAGCTATAGAGTAGGCACATATAATACAAATAGAAAACAAAATTCCTAGAAAAAGCATGTGAGCACCTTTGTGGTACAGGTTATATTTCTTGTGCTAAACATGATGTAAACCTTAACTTACAAAAACTGAACTCTCACAATAATTGGTTATTTTAATCTTTCTTTTCTGGGTCATTTGCTCTAGGTCATGGGATCACTCTTAGGGGCAGAATCCGCTGTCATTGGTTGTAATGGGCTGTCTTGTTCATTCAACTGTAAGCTCAAGTTTTCAGAAGTTAGAAGGGAAGAATTAAAGACAATTTCACTTAAGTCTGATTTTATGGATACTAAATGTGGGTCTTGAAAACTTAAAGTTTTCTCCACTAAAACCTGTGTATTTTCTCGTGTCATTCCCATGTCTGATGGCGACTTCCTTTTCATTCTTGTGTATGATTTGTCCAGATTCTCCATGCCTTGCTCAGTTTTCTGAAATCGCCCAAAGAACCAGATGAAGAACCCAAACAGAGCAAAAGCCAGCAAACATGGAATAAAGGCCAGGCATTTGACATCAAGGTTAACTCCTGTATATCTGCTATGCAAGAACATGTCTCCCTCAGCGTAAGTCCTGTTAGTCAGAGGGTTTGTGTTATTTGATCTCCAATCCCAGGATAACTTGGTTCTGTTAAGGTCCTTTAAGCTTTCTGAGTCCTCCACTGTGTAGATCTTCTGTCCAGGACCAATATATTGACCATATTCATGAGGTTTGTAAAATATTTGATTCTTCCACATATTTAGATCCAGGATTAAAACCAGAAAGATAATTCCATAGTTAAACCATTTACCTGTTTGAAAAAAGAAAACCGTGTCATCTGATGTCCTTTTTATAAGTATCACAACCATGCTGATAGAGTAAATGCCCCTCAGATAAAATTTTTCTTTCAATTAACCTGTAAAACTAAGGTATAGTGAAATTCTCAGCAGACCCAGATTTATTCTTGAATCGCTCTTAGTATTGCGTAATTATGTCTAGACACATAATAAATCATTTTGAAAAGCAGTACAACAGTATATAAATTGAATTCACACTGCAGTTTGTAGGTGACCTGTTGATTAAACCATTAGGTGATGTAGTTTACATCAATCAACCTAAAAAGAACTCATTTCAAGATTTTAAAAATAGTTGCATGAATATTCTCCTTGAAAAAGCTACATTTGATAGAACTCTTTGTCTGCTAGTGGTGAGATACTTTGAAAGGATGACAATTACATTGCTTAAATAGTATGTACTGTGATTGATTAGTACTCATGCAGTGAAGCCCAGACCTATGTACGTGAGAGGTATGGTGGTTCTGAGACATGATATCCAAAGTACATACAAGATACTACTTTACTAACTCTATTCTTTGTATAGATGCTATTGCGCTATTGTCAGAGCCTACTTATTAACTGGCACCATCTAAAGATCTTACCTTGACATTGTATTAGCTGTGTCCAAGAACTCATCACATACACATACAGTTAAAGACATTTTAGGACCGTGGATGCACAAGTATATCTAACTGCTGCATTATGTGATTTTGCACATAAGACACTAAGGAGTAGTTTTGCTAGTCATCACAAATGTTGATATTAATTTTTAGTAAATAAAAATATACACGGGAAAGAGAATCTCAAAGATGAGTTACTTTATTGGTTTGCTAATCAGTGGTGTGGTTGAAATTACTGTCAGGCTGTGCACTCATGCTCTGCCATCAATTTGAATGTCTCAGTAAAGTAACCCCTTATAGTTTGGTATTTGTATTTATGTTTTTAAAGGGCTTTTTTTAACCCAGATGGCCATTCTGGATGAGAATAAACATGAGTATTAATTTTCCTGTGGTATTGCCCTATCCAGAAACTAAATTACTGAAAGACAAGGGAGGAAGTTCTGCCATCAGTTTCAACACTATAAGTCCTCACAAACACCACTGAAGCTATTGGTATTATTCTGGATTTTCACCAGCATAGCTGAGAGCAGACGTTAGCCCCATATTTCCTATTACTTTAGTCCCTTAAATGGTCCCTGAGACATTAATAATACTCATAAAAATTTAAAATAAACACAAAATACCAAGAAACACAAAAACAAATTCTAAACCACCATGCCCCTAGATGCAAAACTAAGATTTTATTGCACCCAAAACATCTTTTGTGCCTGACTGCAACAGTAACCTGGTTTGTAATATTTTATGGCACCACACTCATTATCAAACCTCTGCTATATTTTTCACTCTGAACGTAAAGGTTCCTGCTGGGTTGCACATACAGTTCAGTTTGCGTGCCAAGCTCAGAGTTGGAAATAGGTCACTAGTGGTTTTCACATCTCCTCCCACACAGGCTATGAGGCCATCACCTGCATTCAGGAGTGTCCTCTAATGCCTCTTCAGCCTGCCTGGAGGAGCTACTTCCTCACATGCTTTCTTCTCTGATTGGCACCACTAGAAACAGGCTACGTAGCGTGCTTTTTGTTTCTATGGAAACTAGGCAAGTGGCTCTGCAGAGAGCCTTGCTAGGTGTAGGGGATGGTAGGAAATGGGTGGACTGTTATGGGCATTTGTAGGAAGAGTATAATACTTTGCTTTAGGCTGACACACCTGCAAGTGCAGAGGGATAGAAGGAGTAATGGAAGAGATTAAAGTTAGGAAAAAAATTAAGCATAATGCAACGTATGTTATACTGAGACTGCCACTCCTGTATAGAGCTGTAGATGTCCAGTCCAAAAGGGACCATTACAAGTCTAGACTCCTGCATAACACAGACCAAACAACATCACCCGATAATTTCAGCATCAGGTCCATAACATCTAGTTGGGATAGAGCATATCTTTAGAAAGACATCCAGTCTTGATTTAAAGACTTCAAGTGATGGAAAATCCACCACATCATTTGGTAAATCGTTATAATGGTTAATTACCCTCACAATTAAAAATATTTGCCCTTTATCTAGTTTGAATTTGTCTAGCTTCAGCTTCCAGTCATTGGGTTTTCTTATGCCTTTGTCTGCTAGATTAAAGAGCTCCTATCAGAAATATCCTTCCTGTGTAGGTGCTTATGCCCAGATCCTCAAATGTATTTAGGGGCCTAACACCTAACCCATGGGTGTTAGGCCCCAAAATACTTTAAGGATCTGTGCCTTAGAGACTGTGATCAAGTTACCTCTTAACATTCTTTGTTCTAAACTACACAGATTGAGCTTTTTAAATCTCTCACTACAAAGCAAGTTTTATAGACTCTGAATCATTCTTCTGGCGCATCTCTGAACCATATGCAGTCTTTCAACACATTTTTTAAAGTGTGGAGACCACAACTGAATACTGTATTCAGTAAGAGTCCTACTAATGCTATATACTGAGTTCACACCACTTTCCTACTCACAATTCTTTTATTCATCGCATCCAAGGATTATGTTAACCCTCTTAGATGTAGAATTGCACTGTGAGCTTATGTTCATGTGCGTATCCACCTACATTCTTTTTAGAGTGGCTTCTTTCTAGTGTAGCCCCTCCCTTGAAGCATAGCTCAAGCCTCCTCCCTGATGCTGGCCACTTAGAGCGGCTTCCCCTTCCCCCCCAAGCACTGGAAGCCCAACTCCAGTGCATGTCCCTGCTGCAGGTACCGCCTCCAGTGCCCTTCAAATGCCCCCTCCAATAATCCCTAAATATCCCTCCCAGTACACAGACACCCCCAGCACCCTCCCAAATACCTCCTCTAGTTCCTCCCCTCCAACTCCAGTAGTGTTCTCTATTTGGGTACTTGGTACTCTATTTGGGTATATGGTAACCCTAGGGGTTGCTCCATTCTCACAGCCCTGGTTTCCAGAGCTGGTGGGAACGAGTCAGCCCTGCCAGCAGCTGCCTGCCCCCAGCACCAGGACTGGGCACCAGGCTCATGCAATGGCTGTGTGACCACAAGCCGGGAAGCCAAGGGGCTGGGGCAGGGCAGCCAAGGAGAGCAAGGGAAAGTGACCTGACAGCAATGGCAGGTCCCTGGGTGGGGACTGGGGTGTGACCCAGTTACTGAGGTTACAGGTACCCAAGGGGGATGAGTGCTCCAGGGAGCTCCTCAGGGAGCATCTCATGGCAGCCAGGCTCCATGGGCAGAGGCTGGCTCCAGGGGGTATCACCGGTTGGCACCAGGCTTCTTTGGGACAGAGGCAAGAGTGTGTCAGGGGCGCAACTCAGATCTGTGCTGCCCACCCTGCCTGGGGAGTGCCTGGCCAGGCAGAGGTGGCCCACCTCAGGGAGCAGGGCAGGAAGGGCTTCCAGGCAGCCAGCCAGCATCCCAGCTCCCACAGCACAGAGAGCCAGGGGCCCGAGCAGGCCGGGCAGCTCCCACCTGCTTCTGTTCTTCTGGCTACTGGCAGGAGGTGATGGTTTTCAAACTGTGGGGTGCAACCACTAGCGAGGCATGCCTCACAGTTTGAAAATCTCTGTGCTAAATGGAAGGCAGAAATCTGGGGGGAGCATGTGACCCTGTGTGGCCCCAACATATCACCATCTCCTGTTGTCCAGTCCCAGGTTCTAGCAGTCAGAGGTTTAGGGTCACCTAGAGCATGGGGTGTGTCCCTGGCCATCTTGGCTAATAGCCATTGATGGACCTATCCTCCATGGGCTTAGCTAATTTTTTAAACCCAGTTATATTTTGGCCCTTACAGCATCGCCTGGCAATGACTTCCACAAGTTGACTGTGCGTTGTGTGAAGTATTTCCTTATGTTAGTTTTAAACTTGATCCGATTCATTTCATTGGGTGACCCCTGATTTGTGCATTAGGTGAACACTTACTATTCACTCTTCCCATACCAGTCACAATTTTATAGACCTCTATCATCTCCCTCCCTCAGTCACTGCTTTTCCAAGCTGAACAGTCCCAGTCTTTTTACTCTGTCCTCATATGCAAGCTGTTTAATGTAGTAATTATACTGTGTGCTCACTCAAAGGTGAAAGCACATGCCATCAAGCAGTCAAAACAAAATGTCTAACATACATTTGGGAAATGGGCAAACATTTAGCTGCTGGTCCAGCAAAGGATGTAAACATACATCCTTGAAACATGCATGTCATTGAAATCTCTGGGTCTACCCATGTGTTTGAAGTTAAGCAAGTGAGTAAGGCCTTTGATGGATGAGGACCTTATTAATGAAGAAATATTTTAATTGAAAGGTTTTTTAAAGCAATCAGTCAATGAAAATGAGATACTTTGTACTTTTACATTACCTATTAGCTATATGCCCCTGTTATTTCACAGAGAAAGTGTAATGTATCTCTGCATGGAGCTGTGGTAGTAATCCATCTATTATTTCCATTAACCTTTCTAATAAAGTTATTTCACTATCTCTTCTAATGAAGTTGCATTCACTTCACAGTTTTTAGCAGATTAGTTCCTTTATATTTCAGTTGTGTAATGAAACATTGATTTTCAAACTGTTATTGTCAAGGTAATTTTGTTTTTGCAGCTGATGAAAAGTAATAAAACAACAGGCAAATTAATTTTAAAAGTTACTACATCAACCAACATGTCTTTAATCAGCTGAACAAATGACAGCACAATTTAGATTAAGTTGATATTCCTTCCAGCTGGGACCAAAACACCACAAACACCTGTTTTGTGTTTCTTTTTCTTTCTTTTGCTTGTTTGTTTTAATGTCTTGATGTCATTAGGTATGGCTGTGTGGGTCAAACGATGAGATAATTTGGTAAATTAAATGGAAACAATGTGTTGTCGACACAAGAACTGTATGTGGCTCTAAACTACCTGGGGATTCCCACTAGAGTGACAAGGGGATTCCCACCTATCCAGATTTGCCAGGTATATGTCTCCTTTATACCAGAAAAATAGCACAAAGGGACCCAAGTGGATCCAAAGGTTGAGTTCTCAGTCTATCAGACATTCCTGGATATCTACATTTAAAATGAGGGGACCTTTTATATTAGAATTTGCTCTCACAGTTAAAGTAGGGCTTTTTCATTTTACACTTTCCAGCATTGCATCTACTTTTGTCCATTAAATATTGAAATATGCCCACTTTTAAAAGGTTTCCAAAGGCATATGTGTACCTACACACAAGTGTCTGACACCTGAGTTGCAATCCCAATGACACTGACTTGCTGTGTGATCTGGGCAAGGACCTCAGCCCCAAATTTTCAAAACTGGCCTCTGATTTGAGGTGCCTTTGTTCTGGTGGATCCAGCTTGCGAGAGTGCTCTTGAAAGCCTGTCCCAGGTGTAGCTGGGGACCCACAGTTCTCACTGAGGCCAATGGAATTATGAGTCTATGAGTCTATGAGAATTGTGGCTGCGCGGATTAAAATCAGGCTCAAGCAGCCTCAAGTTAGGCATCCGAAACCAGAGTCTACTTTAGAAAATATTGGCCGTAACCTCTTTTGTCTCAGTTTCCCCATGTGTAATGTGGATAAAAATGCTCACACATCTCTGTAACACACTTGGATAGCTGCGTGCTTTGCTGCTATGTTGATGTTATTCGAGAGATACATACACATATATTGTACACAGCTGAACCAAACAGGAAACCCTCAGAGATTTCTCTCAGAATCTGTGTGCCTGGATTGCTTTGTTTTTGTCTCTAACTGTTCTATTTTTGCCTACAGGCTCCCTCAGGCATCTCTGTGCAGGCAGTGCTCATCCTGGACCTAGACATACTACTTTTGGGTTACCTGCCCAAGCCATTCTTGCCATTCAGATGACAACCAGCACTGAGACCCTTTTACCTCTGGCTGGATTGCCTAGTCTTTTCTGAGATGGGCAGTAATGCCTCTCCAAAAACTGCCCAATAAGGAGTCTTAATGAATGGTGAGCCCAATCTCCCCCCACCCCTCTGTTTTGACACTTGATACAGTGCATTTCCAACTTGCACCCTGTCCAGAGTTCGGGTAGCTCAAGACTCTGGATCTCCTGTGTGGTACAATAATATGTTGGTATTAAAAAATATCTGCCTGGCCTCTAGATGCATTTTTAACGAAGAAAGAATATGAAGGTTCAGTAACAACAATTACTTTTAAGTAGTACAGATTTCCCTAGGTACTGCAGAAACTAGGCTACACTGTGTATTTTCATAAACTGCAGCCCAGGAAGGAAAGCACATACACTGCAGTGAACCATCTGTCAAGGGAAATCCAGATGATTTAAGCAGATGCAAAAATTCAAGCTCTTTCTGATATTCAGAGATAAAAGCAAAGCTGAAAACAGGATAAAAATATTTAACATGGACTAAACACACTAGGAATTCCTAGGTACAAAAGAGTTAAAGTAGAAAGCAATACTGTCTTTCCAGGAAAAATGAGATTTTTTTAAATAATAAATGACAATTACACTAAAGCATGAGAACTAGGACCGGAAGATGTTAGTTCTGCTGTATTGCCAACTCCAAAAGGTTAAAAAATCATGAGATTGGCTTTAAAACAATACATTTAGGCTTCCTTTTGTCTTCTGGGCTTGTTTGGTGTTTTTGAGCCTTTGGGATGAACTCAAGTAGTATTTTAAAGCTTTTCTTTGCAATCATGAGAATTGTAACCACAAAATCTTCCAGGCGCACTGAATGCAGCAAAAAATATACTGAGCATAGCAGAGGAAAAGTGGCTAAGCAACCCTTTGCACTTACCTGATCTTCGTGCTGCTCTAATTTAGGCTGACTTGCAACAGCCTCAAGTGGCTGTTGCAAGAGCAGCGCAGTATCCGGGTAGCAAAGGAGCAGCCCAGCTATGCCCCCTTTTCTCCAGTCATGCTCCCTTTTCCCTGTTCTGCTAGTGGCAGCCAGCTCTGTGTCAGCACAGAACTACTGCTACATGGATATGCTTTTTCACTAGGCTGGTTTTACTAACCGATTACACTGGGGATGCTATGTAAACCAGCTGCACCCACATCAGATTTGACCAGGGATCAAAATATGAACCCAGCTCAAGACCTCAGGGGTGGACAATATTCAGAGTCTGGATCCAGATCACAATTTTGCAGCTTGAGCTCATCCCTATACTAAACTAAACATTGTTTCCATCCCTAGACTCCTCTACTTCACCAATATTATTATCAAGAAAGGGAATTTCTTTTCCAAGAAAGAACTGTTCGAATTAGGCATTCTTATTAGGCTACTGTCGTAAACATTTTAATTGGTTATTCCTGATTTTTTCATTAGCTCCTTGATTTGAATTGAGAATTGCTGTATCTGCACACAGTAACTGGAGCTTGAAAATGCTGTAAGATGATGAAGAGCTGACAGCAAGAACAGATGGTCCAGGTAAAACACCCACCCAAAGGAAGGGTCTCATGCCATATATGGTAACAGCTGTTTTTAGATATCCTGAAGGGTGGTGTAGCACTGAGATAAAACAGGCACTCAGTATCCAGGGTATGTGACATGCGCTTAAATGGATTGATTTGTCTAGTAATCTAATAAATGGGTCTTATTAATTCTTAGCCAGGAGAGAAAATATTCCTCAGTCCCTATCCACAAGCTCATTCTCATTCAAAAATGTCTCCTCTCCAAAACATCAGAGGCCTCCATTTCTTTCTACAGAGAACTCTATAATGCACAGGTATCCATTTCCCTTAGCTGGTCTGTTTTCAAACAGCAACACAGATAGTAGTTAAAGGACAGATTTCAGCTGTTGTTGTTTTGTCACTACCTTATTTTCTTTAATGTTACTCATTCTCCCTTCTCTTGAACAACCTTCAACCATCAATACCCCTGACTTCTCTGCATCCCTGAGTCACTCTTCTTTGCCCTTTATTCCCTCTTCTTCCATTCATTGTTTTGTCCTCTACACTTTGTGCCACCCTTAATTCCTTTATCTCCTTCAGCCACTGCAGAGTGTCCCCCACCAACAATCACCATGGTTCACACTCCCATCCAGTTTCTTGTCTCCTGCTCAAACAATAGTTAATAGCTCTGGAGGAAATCTAGGGACCTTTGTGTGCTTGCTTCACAGCAAATTCATGTTCTCCATCTTCAGTACTGACTCGTCACAAAACACCACGACTTCTCCACTCTTTTTGAATCCCATACCCACAACCCATGTCATGTATCTGCTACTTTTGACACCTTCCTTGAGCTCTCGTTTCCTCTCCTCTCTCTCTCTACTGACTTCAAAGAGAAGATTTATGTACTCCCTTCTTGTACACATTTTCCCCTCCCATAGTTTCTCCTCCTTTAGTCTGTATAGTGGCCATGAGGTCACACACATGCTCCTAATTTCCAGTCCCTCCTGCAATCCCTTTGTCTCTATCTCTTCACTGTTACTGGCCTCTCTTGCCGTACTCTTACCTACTACCTCTTTTGTCTCTTTTCTCTCCATTTTAAGGCATACTTCATATAACACAACCTCCCAAAACACCCCTTTCCTCCATCTGTCTTTCCTACTACCAGTCCATCTCCCTTCTCCTTTTCAATGAGCAATTTACAATTCCTGCATTGATTTCCTTTCCTCTAGATCAGGAGTTCTTAGGGCAAATTATTTGGTGGCCTCAGAGTGTGGCCACTAACTCTTGCTGTTGGACATTCTCACACCTTTTCCTAAAATATTTAACCAGCTTTTGGGAAAACAACTAAATATGCACATAGATACGTCCAAATCATTGTAACATATTTATTGCTAGTTAGTAAGTCTGCTGTGAAAAGTGATATTAAGCATCCACATATCCCTTTTCACAGCAAACTTAGCCCCAGCAAATCTGGGGATAAATTAAGCCCTAGATGAGGGATCAGGGGCCAGGGCTGATGGGGATGAGTGGGTGAGTGGGTAGCCAGGGGAGGCAGCGGGGGTCAGAGCTTGATGCCCCATGGCTAGGGACAGAGCCTGAAGCTCTGTGGCCAGAGCCTGCCACCTCGCCACCCAAGGGGTGAAGCCCAAAGCCTGAACTTACTGGCAGCCTGCTCCTCCAGCATTATTCCCCAGCTTTCTCCAGAGGGGGTCAGGGCCCAATAACTTCTGGTGGTCCCCACAAACAACACCAAGGCTGGGCCCCCAGGAGCACCAAGGAGGGAGAGGGGCTGCTGCTCCCACTCCATCAGAGATCAGGAGGCTGTGGCTGCAAGAAAAGCCCCTGGTGGCCACATGCGGCCATGGTGGTCACATTTGAGAAACACTGCTCTAGCTCATGTCTACATCCACTCCAGTTAGATTTCTATTTCACTGAAAATGGCATCTCCAAAGTCTCACAAAATGTCCTCTTGTCTTAGCCACAGGTGCTCAGTTCCATCTTCCTTGATCTTCAGTACTGTTCATCAATCCCTCTTTCTTGGCAACTTCTTTTCCCTTGCCTTTTGTGACCCTGTCCTCTCACAGTTCATCTACTTTCTCTCTGACTTCACCTTAGGCCTATTCTTTGATGTCTCTTTCTCCTTCCATATGGGAATCCAACATGGCTCTATCATTGGCCCCTTCACTTATACTTTACTTCTGGATAATATTGTCTGCTACCATGGTTTCTACTACTTGCCCATGGTACCAAGTTTACATTACCCATCCTCAGCTTCAAGGCCCTATTCAACTCCACTCTGGCCACCACATCATTTCTTCTTCCTTTGCTCTGTCAACACTGCCATTCTCAACATTCTTCAACTCCTGTATTTGCTGTACTTGTCCCATGCTGCCCCCATGTATGGAATGGCTTCCCTTTCTTATAACACAGAAAGAAACCCCTTTCACATTACAATCTCTCCTGAAACACACACACTTATTCCATGAGGCATACTACTACCCTTCAGCCCACATCTTACAGCCCTCATGGCTCTTGCACTGAGCATGACTCAGTTGTACTTTAGGATTGGGTCCTTTATTTCTAAATTTGCCATGCTTTAGAACATCTACAACCCCTTTTGATTTGTGATCACTCTGCTGTCTGCTTCTGGTTAAAGGACTCATAAAGGTGTAGCTCTATACAGCCTTTCCTGGATGAGAATGACTGGAGTTAAGAAAGAATATAATCAATTATATTGAAGCGATCTGAAAGTGGAACAGATCTGAAAATGTAATAAGCTGTTAATTCTCCAGAAGAATCGTTTCAGATAAATATGATTTCTTCAGCAACAATAGGTAGTATTTAATGGCACAAGAAGTCGTGAACACCTTGGAGAATTGTAGGTCTGTTTGGTTCATGGAATATATATTCTTGTAGTCTTCACTAATGGGTTATTTTGAAGAAAAAGCATAATCTGGGTAAAAATCATATGGTCAACAGACTCACCCCAACAGAAAAGAGTACCATGTGAGATAGCTATCACCATGTATAAGATTACATACCTGTTATATGTATGTGATATTCTTCCTTGAAGATATTTTGGAAGTAAGGTAGTTTGAACTGCAGATGTGCATATGGCAAGCCAGGAAGATTTATGTCAACATCACCCATGAAATGTGGAAACTCCCAATCCTGTTAAAGACACAACAGAAAAAATAACTTCTCATAATATATTAACGCCCTATAAAATGGTATAAATAAATAGTAGGAAAAGGATTCTGACAAGTAATATGGCAAAACATAAAAATATGGAAAGTTCTTGAATGTATTGGGGACAACATTCTGTTTCGGGGGACAGCCATTTTAGAGTTGGTTCTGACTAACCGGGAGGAATTGGTTGAGAATCTGAAGGCAAGTTGGGTAAAAGTGATCATGAAATTACAGATTTCATGATTCGACAGAAAGGAGGGAGTGAGATCAGCTGAATAAGGAAAATGGACTTCAAAAAAGCAGACTTTAACAAACTCGGAGAACTGGGAGGTAAGATCCCATAGGAAGAAAATTTAAGGGAAAAAGGAGTTTAGGAGAGCTGGCAATTCCTCAAAGAGACAATATTAAAGGTACAGCAGCAAATTATTCTGATGCAAAGGAAAGATCAGAAGAATAGTAAGAGGCCAATATGGTTCCATTAGGAATTCTTTAATGATCTGAAAATCAAAAAGGTATCATGCAAAAAGTGGAAACATGAACAAACTGCTAAGGAGGAGTACCAAAGAATAGCACAAGCATGTAGGGACAAAATCAGAAAAGTTAAGGCACAAAATGCATTATACCTAACAAAGGACATGAAAAGCAATTAAGAAGTAGTTCTGTAAATACAGTTGGAGCAAGAGAAAGATAAGGAAAGTATAGGTTCTCTACTTATTGGGGAAGGAGAGCTAATAATGGGTGACATAAACAAGGCCAATGCCTATTTTTGCTTCAGTCTTCACTAAAAAGGTAAATTGTGACCTGATGCTTAACACAATTAATATTAACAACAAGGAGGAAGACGCAGAAAAAAATAGTGAAAGAACAGATCAAATAGTATTTAGCTAAATTAGATATATTCAAATTAACAGGGTCTGATGAAATTCATCATATGGTACTTAAGGAACTAGCTGAAGCAATTTCAGAACCATCAGCAGTTATCTCTGAGGACTCCTGGAGGATGAATGAGGTTCTAGAGGTATGGAGGGGGCAAACATAATACCTATCTTTAAAAAGAGGAACAAAGATGACCTGGGGGATTACAGAACAGTCAGCCTATCTTAGATACCTTGAAAGATACGGTAATTAATTATTAAACAATCACTTTGATAGCACCTAGAGGACAAAATGGTTATGAGTACTAAGCAACATGGATTTGACAAGAACAAATCATGCCAAATCAAATTAATTTCCTTATTTGATAGGGTTATTGGCCTAGTGGATGGGAGGAAGCTGTAGATGTAATATTTCTTAATTTAAGTAAGGCTTTTGACACAGTCCGACATGACGGTCTCATAAACAAACTATGGAAATGTTGTCTAGATTAAATGATTATAATGTGGGTGCAAAACGAGCTGACAGACTGTACTTAAAGAGTAGTTATCAATGGTTTGCTGTCAAACTAGGGGGACATATCTAGGGGGGTTTACTTGGATAATGGTGTGAAGAATATGCTTATAAAATTTGTGGATGGGGTTGTAAGGTGTTGCTAGCACTTTGGAGAAGGAGGATAAGAATTAAAAATGATTGTGACAAATTGATGGATTGGTCTGAAATCTACAAGATGAAATTCACTATAGACAAGTGTAAAGTAGTAAACTTAGGAAGGAAAACAACAAAATGGGGAATAAGTGGCTAGGCAATAGTACAGACAGCAGTAGTACTTCTGATAATGATCTGGGGGTTATAATCATTAAAAAACTGAATGAGAGTCAACAGTGTGATGCACTTGCAAAAAAGACCAATATTCTGTGTCCAGTTCGGAGTGCCACACTTTAAGAAACATGTGGACAAATTGGAGAAAGTCCAGAGAACAAGAAAAATGATGAAAGGCTTCAAAAATCTGACCCATGAGGAAAAGTTTAAAAATTTGGACACATTTAGTCTTGAGAAAAGAACATTATGGGGAGGGGGGACTGGATAACCATCTTCAAATACATTAAGAGAATAGTGATCGATTGTTGTCCATGCCCTCTGAAGGTAGGACAAGAGGTAATTGGTTTAATCTGCAGGAAAGGAGGTTTACATTAGATATTAGGAAAAACTTTCTAACTACAAGGATAATTAAGCGCTGGAATATGTTTCCAAAGGGGGTTATGGAATCTCCATCATTGGAGGTTTTTAAGAACAGCTTAGATAAACAGGATGGTCTAGGTATACTTGGTCCTGTCTCAGCACAGAGGACACGACTGGATGACCTCTCAAAGTCTCTTCCAGCCCTACATTTCTATGATTCTGTGCTTTTCTTTTATAACCACCTGCTAGTGAATATGTCTATCTTAATCTTAAGTGAGCCACCTGAATTGGAATATTGTTTACATTAGAATATGTGATTTGATTATGACTTTAAATGCATATAATTATGCACTTAAATATTCACTTCAAAATGGTAATGATGAACCTATAGTATCTACTAATAGTACAAAATTAATCTAAGCATATATATGCCTATTCCTGTATTTTAAAAAAGGAAATTAAGTACATGATATACTTAATTATAAAACTTAATCAGAAACTGATTCTTTTCACCTGCAGTAATAGTCTTAGCTCCTGTGATGAACCTGGCAAACAATTTATATATAACAAATCTGGCAAGAAGGGGCCTGATCCTGAAAGTGCTATGCATGCAAAACTCCAACAGAAGATAATTACTCCCAATTTTTGTGTTACTTCTCATAGACATAGCACTGTGGAACACACTATAATAATGTCTATCCCATTTTTTTTCAAGTGAATCCATGACCTAAAGTGAGCTCCAGTATCAGGATAAAAAAAAAATCCACCAGTTTTTAACATGCATATTGACCTGTGAAGTTAACAGCAGCTTTATAATAGCTGGCAACCATTAGGAGAAACTGGATATCTCACGGACACAGTAGCCTGAACTTCTGAACTGTCTTTCCTTATCAGTCTTGAGGCAGTTAAAGCTGGTCCTAAGCTGGTTTTTGCTGAGCAGATTGCAAAAGTGCAGGGTTTGCTAACTACCAATCAAATGCTAACACAACTGAAGCTTGTGTGTGAGTGTGTATACAAGATTCTTGGTTTTTGTATGGAGCAGAGTTTTTTGTACCTAGGTACAGAACTCTCCTTTCTTCTGGAGAATAAAGCAACCATTCCTTATCCCTGTCTGGCTGTCATTGGCTCTCAACCAGGCGAATCCAACATTTTGGTAACAGACCCACTAACCTTAAATTTAAAAAGTCACTCACATTATTCAAATTATCAATAACATGCGCAAGGCAAAAGAAGCCTTAAATGACCTGAGCAATAATGGGGATCTTAAAATACTAATTTCCCAAACTAGGACAGAAGTTGCATTTAAAGCTTTGTTTGTATTATAAGGAAATTAGTTTTAGTTGTGTTAATCGTGTATTGCTGCTTAGGCAGTTTATTAAAGCATTATAAATCATATATAAATCATATTAAAATGTCCTCACCACTGTTTCATGTATTAATTTGGCAAAGATGTTGCCTTGATAATATAAGCAACAAGTGTTGGACCTGCTGACCAATGTATGCTGGGCTAATTATATATCAATCACATTATTAATATATATCATTGACATCACATATATTAATATGCATGAAGCACATAATATCAATATAATATTATATTGTATACATTTCCAGCAGTTACATGTCCTAAACTGGCCTGTTGTTTTATAATCCTGCTTACTTATGCTAAGTATCTCTTTACAAAACTGAAGTCAGCTTTGGCATTAGAAACTTGTTAAAGACAAAATATATTAATGTTCTGCTCTGGTACAAGCTGGGGAGGTACCTTCACGGACCAGTTATGTTACCTGGTATGTTAGTACCCAAAACAAAAATATGGAAAGGTCCAGAACAACACGTTAAGGAACTGGGACAAACTGGTGGTTTGGATTTTAATAACGTGTAAAGGGTTTTGTAACTTGTAAATCATCCAGTAAATACTAACAGCTGAAATGTATACATTTGGGAGCACACCTTCTCAGTGAGATTAATTTAAATACGCTGCGTGAGAAGCTTCCCAGAAACTGGTATTGTATTAAGCCTTTCTTTCTGTACTATAGTATCATTGACTTTTAGCAATAAACCTGATTGCTATTGGTTATTTTGTCTCTTGAATACATTTCATAACCAACTGAAATGTGCTCAAGCAATTGATGTGCAATTTATCAATAGTCCTCAACAAAATCTGTCCCAGTGAGTTCAAATACTTCCTCCTATTTACTTGTTTGCAGTGTTGTTATAGTCATGTCGGTCCCAGGATATGAAAGAGACAAGATGGGTGAGGTAATATCTTTTACTGGACCAACCTCTGTTGATGGAAGGCACAAGCTTTCGAGCTACACAGAGCTCTTCTTCAGGTCTGGGGAAGGAAGCAGAGTGTCTGAGATAAATACAAATTGGGAGAGACTGTCAAGAGAAGGGGTAACACATATTCGAGGTAGCCATTTGAAATGAAGTGGGCAACTGGGGTTTAGATTGTCATGCACAAAGGTTTTGAAGTGGGCAATTAATAGATGGAAGGCAGTATGTTGTGTGACAAATTGTTGTAATGAGCCAGTTTTCCTGAAGTCCATGGTTTTTGGTGGCTAGTAGAGTGAAGAATTTAAGTGTCTAGGCTCAGTGATGTGCAGGTTTCCCTTGAGGATAAGTATTGAAAGATCAGATATGGAGTGATTACTTTGTGAAAAGTGCTTACCCACAAGTGATATGGTGTTTTTGACTTTAATCATTTTTCTGTTTGAGTTCATTTGAGAGCACGGTGATTGTATCATTTCACCTACATAGTTGTTATTGGAGCATTTGATGCACCAGATGAGGTAGACCACGTGTTGTGATAAGCATGTACAGGACCTATGAATCTTGAAAGGTATATTGTGTCTAGCAGTGGAGATATGTCTGTAGGTTTTGCATCTTTTGTTCTAGCGGGGTCTGATACCACTTTCAGATAAGGGTGTCCTGGTCTATTATGAGCTTGCTTCTGATGATGAGCTTGGCAAGGTAGAGGGGTTTTTGGCCAGAAGAGGAGGTTCAGGAAAGATTTCTTTCTTTCACTTTTTGGTTACCATCAAATATGGGTTGCAATTATTTGATGAACCTATTTACTTATTTCATATGGTAGACAAAATGGTGTATGCAATGTGGAGGTTCTTATTAATTATTTGTATATTATGGTCGTGACTAGAAGTCCCAATCCAACTGGTGCTCTACTCTGTGAGGTACTGCATTTGGAGGAATTTTCCTGCTTAGTTACATATATCCACCTCTGGCAATTTGAACTAGGGTATAATGGCATGGCCCTTTAAGGTTAGAACCTGAAAACTCTAGGACTGTTGGCAGACACAGTATAATTGCTGCCTGAGTGGTTACATTGTGAGATGCAGACTGCTGAAGCTCTGCCGATAAAATAGGATTGGATCTGTTCCCATGTATGCACCTGGACATATGTCACACAAGATGGTAAAACAGGTATCAGAATGACTAAAAATAAAATAAAGGACTCTGAAATGTAATAGCATACAGGATGTTTTCTTCACATGGACATTCTCCCTATGTATTCATCCAACCTGAATAATCATTTCAATTTTCTCCAGTCTTCTAAGACAGGAAATTTAATAACCAGATGAGGCAATGAAAAAGAAAAACATTATCAACAGCAAGTCATCTTTGAAAAATAAACCAGCTTTTCTTCACTAATTTAATCATTAAGAATTATTGTGGGGGACCGTGTAGAATCATAGAGTTAAAAGGGACCACAAGGGTCATCTAGTCTAACCCCCTCCAAGATGCAGGATTTGTTGCGTCTAAACCATCCAAGACAGATGACTATCCAGCCTCCTTTTGAAAACCTCCAGTGAAGGAGCTTCCACAACCTCCCATTGCAGTCTGTTCCATTGTCCTACTGTTCTCACAGTTAGGAAGTTTTTCCTGAGATTTAATCTAAACCTGCTACGCTGTAGTTTGAACTCATTACCTCTTGTCCTACTCTCTGTGGTAAAAGCGAACAACTTTTCTCCATCTTCTTTATGGCAGCCTTTCAAGTATCTGAAGACTACTGTCATATCCTCCCTTAATCTTCTCTTTTCCAAACTAAATATACCAAGTTCCTTCAGCCTTTCCTCGTATGGCTTACATTCTATCCCTTTGATCATCTTTGCTGCTCATCTCTGGAACCTTTCCAGTTTCTCTACATGCTTTCTATACATTGGTGACCAAAATTGGACACAGTACTTCAGCTGAGGCCTAACCAACACTGAGTAGAGCAGTACTATCACCTCCTGGGACTTGTATGCTATGCCTCTGTTAATGCAACCTAAAACTGCATTTGCTTTTTTTGCAATTGTTGACTCAGTTTGAGGCTGTGATCCACCACAACTCCCAGATCCTTCTCAGCAATGCTGCTACCAAGCCAGATTTCCCCCCAGTCTGTATTTGTGCATTTGTTTTTTCTTCCCTAAGTGTAGCACCTAACCTTTGTCTCTGTTGAATTTCATTTTGTTGTCTATAGCCCAGTTCTCTAACTTATCAAGATCCTTCTGAATTTTAGCTCTATCATCCAAAGTATTGGCAACCTTCCCTGCCTCCCCCAGCTTTGTGTCATCTGCAAACTTGAGCAATATGTGCTCAATACCTACACCCAGGTCAGTAATAAAGATGTTAAACAACACCAGACCCAGAACAGATCCCTGTGGAACCCCACTTGAGACCTCCCTCCAATCTGGCATCATTCCATTAATAGCAGCACAGATCGCACTCATTTTTTCTCTTATACCGTTACTCGTTCCATGTATTCGATCCTAGGCATTATATACATTTGGTCTACCAAAGGAGCACTTCTTAGAAGTTAGTTTGGCACCTATCCATACCCATCTTTGATAAATAATGATATCCCCATTTGGCAATCCTTGGACTGTTGCGAGCTGGTGTCAATTATGGCTGCACCCATGCAATACCAACCTTCTCCAGTGCCAGGAGAAGATATATACACTTGGATTATAAAGATTTGTAATTCTAAGATGTCCTGATGTAAAAGTTGTCATGATTTTCTAATCCTGCATTTTACAAGATGGACTAGCACTAATGTAGAAACTCCCAACCAGCTTGGAGCTGATGCTACTTATAGGAATTTTGTGATTCCTCCTGTAACTGATTTCCCCCAGAACAGCCACAGTATATTAATGCAAACTGTCCACACTAGAAAACTATTGCTAAATATCAACTACCCAATCATTGAGAAAAAAGAGAGAAAGTGATAGTGAGAGAGAGAGGCTACATTGGCACCCTTTTGTCTGTGAGAGACGATGGGAATTGCAGCCTATGATGTAGATGGTTTGCAATGTCTCATGTGACTGAATAGTTCAATCTGAGATTTGCATGATCTTTGGCAATTATTGCAAATGTATGTATCTTGGTTGGGAGCTGCTTGCTTCCTATGGGCCCTTTTCTCCTCAAGCTATAGAAGCCAGCTTCTGTCATGGGTTTTGATCATTTGTCTTTATAGTGAAACTTGGGATGTCCTGTTGTTCTTGTTCCCTCTGAAAGCTCCCTGTATAGCATGTCCTCAGGTACACATCCATCTTCCAATCTACTCAGATGGCCCAGGCAACACAGTCATCTTTGCTTGAGCAGGGCTGTCACCTTTGGTAAATTTGCCCTTTGAAGAACCTCTATATTGGTGACTTTATCTTGCCATTTGGTGATAAGTATGTGGCGTAAACATTTTTCCTGAGGAGCATAAGTTGTCCAGGTTTCCCCATCATATGTGAGAGTGCTGAGGATGCAAGCTTAGTACACTAGCATTTAGGTCTTGATGGTAAACTTTGAGTTGTTCCATGCTCTTTTAGTTAGTCTGCTAAAGGTGGTGGCAGCCTTTCCAATGTGAACATTTTTTCATCCAGTGAGAGGTTGGTGGTCACTGTAGAACTTAAATAGCGGAACTGTTGGACTACTTCTAGATGCTTTGCATTTAAAGTAATTGAAGGATCTTGTGGAACCCCCAGTCCTAATACAACCATTTTCTTGACACTGATGGTGAGAGCAAATGCCTGGCAGGCACTTGAAAGGTGGGACATGAGTTCTTGTAATAGATCTTCATTGTGGGCTATGAGGGCAGCATCATCAGTGAATAGAAGTTCCCTGATTAGCACCTTTTTGAATTTGGTCTTTGACTTAAGTCAGGACAGGTTGAAGAGTCTCCCATCTGATCTTGTGTGGTGATAAACTCCATCTTTCATGTCCTAAAATGCACAGTTCAAGAGTACCGAGAATAAGATTCCAAAGAGTGTAGGGGCAAGAACACGTCCTTGCTTCACTCTGCTTTTCATCTCAAAGCTGTCTGAAGTGGACCTGCTAAACTGGACAGTTGATCTCATGTTGTTGTGGAATGAACTGTCCAATTTTAACAGGGTTGGTAGGCCCCCTATCTTTTCTAGCATTGCAAATAGACCTGCTCTGCTGACTGCGTCGAATGGTTTGGTTAGGTCCACAAAGGTGATGTACAATGCTCAGTTTTGATCTCTGCACTTTTCTTAGAGATGACGCAGAGAAAATATCATGTCTATAGTCAATCTTCCAGCCCTGAACCGCGCTGTGATTCAGGGTAGACACGATTCGCCAGCTGTTGTAGGCACACTAACATGACTTTTGCAAAAGCTTTTCCTGCTAGACTTAGTAACGAGATACCCCTGTAGTTCTTGTAGTCACCCTTTTCGCCTTTATTTTTATACAAAGTGATGATATTTGCATCGGGCATCTCTTGTGATACCTCATCCTCTTTCCAGCATTTAAGTAGCAGCTGATAAAGATATGGTAAAAGGCTGTCTTTCCCGTACTTGATGATTTCTGCTGGGATGCCATCTTTTCCAGGAGCCTTGCCACTTGATAGCAAATCAATAGCTCTTGCTTAGCTCTTTTACAGTGTGTTCCACATCTGGCTCTGGCATGAAGTGTAGAGTTGGCATTTGGTCCAGTGATTCGCTGGTGACATTTCTTGTGCGTATAGCTCTGAATAGTGTTCAGCCTAACAAGACAACTGCTTGCTTTTATCTGTAATGATTTCACTGCTGTGTGATTTGAGAGGGGAAACTTTGTTGAGAGTGGGACCTAGAGCTTTCTTCAGGCCGTCATACATGACTTTGAGGTTTCCTGTGTCTGAGGCTGTCTGTATCTTTTCACAGAGCTTGATTCAGTAATGATTTGCACGTCTACTTCCTCACTGTACCTTGGATTTTGCACATTGAAGTCTCACTTTGGTGCTCCCTTGTTGTGTTCCTGATAGGCTGTGTTCTTAATGTTGATGAGAGGTAATAGTTCCGCTTCATTTTCTTCAAACCAGTCCTTTTCTGATGGTCTCTTCCCCCCAAATGGGGACTGGGACCAATACTGCAACCATATGTGGTATCTTTGGGGACTATTGCATTAATATATCATTGTGGGCTAGGGATTATATTCTGCTTCATGGGAAAAGGTAATTGCAGCCCCTCCAGGAATGAAAAATAGTCACTGTAAACAGCTCCAGAGAAGTGCCCCACCCTGGGGTGGCTTGCATATAATGGTTCAGGGTTTCAGGAAATGCAGACAAAAAAAAGAAAGAACTTGGGATATAAAAGGTCATCTTGAAGTGACAGAGGGGTCTTCCTTTTGATTCAGCAAATGGACATGTCCAACAAGGAACCCAGTCCTGCTGAAAGGTTGGGAAAGACTTTGATCTGCCAGACTCCCCCATGGGGAAGATGGGTGACTGTTGGCATGTTCAGTATGCATTTATACGTTTTTCTTGTTTTATGTGTTCTTTATCTGCTTTTGTCCCTAAATAAATGTGCTGTGCTTTAAGAGAACTCTTTGGTTACTGGTAACTGACACTGATCATAGCCCTTGGGGAGGAAAGTAAAGTGCAGGGGCTGGACTTTAGTCAGACCTGCTGTGATAAACACAGTGAAGTGAAAGGGGGTTCCAAGCCTAAACCCTGGTGAAGAGGGAGAGAAATGTGGGTCCTTGCCCAGAGAGAGGTGAAGAGACCTAAGAGGGGATTCTTTGAGTAAGTAAGGAGAGGGTCAAAGGTGCAGGTACCTTGAAACCAGCAGGAACTATCCAGAGACAAAGTAGATGAGATAGTATTAGACCAACCCACCTTGTTTCTCTAATATCCTGGGACCTAGGCAGATACAACAACACTGTATAAGAAGCATCCTAAACAGTCACCAGTGCAGTTCCAGCATGGGTATAATTGTTCTTCATTGGTAATCTAAACTCAGTTCAGTTTCTGTAATATTCAGACAACATTTTTTGCAGAAAGACCATGATATCCAACAGAAACTGTCCCCACTAATGAGGGGAGGTGATTAGCAGCTCCAACTTACAATCTGCACAAATATGAATTCTTTACTGATGTGTTAGAAATAGATTTCATATCTGACATCAAACCTTCATGTACCTTGTATTTCCTCTCCACAGCTTCCGTCTTCACTTTAGGATATCTGCTCCCACATCAAAGGTTAATCACTGCAGGTGACATATGCTGCATGCTTTAACTTCTCAACTGATAATAATGTAGATTTTACTTGATCAGTCTTAGTGTTTGTTATAGTGGTGCCTATGCTTTGAAATGTCTAAGGTCTCATTAACAACTGGCCCCTGAATGCCATAACTAGATTGCAATCATATACATTTGTGTAATTTTAAAAATGATTGCACACAGCCATACTCATATTAGTATCTCTCATAATGCATGACTAAAAATGGTTTCTTCTTTGAATTCAACAGCAACCAAGTCCTGCTGTTGATCCATTTTGATTTCACCCTGCAGTTACAGGGAGAGAAGAGCCACAGGTGCATTTAAGACCCTGGGGATTCACACTGGGCCCTCAGCCACCAAAGTGGGCATCTCTGATTTCCAGTTTAATGCAGTGTGAGGGGAGAAAGTATTGTTCAGATACTGAGAATTTTTCAGATTTTTTGTACTTGGATACCTCTTACATAGCTTATTTTTTCAATCTCAGCATATGATGTAACACACACACACAGACACACACACACTACAATCCTGTTTATCTGAATGGCCTAGGGGACATCCAAAACTTAACTGGGCATTTGGGTAAACTGAAATGCTATTAACTAACATAGGACTACATGAGGGGGACACCATGGATTTGGATAAGTAGGATTTTTGGATAAAGGGAATTCAGATAACCGGAATTATACTGTATGTATATTCTTAATAAGAAGTAATGGCTTTGCCTTGCTTGAAGAAATCTGGTTCTGAAATAAGAAACTGAAAGTTGAAAGATAGTCAGCTGAGCATGCATGCTATGTTATTTATTTCTCCTAACCTCAGTGAGATGTTGCAGGATTCAGTGCTCCTAATGGTGACAGCTGTGAACAGCTGAAATACGAAAAAAGTGTTTTATTCCCAAACTCAAACATAAAAGAGAAGTTACAGATGATGATTATTATACACTTTTTTACAGTGCACCATTAGGCATGGAGAACTGAGGCATAACTCAATCTCTTCCAGTTTGTTGCATCCTAGCCTTTGCCAACAAGATATCTATTTAGATAATGAACTCTTTGGGGAAGGGGCCTGGTTTTCCTAGGCCTTGATCCTGTAAACAATTATATACATGCTTTACTTTATGCATGTGAGTACTTCCACTGACTGCGGTGTAATTATATGCATGCTTAAAGTTAACTATACACATAAGTGTTTGTAGGATGGAACCTTACTTTTTGTAAAGCACCTAGCATTATTTTGGCACTATTAAATACAAAACAGTGGATGCTGGTTCTCAGCAACCCCAATATTAACAACTTTCAGTTAATAGCAACATTTTGCTGGAAACCAATCCTGTCTCATTGACTATGATGTTTATGGAATTCAGCTATATGCCACTTATTCAGAACTTTTTTTGAAAGAAAGACCCCCGCTGCAGGCAGGAAGAGCTGGGACATGCCTTCTCCAATTGCTGCCCCACAATCTGACCTACAGGCAGGGACCCACTTCCAGCAAGGCAGTAAGGGAGTGGGGCGCTCACATACCCTCCAATGGGAGAGGCTCTGCTGGAGGGGAGTGTGACCCAAGTACCTCTTGACGCCAAATGCTAAGTGCAGTATGTTAAGCAGAGTGGGTCTGGATGTGAATTTTGCAAGCTGGTGGGTACTGTTACTTTGGGAATAGCAGATCTTAAGAGTTCAGTGGGCAGTCAGTGGCACAGGGGCTGAGCACTCCTGAGGGACACTCGGAGGTCTCAGGGGTTGGTATGTGTCTATTGCTACCTACACAGAGAGATTGAGGCCTGCGAAGGCCGGGAAGACAGTGCTTTTGTTGCCAGAGGATTCAGGGAGCTGACACAGCAGGCAGAGGCAAAACTTCCTCATGCTAAGGGCAAGCGGTAGCGAGGTGCCTCACAACCCTGGGTATCCCTAGGGAGCAGCAGAGGGAGGTTGAGGGGGGAGGCTGTGGGCTGGGCAGCAGCAGGGATGCTTGGGCTTTCCATGGAGAGCAGGAGCATGCAGGCTGCATAGTACCTTTCCCTGCACTTTATGGTTGTGCCCTGCCCTGGCATGAGGGGCCCGGGCTAGACATACTCCAGTGCTTCCATCCCTGGCTGCAGCTCCACCAACCTGCCTTTACCTTATTGGCAACCTTTGGATAATGGAGAACCCAGACATTGCTAATAAATGAAATGTGATGACAGGATCTGCCTCCTTAAGGGTAGGAGTGTGTAGGGGTCAGCCCAACCATGTCACATGGCATGACCCTTTAAGACATGGAAAGGTCTGCCATATAGAAAGACCCCAAGGAGATTTGGTGGAGAGGATATGGGTAGAGAGCAATAAATGGTGTTTGGGAGAAACTCTTGGCACTGGTTCTGAAGGGCCCAGGATCAGGAGCCTTGCAGAGTGGGCAAGGTAAGGCTCTCCTCTCACCCAACAAATTGAGGTTGAGCTCTGGGGGAGATGGACCAGCATTTATGCTGCCTCCTTCTCAAAGCAGGGCAGACAGCAGGAAGTGGAAGGACTGAATGGGAAAAGGGCTAGCTGGAGGAGAAGCTGCCTGAGGCTCTGCAACTGGCCTAAAATACAACTCCAGCTCCCAGGAGGAGAGGCAGGGGGCTCCTGTCTTAAGGAGAGAGACAAAACAATGTCTGCAATACACCCCAGCTCTGAGAGGAGGACTGGGACCTCCTGACCAGAGGGAGGAAATCAACTGGGACTCTTACATGGACCCACAGAGGGCACAAACTTGAGTGAGTTACCTTCTGTAGAATGGGCGAATAAACCAGGTCCTGCAAAGGAGGTATATGTTTGAACTATGAATACACTAAACCCTGCAAAAGTGCAGTTGAACTAATCTAGTCTGGGTAATTGACCAAAAGGACCCAAGCAGTGTTGAGCACAATGAGCTGAGTTTCCAATAATGTGGAATCTGTGGTAATAACATTAATAGATTTTATGGCCAAGAAGAGACTATTATGATCATCTAGTCTGACTTCCTGGATAACTCAGGCCATAGAACCTTCCTCAGTAATTTCCGCATCTATCCCATAACTGCGGTGTGAGCTATAACATACCTCTTTTAAAAGACCCCCAGTCTTGATTTAAACACTTCAAGAGACCATGGCCCCAGCTAAATTGTTTCAGTGATTAATTAACCTCTTAAAAATTGTGCTTTATTTCAAGTCTGAATTTGTCCAACTTCAGCTTCCAACCATTGGATCTCCTGCCTTCTACTGTCAGAAATCTCTGTCCCATTACTTGTAACCTGTGATTAAGTCACCTTTCTTCAATAGGCACAGCACCCAGAGTCCTTGCCTTCTCCCTAGCCCTTTCCATAAGGCTTTTCCCCCAAGCCTGTTCAGATACCTTCCCGGGCTTGCTTTGACATCTATGGTGGAAGTCCAGCTGCTGGTCTTGCCCAGTTACCTCCTTACTTTAGTTGAAATTATGACAATGACCTCATAGCAACTCCTCTTTTGAAGGTAGAAGCGCTTATATGTCTTCCCCTTTCCCAGCATTCCTTGCTGGATGTGTGCTTGTCTTTAAAGGCACAGCACAACCCATTACAAAGCCCATGAAGATTCACTCTTAGAATCATAAAAGATTAGGGTTGGAAGAGACCTCAGGAGGTCATCTAGTCCAACTCCCTGCTCAAAGCAGGACCAATCCCCAACTAAATCATTCCAGCCAGGGCTTTGTCAAGCCTGACCTTAAAAACCTCTAAGAAAGGAGGTTCCACCACCTCCATAGGGAACCCATTCCAGTGCTTCACCAGCCTCCTAGTGAAATAGTGTTTCCTAATATCCAACCTAGACCTCCCACACTACAACTTGAGACTATTGCTCCTTGTTCTGTCATCTGCCACCACTGAGAAACAGCCGAGCTTCACCCTCTTTGGAACCTCCTCTCAGGTAGTTGAAGGCTGCTATCAAATCCTCCCTCACTCTTCTCTTCTGCAGACTAAATAAACCCAGTTCCCTCAGCCTCTACTTGTAAGCCATGTGCCCCAGCCTCTTAATCATTTTCATTGCCCTCTGCTGGACTCTCTCCAATTTCTCCACATCCTTTCTGTAGTGGGAGGCCCAAAACTGGGCACAATACTCCAGATGTGGCCTCACCAGTGCCAAATAGAGGGGAATAATCACTTCCCTTGATCTGCAGGCAATGCTCCTACTAATGCAGCCCACTATACCGTTAGCCCTCTTGGCAACAAGGGCACACTGTTGACTCATATTCAGCTTCTCAGCCACTGTAACCCCTAGGTCCTTTTCTGCAGAACTGCTGCCTAGCCAATCGGTCCCTAGTCTGTAGGAGTTCATGGTATTCTTCCGTCCTAAGTGCAGGACTCTGCACTTGTCCTTGTTGAACCTCACCAGATTTCTTTTAGCCCAATCCGCCAATTTGTCTTGGTCACTCTGGATCCTATCCCTACCCTCCAGTGTATCTACCTCTCCCCCCAGCTTAATGTCATCCGCGAACTTGCTGAGGGTGCAATCTATCCCATCATCTAGATCATTAATAAAGACGTTTAACAAAACCTGGCCCCAGGACAGAGCCCTGGAGCACGCTGCTTGATACCGGCTGCCAACTAGACATCAAACCACTGATCACTACCCATTGAACTCGACGATGTAGCCAGCTTTCTATCCACCTTATAGTCCATTCAACCAATCCATACTTTTTTAACTTGCTGGCAAGAATACTGCAGGAGACTGTATCAAAAGCTTTGCTAAAGTCAAGATATATCACGTCCACTGCTTTCCCCATATCCACAGAGTTAGTTATCTCATCATAAAAGGCAATCAAGTTGGTCAGGCATGACTTGCCCTTGGTGAATTTATGTTTACTGTTCCTGATCAACTTCCTCTACTCCAAGTGCTTCAAAATGGATTCCTTGAGGACCTGCTCCATGATTTTTCCAGGGACTGAGGTGAGATTGACCGGTCTGTAGTTCCTTTGATTCTCCTTCTTCCCTTTTTAAAAGATGGGCACTATATTTGCTTTTTCCCAATCATCCAGGACCTTCCCCGATCATCATGAGTTTTCAAAAATAATGGCCCCAATGGCTCTGCAATCATATCAGCCAACTCCCTCAGCACCCTCAGATGCATTAGATCTGGACCCATGGACTTGTGCATGTACAGCTTTTCTAAATAGTCCTTAACCTGTTCTTTCACTACTGAGGGCTGCTCACCTCCTCCCCATACTGTGCTGTCCAGTGCAGCAGTCTGGGAGCTGACCTTGTCTGTGAAGACCGAGGCAAAAAAAGCACTGAGTACTTCAGCTTCTTCCATATCATCTGTCAGTAGGTTGCCTCCCCGATTCAGTAAGGGTCCCACACTTTCCCTGACCTTCTTGTTGCTAACATACCTGTAGAAACCCTTCTTGTTACCCTTCACATCCCTGGCTAGCTGCAACTCCAATTGTACTTTGCTTTCTGATTACACCCTTTCATGCTCAAGCAATATTTTTATTCTTCTCCCTAATCATCTGTCTAAATTTCCACTTTTTTAAAGCTTCCTTTTTGTATTTAAGCTCACTGAAGATTTCTCTGTTAAGACAAGCTGGTCACCTGCCATATTTGCCATGCTTTCTGCACCTTGGAATGATTTGTTCCTGAGCCCTCAATAAGGCTTCTTTAAGATACAACCAGCTCTCCTGGATTCCTTTCCCCCTCATATTAGCCTCCCTGGGGATCATGCCCATCAGTTCCCTGGGGGAATCAAAGTTTGCTTCTCTGAAGTCCAGGGTCTGTATTCTGCTGCTCTCCTTTCTTCCTTGTGTCAGGATCCTGAACTCAACTATCTCATGGTCACTACCTCACAGAATATCAGGGTTGGAAGAGACCTCAGGAGGTCATCTAGTCTAACCCCCTGCTCAAAGCAGGCCAATCCCCAGACAGATTTTTGCCTCAATGGCCCCCTCAAGGATTGAACTCACAACTCTAGGTTTAGCAGGCTAATGCTCAAACCACTGAGCTATCCCTCCTATATTGCTGAGTTATGCCTCCCAGGTTCCCATCCACTTTTGTTTCCCCTACTAATTCTTCCTGGTTTGTGAGCAGCAGGTCAAGAAGAGCTCTGCCCCTAGTTGTTCTTCCAGTACTTGCACCAGGAAATTGTACCCTACACTTTCCAAAAACTTCCTGGATTGTCTGTGCACCTCTGTACTGCTCTCCCAGCAGATATCAGGGTGATTGAAGCCTCTCATGAGAATCAGGACCTGCGATCTAGTAACTTCTGTTAGTTGTAGAGTATCAGAGGGGTAGCCATGTTAGTCTGGATCTGTAAAAGCAGCAAAGAGTCCTGTGGCACCTTATAGACTAACAGAAGTTTTGGAGCATGAGCTTTCGTGGGTGAATACCCACTTCGTCAGATGCATGTCCGTTAGTTGCTGGAAGTTAAAGCTTTAAGGCTTATGAGTTTAATTTAAATGAGCTAGTGTTTGAAATAGATAACACTTTCATTTTGATAAATTAATGGTATGGCAAAAAAACTCTAAAAGATGCTTCTACCTATAAAAAAAATGATGCTATCTAGAATTCTAATACTTCACCATATAATTACATTACTTAATCTGATTTATTTTACTGCACGAAACATAGTAAAAATGTTTCCTCGACACATTATCATAAATATAATTTTAGATTTTATACAAATGTTAGTGCAAAAAAATCAAGTAACTCTGGAATCATATTTATTTATTGGACATTTTGGATAATGACTAGCATCATATTCACACAGGCCCAAACCAAACCATGGAACCCAATACTACTGAACTTTCCAGCCACGTTTGAATTTTTGGCTGAGATCCATCTATGCATGTATGCACAAATCCGTAAAACAGTGTTTGTGTGTCATGTTTAGGAGTGCTGAACTTTCACTGATGACATGCAATATGTGTACTTACAGGTTTCCTGAGATGGCAGCCTGTGAGAGGATGTAATGTATTTGAACATATTTTTAGAACTAACAGAAACATATCTTGTACCATTATGAATAACATGAAATCAATAAGTAACACTAGAAAAAAAGAAAAAAAAAAGAGATAGAGCTTAATGGCATTGGAAATTTTGTAACATCAAAAAAGATCCAAATATCTGACTCTAGTTACTAATGTGAAGGATAAAATAATTAATTAAATACATTGTTATGAACTAGTATGGCCCCTGTACAATGATAATATAAAAACTGGAGTGTTTTAGGGTTTTCAAAAAGTATTCATGCTATCTGTCCCTATTTTAGAAGATCAGTCTCTATTTTGAGCTGTATAGTTGTCATTTTGCTTCTTCTCCCTCTTAAAACCTTTCTGTGTCCAGTTTATTTCAAATGAGTTGAAAGATGTACCACCACCTCTCTCTTCCCAAATGTCCACATTTATAGATTTCCATTGTTGGCTAATAGGAAAGAGTTATTGGTGTATTTTAGTGTTGCTCACAATAATATATTTTTGCAGTAAAATACGAGTGGCTATTCTAATAATAACTATAGGCTTTTGCTGTGTCATCAGAATGGTAGTGTACGCTGAGAAAAGATGAGAACTATCTGAGGCAAGGGGAATGTATATCCTCATTGCTGGTGGAAGGCAAGGAATCAGCTTCAAATTTAGAGATGGGTGAATGAAAGAGTATTCAGTCTTGGACTGGGTGTAGGCTAGGATTCAAATCAGAGACCAAATCTGGGCTAGAGGCCAGTTCTGATTTGACAGAGCTGAAGTCTCCCATGCTTGTTTCACAAGACTTTAGCCCCATGAAGTAGAAATCCCACAAGATACTCTATGTCAATGGTTCTCAAAGCTGGTCTGCCACTTGTTCAGGGATAGCCCCTGGTGGATTGGGCCGGTTTGTTTACCTGCCTCATTCACAGGTTCAGGCGATAGCGGCTCCCACTGGCCATCATTTGCCGCTCCAGGCCAATGAGGGCAGCAGGAAGGGCAGCCAGCACATCTCTCAGCCCACGCCACTTCCCGCAGCCCCTATTGACCTGGAGCTGTGAACCATAGCCAGTGGGAGACACGATCAGACGAACCTGCGGACGCAGCAGGTAAACAAACCACCCTGGCTTTCCTTGAACAAGCGGTGGACCAGCTTTGAGAACAATTGCTCTAAGTGATCATAGGCTGGGGGAGGCTGTGCCTCCCCAAACAGCCAGGCGTGATCCCATCCATGCTCTGTCCCCAGGTCCCCTCCTGCTTCCTGTTCTGTGGTTCCCCCTGTGCAGTGGCCTAGGCTCAGGCTGGGGGCCCACTGTCCACTCTAGCAGCACTCTTCCACCTTCTCCCTGTTCCCTGACTGCCCCCAGAACCTCTGCCACTGACTGCCCCCCGCCACCCCATCCAACCCCCTCTCTCCTTCCTGACTGCCCCCCGGTGACCCCCGCCCCCATTCAACCCCCATTCCCCACCCTCTGGCTGCCCTGACCCACATCCACACCGCTCCCCAACCACTCCCCCGAACTCCCCTGCCCTCTATTCCCCCCACCCAGCCCCCTTACCATGCTGCCTGGAGCACCAGTGGCTGGCAGCGCTACAGCCGCGCTGCCTAGAGCACCAGGACAGGCAGCTGCGCCACCTGGCTGGAGCCAGCCACGCCACTGCGCAGCACAGAGCACTGGGTCAGGCCAGGTTCTGCAGCTGCGCTGCCCCAGGAGATCGCAGCCCTGGCTCCCAGAGCACTGCGCTGGCAGCAGGGCAAGCTGAGGTTGTAGGGGAGGAGGAACAGCGGAGGAGGGGCTAGAGGCTAGCCTCCTGGGCCAGGAGCTCAGGGGCTAGGCAGTAGGGTCCTGCAGGCCAGATGTGGCCCGTGGGCCGTAGCTTGCCCACCTCTGCCCTACATTAATGCAGGATCTACTAGTTTTATTATTTTCAACATTAATATAAAAGGAGATGTAAAACTAGCATGCTGCTTAGATTATTATACTGTGCCTTCCACCCAGACCATAGTATTCCATTGCTCACTCACAGCAATCCAATGACATCAAATAACCTCCTATTACTAAGAGCGTACGTGACTTAATAGTTGTGGAAATTATTTACAAAATAAAAACAAACAGATCACTCTCCCTTCTCTTTGGGGAAATGCTTCTAGCACAGTCTGTATGCAATGCATCCATAAATTACATACCTTAAAGTATGAACAAAATCATAAAACTAAAAATATGGCCTCAAATGTGAATAAAAACCCAGGGAAGATAAATCTCCTCTCCAGCCCTCTCTCTGACCCCAGTGCAAAAGCTCCCTTACCGTGTGTGAGAGCAGAGAAATGCAATTTCAGCTTTTTATTCCAGAGCAATATATCTACCACTGCCAGCTCCATGCAGAAAACATGAACTTCATCCTAAAAGGCTTTCAGTGTTTAAAATCACTTGGGAAGAATTGTCAAAAACACAGTGAACCAAATTCTAATTGCACTGACTCACCCTGGCTTTGACAAACAAAACAATTTGGTTTGAATTTCATAACCATTCTCATCAAAATCCTTGGGAAAAGAGAGTGCATGTATTTAATGCTTCTTTTTGAATCTCAAAGACAGAGTCAGAGTTTGGTGGTGAGCCTGGAATGAATTAAAGAATTCTTCCAGTCAGATGTAAATCTACATATAGCAACCATCTCTTTTCAAAAGCAAAAGCTGAATTATAATTTTAGGAAATGGCATACAAGATGTGATGGGCAAACCTCAAAAAGTTCAGAAATTCAGTCTAGATAAAGATTCACATTTCTAATGCTTGGCTGTAGCTTATCCAGGCTAACAGGGATGCCCTCCTGCAACCTTCCTTCTCAGCCCTTACCTTTGATCTGGGAAGGAATCCCTTTCCCATCTGACTGCAATAGCACTTCAGGAAGGCAGCTTGCCAGCTATCCTATGCAGAGAATTTATTTAGGGGGTAGGCTCTGCAACGTTTGCTGATAGCCTTATTCCTTTTGACACAGGGCAGGTTCTCTTACCCTTGCTGTCCTCTTAGAGGAGTGGTTCTGTACTTCATCTTCCCATATGACCTCTTCTCAGAAAAGAAGGAAAAGTTGGCACCCCCTCCATATTAGTGAGAGCATTTGTGTACATCTTTCCCACCAGCAGCATTTCTTCCTTAGGTGGGAGGCTCCACAGCCTTCCCCTCAGTTTCAGCAAGTGGAATGACTGGATTTGATTCTACTCATTTTTAATTCTGTATTTCTGGGTAGAGATACCCCAAAATGAACAATGTGCCATTCAGTGCATTGCTCTAAGGGCCAGATCCTTAACTACCAGAGCTCAATTTGAGTCAATGGAGCCACATTACACCAGCTGAGGATCTGGCCCAGAGCAATTAATAGAACAGGTAATGGTTTAAAGGTATACTGTGTGTCTGTCTGGTGGTGGTGGTGCTCAAGAAACAGTGTTTGATGAGGAGTCTTGTCTTAACCAGGCCAAGCCATCTGAAGTAGATATCTGACTTTGGTCTTTCTGGGCAGGGAAGAGATAAGAATCAAGGTTTATTTTCAATTGTTTAAAGAAATGCTAAATCAATTTTCTCATCAGAGGAATCACTTTAGAGCAATTCACCAAGTCAAGATAATGAATGAGCCTTTCTTTCATGGCATTCCTAGAGGAGGCATTATCCCAAATGATGTGGTTACTGAACATGAACATTTATAAAGGGACAATCATTATGTGAATTATGCATTTTGCATAATTTATTTTGACTTACAATATATAGCACCACGTTTATCTTTTCACATTCAGTGATAAAAAAGGCATCAATTATAACCCTCCTATCACAGAACAAATGTCTGTTCCTGAAATTGCCATGCTCATTCAAATATATACTGTAATTATACATTGAAGGATACAGGGCAATCTTAACTTGGTGTAATAAAGAAACACTCAAAAATACTTGCTTAAATGAAGCTTCTAAAGCATCAAAGGTGCAACACAAAACATAGCATGTAAGCAGATCTACTCTGCCTTCTAGGGCTCGACGGCTGTTGTCTGAAACACCGCTATTGCTAAGTATGTAAATCCACTCAGAACTGTGGGGATCAATACACTTACTGCAGTGTTTTAAAATGAATAAGTGAAAAATTGCTTTCACATTCCTGCAGACACAATTCATTTTTTGTAGAGGCTAATCCAGTTTTCGTAGCTGAATACCTGTACCTTAGCTGTGAAGCATAGAATGCATCAAAGGAATAAGAACCACACAAATTGTAACAAACAGAACTGCAGTTTTAAAGAATTAATACCGTGTAATAGGAGTCCATAAGTATAATAGGTAAAGCAATTTAGAGCCATTTCTACAGGTTATTACTAGAGCAATGTGTTATTTAGGAATTAAAAATACAAGGCCAGGGGTCTGTGTCAGCATGACTAATGTGACAGACATTGGCCAATTGCTGTGACTTGGTCTGAAAATTATTGCACAAGTTTCTGCAAATTAAAGTTCAAACTCTGAGTTATTACAAATATAATTTGTCTGCATTGTGTGAAGGGAACTAATATATTAGTTTGTTACTCGCATTCAAGTTCTGGATCCTGGTTCGGGATCTTTCTTTCTTTCTTTTCCATTTTTAGTATTGCCCTTTCAGTTTGTTTTGAGTATCCCTTAAATGACTCAAAACAGGAAGGAAACAAAACAGAATTTAATAATAATTAATAGATAATGGGTCTGATCATCCCTTTGCAATTTGCATATGGGAATCATTCCACTGACTTCAATGGGCTTGGATCAGGCCCAGGAAGGGAACATTCCGGGTATGTCTATGATGCAGCCAAGGGTGTAATTTCCAGCTCTGGCAGATGTACCCATACTAGCATGCTAAAAAGAGCAGTGTAGCTGTGGCTACACAGACTAGCCACTCAAATACTATCTCACCCATCCCTCTGGGTATGTATTTGGGTGACTAGCCTGAGCCACTGCCCATGCTGCCATGGTCCTACTGCTACTTTTAGCTTGGGAAGCACTGACACATCTATGTAAATCATACTTCCCAGCTGGAGTGTAGACACACCCTCGGAGTGTGGGCTTGGCGGGGAATGAGAGGTGTCAGTTGTCTCAAGCACACTTTCCACACTAGAGCATAGCCACAGCAGATGCCCATCGTCCCCAAAGGGAAGCCACTCAGAAGTTTATGCACCCTGAAGCTGTATTAGCTGTTGAGTGGCACCCCTTCAGTGCAATGCATGTCCCTTTAAATTGGGGCTGTTTCCCACAGCAGAAGTCTTTTCACTATGGCTCTACAGTGAACTGAGGGAGAGGTGCAAGAGGCCAGGCACACAGTGTGGATCCTTGGAGCTTGGTGGCTGACCCTCTGGCTTCTTCCAGGGTACAAATTTAGAAGAAATTCACGGAATTTTCCTTTCCCATTTGGTAATCTGGGCCAATATAAACACAATTTAATTAGAAATATGACTTAAAATAGCTTATTTATATGGACTTCAAATGGTCAGACAGAGAAACACACAGAACAAAGTTCTATGCAGCAGGCAGAATCTTACTGTCTCCTCTTAAAATGTTCGGTTTTTTTCTGCCAATTTTTCCTCTGCATCTCCTCTCTAACTTCCCAAATTAGTTTTCTTGCAGTTAGTATCTGCTGCCAATAAGATTCACCTTGTGTGCTTAACCTCCTTGATTCACATGGTGAATCAAATCACCAAGATAATCTCACTCAGGTCTCTTTTTTATACGTTTTTTAGCTAACTATTTAGGAGGCCTGCAGGAATATTTCCTGTTCTGGCAACTTATACAATTCGAAGCTACACTGTCTTGCACCCATGTCAAAAGGCTTCACTGTTTATCATGAATTCTCACTCCAGCTAAATTTTTGGACAATTTGGATCCTCCTTCTGAGTTGAATTACCTGGATAGTAAAAATAGGTAGCCAGATAGGAGTGCTAGTTTTGCATGGGTGCAATTTTTCACAAGCAATTAATTGCACCTTTTTTTTTTTTACTTTATTGGGACTTGATATACTAAAAGGACCACGTTCTAATCTGAAATTTAATTTTACATAGTATTTAACCAATTGCTTCTTCCCTAATGATTTTACAATCTGAATACATTGTTCTATCTCCCAAATTCAGAATCAGATTCTCAGTACTTTCCTGTGCTAGCAATAACAATCTTATTGAGAATACTAGAAATTTATCCAGTAAATAATTAGATTTGACAGATGCTAGTGTGCCACCATCTAATCCCCCACGAAGACTCCCATACAGAATAAACACAATATATGCATATATTTGCTTTGGGACACTTTGTGCAAATTTACTGACCAGAAAAAGCTGAAAAACGTAAACTTACATTTAAGTTCAATCTTAATTACAACTGACCCATTTTATTTCAAAATGTGTTTGCAACTCCATCTCCTCCAATTTAAAGAAAATTGAAAACGCCATTGACATAATTATCAATTTTCTTCATTTAATTAAGGCCAGATTTTTGGTAAACAAACAAAAAATCCAATAACCATGTTGATGATGTTTTCAATTATGTTTCTGATTAATAAATCAGGAAAAAAAATGGAAAAAGTCATGAATTTTTTCCCCATACACCACCAACAAATTCCAACAAAATTGGTAACTTTTCACAAAGTAAAATTGTATTTTAAAAAGGTTATTTTTGACCCCAAAAAACCCCAATAACAACAACAAAAAATGTCACGTGAAAAATTTCAATCTGTCCTAGTATGGATATGCTCTGTTATTCCTGCGTTAAAGGTGGGTCTTAGAGGAATTAAGGAAACTAAAAAAGGAGAGTGTAAAGAAAAGCATAAAGCTATTGCTACAGGAATGACTATGCAAATGAAATTATGGAACATTTGTATGGATATGACTATCCTAGTTCTTGGGTTAAGCCTCTGAGCATGTCCAGTGTTAAACACTTCAAAAGAATTGAACATACTCAGCATTGTCAGCATGGCTCTATTAGGAGCCATTCTATCAGGGAGTGGGAGTGGAAAATGAAGCCAGAGGTTGTCCCAGAATAGCTCACAGTGAGAGGAGCCTCATCCCTGAAGATCCCCTAAATTCAGCAAGTGATGAGGGCATATAGCTTTCAAAATGCACAGTCTCCCCACTCTAATGGCTCCCAACCAGATTTGGAAATGCCAGGAAAATTCTGTAAGGAGAACCACAGAGATTTCCTCCTTTCTTGACTCCTGGGTAATATGGATTCAAGTACAATAAAAGGGAGATGCAACAGACTATTTACATGATACCAAAAATAGAATTTTGACATTATAATTTCTAATAGCTGTAGAGTGGCAAGAGGGGAGTAATTTATGTAACCTACGTCAGAAAGATACTGAGATACCATTGTGACAGGTGCCACATAAAATAGATAGATCTTCTAGTACATAGAGTTTCATTATAGTTAAGTAAGTAGGGCTGGTACTGCTGCCTATTATTAAGGTTGCCTGACACATCCTTTATAAGACCCTGCTTTCAGTACTTTATAACTTTGCCAGACTTTAACCATTTGGACTGAAATTTTCCATGTCAGCTGTCTGCCTCAGGCTGAATGTTGTTGGAAAATTTTAGCCTAAACAATTCAGCCATTTCTGAGAATGAGTCTAGGAATAAATACATTGTTTTGTCCATGTAAAAAAAAAAGAGAAGTTTTATTGCCCTCCTTGCTTTGGAGCAGGGATTTGAAATTTGGCAAGGGGGTGGCCTTTGTGTCAGGAATGTGCCTTTTTCCAGCCCTGCAAAAATCCACCCAAATGCAGCCAAGTTATAAGCCTTTGAAAAATTGCACTTCACACATGCTCGCTAGAGACTTGATAGAGTTAGTCAGCTACAAATCTTCAAAGATGCTTTCCTCACTGAGCATGCCTGAGCCTCTCACAGCTTCTAATGTGGATAAGACAGTGCATGCCCCATCCCTACAGAATGACTGAAAAAGCTCCAGCCAAGGACTACAGGGGTATAGAAGGAATTTTCCTGTAATTGCTGCTCATGGTGGGGTTGGGACCAGGCACCAGGAGTAAGAGCAAGGAGTCTGTCTCTCCTGTGCTTGTAATGACAACACCCCCCACCCCCACCCCCAAATCCCTTACTGGTACCCAGGCAGCATGGAGGAGGAAGCCATTTGATTCAAATGAAAAGCAGACAGAAGCTGGAGCAGGGAAAGGAGGAGAATGGGACAAGGAGACTGGTGAGACTGAGCCTGGAGGGAGGAAAGGAAGTGTGACTGGGAACTGGAGGTGGGGGAAGGTAGGCAGGGACAGGCAGGAAGGGAGACTGAAACTTGATGGAAAAGGAGACTGGAATTATGAACCAATGGGGCGGATATGGGGGGATGGAGGGAAGGAGAGCGATATCTGACAAGGAGCTGGCATTTGGGGAGAGAACTGGAACAGGCTGAGCAAAGACAAGGAGCCAGAGCCGGAATGGACAGGGAGGAAGCGACTGAGATTGGATGAGAAGACTAGGAACCAGCAGAAGGGGAGAGAGAGATCAGACAGAGCCAGGAGTGGGGAATTGCAACTGGCTGAGCAAGAACACTGGGTGTGCGGAACAGACTGGACAGCAACCTCAGAAGGGGTGACTAGGCCTGACTAGGCAAAAAGAATGGGACTGAGATGAGAAGTCTGAGGGAGTGGAGACTGGGACTGGGCAGGCAAGGAGAATGGGATGTGAAAGAGGGAGGCATGAGGAAGAGACAGGATTGGGACAGGGAGAGATTGGGGCATAAAGCTCAAGCTTAGGGGAAAAGGGTAGATGAGTCTGCGCCCACTAGAACACACATTTCTCCAAAACTTGGAATGGAACCCAAGATTCCTGAGTCTCAGTATTCCTCTGCTGTCAGGAAATATCTGAATGTGTCTCATTCCCCTCTAGTGCTCATCCACCCAGAGGAGGACAACAAACTACGGCTTTCAGTTACTCCATTAGCTCAAGCAGCAGAGGTCTGTACAAGGATTTATAGGTTTCAACCCAGCGCATGACCCATGTGGGTGTCAATATAATACCATGTGATTAAATTTCTGTATTTTCAGTTTGCATTTTAAAAAGCCAGTGTAATTACACACAAAAAGCTACGTTAGAAGAATATAATTAAGGCTAAAAGTCAAGCATTGAAAATACAGGAAATGCCAGCCTTAATGTTGCCTGTGACACCTTCACTTGGCCCCCTTGTGCGTATGCATTATGATACAGTTTTTAGTTACATAGTCACACACTATTTTTTCCATAGGACACCTTCCTCATTCAGAGCACTTGGTGGACCAACTCTGGGGGTGAATCAAGTAAAGGAGACTGCTATCTATACGACCAATGCTTCCTACAGAAATTGGAAGGCATGTGGTGAATGAGTCAGGGAATTGCAGGAAAAGAAAGGAGGTTCTCATGGTTAAACAGTTGAATGCAACCTTGGAGAACTGGATTCTATCCTGGCCTCTACCACAGAGTTCCTATGCAATGCTAGGCAAGTCACTTAAACCAAAATATTCACAGGTGGTTAATAGCTCTGTGTTCCTCATTTTGTGGGTGCCTAAGTTTAGATCCCGGGGACTGATTTGTAGAAGTGCTGAACACTCTCAGAAGTCAAAGGGAGTTGTGCTTGAATGCATTGTCATGCTAGGGTAATAGTGAGGTTCAGTGAAACTCACTGAAGCTGGTGGGCATAACCACCACCCTTCATTTAGGATAAATGTAAGAAACATCAAGTTCCTTTATGGGACCAGCTAGCTGAAGCAATAGGAGCTACCATCCAAAACACAAGATGCACATGGCAAGGCCTGAATAGAAGCTAAATTATGTGGCCCAAGAGATTTCCCTGGGGACTGATATAGCAAACACAGAGGTTAGGGCTTTGATTGTGGAGCTCTGTGTGTTTGTGCATGAGAGAGAACCAGCAAAAACACACAGAAGGATGCAGAACAGGAGCAAAGAAGCCCAGACACACGTAGAGAAACACCAGCATAACCCTTGAAGTGGTGGCTGAAAGAGGTTTGGAACTGTGAGCAAGGAAACGGTCTCCTAGTGTTTGATTTCTGTTGTGTTCAGGGAAACAAGACTTAACATTCTTTGTAAACAAACAGGGTTGCATCAAAAAATACCTGACTCCATCACCAGTTTCTCCCCCTAACAAAAGCAGCCCACTTGGCCCTAAAAACTGGCTAAAATTGGGTTAAAAAAAGATATCAATACAAAGTACTGTGTCCTCGGAAAAAATCATGTCCTATGTGTCTCAAATGGGGCATCCAAAATTAGTGGATACTTCTGACCTTAATTTCTCTGTGCCTCAGCTCCTTCTATGTAAAATGGGGGTAATGATAGCCCCTCCCATCACAGGGGTTCTGTGAAGATAAATTCAGGAATGTTTATGATGCTCTCAAATACTACAGTGATGAGGGCTATAGAAAATCCCATGAGGAAATTAATAATTCTGTATTCAGAGCAGGATTTGAATGGTGTGCAGTAAATAAGGCATGGGGCTGCACACTGAACAGTGAGAATACTACAAAATCTTGACTAGCTGCTCATTAATCAAGCACTGTCCATCTGGTGCACTGAAAAAATATGTGATCCTGTAATTAAAGATTGTATCGTAATTAAGACCCTATTTGAATCGCAGGATGATTGTCCAAAAATTGAGGCTGAGTTGTGGACAAGCCATGTAAAATTGTGGAAAAGTAATAATGGACCTTTTTACTTGCAGTAATAAGGTCCTTATTACTTCTTGGTGATTTTCCGCTGCCGGCTGCCCAGGGCTCCCATAGTTCGCACTGCGCACAGCATGGCTTTTGCTGTCAAAATTGCAGTGGATGCCTAATATTGTGGGATCCACAATATAGTGAATTAAGTAGGGCCTTAATCATAATGTATATGCACAAGGGGGCTTTATTATGGTTGCATAGGTAACCTTATTTCTGTCTTTTCATAACTTCTGAGCGCTTGAGTTTGAAACCCCAATTCTGTTCTGTTAAAATAATTACACACAAAAAACCCTATGTTAAGTTTGCTTAAATGATCAAGTGTTCATTTCTGAGGTTAGTCTTGTTTGTGCAATGCTTTTCATTAGCTTATCCTCTGTATTTGGAACTCTTTGTCTAGCTATGCAAATCTTTGCAAACTGACCTTGATGAATAGTAGGAGTTTGTATAATTTAGATTAGTTCAGTAATTGTTTGGACCAGATGCCAGAAACATCCCCAGGAGTATTTAACATTCACACAGAAGACATAGTTGTTTGTTCACAATTTAAGGTCAGGACAAAGTAATTTCTTGGAGCCAAGAGAACATTCTGCTGATCTTGCCTTGGAAGTAGCTAGCTAGACATAAACAACAACTAACTGATACAGAAGAGAATGGGCTGATTCCAGAATTCCATTGGATGCTGAGTTTGGCACCTTAGAGTAACATGTATATATATTAGAACCAAAGCCAAGTGGGAATAAAAATGTTCCTATGATTTCAGACATGACAATCTTCCCTTTTACTTCCCTTAATATTGGCTGCGTGAGAAGATTGCTGTAGTTGTTGCTGCTGCTATCTTTTGTTTTGCAACCTATTCTAAAGTAAGGTGCATTCTGTGAATTGCATTTGCTGCTGTTCAGGATTGTTTGCTTTGAGTGCCTAGTTCTGAAAATGGAAGTAAATTTAATTTCTAACCTTGATGTGTACTGCATATTGTAGCCAAGCAGGAGAGAATACCGGAGAGAATCTAAAAAAGAACCATCCAAGAAGGATTATAAGATTATATTCTTAAATCTATAACAAGATAGATGTAAGAAGAAATTTCCATTATTTTTTCATTTACATCTATAGTCACTAGAATAAAACATTTGGACACACATTTAATTCCTCAGACCACACCTGATGTAGGTAATAGCGTAATAAAAGAACTCGTTAAGAATTTGCATATATGTGGTTGAACATACACTCAGTGAACCTATAAATGTGTGAGTGCTAGGGAAACAAATATAGTTTTCTACCACCTTCCCTCCCCACCCTGCCCACAAGTCCTGTGGCCAACCAGGAGCTGCTTCAGCCCTGGCATTACTTAGAGCTGGTCTCCTAGCTTACCTAAGTTGCACTGGTATGTAATGGCCTTTTGAGGCTGTTGTACTGAGAAACTGCTGGATCATAGAATGTACCAGCCACTCTGCATCCTGCCTCTGTCATGCTCTCTCTGTTGGTGGAGTGAGCCACCTATGCTACTTTCACCAGCTAAGGATTCCCTACACTGGCTCCAATGGGAACAGAGTAAGGTCAGCATTGAGCCCTTTTGAAAATCTTACCCTAGAAATCCATATCTCTCTTGATCAGCTGAAACCAGTTCTGCTGCTGCTGCTGCTGCCAGCTATTGGAGATCCTCTTGTAGCAGGTGTCATAGAATTGCTTTCAAATCCAAGAGTTCACCAGCTCTGCCAAGGATGGAATTCTCACGGACTAACTAGGCACTTACAGGATAAAATAAATTCACTGCTTCTATCTAATGGACTACAAGAAGACTTATACAGTACTTTCAGTGGCTGCTGAGGAAATGCCAATGAGATACTGCATAGAAGCTACACCAGTAGAATCGGCGTTTTGGAGAGGGCTTTGAGATATGCCACTTCCTCAATATAAACTGTAGTCTGAATTTACTTAGCACTCTTCATATTATTTCAAAGACAGTGACAGTGTGCTCTTGCTCCATAGCACATCACTCAATGTTGGATTCCTTCAGAGCTCTAGGGACACTAAAAACAATGTTGTAATTGTACTGACAGGGTAATCTATTTAGCTGAGAGAAGGTGGAGAATGGGTTAATTATTTGAGACCGGATGAGACATAAGAAGGTTCCAAACTGACTGCAGTCAGCAACAGAGGCTGTTTGGAAAATTGTGTACTTGTTATAAGCATGTTGTCTTAGCTACTTCACTGCTCCAGTGGGAAAAACAGATTCACACTGTGTCATGCAGTGCTCATCCCCTGTCTAGCTGTCGGATCTGTTAAGTGTTATGCTGGGGAATCCATTTTCTGTAATAAGTATTACAAGACAGCCTGGCAAACACAGTCAGATACTAGGAAATACAGAAACTTTAAAATCTTTTTAGTTTCTGACCTATGGGAGACTGGAGATCTTGCTCAATGAAAACTTCAGCTATATTGTCCTTGCCCACAGAGACCTGACTCCAAATGCAACATAGTTGAGTAATTAAATACTAGTTTGAAGCAAGAAAATACTACAACTATCACTTCAAATTGCTTTGTAACACTGGGAAAAAATAATTTCCCTATCTCTGTACAGTGCGAGAATTATCTATTAATGGCCACAGTAAAGTCTAACTATAACAGATGCTAAAATACCTAATACACTCATTATGCCAGGACATTCAGTGATTAACTATGCACATCCCTTTTGTTATGCAAAAGAATGCAGCAGCTTTATTGTAAATTACAGGAACGCAAAGGCAATAAAAATAAGCAAGTCTTTCAGTTAATGTACTACGTCAAACTTTCTAAGGAAATATAAACTGCCATTTAATAAGCTTTGCAGAAATTATGCATTCAGACTGAGAACATAGTGCATATGTTATCCTGCTGTTACTAGTCTACACAATCAGCCTAACAGGGAACAAGTTGTTTCAGACCCTCTTATTTACTGTGTTCAATATTATTGCTAAGTGTATCTGCATGCCCAAATATTATCCCTTCAGTCAGTGAGTCCTGTAAAACCCAGCACTCTATATAGCTCTATTACAAATATGAATAGAAACAGAATAACCCTAAGGTAATATTAAGGGTCTGACTTCATCTGACAAAGGCAAATTAGAACCTTCCTTCTGTTTTTCATCCACAAAGTTGTTCTTAGCTACTTCAAGATTCTACAACTTAAAAACAGTTGAATCAATTAAAAACTCATGACACTAAGATGAGAAATTGTGTAACAAGTTTCAGTCTGGAGTAGATTTTCTTGGTCAAAAGATATAGTTCTGAATGTTGCTACAGATAGGCAAAATGCTCATAGCCTCTTAACTACTGTCATGTTAACATGTGCCACAGCAGTAAAAACAAAACACAAAGCAATCATCATACATACATCACATAACAATGAAGTCTATCAGACAGTGACTATAGCAGATGGATAATCACTACAAGGGCTTTGCTTTGTATTAGAGCTGCAATTAGAGCTGTGAAAAAACAGAAAAAAAATTGCAAAGAATTTAGGCCTTTTCTTGTTCCTGGAATTTTGCTTTTCTGTGAATTTTAGCAATAATGGTGGTTTGAGCAGTGCATGAACCATGCTATGTCCACTTTTGCAGAGCTGCTCAATAATGTGATGCAAACACTAGGCCTGTAATAATGACATCAGCACAACAGATACAAGGTAAAAGGGTAAGACTGTGGCCAATGGTAAGTCAACTGTGATTAATATTTCATTGTTGTTGTTGTTATTACTGTTATTATTTTATTATTATTATTTATTATTTACTTGAATTGTGGAATGATTGTCAAATATTTGCAGCTGAGTTGTGGACAAGACATGGAAAATTGTAGAAAAGTAATAATGGACCTCTATTAATTGCGATACTTTGGGAAAGCCAGGGAAGAAAAATTTGCCGGAACAATATACACATTCAAGTATTATGTTGCGCCTCCTAATTTTTGTAAACCATTTTGCTGCAACTATATTACAGTCATTAATGCATGGGGCTGACAGCACAAGCCCCAGACACTATCAGCTCAGATAAATGAAGTTCTTCTGTACTAATGGGGAAAAACATGTGTGTTGCAAACCTCAAAATGTATGCAAAATAATGGACTGTACAAAGGAAGCTAATTAAAATCAAAACTGTGGTGGAAGCCTAATATTGCGGGATCTGCAATTTCCTCAATACCACACATTAAATGGGGCCTTACTTATATATACTTTTATATTACAGTATTATATAGAGGCCCCTAATAAGATTGGGACTCTATTACATTAGATGCTGTACCTAGTAAGAGACAGTCCCTTGTTGAAGAGCTTACAGGCTAAATAGACAAGACACAAAAAGAGTGGGAGAAAGGAAGTATTACCAGATGGGGAACTGTGACATGTAGATTAAGAGCTAAATCCTCAGCTGCTGTAAATTGAAGCTCAGTGGACATATACCTCTTTATCAAACTGAGGATATGGCCTCCATACTTTCCTCAAGGTTACAGAGGCAGTCTGGTGGTGCCATGAATTGAATCTGTGTCACCTGAGACTCAATTCAGTGTTTTAACCAAAAGCCCAACCATCCTCTGTTAATGCAGAAGGAGAACCAGACTTCAAAAAAGACGGTTACTCACCTTTGTAAGTGTTGTTCTTCGAGATGTGTTGCTCACATCCATTCCAGGTAGGTGTGCGCGCCGCGCGTGCACGTTCGTCGGAAACTTTTTACCCTAGCAACTCCAGTGGGCCGGCAGGTCGCCCCCTGGAGTGGCGCCGCCATGGCGCTCGATATATACCCCTGCCGGCCCACCCGCTCCTCAGTTCCTTCTTGCCGGCTACTCCGACAGTGGGGAAGGAGGGCGGGTGTGGAATGGATGTGAGCAACACATCTCGAAGAACAACAGTTACAAAGGTGAGTAACCGTCTTTTCTTCTTCGAGTGATTGCTCACATCCATTCCAGGTAGGTGAATCCCAAGCCATACCTAGGCGGTGGGGTCGGAGTGAGAAGTCGCGGCATGGAGCACTGCAGATCCGAAGGCCGCATCCTCTCTTGACTGCTGGACCAGGGCGTAGTGGGAAGCGAAGGTGTGGACCGATGACCAGGTCACTGCCCGACAGATTTCCTGGATGGGCACACGGGCGAGGAAAGCCAGCGACGACGCCTGCGCCCTGGTAGAATGCGCAGTCACACGGCCCGTAGGAACATGGGCCAGCTCATAGCAGGTCCTGATACAGGACGTTACCCATGAGGATAACCTCTGCGAGGAGATAGGAAGCCCCTTCATGCGGTCCGCTACTGCCATGAAAAGTTGGGGGGATTTGCGGAACGGTTTGGTCCTCTCCACATAGAACGCGAGAGCCCTACGGACGTCAAGCGAGTGGAGCTGTTGCTCCCTGCCTGAAGAGTGAGGTTTCGGGAAAAAAACCGGGAGGAATATCTCTTGGTTGATGTGGAAGGTCGAGACCACCTTGGGGAGAAAGGCAGGGTGTGGCCTCAGCTGCACCTTATCTTTGTGGAAGACTGTATACGGGGGGTCTACCACGAGAGCCCGGAGTTCTGGCACCCGCCTAGCTGAGGTGATAGCTACTAGAAAAGCAGTCTTCCAAGAGAGATAGAGTAGGGAGCAAGTAGCTAACGGCTCAAAGGGGGGCCCCATGAGCCGAGATAACACCAGGTTAAGATCCCAGGTTGGAGCAGGGAGACGGACGTTAGGGTATAAACGTTCCAGCCCCTTCAGGAATCTAGTCACCGTCGGGTGAGAAAAAACGGAGCGGCCATCCCCACCCGGGTGAAAGGTGGAGATAGCTGCCAGGTGGACCCGCAAAGACGATATCGCCAGGCCCTGTTGTTTGAGGGACCAAACATAGTCTAAGATATTGGCCACCGAAACTTCCATAGGGCAGAGACCTTTCTCCACGCACCAACAGGAGAAACGCTTCCACTTGGCCGAGTATGTCGCTCTAGTGGAAGGCTTCCTGCTGCCCAAAAGTACCTCCCGTACCGGGGTGGAGCAGCGCAGTTCAGAACCGGTCAGCCACACAGGAACCATGCCGCTAGGTGCAGCGACTGCAGGTCCGGGTGACAGAGAGTCCCGTGTTCCTGGGTAATCAGGTCCGAGTGAAGGGGCAGGGGAACTGGGTCGGCTATGGCCAGGTCCAGCAGCATGGGGTACCAATGTTGCCTGGGCCACGCCGGGGCTACCATGATCACGCGAGCCCTGTCCCTGCGCACCTTCAGAAGGACCCTGTGGACCAGTGGGAACGGGGGAAAGGCGTAGTACAAGTGGGTCGTCCACGGAATAAGGAAGGCATCCGCTATAGACCCGGGCTCCCTGCCCTGAAAGGAGCAGAACGCCTGGCACTTCTTGTTCCCCCCGGACGCGAAGAGGTCCACACGGGGATAACCCCACCTCTGGAAAATTGAGAGGGCGACGTCCGGGCGAAGGGACCACTCGTGTGACAGGAAGGATCTGCTCAGGCGATCCGCCAGCGTGTTCCGTATCCGGGGAGGAAGGAAGCCGTGAGGTGAATGGAGTGGGCTACACAAAAGTCTCAGAGTCGCATCGCCTCGTGACATAGGGGAGAGGATCTGGTGCCGCCCTGCTTGTTGATATAGTACATGGTCGTCGTGTTGTCGGTAAACACCGCGACACAACGACCTCGAAGCTGGTGACAGAACGTTTGACAAGCAAGGCGGACCGCTCTCAACTCCCGCATGTTGATGTGCAGCTTCACCTCCTGCGGGGACCACAGGCCCTGTGTTCTCAGGGTTCCCAGGTGGGCCCCCCAGCCGAGATCTGAGGCATCCGTTGTTAGGGACACCGAAGGCTGAGGTGGGTGGAAAGGGAGCCCCGCACACACTAGGGACTGGTCTAGCCACCAGCTGAGAGAATCTAACACCCCCTGGGGGATTGTGATCAGCATGTCTAGTGGTTGCCTTGCCGACCGGTAATGTGCGATGAGCCACAACTGGAGGGGCCTCATGCAGAGCCGAGCGTAACCGGTCACAAATGTGCATGCTGCCATGTGGCCTAACAGGGTTAGACATGTCCGTATTGATGTCAAGGGGGCTGCCCGCAATCGCTGAACGATCGCCGACAATGCCTGGAACCTCGGTAACGGCAGAAGAGCCCTGGCCACGGTGGAGTCCAGGACGGCCCCGATGAACTCCACCCTCTGCGTGGGGAGCAGGGTGGACTTGTCTATGTTGATCATGAGGCCCAAGGTAGCAAACAGGCCGGTGATCTTGCGGACGTGGCTGCAAACCTGTAGCTCCGACGTGCCCCGAATTAACCAATCGTCTAGGTAAGGGAACACGTGGATACGACTGCGCCGGAGATGTGCCACAACGACTGCCATGCATTTTGTAAGTACCCTCGGGGCCGTAGAAAGGCCAAATGGGAGGACTGCAAATTGATAGTGAAGGCGGCCCACCACGAATCGAAGGAAACGTCTGTGGTGTGGCCAAATGGCAATGTGAAAATAAGCGTCCTGCATGTCGAGGGCGGCGTACCAGTCTCCCGGATCCAGGGATGGGATAATGGTCCCCAGGGATACCATGCGGAACTTCAACTTCACTAGGTATTTGTTGAGTTCTCGCAGGTCGAGGATAGGCCTGAGGCCTCCCTTGGCCTTGGGGATCAGAAAGTAGCGGGAATAAAACCCCTTGCCTTTCTCGTTTTCTGGAACCGCCTCTATAGCTCCTTTGTTGAGGAGCGTCTGTACCTCCTGTCGAAGGAATTGCTCATGAGAGGGGTCACTGAAGAGGGACGAGGAAGGGGGGCGGGAAGGAGGAAACGATATAAACTGCAGGTGGTATCCCGTCTGCACCGTGCGCAAGACCCAGCGGTCCGATGTTATTTGGGTCCACGTCGGGAGGAAAAACGAAAGGCGGTTGGAAAACGGGGGGGAAGGATCCGTGGGGGAAACTGTTACTGCGCCCTCAGGCGCACCTTCAAAACGAAGGCTTGGGTCCAGGCGGGGGCTTAGAGGAGCTTTGATTCTGCCCCCCCTGGTTCCCCGAATGCCTACGCCTTCCATTCCTGCCACGGCGCCTATTGAGGTCCTGCCGTTGGCGGAACTGGGGGTATGGCCTGCGCTGCTGTTGCTGCTGTGGCCGGAAGGGTCTGCGCTGCGTTCCCGGCGTGTGCATCCCGAGGGAGCGCATAATGACCCGATTGTCTTTGAGACTCTTAAGTCTGGGGTCTGTCTTTTCTGAAAACAGGCCCTGGCCTTCGAACGGGAGGTGGATGGTATATTGGAGCTCTGGTGGAAGGCCAGAGACCTGAAGCCAGGAGATACGGCGCATCGTTACCCCCGAGGCGAGGGTGCGGGCAGCCGAGTCTGCAGCGTCCAAAGAAGCTTGCAACGAGGTTCGTGCAACCTTCTTGCCCTCGTCCAGAATGGCCGCAAATTCTTGGCGGGCCTCCTGTGGCAGCAGCTCTTTGAATTTGTCCGCTGCCACCCACGAGTTAAAAGCGTATCTGCTGAGCAGGGCTTGTTGGTTTGAAACCCTGAGCTGAAGGGCCCCAGCTGAGTAGACCTTGCGGCCAAGGAGGTCCATACGTCTGGCCTCCTTGGATTTGGGGGCTGGAGCTTTCTGCCCATGACGCTCCCTCTCGTTCACCGACTGCACCACCAGGGAACACGGTGTCGGGTGGACGTGGAGGTACTCATAGCCCTTGGAGGGGGCCATGTACTTCCTCTCGACGCCCCTCGCCGTAGGGGGGATGGAGGCCGGTGACTGCCAGATTGTATTGGCGTTGGCCTGGATCGTCCTAATGAAGGGTAGGGCGACCCTGGTGGGAGCATCAGACGAGAGGATGGTGACGATAGGGTCCTCGATCTCAGAGACCTCCTCGGCTTGCAGGCTCAGATTCTGAGCTACTCGCCTAAGGAGGTCTTGGTGCGCCCTGAGATCCAGCGGAGGAGGGCTACTGGAGGAGGTGCCAGCCACCGCTTCATCAGGGGAGGAGGATGAGGAGACCCCCGGCAAGAAAGTGTCCAGTGGGGGGTCCCCCTCAGCCCTCGCCTCTGTCTCAGGAGCAAGAGCAGGGTCTTGCTGCTTGGATCCTTCCTCTCCGGGGAGGGAGGGGGGCGAGACAACGAAGCCTCCGGCACTCTGTGCTCCGTCGTTGCAGGCCTAGCAGGAAGCTGTTGGGGGCCCTGGGCTTGATGGTATGCCCAAGGGGTCCAAAACCCCCACTGCTGCGGACCTTGGTCCTGTTGCAGAGGGTCTTGAAACAATGCCGCCTGCCTGTCGGTGCCCAGCGCATACACGCTGTCTGCTTGAGAAGACACCGACGGCTGCCTAGAAGGCCATGGCGGGGCCGACCCCGGCTGGTAAGGGTCTGCGCGGGTCGGCACCGAAGATCTTCTCGGTGCCGGGGATCGGTACAGGGAGTCATAGCGGTGCTGGGATCGGGACCGGGTTCTGTCTCGGTGCCGGGATCTGGAACGGTACCGGCCGCTGATTCGGTGCTGGGATCGGGACCGGGACCTGCCACCGACGCGGTGCCGGGAGGTCGACCGGGACCGGGACCTGCCACCAGCTCGGTGCCGGGAGGTCGACCTGCTCGGCGAGTGACGGCGAGACTGGCTCCTAGAGTCACGGTGCCGGTATCGACGGCTGGAGTCAGACCGCGACCGTCTGGAGGTCGATCGGTGCCGCAAGTGCGACCGGTACCACCGAGGGGAGCGGTGCCGGGACTGCGAGCGGCGGTGGGATCTCGAGCGACCGTGGCGTCGGGACCTGGATCGCGAGCGCGAGTCCCGAGACGGTGCCATCATCATGGGCTTGCCTCTAGATGCGACCCGCACCGGAGGTACCGGGGGTGGCAGCTGAGTAGACTCAGTTAGGGCGATAAGGTCCCGTGCCGAGGCGAAGGTCTCCGGAGTGGATGGGACCAATAGCTCAACCCCAGATCTTATGGGGGAGCTTGGCGGCACCGGACTCGACGGACCCACCGGGCCCGGAGTCGATGGTGCCGGTGGTGCCGCGGCTGATGTCGATGCCGGGCGCTCCAATCGGGTCTGCCTGGCTGGAGTAGCAGACGCTGACGGTCTCGCCTCTGCACCCGGTGCCGGGGAAGGTCGGTGCCGGGGAGTCTTCCCGGTGCCGGTGCGATCCGGTGCCGGCGCCGAGATCACGGCCTGTGAAGCTGCCGGGTCAAGTGCCGCCTCCATGAGGAGAGTCCTGAGTCTTTGGTCTCTCTCCTTCTTTGTCCTGGGCTTAAAAGCCATGCAGATGCGGCACTTGTCCGACCTGTGCGATTCCCCCAGGCACTTCAGACACGCGTCGTGGGGGTCGCTGGTTGGCATAGGCTTTTTACAGGCCGCACACTGCTTAAAGCCCGGCGAACCAGGCATGAGCCCGGTGCCGGGTGCCGGGAAGGGCTACAGCCCAGACCGGCGAACAACTATCTACAATACTATTTACACCTAATTACTTAACTAACTACACTTAACGATCTAACTAACAACTGTAACAATAACGGTAGTTAACAAGGAGAGCTAGGGACGTGGAGGACAGCTATGCCGCGCTCCACAGTTCCAACGACCGACACGGCGGTAAGAAGGAACTGAGGAGCGGGTGGGCCGGCAGGGGTATATATCGAGCGCCATGGCGGCGCCACTCTAGGGGGTGACCTGCCGGCCCACTGGAGTTGCTAGGGTAAAAAGTTTCCGACGAACGTGCACGCGCGGCGCGCACACCTACCTGAAATGGATGTGAGCAATCACTCGAAGAAGAACACAATTATTTCTGCAGCTCCTGTTTTACAAAACACCAGGCATAAAATGAGAGTTTGCTCAACAAACTAGTCAATCACAAAATGAAAATGTTGCCCCCCCCTCCAGTGCCACAACAAGGGCGAGGTGAGTGAGGCACCTGCCTCGGGTGCGCAAAGCTGAGAGGCACAGAAAAAGATGACATCAGTACGTTTGTCTGTCATCGAGTTCTAGTATTCACAGTGAGCACATGCTAATTATATATTAGGACTTCTCAGATCCGCTTAAGACCCACCAAACGGTGAGTGCCTTTGTTTATCATTCTTTATTTCTTATGGAGATCACAGACTGGGAATCCGTGATCTCTATAATATTTTGTTTAATGTTGAGATGAAGTTAATACATTTATTTATGTATTTTTAATTTTTATTCCAGTCCCTGCATTATCAATAGTATGAATTCTAAACATCCGACTGGGGCAGAGTACCGTAAATGACGAAAACATGCTACAGTAGAAAATGAAAAAATGTCAATGACAATGGGGAAATGGCTAGTGAAAAATGCATCAAATGATGGGAACACACCAATAGCTGACGTCTCTGATGTCATAAGTTTGGCACTGCTATCTAATAGTAACAATGAGAATTATACAACCTCAGAAATTATTGTTGCTATCGACCAGCAATTGGATCATGAGGTTACAACTTCACCTTCAGTATCGATTACTGAAAATGATGAGACTCTCAATACCTTCGATATCATGACTAAAGCTAATGTGAACGGCTGTGATTGGCAACATAAATCCTCTGCAAGGCAAATAATTGAAATCAATTTTAACGATCCACCATCTTGGCCCTGTATAAATGATAAAATAAGATGCCACCTTATTGAACATGGACCTGACTAGGGAAAATCTGCAGATTTCCATGAATCAACATTGGAAGATGGAAGAAAATTTTCAGGAGACTGTTTTTTTAAAAAGCTTTTTAATGGTGGAACCGTAGAGTGTAATTGGATTATTTACTTGGAAACCAGTACGTCCATTTTTTGTTTTCCATGCATGTTATTTGATCAGCGCTTTACCAAACCTAATATTGCAAATCAGAAAGTAGGATATAATGATTGGAAAAATTTAAACTGTGTTGTGGAACATGAAAATTCAACTAATCATCGTGAAAATTTCTGTAAATGAAAATCCTTACAAAAGAGATTACTAAGCAGAGAATGTGTCGATGATGCACTACAAAAAGCTATTGAAATTGATAAACAAAAATGGAGAAAAATTCTAAAAATAATTCTTGATGCCGTGATGTTTTGCACCAAAACAATTTACCACATAGAGGATCATGTAGCAGTATAGAAAACCCTAATTTGGGAATATTTCTTAATCTATTGGAATTTATAAGTCATTATGATGTTCAACTAAAACAGAACATTGTAACTCACAAAAAAGGTTCAGTGAGTTATTTTTCACCGGTTATACAAAATGAATTTATTGGCTTACAAGCAAACCAAACTCGTAATGAAATTATATCCAAAATAAAAAAAGATAAATATTATTCTATCCTTCTGGACTGCACATCAGACATATCTTATCAAGAGCAAATGTCCCAGATTGTGAGGTATGTGAGAATCAATAATGGAATTGTATCTATAGAAGAAAGTTTCATAAACTTCATTGAAACCAAAGAAAAAATGGGAAGTGGATTAGCCAAAGAAATAATAAAGAAGCTCAAAAATGATGGGCTTGATCTTCAAAATGTGAGAGGCCAAGGCTATGATAATGGCGCAAATATGTCAGGTGTGTACAAAGGCGTTAAAGCTGTCATTTAGCAAAAAAATAGATTAGCAAATGTTGTACCATGTTCAGCCCACTGTCTAAATTTAGTTGGAGTACATGCAGCTTCCATAAATTCTACTATGGTTTCATTCTTTGCCACTGTACAAAAGTTATACACATTTTTTTCTCATTCAACCAGTCACTGGGATATTTTAATGGGTATGTTAAAAGTATAACTAAAAGGTCATGCTGATACTAGGTGGTCATCAAGAGCTAATGCAATTGAAGCCTTAAATTTGCAGATTACTGAAGTGAGCAAGGCTCTAAAAAATGTTGCTGTTGCATTGAAATGTCCAGAAGCCATATCAACAGCTAATAGCCTTCTTAAAAAAATTATGAATTTTTTGCACGTTATCTATACGGCGCAATATCCTAACTCTTATTGACAAAGTGAATAAAGCCCTACAAGCAAAAGGTGTCACTGTTTTTCAGGCTTGTAAAATGAGCAACGGATTACAAAATATTTTACAAGAGAGGCATGAAAGCGATAACGATATGGTCAATATTTTTATAGATTGTAAAAAAAAATGGCTGAAAATATAGAAATACCAGCAGAATTTATTGAATCCAGAAAGCGAAAAGTAAAAAAGCAGCAACTTAATGAGTGTGCAGACCATCTTCTAATTTATCAGCTGAACAATCTTTCAAAGTACAAATAAAAACCATATTTGACACCATAATAGTTGAGTTAAATTGGAGATATGAAACTTTAAATGAGATATCTTCTGATTTCGACTTTCTTTCGGGTGATTCGCTTGCTAAAATGGACACTACTAATCTTCAAAAAGCAGCAGTGGATTTAAGTCTCAAATATGACAGCGATTTGAATGCTTCAGAAATTTCGTCAGAGATTCAGAGTTTTAAACATCAGGCGTTAGTGTTGTTTCCAAACGTTTCATGTGCAACTAGTTTGGACCTTCTTCAGTTAATTCATGAATATAATTTGGCCAAATCTTATCCAAATTTAGAAATTTCATTAAGAATATTTCTCTGCTTGACAGTAACCACTGCTTCTTGCGAAAGAAGCTTCAGTAAGCTTAAATTAATTAAAAACTACCTTCAAGCAACCATGGGTCAGGAGAGATTAACAAATATGTCCATCTTGTCAATAGAACATGAAGTAGCGAATAATATTAATTTTGATGTAATTATCAATGAATTTGCCTCATTAAAAGTGCAAAAAGTACAATTTTGAAAAATAATCGCTAATCATATCTGATATTGTTCTACAGCTAAAGTTTATTTGCAATTATTTAAATAGTATGTTACATGCACTATGATGCACACCTTATATGTATTAGTTGATTTTGTATGCAGAACTTATGATTAAAATAAATAAACGTTCTATTATCATTATTATTCTTGTTATTTACATATTTTTCTTTTTTTTACAAAGTAACTACTATTAAATTATATGGCGGGGAGGAAGGCGCAATTTTATATTATTGCCTCGGGTGCAAAAATAGCTAGTTATGGCTCTGCCCCCACCCAAATCACAGAGCACTCATTAAAAAGGCAGAAGAAATAAAGTGTGATGTGGGAGAAAATATACACTCTTTTTTTCCAGAGAACGATTGATTTCTTATCACTCTTTTATCCCAAAAAACTGCAAGCATTGAGAAAACAAAGGGTAGTTTAGGTGGTAAAATCTGCTTTATTGGGCGAGAAATAAGGTGCTACAGTCATATTCAAAAGGTGCCCTGGAATTTTCTACAGGCATCTAAGTGATGGAAAATATTCCACACTCAACTTTGATAAAATATTTGCTGGTATGGAAAATTTCACACAAAAATGCTAGGGTTTCTCCCCACCCTCATAGAGAGACCAAGAGTCCACCAGGGTCATTTTTTGTGTTTTGGATTTTGCTATGAACAAACTCACAATCCATTTTGATCAATTTCATGATCATTGGATTTTAAAAAACAGGGTCATGGGCGGGGGGTCACAAGGCTCTTATTTCTGTGCTGCTGCCTTCAGAGCCGGGCAGCTGGAGGGCAGCTGCTGGCTGGATGCCCAGCTCTGAGAGAACTGTCACCACCAGCAGTAGCGTAGAAGTAAGAGTGGCAATACCATGCCACCCTCACTTCTGCGCTGATGCTGGTGGCAGCACTGCCTTCAGAGCTGGACTCTCAACCAGCAGCTGTGGAGCTTTCTGCAGCCGAGGAAGGTTCCCGGAGATGGGTTTGACCCAGCCTCGGGAGCAGCTCATGCAGATGAAGAGGAAGTCCTATTCTTGTCCAGTCCATCTGGGACTAGCAGCTGGAGCCCAGTGCACAGTTGGAGCCCCCAGCTGGGGTGTCCTCAGCTCTGCCCCTATTCAGCTTCAGATCCAGTGCTTGGTAGTTAAAGGGGCTTTGTCCTGGCTGTGTGTGGAGGAGTTGACCACAGCACCCCCTGACCATGGGGCCTTGGGTGGTTGCCGACCTGTAAGGCCAGCCCTGCCCCTCCACCAAAAAAAATTGACGACCCCCCACATACCATGCCACCCTCACTTCTGCGCTGCTACTGGAGACGATGCTGCCTTTGGAGCTGGGCTCCCAGCCAGCAGCCACTTCTCTCTGGCCCCCCAACTCTGTGAAATCTGGTCTACCCTACAATATAGATTTCACAGGGGAGTTCAGATTTCACGGTTGGTGGCACATTTTTCACAGCAGTGAATTTGGTCGGTCCCTATGACTATTTCACATCATTCCAGTTGCAATATTAAATTCATCCCCAAACAGGAGTTTCTATTCAGATTCCATGCATAATAAAAGTAATGAATTTTATTTTAATTCATTTCCAAATACAAAATTAATTCTTAATATGAAAAAGGAAACTCAGAAGACTAGCACTCTCAGTATGAGAGGCACAACTCTACTATATTTCGTGGCAAAACCTACAAAGCAAGGATTATGGATGGGAAGCTGGAGATAAAAGACAAAGTCGTGAGCTATACAAAGAAACAGGGGCATGGAAATCTCTTATTTCCATGCTTGCTGGCAAGGAACTGACCTGACCTATTCTGACAATCAGACTAGGCACCAATGGGATTCAGAGGGGCTGTTCAAGGAGAAAAGCTAAAGAATTAGCCACTTCTTAGAGCAACCCTCTACAGATACATCACCTCTCTTTTCCCATTGCTCTGGCCACAGAATATGTCAGTGTGGGGGAGGTGGTGGCATGAGGACCATGCACTGGTTGTTCTGAGTTCTCACACTTCTCTCTCCACTAGGCAAGTGGTATCTTCACTCCATGGAACCTGAAATCCATTCCTGAACTGTCAGCTAGGGAATCATTGTTGGGAGCCACACCGGCCCATTTAGTCCATCTGGATGAGTGACAGACAGGAAAGAATCTGTTAATAAGAACATACAAATGGCCATACTGGATCAGACCAAAGGTCCATCTAGCCCACCATCCTGTCTTCCGACAGTGGCCAATGCCAGGTGTACCAGAGGGCATGAACAGAACAGGTAATCATCAAGTGATCCATTCCCTGTTCCACTGACTTTAGCTGTAGGCAGATTTACAGGAAGGCTCACAGAAAACATCCATGGAAGCCTTATGGAAGTGCCTCTGAGGAGACATGAGAGAGGAATTCAAGAAGCATTTCAGTCTACACAGCTCTCCCACTCCATAGAGTTCCACACCATGAAACCAGAGAGGGCCAGGACTTGGCCCAGAGGGAGAAAACTGTAAGGGAAAATGAACAAAATGCTTTAGCACTGAGAAATGTAATACAGATGCAAATGCAAATAAAAGCAGCAAAGATGGCAGATATAGAAAAGACAGCAATTGCAGGATAGGCCAGAAAGATCAGTGCCTGAGCCAATGGCAGGAACTGTAGTGATATCACTAAAGGCATTGGGAGCATTACTAATATGTTTCTGAAATTGTGTTTATGAATGAGCTTGAGTTGACCACTGTGACCAAGTTGGGTTATAAGGCAAGAGGAGTTGATGCTTCCTAGGCATTTCAGTATTCAGAGATCCTATATGCTGGAGAGAGACACAGTCCTGTGGAATCATCCTTTATTATAAGGGATTACAGGCAAAAATTGTGAACCGTTAGCTGAATACAACCCATCTTCAAAAGACATGATAAAACTTTAAACAATGTTATGTTGCAGATGCTTTTAAAAACTGCCAGTGAAAGGCAATATACTTTGAGCTAGAGAGAGTCCTTCATTTAACCAGTGAAAGAAATAGCTTAGTATTTACTGCTCCTACCCATAAAATATTGCCACATGATTGTGCCCAGGTACACAAGTGAGCAGGGGTGGCTCTAGCTTTGTTGCCGCCCCAAGCACAGCAGGCAGGCTGCCTTTGGGGGTGGGTCTGTGGGATGTCTGCCGGTCCTGCAGCTTCGGTGTACCCGCCACCAAATTGCCGCCGAATCCACGGGACCGGTGGACCTCCTGCAGGCAAGCTGCCAAAGGCTACCTGACTGCCACCCTCACAAGGACCAGCAGGGCGCCTCCCCCAGCTTGCCGCCCCAGGCACGCACTTGGAGCACTGGTGCCTGGAGCCACCACTGCAAGTGAGAGACTTGGACCTGCTGTCATATTTTTGTTAAACATACAGTCCCATTTATCTTGACTCCTCTAGAATAACACCCACTGAACACCTGTCATTCTATCTAAATCTCCCTCCTGAGAAACAGTAACAAATAAAAAAATTAAGTAACAGTGTCTCACATACAGAATGCCTGAATGTCAGAAAGGTTCCAAAATGGCTGCCAACTTCATAGTATAGCTGCCTCTCCATGGGTTTGGCTAGTGTTTGCTCATTTTCCTGTGCTTTCAAATGTTACAAAACCCAATAAAAGCATGATGGAAACTACTGTGACATTCATACACTCACTTTAGAAGTTTTCACAGTGAATCGGAGGTTTTTAAAAGCACATTTGCTGAAACCAAATCCAAACAAACAACATGCCAATTGGGAAAGGAACATATTAAAAACTAGACAACAAAAGGGAGAGCTTTTTCTTGAGTTCTTCAGTCAAACTTTGGAAACTGCCTCAGGAACAAACTGTGCATGGACATTTTCTTCTGTTGCTTGTCAGGAAATGGGGAAACATGTACACCGTTCCTGAACTAAATGTACAACTGTGAGGATACTGTTCTCAAAGGAATGCATAATTGAAGTTATTTTGTTTTGTACTTCCAGCTCTGTCTATTAACCACAAAATCATATCTTCAATATGTTTCAAAAAACTATACTTATGGGGCCTGATTCTCCTCTCACGTACACAAATGTACATCTGGATTCTCCTCTCATTTACATCAATTGTAAATTAATTTCACCAGCCTGCACTGGTACAGCAGTGTAAAATCAGAGTAAGGGAAGGGAAAATCAGACTGGTAAGGATATGTAGATTTTTCTAAAGTATTGGGAAGAATGTAAATCTTGTACATTCATTGGAGCAGATTCTAATCTAAGTAACCAGTACATTGGTGTAAACCCATATTGACTCAAATTAAATAGAGTTGCTTCTGGTTTATACAGATGTAAATGAAATCAGAATCTTGTTAATTTGTCTATATAATACATGACATAATTAAAACATTCATAATGCCAGAGTTGGGAAATGTCTAAATTAACTATTTTCTTTGGTAGGGAAACAGATGAAGAGGCTGGGGAAAATACTTATAGGAAAATGATAAGTATTAAATTTTTTTCTATCTACCAAAATTCTACTCTCCACATTAATATTTAAGTATGAGTTAGCATGAGAATTATTCCTCCTAAAATTTTATGTAGAATGAAAGGGGTACAGTATAAGTGCTTTGAATAATAAAACAGATTGTTGAAAGGAAGAAATGTGACTATTATTCTCTGTAAAGTGCATGCAAACGCATTAACTCATCTGTGGGGCACAAGTATATTCATTAATAATATTGGGTTTACAGGTAATTGAGAAATGCCTGCATTAACTACTTTCTTCAGCAGAGAGACAAATTAAGAGACTTGGGAAAGGATATACAGGAGAATAGAAAATATTAAAATCTTTGCTATTTACCTTTTAATCTCCATATTAACAGAGAGCCAGCACCTGTGATGAAGAAGACTGCAAACTATCTGACCTATCTGATCATATTTCCTCTCAAGTGATACAGTGGGCCAAACTCTGCTTGATTTATTTATAAAAAGAGTCTCATTTGATTTCAGTGGGATTACTTGAGTAAGTGATCATAGACACATAGATTCCAAAACCAGAAAGAACCAGTCTGATCATCTAGTCTGACCTCCTGTCTAACACAGGCCATAGAACTTCCTAAAAAAGTGTCTAGAGCAGATCTTTCATAAAAACACTAAATCTTGATTTAAAAATTGCCAGTGACGGAGAATCTACCAGGAGCCGTTGGTAAATTGTTTCAATGGTTAATCCCTCTTTGTCAAAAATTCATGCTTTATTTCCAGTCTGAATTTGTCTAGCTTCAACATCCAGCCATTCGATTATGCTCTATCTTTCTCTGCTAGATTGAAGAGCCCATTATTAAATATTTGTTCCCTAGGCAGTTACTTATAGACTGTGATCAACTGACCCCTTAGCCTTTTCTTTGTTAGACTAAAGAGATTGATCTCTTTGAGTCTACCGCCGTAAAGCATATTTTATAAACCTTTTTCATTTTTGTGGCTTTTCTCTGAACCCTCCCCAATTTATCAACATCCTTCTTGAATTGTGGACGCCAGAACTGGGGGACAAAGTATTCCAGCAGCAGTTGCATCAGTGCCAAATATAGAGGCCAAATAACCTCTCTATTTATACTTGAGATTTTTCTGTTTATGCATCCCAGGGTCTCATCATCTCTTTTGGCCACAGTGTCACACCAGAAATTCATGTTCAGCTGATTATCCACCATGACCCCCAAATCTTTTTTCAGAATCACTGCTTCCCAGAACCGTGTCCTCCATCCTGTAAGTATGGCCCACATTCTTTGTTCTCAGATGTATACGTTTACATTTAGTCACCTTAAAATCCATATTATTTGCTTGAGCCCAGTTTACCAAGTATTCTAGATCGTTCTGAATCAATGACCTGTCCTCTTCATAATTTACAATTCCCCCAATTTTTGTGACATCTGCAAACTTTATCGGTGATAATTGTAAGTTTTCTTCAAGGACATTGATAAAAATGTTAAATAGTATAGGGCTGATAACCGCTCTTGGAGAGATCCCATTAGAAATACATCTACTCAATGACAATTCCCTGTTTACAATTACGTTTTGAGACTTATCAGTTAGCCAGCTTTTAAACCATTTAATGTATGCCATTTTTTTTTATAATGCCATGTGGTACCATGTAAAAGCCTTACAGAGCTCTAAGTATAGTATCTTTATCTACCAAACTTGTAATCTCATCAATTTGGGACAGTACCTCAGATTCGCAAAAAGAACAGGATTACTTGTGGCACCTTAGAGACTAACAAATTTATTTTAGCATAAGCTTTTGTGCGCTTTCGTGTAGGAGAGGAATTGTCGTAGGGCTTTCGTGTAGGCTGTGGGATTGTTTCCCTCTAATGCTCTCCTGACCCCACACTTTCATCCTCCTTGCAGATGGGCGGACTCACTCCTGCGGCGCCTCCTGCTGGTGACTCCTGGGAATTAGCTCATTCCAGCTCCGGAGCACCCTCTGCAGGCCGGTGATCCACCTGTCCTCTCACCCACGTGTCCCTCCCTGGGCCTGGTGCCCTTTTACCTGGGGTGCCCCCCCCTGGCAGTACTCGCTCAGTCTTAGGGTCTCCCCTCCCTGGGGAAGCCCCACCCACTATCCCCACCTTGCCTCAGTATATGGCTACTGCCAGTCATTGTCTAGCCCCACACCCTGGGCCAGACTGCAGTATCAGCCTACTCATCATTGGCAAGGCTGGATTTGGACCTGCTGCCTTGGCCTACACCTGGGCTGCCCTCTGCAACCCCCAGTACCTGTTAGCCCAATGCTAGGCTGCAGCCTGGGGCTTTCCAGGCTGGAGCTCCCCAGCTCCTCTGCCTGTCCCCAGCCCTGCTCCACTCAAGTACTTTGTCTCTAGCTCCCTTCTCACTCTACAGCTAGAGAGTTACTCTCTGCTCCTGGCTTCCCTGGCCTTCTTATAAGGGCCTGTTGTTCAGTTTGGGGTGTGGCCCCAGCTGCAACCACTTCCCCCAATCAGCCCAGCCTAAAAGCTGCTTTCTCCAGCCACAGCCCCCTCCCAGGGCTGTATTTAACCCTTCACGGCAGGAGCGGGGGGTCCACCCCGCTACACTCCTCAACAACACAAGGGCTGTTGAACAGGAAGTCTGACCTTTCCACTACGTCTCTAAATGTCTCCTCCATGTACCTTCTGTCTCCCTTTGCTCCTCCAGCCTCTGTCTCTGAGATATATGAGTTACCTGCACTTCACACACACATATACCACCTGTCCACGAAGCAGATAATACATGTTGCACTCTGTGCAATAAAGATGGTAGCCCCCATCTTGCTGCTGGTCTTCTGCCTGCATTTTTTTACTCTTGTGACTTTTTTACGAAGCCTAAGTTATGGGTGTGTTGGGTAAATGTATTTTTTTCCTGTCGATTATTTGTCTTGGGGACTTGGTGCCTTTCTAATTGTTATGATCCCTCAGCCTCCCCTGCTGCAGCTGAACTCTCTCTGTAGCCAAACTTCCTTAACCGGGCAGCTCACTCAGCCACCATGCTCTCTCCCTCTGTTGTGGGCTCTCTCTGCTCGAGAAGAGTGTTATCATATGTTATGACTACATCATTCCCCCCCACCATAAAGAACAGAACTATTTATTGAACACTCTGCCTTTTCTGCATTATTGTTGATAATTCTACTATTTCTATCGAGAAATGGACCAATACCATTGTTAGTATTTTCCCCCTTAATATACTAAGCTCTTGTTATTGTTTTTTTATAACAAAAATGCAGATATAAAGCTGATATCCATGGATTTGCAGGGCTCTACACGTGTTGATGGTGGCATCGCATGTAGCAGGAAAGATACAACCAAACAAATCACAAACATAGACAGCTTGATTAACTTCAGTGTAGGGAAAGGATGACAAAATTGGGGCCAAATTCTGGGTTGGTTTAAGCAGACACATTAAAGTCAGTGGACTTGCACCTGCTTCCACCATGTCTGAAACTGGACTTTAGTTTTACCATGAAAAAATGTGCATTTGTAATACTCACAGACCCTGGTCATCATCAAGCAGGATTAAACCTGGAACCTCTGGAGCTAAATGCATGAGCCTCTAGTGCATGAGCTGAAAGCCCCAGGGCTCTTAGCTAAGGCTGTAGCAGACTCATTCATCTCTAAGTAGTCTCAGTGCCATTACAGGGGACAGAACACCACTCCCAGGAGGTGTGTGGGTTACACATTCTCTTTCTTTTAAAAAAATACAGCTACCATTCATCTCCCTCCTGCCTTTAACCTCCACATTCTCATGGCCTCAACTTCCCCTCCTTTTTCTTCTGGGTGCTGTGTAATCTCACATCTGCCTGCTCCACTCTACCAAGATTGCTTTCATTAAGCACACTTATGAGTTGCCTATTGCCATATTCAAGGAATTCTTCTCCAACCTTAACATTATTGATCTATCTGCTGCTTTCGACAGATAACACCCCCTACTAATCTTCCTTGACTTTCTCCTCTCTGTGGGTTTAAAGTCTAACTCAGGATCTGCTTTCATGGCTTCATTTACTGTGTCTACATTCATGACTCTCAAATCTACATTTCAACAAATGGCATCTGAAATCTCTAGCTTCTTCTGGATGCCCAGCCACCAACTCAAACGGAAAGGGCCTTATTCTCAATGTACAATAGAGAGAGTGGTGGTGGGATTGGCAGGGAGGGAAGACATGGCTATAGCTTTCTGACACTGTCTGGCCCCGAAGAGGTAGTAAAAAGAAGTGCACAAAACAATCAGCATAACTCAGTATCTCTCCCTGTGTAACACTTGGCCTCCCATATTCCCACTACCACCCTTTGTTTATGGCATCACTTTCTATGTTATGTCTAATTTATAATGTTAGCCCTCCAGGGCAGGGTCCTGTCACTTCTTCATTTGTTTCTACAATGCTTTGCTCTACAGGGAACTTGTATAAATATTAAATTCTAATAATACTGAGCAGGCAAACTTGTCCTTTACATTAATGTAATTATTTTTCACAGCATCAAGAATGGCTTTCCAAACTCAGTTACTTTTCTCCTGTTGCTAAACTTTGTCACATTGATAGGAGTAATGCTACCATTCAAATGCAGAAAAAACATATTTCTATACACTACTCAGTTAGAACATTAAGTGAGATTTCATCTGTGCCCTTAATTAATATCATCCTCACATGGAAATTAGAGGATTTAACCCAATACTGTTTTTTGTTTAGTCTGCTATTCTGCTGGAAAAGTTTGTTGAGATCTATAAAAACCAGCACTACCCTTAAAGAGAATGTGTGCATACATTTAATTCCAAAATATGCTTGCTTCCCTCTAGTATAATCACAGGGTCCTGATTCTAATATTGATTTTTGCTTGTAATTTAATACTGTGCTGAGTCAGCCTGCTTTTATTCCCATGCAAAGCACTGATACTACAACCACAATGTAAATAAAATGTTTCATCTTAGTTGTGCATTCTGAATAGATATCTTTAAATAAGTAAATAACTCCTACTATACAAACACCATTCTTTCACATGGCTTGGGTAGGTAGCAATGACCACCAATTTATATCTAGATTTGATAGCCAGCACATTGCTGTCCCTGCCTGCAGGTATATGGGATCTTGGGGAGCAATTACCACACAGGTGGGGTGCAAAATAAACTTTATTAAGAAAATGCAAAAACAGGGAAAATTTAATAGTGAGGGGTATGGGGTTTGTTAAGGTAGGCAATTGGGGAGGGAGTTCTTTTAGTATAGTATAGGGGGTTTCAATAGTGGGGTACAATACAGTGGGGTACAATACAGTTGGTAACCAACTAACACTGAAGTATAAATGTAACAGGTAGCTAACAATTTCTAGGTAAAGGGTGTGTCACAGCAGCATATAACCAACTAACAGTTATGGGTAAAATGTGTTAAATAACCAACAACTCTAGGTAAAAATGTGTCACAGTGATGTAAATATAAAATGTGAGGTGTGTGAGAGAGAAAAAGGGTAACCAATGGGGTTTTATGCTAGACTTCAGTAATACAATTGAGGTTTGGCAGCAGTAGGAGCAGGGTGAACACGTGGGGGAAGGGATTAAAAGAGAGAGAGAGAGAGAGAAAGGCAGTGGTAGAGGAATGAGGTTAGGGGATGGGGGAAGAGGAGCACGTGGTGGAGCAGAAACCAAAGATAGAGGCGCTACAGAGGGAGATTTAAACTCAGGGAGACACAGAGAGCAGACAGGCTGCAAGTTTAAACAGCAGAGAGACTGCCATGAGTGACTGGGGAGCTCTGGGGGGGGGATTGGGGCAGTGGGAAGACAAATTCAAATAGTAAAAACCTTATCTATCCCCTAACTTAATCAAACTTATATAAAATGACAAGCAGCTACAGAATACAACCAGGCAATGATTTTCTAAACTTATCTTAACCAACAATTAGGCAACACAACAAATATCACAGAAACTTACAAGCTCTACAATCTTAACAAACTATGACTTATTAAATTAAAAAAAAAACCAAGACCTATGCTGCACCTTATGCTATGGGGAGGTTACAGAGGGCAGAGTGGTATGTATCCAGGACCCAGCTCCCAAGGAAGCCAAGGGATGGTGGCTACAGCGGTGGATACAGCTGAAAGCAGAGAGCCCCAAGGCAAAGCCCACAGGAGCAGAGCTTAGCAGTGGCAAAGAGCCCTGTAGTTAAGAGAAGTTTTAAGACACAGACCAAGGTTTAGCTTGAGTCTGTGTGCTGGGGAAACAGAGCCAGCAGCTAAAATAATAAAATAAAAGTATAGAAAGTTTTACAGAGGGATTCTTACCAGTCCCCAAGGCAGCAGCAAAGGCAGAAGCAGCAGCAACATCAGAAGAGGCAAGGAGGGTTCGGTACAGTCTCAATAATCAGGAGATCTCTCAGGTAGCAATTCGTTCTTCGTGGGGAGGGTTTCAAAAACGGGGGTACGCTCAAAAATAAAACGAGAGCGGAGAAAGGACCCCCCAGAACCCCTGGCTGATCAGACCAGGCAGCAATGCAGGAACTTTTCTGAGGTGTGTTTCAAAAATGTCTGGTTTTAAAGGCAAACTTGGGCAGTTTCCCACCAGTAATCCTGATAGGCTCCCTCTGTCACAGGGGAGGGGGCACAGGGGAAAAACTGAAGGTAAGTCCAGAGACATGCCTGGACATAGTCCTGTGCAATAGGTGACTCAAGAGCACATGAGACTATGACTCATGCCCAGGATCTTAAAACCACAATAGGCCTTGCAGCTCTGGACATTGCCTACCCTACACCAAGCCCAGGTTCAATGAGGTGATAACAGGACTAACCCTTTGAAAAGGGCAGTGGTCCCACTTAGCATGCAGCACAAGTGGCCATCCCTTTGAGAAGGGCAATGGCTCTTGTTAAACAACTTAAGGGGCCCTCCCTTTGAGAAGGGCAGTGGCCCTGGTAAACAACTTAACAGCCAGGGAAGGGCGGCCACAGGAGAACAGAAAAAAAAATGGAGTCTGGGGAAACAAAATGGAATAGGGGAATAGCTGTAACGGACAATTGCTGCAGCAGTGAACTGCTGAATGTCTTTCAGACCCCCAGAGAAACAATGTAGGGGACACTAAGATCTGATGTGCTCCATCTTTTGTGCGTGGTGACCACAGTCACAGATAGAAGTTTGGAGCAAGATGACAATCTTCATGTGATGCTCCTATTAAGTGTTGGTATTTTTTGTGCTTTGTGCAAATTCACTAACATACCAATGTCTTCAAGTGGCCACTGGACATTGCATTAGTAAACTCCAAGTGAAAATAGAAACTATATATATATATGCAATTAGAGCAAGTCTTACTTTATGTCATAAAAATATGGAATAGGGCATGCAACAGGTCTTTTCAAATAAAAATTCTCTAAACTCAACCCCCCCTCAAAATATGGTGACTTCATTTTTCAAACTTAAAAGGATTGTTTAATAATGATCTTGGGATTAAGACAGCCCCATTTCTATATGTGGCATACAATAGTCAGTGGAGGATAGGATGCTGTCTGGTGCATTTCTATTCATTCTTTCATTACAGTTATACAAAGTAGATCCATTTATTATACATCCGCTTGCATCTTTTTAAAAGACCAAATTAAATGTAAAATGCAGAATGGGAGAAAAGAAAGCATCATAAAGGACTCACTCACCAACAGAAGTTGGTCCAATAAAAGATATTACCTCACCCACCTTGTCTCCCTAATGGGCTCATTAGACATTTAATCTGAACTTCTTTTCTTAACCTTCTATTCAAACAACAAACAGCACATTGGTTTACACTTAAAATGAAGCAAAACTGTAGAATTTTATACTCCTCTGATGTCCCATTACAGTGCTGATAAAATCTAGCTGCCATGTCATTGTCACTTCTGTGGTAATTACTCTGGTGATGGATATTTGTCTCTATTTACAGGAAAGTTGGTACCTCATCAAAGAGAACTGGACACCTGTCTGATTTGGTTACCTTTGTTAATAGATTTCAGTAATTGTGAACAAAGATGCGATAGCATGTCCAAAAAGGAGGAAACCCAACCAGTTATTATGGACCTCTTCATTAAACTTCAGCCGAATGATGCAACTCTGGGACAAATAACGTTGATCATTTTGAACACTAAATGGCCTCTTCCAAGTCAGCCAAAGTGACCTTTCTTCCTAGAGTATCGGAGTTGTCTTTAGACACCACTATGACAAAACTCAAACAATAGACAGAGGTGATGGGTAAGGCATAGGCACATGAAACGAGTTGTTTGGACTTATATCTACTGCATATACTCCTTTCTTAATTTCCAGATACCAAAGAGCAGCCATTGGAAGGAGTTACACTGACTGCTGAAAGACATTGCCATGCAGCAAACTCTCACTGAACAGAGTAAAAATATTGTTTACATGAAAGTGGAAATATTGAATATTGAGAGCAAGTGTTAATTTTCATCACAAAAAATGCATTCCTATATTGTGTACATTTCAAATATTGTAAGCCTTTGAAATGACTGGCAGTTTTTCTTCCCTTGCTTTGCTGAGTTTCTCTCATCCTCATAATAGAGGCTTTACATTTACAAAATGACTAGCTTCCGTTTTTTTCCCCCCAGTGTAGTTTTGGCAGAAGATACCTTCCCATTTGGAAAGTCACCAAGTTCTTACCTGGCACTCTTAGCAAAACAAATCAGCAATGTTTTCACAATACAAGGCCAACTGGCTTTTACAAAGTCCCTGAGAATGTTGATGTAAAATCTCTCAATAGCAATTGCAAACAAAACATTTATTTAACTTTATGAAGTCTCAGTTGAACAGTGTTTGCTCTAGTGGAAATATGGTGACTAGGCAGCTTCAGCAGCCTGAATGAAACATTAAGACAGTGTACCTGCATGATAATAAGAAGGTCAAACACTAAGATGAAAGAAGCCAGGAAGGCTCTTGAGACCTCATCACTTGGCAGAAATCCACGATTCAGCTTGTCCCAGCTGATCCAGTCAGTAGTGATGACAACCACAACCACAGAGGTCAATGTAAATAGAACAGTCCTGCAAGGGAAAAAAATATTTCAGAAACAATACTGTATAATACAATTCTACATTATTTTTTCTCTCCTCTAACAGTTAACTAATACTTTATCATACTGTACTGCAGACCAAGTGAGCTTGAAGAAAATTATGCGTAAAAGTAGGTAATTTTACTCAAGATATAAAAGGTGCGGGAAATGTGCTAGCCGTTTCCAAACAAGCTACATCATTGTATTTCAGTTTCATGCTTTTCATATATATTGTAAAAACTAATAAAGACAAGTGTAATATAATAAATCAGTAATTATTTGTAAAAGTACCAAGACTACCATGGCGCCTTTGAAAAATGGAATGCAGACTCACTACCCCTGCATCATATTTACGATTACCCCCATCAACTTTCAGTCCGGAGCCAAGGTTCCTTTTGGGCGTATAGTCTATGTCCAAACCAGAGCTAGCATCATTAAGGGAGTACCTCCAGAAAAACCTAACGACAGTAGAACCTTAGAGTTATGAACACCAGAGTTACAAACACACCAGTCAACCACACATCTCATTTGGAACCAGAAATACGCAATCAGTCAGCAGCAGAGACCAAAATCACACACACAAAACCAGCAAAAACAGTACAGTACTTTGTTACATGTAAACTACTAAAAAAATAAAGGGAAAGTTTAAAAAAAAGATTTGACAAGGTTAGGAAACTGTTTCTGTGCTTGTTTCATTTAAATTAATATGTTTAAAAGCAACATTTTTCTTCTGCATAGTAAAGTCTCAAAGCTGTATTAAGTCAATGTTCAGTTGTAAACCTTGGAAAGAACAACCATAAACTTTTGTTCAGAGTTACGAACAAGCATGATTCCCGAGGGGTTCATAACTCTGAGGCTCTATTCTAATGGTTTTATTCGCTGCTCTGCCTCCCCTGAAGGTATCCTGGTACCTTAACCAAAGAAGAAAGACAGCTCCATGAATGAGAACCAAATAACTATATGCAATGGTTACCCTTTATCATTAATCCCAAACTCTTGGATCAAGTATGGTCACTGCGGGTGTTTATTAAAGTGGACCTCAGAAGAACATATTATCTAGTTCAAACTGAGGCAGGGGACAAGTGGAAGATAGACTTTAGAACAAGGTATAGACACTTCAAGTATTTGGTAATGCCCTTTGGACTCACCAATGCTCCCATCACTTTTGAGCACCTGATCAACAAGATATTTTGAGATATCCTAGACCAGTTTGTTGGCATATCTAGATGATATCTTACTCTATTCCAGTAGTCAAGCAAGCCACAACTATCATGCCCGTGAAGTTCTTACATGATTGACCCAGCATGGGTTATATGAAAAACTGGAGAAGTGTGTATTTGAGCAATCATCCATTAAATTTGAGGGTTCATCGTGTCAGCAAACAGACTATGCATGGATTGCAGGTATCTGCAATGTAGGACTGGTTTGAACCCTAGATCATCTGTGACATCGAGTGATTCATTGAGATTGCCAAAGGTTGCTGCCCCTATAACTGCAATCCTCCAAAAACCTGCAAGGTTTCACTGGCCCCTGGAGGCCTTTGAACTCCTGAAGACAGCTTTCACATCTTCCCCAGATCTGGTCCACCTTGATCCTCACCTACCCTTTGTCCTTGAGTTTGACACTTCTGAAGTAGCCATCAGGGCAGTATTGTCCCAAGAAACAGGGTCTCAGCATGGAATGCATCCATTTGCATATTTTTCATGACAACTCACCTCAGCCGAACACATTTATGAAATAGCAGACAAGGAGTTACTCGCCATCAAGCCTGGATTGGAGATTTGGTGACAATACCATGCGGGAGTCAAATACCTCATACTAATCTTAACTAACCATAAGAATCTAGAATGGCTACAATCTGCCAAGGCTCTGAATCAGCAGCAGTTGATCTAGGAGTTTCACTTCCTAGACCTCTGACAGCAGGCATCCACCACTGGCCAATTGGTATGGGTCAACCAGGTGCTCAAACAACTGTTTCCTGAACCACTCCCAAAACAACTGGGTTGTGGTACTCCTGATCCCTGAATTTGCATATAATGTGGAATACTCCTCTACCCAATCCAGCCCCTTTTTCCTCCAGCCTTGGTTTTCATTCTTGTTTCCACCCTTCTGTCCTCATGTCCACAATGGTTTCTGCTGCCTCTGATCTGGTGCAGACCATTCATTGAACCCAAGACAACCTAAATGAGCATCTGGAAGTGGCCGAAACAGCCTACAAATGCCATGATAACAAACATAACCGGAAGCCACAACTATAAAGGCAGGCCAGAAAATATAGCTGTCCACAAAACACCTACAGACCATCTGACCTGCACACAAATTAGGTCATCAATAAAAAGGCCCTTTCACTATTACTCAGGAGATCATTTGAATTACAACTCCCTTGAAGCCTTTCCTTGACAATCTGTTCTCCAGGTAGCATATGCCATCTCCATCCCTGGTTCAAGTTCAAGACCAAGGAGTACCTTGTTCATCACATCCTGGACTTCCAAAGTCACAGAGGGACCCCATACTATGTGATTGATTGGGAGGGCTATGGGCCCAAAAATGCTCTTGGGTGTTAGCTCATCATGTGCACACCCCTGAAAAAGTATGGGCCTTCCACAGGAATCATCCTGAGAAGCATGGCCCCAAGGCATCCAGGGATCACCCTTGAAATGGGTGTTTGTGGGAATCAAGTTTCAAATCCAGGCTTGTGGGGCTGCCAAGCCTTATCCTCTGCCCCATCAAGCTGCAAGGGCTGACATGGCAACTGCTGCTAATACCGCACCCCAGATGCTATACCTGCTGACTCAGAAGGGTCAGATGACTTACAACAGACCAGTGATTGAACATCATTGGATGTAAAGCTTCCTGTTCCTGTCCCACCCCTTGTCCGAGCAACTAGTTGCTAGGCCTGTTGTTGCCCAGACCTTAAAATCAAGTCCCTGTTTCCTTGCCTGGTTCTTGTTCCTCATCCCTGCTACCACATCTCATCCCTGTTCCTTATCCAGTTGTCAACTCCGGCTTTGATCCTTGGCATGATTTCTGAGTCTGACTCTGGCTTGACCATAGCTTGACCCCGATCCCGATGCTACTCCTGGCTCCAGTCACCAGACAACCCACATTACAGGCCCTGACACATCCAAAAATAAATATTTGGTTTTGGCTTCAGTGGTGCTCTGGAATTTATTCCATGGCATTTAAACTCTACTCATTTTCTTCAGCTAAGGCAAAGCAAACTTGAGAATACTTCCAGACATGACCAATACTCAGTAAAGTAAAAATAAAAGATTAAAAAACGGCAAACAGATAGACACTAATAGATACATAAATTTACAGAGATAAATCTTGCTGATGTCTGTGCAGGAGGGTAAAGCCACAGACCTTCACACAAGCAGTAGTGTATTCATGTGGGCATCTAGATAGCATCCTGGCATGCAGGTGGGTCTGGGGCAAAATCTGAAAGTGAAGCCCCCCCAGAGTGCCAGCAGTACAAAAACACTGATGAAAGGATGGAGTGGGGCACTGAAGAGCTGGCATGCCCCATAGTAACCCTGCTGCAGTGGCTCCAGTCCTCACAGGGGCTGAGTCAGGCTCTCTGCTGTGCCAGGGCCGCAGTGCCACTCAGGATCAGCCAGGCTGCCTGATCGAGGGGCAACTGGGCCAAACCTGAGTAGCATTGTGACCCATGCACCAGGTCACAATGCCACTGGTTTGAGGGATCTCTTAAATGGGTGGCCTGGGGTAAACGGCTCATTCCCTGCCTCCCAGGCGGCCCTGCTGCCACGGCACACACAAGTGGACTATCAGATACATCTTGATAATATGTTAGAACACATGTCATCACCATACAGAACATGGTTGGTCTGGCCTGTATGCTGCTATTTACAGCAAGCCATAAACTAGTGCTGCAGCAGCAAATAGACTACCCTGTAGACCACCTTCAAGAGTGGTGAACCAGAAGTAAAACATCACACATTTATTTTTATTTGTATTGTATTCACCTCACTACATATTTAGTTACATGCACTACCATGGGCAGTGCCATGTTGTCATTTGGGTGTATCATCAGGATGTGGGCCTTAACATGTATGCATGACCCAAAGCATTTAGAACCAGATTCCAGGGTGTACACATGCAAAAGCTCGCACACACTTTTATGCCTGCCTCACCTGCAGGCACACAAATTCCAATGTGTGTGCCCAGTTCCTGATTTGCATATACTCATATCTTGATGCATGCACAAAACAGAGGTTGAACATGAGAATTAAGAGTTTTCATGCATGAAATCTGGGTACATGTACTTTTGAAAATCTGGCTCTTTATATGTTTAAACCAGGGTAAACCAGAAGAACTTCAGCTAAGTTAAGCTCTGATAACAATAAAACAGTCATGCTAGAAAGGGAAAGCTATTTGAAATGACTAAATTCAACAGAACACAAGTAAGGTTCACTCGCCTTTTTTTAACATATGAAACTGGAGCAAAGCCAAATATTTAATACAAGTGTTTTTGTAGCTATTTTTTAAAAACAAAATTGTTATGGTTTTGAGTTCACTGAATTTTTGCAAAATTGGAGCATTGTCCCGACACTGCAGAAGGAAAGAGAAGACACCAGGAATATCATTTAATTGGACCACAGCTTTATTAAGTAACATGAGCTATCCAGCAATAAATCATCCAGTGCAGGCCACTCTTCCTTTGTAACCCATACTACCTGGGGAAGGCTGCCCTTAGCTACTATACAGTCAACATTTATCTGGTCTGAACAGCATAACTGGTACCCCACTGTCTTTCTCTTAGACAAGATTAAGGGGATGGGGAAGAGAATGTTGTCTCTTTGCTGCACTGGACATTAGGAGCCCTAGTCCCATTCCCCAGTTTCTTTAGGAGATTCTTTTCCAAATTCGCTTCCAATTCCAGCTTATCAGGGAACTGGGCTCCCTATTGAATGATTGCCTGCACTGGATACCTGCCAAGTAATGACAACAGACAGTTTACAACCTATCCTTCCCACCAGGTCTCTTGGTTTCTGGGACAAAGATATATAAACACTATATCGCCCAGGCCTCTCTAGCTTGCAGTAAGGGAAAAAAAATTCTTCCCAGCCCCTAAAAGACAGCTAACATCATGCCCATAGGAAAACCTAAAAATCTGTCCCTACTCTAATCACACATCTTTTGCTGCCAGGTGTAGAATGCAGCCCTGGGCAGGGGAACGGTTTATAAGCTCTCCCCTAAGGTACATACGAGCCAACTGGCTTACATTGTGCCCTGCTGTCCAACCAATCAGCCAAGTAGTATCTCCCTCCTCAAGCCCATGAGCAGGCTGAGTGCCCACAAGGAAGGGCGTTAAAAAAGGTGGGGGGGAATCCTTAAAGGGGCTCGGAGTTTTACTTCCCCTGATGGCTGAGACAAAGGCTCCCCATGTCTGAGGTTGGGAGTGAATGTTACAAAATATTGACAGAAATCTAGTATTTGTCATTATCTAGATGTTTGCAAAAGCCTGAAAAAAACATTTCCACTCACAATTTATACTAGAAAATTAATAATTCTCCCTCACCCGAAAGGTCTAGTAGAGGGAGGAAGTTGAGGGAGCTTGGAAATCCTGAATTATATTCCCTCCTCTGCCTCTGACTGACTGACAATAATTTCCACTCACTGTACACAGAACTTTTACAGACACAATTAAATAATCACTTTACATCCATCATTTAAGCAATGCCTCGTATCACCCTGTGAAGTAACTACATATTATTACCCCAATTCACTGTTTGGGGACCAGATTGTCTCCCTGTAGGCCAGCTCTTACACATAAGTTTAAACTGGCTGTGTTTAGTCTGCTACGTGTTCCCTCAATGGAACAGATGTCTCAGCTAGTGGAAAAATCAATTTACACCTAGGTTGTCCACCAACCGCCCTCTCCTCTCCATAGACAACATGTCAAGAGGAGTGGGATCAGAATGCAGCTGTGCCTGGCCAACTCTCAGATGGCATGTGATCCCTTTGGGAATCACAGCCAGGAGGCACAAGTTAGAGTAACCTGTGGCTGTTTTAATTTATGCTGGGGACAGTACCTGGCAAAGATCAGTTCACAGAAACAGGAACACAACAAGCTCACTGATGACCCCCTCTCCTCCATTTGCCTGTGCTGAATAGATTCCTGAACAGCACAGGATATGTCCCTGGAAAGCTAAGGATAAGTTAAGTAACCTGCTCAAGTCCACAAAAATCAGTGCCAGAATCCAGACTCTCAAGCCCATGACAATTCCACTAAGTCACAGTACAGAGAAAGCAAGTTGCAACCTGTAACTTAGTTTCCCAGTCAGTAACATGGCAAAAATGAAGTTTTCCACAGGCAAAATTTGAAAATGCAGAAGGTTTGCATACAAGATATGCCCAGCCACATGTAGGTGGTAGATATTATTACCTAAAATTACCAGCAACTTTGAGCTACTTATTGCAATTCTTATTTAGAATTTTCTTCTAAAACTTTCATGACCCTTCCACCTTTGCAAAAGCCTTTATGATGTTTTAGCTTTGATGATCAGGAAGTAAGAGTTCTGCTAAGATCAAGTGATGAGATGAAAGTCATACTTTGACTATTTTCCTGCTCAGTTCTTGCCTTTTGTGACAGGCCAAAAAGTGCATTATTTTTCCCTTTCACAAATCTTCCTATGTTAAAAAAAAGTCAGTGTGCTTGGTGAAAAGAAAGTTTTTAAACATATGTGGCACACTATTTTAAGAGCCTTGTATTGCAAGTATATCCAGGAATAATTCCCATTGAACTCAGTTGACTGAAAATTGAAAAAGACAGTGAATGCACGCTGAAGAGCCTATAGCTCAATATTTGTTCTTATTTTGGGTAGGAAGTTACATTAGTTACCCAGAATTAATATTCGGAATGAAATGTCCGTAGAAGTCAGTGGGAGTTCTGTTTGAGCAAGGAGTGAAGAATCAGATGTTAACCTACCGATCATTATCATGGCATGAAGCATGTGCACTTAATGATTTATTTAATGTGTACTTATGTAATAGAACAAATAAACTGGCATCCTCTACAGGCATATGGAAACTGAAAATAATATTAATTAATAATTAATTAGCATTTGTCAAACACTTTCAGCTCCTTGGATGGAGGTGTTACAGGGATGTAAAATACCGTGCTATTCATTATTTTCAAAATTATTAGATATGCATTGAATAGCAATGAGTTATAGTTGGACGCATTTCATAAACATGCCAGGATAGTTAAAAGTACACTGAAAATAGAGATAGAGCAGGCAAAAACCAATTTGATTTTGTAACTCTTGGCATTTAGAAATGCTTTACAAACCTCCAAAAAGAAAGATTGTCGGGCAAGTTAAATAATTTCCATCAATTTTAATTTCAGAACTGGCTCAAACGCTGTCCCACAGTGTATGGTTACTATAAAGCACAACTGAGCTGTAGCTGTTCGTTTGCAAACGTCAACATTTTTTATTTTTCTTGTTTTAATTAGCAAGGTTTCCAGTACAAAATCTGTTTCAAAAATGAATTTCCTAAAACCAATTAAAAATGAAACGTAAGATTTTTAGTCAGCCCAATGACTTGATGTCAGCACCACTTGATGCCGTTTCCGACACCCGTTTTGGACAGATCCTCAGCTAGTGCAAAATGTCCCAGCTCCACTGAATTCAATGTAGTGATGATAATTTACACCAGTTGAGGATCTGCTTCCTGGTTTCCTGAATGGCCTGAGATCACAGTTGCCAACTTTCATGCAGTAAATAAGGACCCTGCCTTTCACAATAAGCCAAAAATCAAGCTAATCCCATTTCAAAACAAGGCCAAAACAAGCCAATCCCTAAGAACCCCAACACTCTGTGTGACTAGATTCCCCCAGCCTGCAGTCTGGGACTGTGGTGGGCCTGATGTGCACCCCTGACTCTCTCCCCCTCTTGCCCCTGCTTGCTGGGAGCCTGTCATAAACAGATAGCTAAGGGTTAATGTCTCTTTCACCTGAAAAAAAAGTAACCTGAAGCACCTGACCAGAGGACCAATCAGGAAACAGGATTTTTTTCAACTCTGGGTGGAGGGAAGTTTGTGTCGGAGTTCTTTGTCGTCTGCCTGAATCTCTCTCAGCTATGAGGAGGATTTTTCTATTTCCTGCTTTCTAATCTTCTTTTTCCCAGTTGTAAGTACCAAAGGTCAGATAGGGGATTTTTATGTTCTTTTGTATTTACATGCCTATAGTTGCTGGAGTGCTTTAAATTGTATTCTTTTTGAATAAGGCTGTATATTCAATATTTCTTTTAAGCAATTGACCCTGTATTTGTCACCTTAATACAGAGAGACCATTTGTATGTATTTTTCTTTTTTATATAAAGCTTTCTTTTAAGACCTGTTGGAGTTTTTCTTTAGTGAGGAACTTCAGGGAAATTGAGTCTGTACTCACCAGGGATTTGGTGGGAGGAAGAAGTCAGAGGGAAATCTGTGGGTGTTAGATTTACTAGCCTGACTTTGCATTCCCTCTGGGTGAAGAGGGAAGTGCTTTTTGTTCCAGGACTGGAATTAGAGAGGGTGGACTCCCTCTGCTTAGATTCACGGAGGTTGCTTCTGTGTATCTCTCCAGGAGCATCTGGAGGGGGGAAGGGAAAAGAGTTATTTCCCTTTGTTGTGAGACTCAAGGGATTTGGGTCTTGGGGTCCCCAGGGAAGGTTTTTGTGGGGACCAGAGTGCCCCAAAACACTCTAATTTTTTGGGTGGTGGCAGCAGTACCAGGTCCAAGCTGGTAACTAAGCTTGGAGGTTTTCATGCTAACCCCCATATTTTGGACGCTAAGGTCCAAATCTGGGACTAGGTTACTGACAGAGCCGATCAAAAAAAAGAAGCAACATGATACCTCAAGCAACAAGCTACAAGCCAAACAAGCAACAAACTACAAGCCAAAAACTAGCCAACAAGCAATTCACAAGCCAATTAAGCCAAAAACAAGCCCAATTTCTGATTTTCACAGGTTTGGCATGTCTGCCTGAGATCTCTTGCTCTCACAATAGCAGAGCCTGGGAATGCCAAAGGGGATGCATTGAGAGACTTATCTGCACTGGGTTTCTTTGGTTTAACTATGATCACAGAGAGAATAATGCCAGTGTTTGTTCTTACAGTGGGGATGGATGTATGGAGAAGGCAGGTAGTGATAATGCTGCCAAAAATATAATATTTCAATTAGTGTCTTAAATTCCAACATTAAAAATAATGTTTGATTTATTTGATACGATCTCACTTTAGCTCTTGACATCACCTACTGCACGTAATGCTGTCACTGCAGAGCACAGTGGGCCTGATTCTGACTTCACTTGCCTGTTTTTATAGTCATGTAATTCCAAATACTTTAATGGAGGTATTCTTGATTTAACCTGGTGTAAGTGAGCTCAGAATCAGATCCACAGGGGCTAATTCACCATTCACTCACTCACAGTTGGTTTGCTGTATGGTAAGAGTGTACAGTAGCGGCACCAGATAATAAAACGTGGCCTATAGGTGTAGGTTAATGGGGATTAGCCCCTAATGCTATCTTGCTTGAACAGCAGTATTACACAATACATGTACCAGCTAACACTTAGAAATGCACTAATGTTTATTGAACATTATTGGAAAAACATGACTTCTTGTCCTGTGGAATTGTGATATAGTAAAATATGGATGGTCCCATTAGTGGAAAATCTTTCACACCAAGTACTTTCAGAAGAGACGCGCCACTGCCTTAGGTATTTAGAAATTTGGTCACCCTTTTTTAGTGAACTCAGAGGAGGAAGGCTCCCCAGCCAGCAAGCCATTAAGAAATTGGTATTTGCCTATATAATTCTGAAATGCCACAGTTCCCTTAACTTAGAATAGGAAATAACAGGGGGACCTGTGTAGCGGGACCTGTTCACAAATGTTGATTTTTTAATAGTAACCATGGTACAAGACTTGGGCTCTAAAAAACAGAGAAATTAAACATTTTGGAGGCTCGCATTCCCCAGGAGACATCCCTGGTCTGTGCATGCAGCTTTTCTGTTAGGTGGGATGAAGGAACCAGGCAAGAGTGAACAGACCAAAAGTTCTGAAGGTGGAGAAAACAGTTCTAAGTCAGTTTACTCCATGTAATGCATCAAATATATATGTCATAAACCTCATGTAGGAGCTGCAGAAGGAATACAGATGCCATGGTTTAACACGGTGTGTCTGTACAGCCACTATATGTAGTAGAAATTGTCCTTTGGCCAGCCTCATGTATGCCAAAACATTTCATACTACTCATGCCCAGAACATCTGTACTACTAGTGCACAGGGGTTGCAGCTGTTGCTCCAACCTCAAGTGTCTGACAGCCTTATGCAGCTTACTGGCTCGTAATTTGTGTGGTAGATGTCATCTCCTCCACCTCTTCATACTCATCCACATAAACCCTGATTATTATTAATTATTATTATTATTTGTCTTACTCTGGTGCCTAGGAGCCCTATTCATGGACCAGGACCCCATTATAGCTGGTGCTGTGAGAAAAGACAGTCCCTGCCCCAAAAAGCTTACAATCCAAGCTCTGGTCTACACTACGAGTTTAGGTTGAATTTAGCAGCACTAGGTTGATTTAACCCTGCACATGACCAAGCCTGTTTTGTCGACTTAAAGGGCTCTTAAAATCGATTTCTGTACTCATCCCTGGCAAGGGGTTTAGCGCTAAAATCAACCTCATTGGGTCGAATTTGGGATAATATGTACGCAATTTGGTGGTGTTGGCCTCCGGGAGCTATCCCAGAGTGCTCCATTGTAACTGTTCTCGGCAGCACACTCAACTCAGATGCACTGGCCATGTAGACAGGAAAAGCCCCGGAGAACTTTGGAATTTCATTTCCTGTTTGGCCAGCATGGTGAGCTGATCAGCACAGGTGACCATGCAGAGCTCATCAGCACAGGTGACAATGCAGTCCCAGAATCGCAAAAGAGCTCCAGCATTGACTGAATAGGAGGTACTGGATCTGATTGCTGTTTGGGGAGAAGAATCCGTGCAGGCAGAACTCCATTCCAAAAGACGAAATGCTAATATATATGCCAAAATCTCCAAGGGCATTATGGACAGAGGCTACAACAGGGACATACAGCAGTATCACATGAAAATTAAGGAGCTCAGGCAAGCGTATCAAAAAACAAAGGAGGCAAATGGTCATTCTGGGTCAGAGCCCCATACATGCTGCTTCTATGATGAGCTGCATGCAATACTGGGGTGGGGGGCACTGCCACTACCCCACACTGTCCATGGACACCTACAAGGAGGGAGTCTCACGCAACAGAGATGAGGATTTTGTGGATGAGGAAGATGAGGAGGAGGAGGAGGAGGTTGAGGATAGTGCACAGCAGGCAAGCGGAGAATCCCTTCTCCCCGGCAGCCAGGAACTGTTCAGCACCTTGGATCCAATACCCTCCCAACCCTCCCAAGGTGGGCTCCTGGACCATGAAGCCAGAGAAGGCGCCTCTGGTGAGTGTACATTTGTAAATATAATACAGGGTTTAAAAGCAAGTGTGTTTAATGATTAATTTGCCCTGAAGACTTGGGATGCATTCGCAGCCAGTATAGCTACTGGAAAAGCCTGTTAATGTGTCTGGGGAGGGAGCGGAAATCCTCCAGGGACATCTCCATGAAGGTCTTCTGGAGCTACTCTAAAAGCCTTTGCAGAAGGTTTCTGGGGAGGGCAGCCTTATTCCATCCTCCATGGTAGGACAAAATAGTCTGGAATCATTGCAGAACAGAGCATTACAGTGAATGGGCCCGGGCTTTGGTGGCATTCAAGCTACATCCGTTCTTTATCTCTCTGTGTTAGCCTCAGGAGAGTGATATCATTCATGGTCACCTGGTTGAAATACAGGAAATTTGTTTAAGGGGACATTCAAAGGTGCCCATTCCTGCTGGGCTGTTTGCCTTTGGCTAAAAAGAAATCATCCCAGCTGTTAGCCACGCGGTGGAGAGAGGCCCGTTCATGCTGAGCTGTTTGGGTTTGGCTGACAAGGATCTTCTCTGATACTAGCCACCTGGTGCGCAGGGCGCCCAGCTGTGCTCTTCTATTCGCCCTGGTGTCTGGCTGTGCGTAATCGGCCACTAGGCAATTTGCCTCAACCTCCCAATCCACCATAAATGTCTCCCCCTTACTCTCAGAGATATTGTGGAGCACACAGCAAGCAGCAATAACAATGGGAATACAGTTAACTGTGCCAGTGAGCTTTTAAATGTCCAAATGCACATTCTACCACCATTCTCCATTTGCTCAGTCTATAGTTGAACTGTTCCTTACTACTATCCAGGGTGCCTGTGTATGGATTCATGAGCCATGGCATTAAGGGGTAGGCCGGGGGCCCCAAGGATAACTGTAGGCATTTAAACATCCCCAATGGTAATTTTCTGATCTGGGAAGTAAGTTCCTTCCTGCAGCTGTTCAAACAGACCAGAGTTTCTGAAGATGCAAGCATCATGCACCTTTCCCGGCCATCCCACATTGATGTTAGTGAAACATCCCTTGTGATCCACCAGTGCTTGCAGCACCATTGAAAAGTACCCCTTGTGGTTTACGTATTGGCTGCCAAGGTGGTCCGGTCCCAAGATCGGGATATGTGTTCTGTCTATCATCCCACCACAGTTAGGGAACCCCATTGCAGCAAAGCCATCCACTATGACCTGTACATTTCCCAGAGTCACTACCTTTCATAGCAGCAGCCACCATGATGTCCAAATTGCCAGTGCCTGCGCTTTGAGAGAAGTCTGTGTCCATGTCCTCATCACTATCGTAGTTGCGCTGTCGTTGCCTCCTCGCCTGCTTTTGCAAGTTCTGTGCATACTGCAGGATAATGTGTGAGGTGTTTACAATGCTCACAGCAGCAGCGGTGAGCTGAGCGGGCTCCATGCTCCAGTGGTAGATGATGACGGATGCCATGAGAATGCCATATTTATACAGAACGGATGCCATATTTATACAGAACAACGAGAGGACCTGCAAGGTGGATTCATGGCACCAGGAGAGCAGAGTTGCAGCTCCCCAGCTCTAATCAAATCCTGTGTCCACATGTGGCTGCAGAGGGATGTTCTATGCAACCAAAGTAATGTAATCTGATACTTCATGCTATCAGCTAAGCTAACAAAATAAATCATAATACACTCTTCTCTGATACTAGTGGTTATCCAAACTGTCCAGTAAATAAATATGATTCCAGAGTTACTTGAGTTTTTTGCACTAACATTTGTATAAAATCTAAAATTATATTTATATTAATGTGTAGAGGAAACATTTTTACTATGTTTCATGCAGTAAAATAAATCAGATTAGGTAATGTAATTATATGGTGAAGTATTAGAATTCTAGAGAGCATCATATTTTTTTATAGGTAGAAGCATCTTTTAGGGGTATTTTGCCACACCATTAATTTATCAAAATGAAAGTGTTATCTATTTCAAACACTAGCTCATTTAAATTAAACTCATTAGCTTTAAAGCTTTAAGTTCTGGCAACTAACAGAAGTTACTAGATCACAGGCCCTGGTTCTCATGGGAGGTTTCAATCACCCTGATATCTGCTGGGAGAGCAATACAGCAGTGCAGAGACAATCCAGAAAGTTTTTGGAAAATATAGGGGACCATTTCCTGGTGCAAGTGCTGGAAGAACCAACTAGGGGCAGAGCTCTTCTTGACCTGCTGCTTACAAACCAGGAAGAATTAGTAGGGGAAGCAAAAGTGGGTGGAAACCTGGGAGGCAAGGACCAACACATAGTTGAGTTTAGGATCCTGACACAAGGAAGAAAGGAGAGCAGCAAAATACGGACCCTGGACTTCAGAAAACCAAACTTTGACTCCCTCAGGGAACTGATGGGTAGGATCCCCTGGGAGAATGACATGAGGGGGAAAGGAGTTCAGGAGAGCTGGCTGTATTTTAAAGAATCCTTATTGAGGCTGCAGGAACAAACCATCCCCATGTGTAGAAAGAATAGTAAATATGGCAGGCGACCGTCTTGGCTTAACAGTGAAATCTTTGCTGATCTTAAACACAAAAAAGAAGCTCACGAGAAGTGAAAGATTGGACAAATGACCAGGGAGGAGTATAAAAATATTGCTCAGGCATGCAGGAGCAAAATCAAGAAGGCCAAATCACACTTGGAGTTGCAGCTAACAAGGGATGTTAAGAATAATGTAGTGAGCTGGTGTGGCTCCCCTCTGGCCCAGGGGCGGGAGCGCCCAGCCAGCAGTCTGAGTGGGTGGGGCTAAGCTGCGGTGAGCCCACCCCTCAGACGATCAGGCGACGACCCGGAAGTACAAAAGCTGGCCGTCAGAGCTCAGTTGGGCCCCAGCCACCACAGGGAGCAGATGTGCCGCAGGGTGCTCGAGACTGGGAACCTTCTAGGACCCAGGACACCCGCAGCGACTGGCCAGAGCTTCCCCGCACCCGCTATCTGGAGGAGCTGCCGGAGCTTCCCCGTGCCCATTACCCGGGGGAACTGCCAGAGCTTCCCCGTGCCTACTATCCGGAGGAGCCGCTAGGGCCTCCCTGTCCCTGCTGTTACCCGGAGGAACAGCCGGAGCAAGCCGGGCCGGACTTCCCTGAGGAACTGCCGGACCTGCCACCCAGCCCCGGCCGCGAGGAGCCCATGCTGCTGGACTTCACGGGGGCTGACCCCACGGACCTGGTAGGCCCTGACAGGGAGGTCGGAAGTAGCCCGGGGGCAGCCGACTCCGGTCAGGCTGGAACCATATCCGAGCCTATGTCAGTGTGTTGCGGCCAGGATCCCCACTGACAGCAGCGAGTCTCGGCCGCTGCTAGGGCCCCGGACTGGAACGCAGTGGAGTGGGAGGGCCTGCGTTCCCCCTGCCACCCTTCCAAGGGTGGCAGATGCCCCCTCTCGCGGGCCTGAGGAGGCCTTTCTACTTGAGCCTCCTAAACCCTGTGCTTTGCTCAGCCCTGAGCCAAAAGGGCCTGAGCTTTGCGACTCTGCGTTTGGTGCCCCGCCCGAACTTAGGGCTTGGCCCCCCCCTTTAGACTGTATTGTTGCTCAGCCCTGAAGCAGAGGGCCTGAGCCCCTTTGACTCTGTATTGTTGCTCAGCCCTGAAGCAGAGGGCCTGAGCCCCTTTGACTCTGTACTGTTGCTCAGCCCTGGAGCAGAGGGCCTGAGCCCCTTTGACTCTGTATGGTTGCTCTGCCCTGAACCTGGGGACCCGGGCCTTGTGACTTTGTGTTTGTCGCCCCAGGACCGGAACCCAGGGGCTGGCCCAGCCAGAGAATGTGTAGCGAGCCTGTGTGGCTCCCCTCCACCCCTCGGAGAGGGTCGAGTCCCGGTCCCACATATTCACAGTTAACAAGAAGGGTTTCTTCAGGTATGTTAGCAACAAAAAGAAAGTTCAGTAAGGACCCCTTACTGAATGAAGGAGGCAACCTAGTGACAGAGGATGTGGAAAAAGCTAATGTACTCAATGCTTTTTTTGACTCTGTCTTCAGGAGCAAGATCAGCTCTCAGACTGCTGCACTGGGCAGGACAGCATGGGGAGGAGGTGACCAGCCCTGTGTGGAGAAAGAATTGGTTCAGGACTATTTAGAAAAGCTGGACAGGCACAAGTTCATGGGGCTGGATGCGCTGCATCCAAGAGTGCTAAAGGAGTTGGCAGATGTTATTGCAGAGCCATTGGCCGTTATCTTTGAAAACTCATGTCTGATCCAGGGAGGTACCGGCTGATTGGAAAAAGGCTAATGTAGTGCCTGTCTTTAAAAAAGGGAAGATGGAGGATCTGGGGAATTACAGGCCAGTCAGCCTCACCTCAATCCCTGGAAAAATCATGGAGCAGGTCCTCAAGGAATCAATTCTGAAGCACTTAGAGGAGCGGAAAGTGATCAGGAACAGTCAGCATGGATTCACCAAGGGCAAGTCATGCCTGACTAACCTAACTGCCTTCTATGAGGAGATAACTGGCTCTGTGGATGAGGGGAAAGCAGTGGATGTGTTATTCTTTGACTTTAGCAAAGCTTTTGATGCGGTCTCCCACAGTGTTCTTACCAGCAAGTTCAAGAAGTATGGGATGGATGAATGGACAATAAGGTGGCTAGAAAGCTGGCTACATCATCGGGCTCAACGGGTAGTGATCAATGCTCCATGTCTAGTTGGCAGCTGGTATCAAGCAGAGTGCCCAAAGGGTCAGTCATGGGGCTGGTTTTGTTCAATATCTTCATTAATGATCTGGAGGATGGCGTGGACTGCACCTCAGCAAGTTTGCAGATGACACTAAACTGGGAGGAGTGGTAGATATGCTGGTGGGTAAGGATAGCATACAGAGGAACCTAGACAAATTAGAGGATTGGGCCAAAAGAAATCTGATGAGGTTCAACAAGGACAAGTGCAGAGTCCTGCACATAGGATGGAAGAGTCCTATACACTGCTACAGAATAGGGGCTGAATGGCTAGGCAGCAGTTCTGCAGAAAAGGACCTAGGGGTTACAGTGGACGAAAAGCTGGATATGAGTCAACAGTGTGCCCTTGTTGCCAAGAAGGCTAACGGCATTTTGGGCTGTATAAGATCAAGGGATGTGATCATTCCCCTCTATTCGACATTGGTGAGCCCTCATCTGGAGTACTGTGTCCAGTTTTGGGCCCCACACTACAAGAAGGATGTAGAAAATTTGGAAAGAGTCCAGTGGAGGGCAACAAAAATGATTAGGAGGCTGGAGCACATGACTTATGAGGAGAGGCTGAGGGAACCGGGGTTATTTAGTCTGCAGAAGAGAAGAATGAGGGAGGATTTGATAGCTGCTTTCAACTACCTGAAAGGGGATTCCAAAGAGGATGGATCTAGGCTGTTCTCAGTGGTACCAGATGACAGAACAAGGAGTAATGGTCTCAAGTAGCAGTGGGGGAGGTTTAGGTTGGATATTAGGAAAAACTTTTTCACTTGGAGGGTGGAGAAGCACTGGAATGGGTTACCTAGGGAGGTGGTGGAATCTCCTTCCTCAGAGATTTTTAAGATCAGGCTTGACAAAGCCCTGGCTGGGATGATTTAGTTGGGGATTGGTCCTGCTTTGAGCAGGGGGTTGGACTAGATGACCTCCTGAGGTCCCGTCTAACCCTGATATTCTATGATTCTAAGTTTCAAATGCCATTTCTTGTCTGTAACATAGAAGAAGGAAAGCAGTCTAAGAAAGTTCATGGTCTTGCTTGTAAAAAGTTTCTTCAATCAGCACTTATCATATGCAAGGTAGTGCAGGATTCACATGACTTCTAGTCACAGAATTCCACCTCTTGGTCAACTTTCGCAGTCAAAAGTTAATTGCCTAACTCTAGTAGAAAGCAATTTGAAAAACAACCCTTATGTAAATGTAACCCACAAGGGTTACATAAAGAAAAGGGAAATGATATTTCAGGCTTACTTTATATGGGATAGGTAACCTTCTTCCCCAGCCAAACTGGAGAGGGAATGGAGTGGGGAGGGTACAGCTGGTCCAGGAAATAGCAGAATCAAGATTTTCAAAATTAAGGGAAAATTTTCAAAGCACCTTAGTGATTCAGGAAACTGTCATATTTTGAAAACTGACTTGGGCATGTCCTGAAAATGTTACCCTAGGAGGCTAAAGATAGGCTTTTAATATATATTTCCTGATTCCTGATTTTCAAAAGTGTGAGCACTCAACTTCCATTGAATTTAATGGTAACTGTTGAAAATGTAGCCCTTTTGAAAACCAAGGTGGTGCCTATCTATAGACTTAACACTGAGATTTTCAAAGTTATTTAGGGTACTTCAGTTTTGCAGTTTCCAAACTCAGACACGTAAAAAAAGCTTGATATTCAAAATCTCTGAGCAACCACCCTCTGAAAATCAGGCCCCTGTAAACTGTCTCAAGCAGGGCACTCAAAAATTGAAGTATCCCCAATCTCTAGTTACTTTTGGAAATCTTGGCCTAGGATTCTAACTTCTGGCTCATAATTTTAAAAATCTTGACTCATCAGGCTAGTGGAAATTCCAGGCTATCTTACATGTACCAGTAGGTGAGAAGATTTGGGACATCACAGGGTGTGTAGATAGCTTGGTCTCTCAGCCTCCATCAGACACTAGGATCTGCAGGAAATGGAAGCCCTAGAGATGAAGGAGGTAGAAGACATTCTCATGGATTCCTCTGTGTGCTGTATTTCCTCATTCCCCTGTAATAACACAGCTCCTTCAGGAGGTACTATACTCCCATTGTAATAGCAGCTGTCAGGAGGACCCAGAAGGAATTAGTAATGCTTCAGACATGCCCACATGTTCTCCAGGCACTCTCAAGTGGCTCTACACATTTCAGTAATTCCTCTACACCAGGGGAATCCTCCCTGTGAACAAATACATTGGTTTTAAAGCAGCTTTGTGGTGGCAATGGGATAAAGCTTTCACTGCATTGCCTAGTACTTGTTGAGGCTTCCTACTCCAGGCTTCTTCATCCTACCTTTGATATCTACAGAGAAGGCATGCCGGCACCATCTTGGGCACAATGCCCAGTCCTCTTGGTGGATTGATTTCCAAACAGGAAATGTGAGGGCCCAGCAATTAAAGATCACCTAACCCTAAAAAGATTTTGAGTAAGTGTGGAGGCAGGACCTATCCAGTAAAGCAGGAGTCAGAAAGGAAACATGCTTGCTCTCATTGCCGCTTCTGGCTATGAGCTGGCTGTAGATGATGCAACACAATCCAAGGTTCAAATCTGAATCAGTTTGGGAACCACATGAGGTACTATGGGGCACCTGTGCTGTCGGCTCATTGGAGACAGCCAGTGGTTGTGGGAGATGAATTTTGTGAGTATCTTTGCTATGTGAGCACCCTGAATGAACTCGTGTTGCTTAAACTGAGAATGCAACAACACTATAATAAGAGAATATGTTGGCTGCAGATGATAATATATTATGAAACAGCCTCAAATTAAGGAAGTGTTTAATTCTATTTTATTAATTGTCTCAGTAATATAGGAATAAAACACAATAATTGAGAAGTAGGCCTTGGGTTGCAAAGAGAGAAGGCTTAACAAATTGGAGTAGATGTGATACAAAGAGGAGTACTGTTCATCAACTCTAGAAGTTCCTGGAAAAGTTTTCAAAAGTTTTACAGCAGGCCCTAATGCAGGGCTTTTTGCAGTGAAATCAGAGGAATGGCAGCCTAAGTCAGATATCTGTCTGTGGTAGGAGGTTTACTGTTGGTATTCTATGTTCAGCAGCAGTCAAGCTTTTAAACAACCTTCTCACCAATGAGAAGCTAATAGTCTGTGAGACATTTCTAGACATAAGTTGTCCTGTTACTGCCTCTCTAGAAAAAGAGGTGTGAGTATGTTCAGCGAGTCGGTAAATCCAGCTGGTGGATGATCCTTCTGAGATACTTCATAATATTATAAATCCAAACACTTCATATTGAAAGGTCATGGGTTTTATTTTAAGGTTCTGGTAGCATATAAAAACTCTTTGAGTTTTGCTTTGTCTTCTGAAACCTTGACAAAAATGTACCTCAATAATGCATAGTTGGCTCTGTTTCATTTTATAGAGGAACAGAAGAAGGGAACTTCCATCCATTATGGACATGAATCATCTGTCACTTAAACCAACTGTAACTCCATATCAGATTTTCCCAGCGATCAATGAAATGAGAATTGGATCCTATGTATGCTGTTGGAGATTCAGATATGCAAAGGTATAAATTAGTTTATAGAGGAAGGAGTTATGGAAACATGTAGCTGAACCATTGTTTGTATTTACTCTACTATGGCTAAATTACCTCAGGGCACAGAGGCTGCAGAAGGCCTCCAACTGAAAGCAGCTATGGAGGTTTGACTGTGAGTGAGGCAGGGTGCAAAGTGGACACTAGAGTGCTGGGTGCTTCCTGGACTTGGCAGAGTTGGACTCCATCCCAGTACTATATAAGCCATCCCTGAGGCAAGCTTTAGAGCCATTCTGAATAAGATGTGAGGATATGACCACTTAGTTGGCAATCGTATGAATCCAGCAGTATGGGCAGGGGCATTGGCAATAGGGAAGCTGGGACAGTAGCCAGGAAAGTATTGAAGAAATGCCCAACATCATGCTCTGGTTTTGGAGTGGGGATTCCATTCCCCCTCAAGTTCCACACCATTTCCCACGCAAAGCAACTTCACTCAGACTGTGCGGGCAGGAAAGAGAACTTCATCCCAATGCATAAAGGCATCTCACTGTACTAATTCATGTTAATTGCACATTGGTATAAGATACTGGTGCTGTTTGCCCTCAACTGTCACTGAAGTCAACCGAATTTGAGAATGGCTCTGCAATTCACAGGACTGGGTCTTTAATTAGTCTTTTAAATCAAAATATGCAATCTCTGACGTTCAGAATATGTTCTGGCAAATCTCCTCATTGGCTTCTTTCTGTTCAGTTCTCTGTCAAAACTAGTTTTATTTTTGAAAAGTTTATTTTAAGATAAATTTTCAGATAAATGGAAAGCATGAGATTCTGGACAATTTATGCTTATTCATAGTCTAAGATCAATAATATCTTCGGAGGTAGTAGTGGGGCTGTGCTCAATTTTTAAAAAAAGACAAATGTTAATTTGTTACCTGTGACATTTATTATATGGGGGGAGGAGGGAAGGTAGAGTGCTAACTATGGTTGAACCAAATAGTAAAAATAGTACTTACTACAGTGATGTCAAATTTCAGATGACGTTCTGAGCATGTAAAATACTTTGGTAAAATATTAATGGATGCAGATGTGACAGCTGAAGCTCGTAGGTCTTATATACTAATTCAAACAGAAACAAATCCTTATTGTTGTATTTATTCTGTAACAATAATAGAAATTTCTATATTTTTTGGTTTGAAGCTACTCAGTTCAATTACTACCTTTTTGAACAAGTAAATAGGATTGTTCTCCGTTGAATGATTTGTTATATTTCTTTCATAAGTGTAATCGATTTATAACTTATGTGCCTGGCTATTAGATGTCTTTCATTTGTGCAAAAAAAAAAACTCCTTTGCTTAGTGACATATGATCTGTACTCTCTGGAAACATTTTAACATAAAAAATTTGCCAGAGAAAAGAGTTATACTTTTTGGATTTTTTTTTTTTGCTCGTAAATATATCTAGCACTAGAGTAATAATCCTCATTGGATGAAAGAGACATATTTATTCAAACTGTTTGAAAAAACATTAAAGAGTTGTGCAAAACACTTGTAACTATATTTTACCTTGGTAAGCTTTTTACAACTTTAATTGTAAAAAGTACTTACAAGATGTCTTGATGAATGAGAAGTTACATCTTGCAAGATATCACAGTGTGTTAAGTCTAAAGTAACAGAAAATTTGCTATTGCATCAGTCTAACACAAAGCGAAAAATACAAAGCTAACATAATGGGAAACATACAAAACTATTAGCCTATTATAGTTGTTTCACTCTAAACTTGAAAGCTGCTAACACATAGAAAAAAGTATCCTTATATTTTTCAATTCTGCCAGGTTTTGTGGAATTATAGATATAGATATATAGATGTATTTGTGGAACTATAATATATATAATATATTGTACTAATGCAATTAAAATATAAGTGTAATATATTACACAGAGTTCCCGTCTGTACTAACACTTTGCTAGGGCATCCAGCTGAATTGTGATAGTGCAATGATATGCTTAAAATTCAGCTCTGCTCTACATACATATGAGCAAATCATATTTTAACCATACTGTTTGGTAACTCAGTGCCCCACACAGTAGGTTTTGTAATGGAGTTGGAATCTAATTAGATGTGTTGTCATACTGTAAAGGAAGTACTTCTTCACACAATGCACAGTCAACCTGTGGAACTCTTTGCCAAGGGATGTTGTGAAGGTCAAAACTATAATGGGGTTCAAAAAATAATTAGACAAGATCATGGAGGATAGGTCCATCAATGGCTATTAGCCAAGATGGTTAGGGATGCAATCCCATGCTCTGTGTGTCCCTAAAACTCTGACTGCCAAAAGCTGGGACTAGACTATAGGGGATGGATCACTCAGTTAAATTGCCCTGCTCTGCTCACTCCCTCTGAAGCATCTGGCACTGGCCACTGTCAGAAGACAGGATACTGGGTTAGATGGACCATTGGTCTAACCCAATATGGCCATTTTTATGTTCTTATTTTCTGTCAAAGCACATTAATATTACAGTTCATAATCTCATATCATAAAGTGTAAGAATGTGACATCCTACAATTCATAAAGCTATATTATGTACTCCTATGCCATAAAAATAACAGCAGAACAGGCTTCTGATACATCATAAATCATGAGAATGTTATTACTGTTCAAAATTGGAACATAAACCTTTAAGAAAAATAACTAGCCAAAAGGAAAACTCACTAAATGGAGGGATGAGAAGGGATGAGGTAGAGGAAGCAATATGCACAAATACAAACACATACTCCAAGCAATGGTTGTATCATAGGAAAGATTTTTAATACAGACACACTGGTTTTAGTGGGAGTTTTGCATGTGGAATAATGACAAGATATGACTCAGCAGTGTGAAGGAACTATCATTGGGGTAACATCAGGAAGATGCTCTTGAAGCTGAAAAAGAAAGTGTTTGAGACTTGACTCATCAAACTAGTCACCTGTCAGTTAAAGGCTCCAAAATAGTTGTATATACTGCATGGAGTTTGTTTACAACTGCGGAAGCTAACTGCTGAAGTTAAACATCTGTCAGAATTAGGGCCTGATCCTGCCCCATTGAAGTCAACTGGAATTTCAGCATTGATTTCAATGGGAAAAGGATCAGGCCCTTATTCCCCTGAAATATATGTCTGGGACAATCAGTCATCTTAAGTGCTAATATAGACCTCGAAAGCCAATAACCACAGCTTCTCCTTAAACTCGGAGCACCTCCAAGATCATTGACCTCAAATTCAATCAGTAGATCCTGATGCAAACATAACCATGAGTCATATAAAAACCTGCCTCCATGCTGATATTTGAGCCCTCCCATATCCTATGAATATTCCCCTTTGTTCCTGACATCTCCAGCAAGAAAAGATGTCCTAAGGTTCATATTTTTGAGTCCAATATGCTCAAGGTAGAATTTTAAATGAAATAATCTGGGTTTCAAGTTCCTTCTAAATGACCTAATGTTTTGGACCATCAAAGTGTTCAGCATGTTAAAGTGCTAATAGAAAGGAAGGATGATCCTGTGTCTGCGACACTAGTCTGGGACTTTGGACATGTAAGTTTAATATCCTGTCCTGCTATAGACTTCCTGTGTAACCTTGAGCACATCATTTAAGGTCACATTTTTAAAGGTATTTGGTGCCTACAGATGCAGAAGGCACCCAGGGGTTAGGCACTTTTGAAAATCCCGTTGGGTGCCTACGTGCATCTTTAGATGCCTAAATACCTTTAAAAATCTGGTCCTTAGGGCTGAATCCTCAAAAAGAGAAATAGGTCCTAACTTCTATTTAGGCTCCTAACCTCCAACTTTTGAGCATTCAGCCCTTAGGCCTGGTGTACACTGAGTGGGAGGGGATCGATATAACTTACCCAACTTCAGCTACAAGAAGAGCATAGCTGAAGTTGACGTATCTTAGATTGACTTAGATTGACTTACTTCACATCCTCGCGGCACGGGATCGACAGCTGCTGCTCCTCCGTTGACTCTGCTTCGGCCTCTTGCCCTGGTGGAGTTCCAGAGTCAACGGGGAGCACGCTTGGGGATCGATGTATTGCATCTAGACGAGACGCGATACATCAATTCCCGATAGATCAATCACTACCCACTGATCCGATGGGTAGTGTAGATGTACCCTTAGTCTCTCTGTACTTCAGTTCCCCATCTGTAAAATGGGAGTAATAGTGCTTCCCTATCTCATCATGGTGTTGTGATGATAAATCCATTAAATACTCTGAAGCACTTAGATACTACAGTAATGGGGCCATATAAGTACCACAAATGTATTATAAACATTATTATTATTAGCCACAAGAAATTCAAATATGACCATGATTTGGTATTTTGCCCAGCAGTGGAAATAACCCACTGAGAGTTTTAGAAGGATCACAACCTGTAGCATTTAGTACAGTGGTTACAATGTCACTAGAACGCAGGTTTGTTCTAATAACAGCCTGAAAACTCATTCAAAAAACAAATGTTTCTGACTCTGCCTCAATGCTGAGTGTACACAAATGCCTTTGCTTCACCGTGCCACTTTCTGTCATATGCATATCTCATTACTGGAGCGCAAGCTCTCATTCTACTAATGTTCAGCGGTGACCCGTCCATATAAGCGAACTAGGCAGTCGCCTGGGGTGCCAAGTTAAATGGGGCACCATATTTGAGGAAAAAATCAAATAAAACAATCAAATAAAATGGAAAAAAAATGAAAAAGATGAAAAAAAATACTAATACAATAATGAAGATATCATTATTTCAATTCCTAGGCACATAGGGAGGGAATATGAATTATAATTCATTTCTCTACATTTCTGAGAATTTATTAATATGTCAAAAATTTAATTACTGCAAAAATAAATAATATTTTAGCAAAAAAATTTCAATTTCAAGATGACCCACTCTGCAATTTTGATAAGCAATAACTCAGCCACAATGAAACACATCCACCAGTGGCAAGAACTGCAATACTAGTGCCATGTAACTCGAATATATATCAAGGTCGCATAGCCGGAAATTCACGTGGAGCAGAGATATCGTGAGTTGATACATGTCAAACGGTCATTTTAACACACATCGCAAGTAGATGGTTAAGAATTGAGTGAATACTGTGGAAAATTGTGTTTTCTTTCAGTATTATAAATCCAAAATGTGAGTATCTTTAAGCGTTATTAAACTTTATCATTATTATCAAGCTGTATAATTATGCACTTTTCTTTGTTATAACTGGTTCACATGTAATAAATAAGATCTAGAAAAGAAAAGTAACAGCGTTAATGCTTAATAGACTATGAAAGTGCTGACGTCACACTCCAGGTGGGTAACTGTGAGGAAGGGGATTACTTTCCAAACAACCGATGTTGGGATATAACGTCAAAAAAGGTCATTTTGTTTCCATGTAAACGCTGTAATTAACTGTTTTAGTAGGTAAGTGATTGTATATTACTAATCACTGAACCCTAACCTCAACCTCATTTCTACCTTCAACCGCAGCAGAAATGAAAAATTATACACTCCATGTAATGGAAACTTTTTAAAACTTCTTTCATCCTTTTATCTGGTTTCCCAAAATGCTTAGCTATTTGTATAATTTTATTTTTAATGCTTTTTAAGTGGCAGGTTTATTTTTGGCCTAGAGCCCCAATTTATCCCTTCACCAATCATTTTTTCCTTCTGTAAAGTCCCGTAACTGGGCCACGGTCCACGGGAGCTGGGGCAAGTGGTGCTGTGCCACGTTTGTCGGCCGGATTTGCTCCAGGACCACTGCAATCAAACTCTGTTGATAAAAATAATTTAACCTGGTTTGCCCTGGGGCTGATCTAGGTTAGATAGATACTTTGGGGGGTTTTTAGCGGAAAGAAGCACATCCGCCACGGCTCAAACAATGAGCAACCCTTTTTTTTGCAATTCGGCCACCGCAGTTTTTATGGTGGAGGCCAGCTCTGGACTGGCAGAGGTGAGCACCCGCTCAATTTCTTGCTGGGACAAACTATTTACATGTAGATGTTTCAGAGGGAAAGGAGTCGAGTGGTGGCCTTTTCTGTTTTGAAGGGGCCAAGCTCACAAGCCAGCATAGAAATGTCCTCCAGGCCCAGCAGACTCTGAATTCTGGCTGTAACATGCTGAGTCTGGACCCAGACCTCCTCCTGAAGTTGTTCAGTGGACCTCTCTTTGGTCTTAATGAGGGCCGCTATGGGGGTGCAACAAGAATCCACTCACCCTTAGGGATCCTTGCAAAGGGAGAAATCAAAGCCCTCACACGAGTCACCCGAATCATCCCCCGTGAGGCTTGCCACTTGGATCGAACGCACGGTCAACTGACATTTTAACTGCTCAATTTCCCTTTCATGGAGAGCACACTGCCATCGTGGCGTATGCTGAGCATGGATGGTTAAGTCTTTAACGAGTCCCTGAAGGACTGGTACGTGCTTCGCGAGTGCTTCCAGGCGGGTGCACTCCACCTTTTCCACCTGGAAGTCCTGTCCTAAGGCTTGCAATTTGTCCTGGGCATAGTCCTGGGTTGCTGCCTGGTTAGTGATTTGCACTTTTAGTTGCTCAATTTCCACCAGCTGTTGGGTACACACTTCTTTCCTTCTCCCCAACTCCTCTTTCTGTCCCGACAACATTTGAAACCACATGGCTGTTGCAGTCCAGATAAATTCCACAGTTGCCCCTACGTTTTTACCCTTCTGCTTTCTATACTTGGCATACATGTCTAAGAAATCCTGCAGAATCTGCACTTTTTTTTGCAGCTCTGCTACAGAACCCCAGGGATTAAATCCCACCTCGGTGAGAGCCCTCTCCAATCGGGAGAGGTCCTCACCCCCCTCTGAAAGAGGCAACAGGATTCCATCCCTCTTTGCTGCCTCCCCTGTGGCTTGGGCATTAGGTCCACCAGCCTCCCATGACACCAGCTGCTGGGCAGCCAGACTTCCATGTCCGCACTCCCTGATGCCCGTGCGTTTAGCCTTGAACCCATCATTGATGCCATTGCCCACGACTGTGGGACTCCTGAGTCCGCAGCTGTACCCTGTTTCCTGAACATGTTGTCAAATTTGTTAGGACAACTTTGAAGATTTTTAATTACTTGAGATTTCACATAGCCCATGCCGGCACCGGGGCTTACAATGTTCACCCCCGCTTGGGCTGGGGGGAGAGATGCTAATCCTCCTTCCATATTATTTGGTCCAATATCACCGAGGGTCCATATACCAAAACCCTTCCTGGGCAGAGCGAGACACCCTATGTCCTCCTCTTTAACGCAGGCACGCTACGGCTGAGGCTGTATGCACCAAGGATTATATGCGTAGAGTGAGACTCCGAGTCCTCCCCTCCTAATACCCGGGAATTCTATAACCGGGAGTATACTCACCTGCATCCTACCCCCGTCAACCGAGGTGGAGAGAGGAATGCTAAACATCTCTCCAGTTCTTAGACCTTCTACAGCAGAGAGTGGGCACACCTTTAATTATAAAATCCTCAACATGTAAAACCAACAGTGCCAGACAAAGCCCCAACATGAAATACCAAGGGCACAACAGTTGGTGCACTCCGCAGTGCTCCCCCCTCTGCAATTCTCCACCAAATCTGTGAAAGATTTCTGTTACCAATCTGCCTGAGGTGTCAGGTGATCAGGCTGAGGCCACAGGATCATTTGGGGAGGAGATGATGAAACACACCAAGTGTCTAAGTTTTAAAGCTTTATTAATAAAATAATAGTAGAGAGTGTTGGGTGGGGGAGGGTTCCCCATGTCATTCAGAGGAAGGAAGAAAGCATTAGTGCCCCAAGCCCTAACCCACTTTGATACTCACACCCACACTACTCGAGGCTGGCCAAGCTTGGATGTAACATAAGAAGAAGGTGGGGTGGGGTGGATGGGAGTTCTTGTCCTGGGCCCAGGTCGTCCGGGGTCTGCTGTGAACTCTGAGGTGCTCCGGCTCTCAGGAGGATTTTAAGTCCTGGGTTCCTTTTGGGGTGTTCCATTCAGGGACCTCTGCTCCTGATGCTCTTTGTACTAGTCAAAACTGACATTCTGTGGTCTACTCAACTTTCCCAAAACACACAGGCTAGACTCTGTTGTCCTTTTTGTTTTCCTCCGTGCTGGCCTTCACTTGTCTCACTCATTATGGGCAGCAAAGCATCGGCTGTGAGCTGCGGCCTTGGACCTTATTTTCTGACTGAGTGAGCTGGAGTGTCAAGTTAACCCATTCTTTGCTTTCTTTCTCCTTCCCCCTCTGGCCTCTTCAGCCTCCAAAGGAATCTTCCATTCCACACTCACACCTTTACCCTTCCCCAAAATGCCTTGTGATGTTTGCAACAGTGTTAGTGATATACAATGCTGATCTGCCTCCCCATGGGATCCACGGGAGGGAGGGGGCTGTTGAGGTGTGACGGGGGCGCTGACTGAATGGTTCACCTAGGGCGCCAGTTGCTGGCAGCTAGTCTAGGGCCGCCCCTGCTAATGTTACTGCTTAAATAACACATTAGGATGATACTGTTTTGATATAGGGGATATCCATACATCTCCCACAAGTAATTACATTATTAGCAATCCTCTTAAAATATTGGTTTTGCTTAGATGCCTTGCCAGTAGCACGAAGCCTGGTTATTTGAAAATCCCACTTACTTGAAGCCCATGAATTGATAACAAATGAACCAAGTGAAGTGGTGGTGCCATCTGATCAGTAACACACCACAATGCTAAGAGCAAGTCCAAAGAAAATCTAGCTCTGAAACAAAATCTCTTTGCAGTAGGCTGAGTTTCTTTATCATTTGAAACGGTAGAGAGCAAAGAATTACTGACCCTCAAAATAACAGGTGTTCTTTTATATGTTTGGCAAAGAAGTGTAATTATCAGGAAATATTATCACTAGCATTCTAAAGAGCTCCATTATTCACTGAGGGTATAAAGAGCTGCTTCTAGCTATAACACAAGCTTCTCTTTTGTGAAGGATAAAAGTAATGATCTGAAGATACAGGATTCAGGCCATATCATAAGGGATTCTTATCTGAAATCCTAATAATGCTGCAGCAACCGGAAAAGGAAGTTTAGTTAAACACCCATATCCTAAGATAAATGGTATGAATTAAAGTGGAAGATTGCTTCACACAGCTAGAATGATGCTGAATGGATTAAAGAATAGAACTCTGCTAACCTGAATACTAACATTGTATTCTCTTACTATAGAGTCTACTTCTGCTTCCTGAGATGGTGATCAAAAGTAGAAACTGTCACTGTATCTGTCAGTCAATGGCCACATGCACGATGCAATAGGCACCATGCTCAGAAATGTTTTTGGACCATCAAGCAGCAGTACACAGAAAGACTGTGAATAAATTAAAGTAAAAATATAAGCCTTAGGCTGATGTGTTTGAACTTCACTGCAAACATTCTTCATACATATTTAATTGCTCCATTGAGACAGTGACTGTTTTGGAGAAGTTCCAGGCATTATTTCCATTCCATTAGTAAGCTTGCAGTATATGTACTCCTTAACCCAAATGATTGATTCCATAAATGTCTTTCCACTTACTAACCTGAACACTAATTGAAGTTGCATATAGATTAAAAGAAACCATCCAAAATAGACTGTTGTCATTGAAATATCTCATGATATAAGAAGAAAGTGGCACTTTTAACGGAAGACACCAAAATTCCCTTCTCAATAAGCCTTTCAAGAAATAGCTGGTGGAAACTGTACATGATGGGTTGCACAAATTCTGATAAACAAAAATTGAAATTGATTTTTAAGTACAACAACAGACTGCTTTTTCTGAAACATAGAACAAACTTTCTTTGAAATATTAATATTGCATACCAGCTGCTTTCATCTGTACTTGGGTCTTGTACTTTAATTTGCTTTGGGAGACAGTATAAATGTTTTACATTGCATAAAAATAAAACTAAAGAAACACCAATAATTTCATCAATTCAGCTACGCTTAGGGGGGAAAGCTAAATGTTTTGTAAGGTCTTGTTCAAACAGAAATAAGGTTGTGAAGTTTAAATTATTATATTACAAAACAAACCTTCTTCATATAAAAGTTGTTAAATATAAGTACCTTATTTATGATGTGACTCAGCCTGACAAACTGATTTTTCAGGTCTCGCATTAGCTCACATTCTAGTTAATCTGAAAGCAGTGGCTAGTTTAAAATTCACTGCTCACTAAACTAATTGAAAATAAAATTAATAATAACACAGTTTTAATGAAAAGGACTGCACATTCATTGATACAATTCCATAAGACACAGCTATGTTCGTGCAACTTAGATGTGTCTACATCAGATATTTGGAGATTCCCTAGGAAAAGAAACCCTCTTACAATATTTTATTTATAAAGCAGACTAACATCAGTAAGTTTGACATTATATGGTAGGCTACTGCTAAGTAGTTTTGATATAAAACTTGGCCAGCTTATAGTGAGCATCTACTTTGAAAAGTAACTCTGTAGAAATGTGCATTCTATATTCAGCATTTCTCAAGGTTTTCTGTATCAAATTTACTCAGTTAAAAGAAGAGTGTTTTCCCCCTTTATTTCCAGCTCATTAATCTCAATTTATAATCTGAGTCAAACTATGTTCTTTTCTTTTTGCTTATCATCACAAGAAATAAAGGGTCTAATGACCAAATGCTGTCCTCAACCGCACCTGTGCAGTTCTGTTGTTTTCAATAGGACTGCAGGAGTGAAACCAAGGGCAGAATTTTGCCCAGCAACCGAAATTTGAATGACAATTGTTGTGATGATGTGTGAACCAGAACACAGCCTAGCTCACTCCCCCATAGCTCTGTTGGCTCTGCACTATTAAGAGGAGTGAAAAGTAGCAAAATCATATTTCTATCAGTTAAAATAAATAGATATGATTCAGACACAGAAAGAATAAGAGCAAGTAGGTGCCATTTTACAAAAATCACTTTTCAGCGCAGAGCTGCGCTTTAATTTGATCACAGTAACATCCTCCAATTCATAGGCTGTTACAGCTATGTTACTGAGAAATTAAAATCAAACACGATTTTGGAAACCTACAATGTTTTGCGCTCTGCTGCTGTAGATAGAACTAGCCAGCAGAAGAAGCATAACTTAACACTTCCCTTCCCATAGTTGTGATATGATCTTTGGTGAAGTCGATAGACAATCGTATAAATAAAAACAAGAACAACAATAATAAAAATCTGAAAAGGCAGTTCCATGGAAAAACAGTCCAGAGGCTGAGAAGGAATTCATGTGTACCTAACAGAAAAGGGCAACTGAGGCAGAGAAAGCTATTTCAATGTTCATGATTTTACCAAAGTATTACAAATAAAAGAGATGAAAGAAATGTTGATGGTGTTATTCTTGAGATTTGCTTACTTCTTCATAAATTACAAATTAATTTAATTAACTCTACTTACATGTCATCCTATCTAGGTTCTGATACAAGGATCCTGAATGTTATTTCTAGGTATATAGAGTTCTTCAAAAAATTTTGAATCACATGTTAAGTACAAACAATAACATAACACCTTGGCTGTTTGCAACTTTACTGCATAAAATCCAATAAGCATCCTTTCTAAAAAGTCAAACCTATGCAAAAGCTGCAGCTGGGCCATCTCACAGATCAGGTTAAATAGCAGCCAATTAAGGAAGCGAAGAATTCAGTGAGGCATATTCAGACCTGCATGGTTAGGTATCACTAGGAATTCGGACATCAAAGAAGTTTGTTGGGAGACAAGGCTGTACTGTCTGTAACCTCCCTTCTTCTGTGAAATCCAAGAGGCCAGTGGTGTGGACAGGGCTAGGATTGATTCTGCTTCCTATAGAGCAGGGGCAGGCAAACTTTTTGGCCTGAGGACCACATTGGGTTTATGAAATTGTATGGCGGGCTGGTGAAGGGAAGCTGTTCCTCCCCAAACAGCCAGGTGTGGCCCGGACCATACCCTCTATCTGACCCCCCCTGCTTCTTGGCCCCTGACAGCCCTCCCTGGGACCTCTGCCCCATCCACCCCTCCCTGTCCCCTGACTGCCCCCAGACTCTCCCGACTGCCCCCCACACCCCGTCCAGTCCCTCCTTTCATTCCTGACTGCGCCCCCAGGACACCTGCCCCATCGAACCCCCCTGTTCCTTGTCCCCTGACCACCCCCAGAACCCCTGTCCCTGACTGCCCCCTGCCACCCCATCCAACCCTTCCTCACATTCCTGACTGCCCCCTGGGACTCCTGCCCCAATCAACAACCCTGTTCCCTGCCCTCTGACTGCCCCGACCCCTATCCACACCCCGCCCCTTGACCACCACCCCGAACTCTCCTGCCCTCTATCCAATCTCTCCTGCTCCATGCCCCCTTACCATGCTGCCTAGAGCATTGGTGGCTGGTGATGCTACAGCCGCACCGCCCAGAGCACCAGGACAGGCAATAGTGCCACCTGGCTGGAGCCTGCCACACCACTGCGCAGCACAGAGCACTGGGTCAGGCTGGGCTCTGCAGCTGCGTTGCCTGGCAAGAGGTCGCAGCCCCACCACGCAGAGCACTGCACTGGCGGTGCAGTGAGCTGAGGCTGCGGGGGAGGGGGGAACAGCAGGGGAGGGCCCAGTGCTAGCTTCCTGGGCCAGGAGCTTTGGGGCCAGGCAGGAGGGTCCTGCTGGCCAGATGTGGCCTGTGGGCTGTAGTTTGCCCACCTCTGCTATAGAGCCATAGCCACAACTTCAAGCGGTTTCTGAGCCCTCACAAATATATTAGAAAGGCCCAAGGGATAGTCGCAGCAGTAATGCTATCTGCCCTCCTGTAGGATAAATACCTTTTGGGACAAAGGGGCCACACTGGTGCAGGGAGAAGTAATTTAGTCCTACCTTTGCCAGCAGTAGCGAATCTGGCCCAGTGCTGTTTGTTTACAGTGTGATTTCATTACGAGTCATGTGATATTTGGTGTTTTTCTACAAGGCCCAGCTGCTGGCACCAGTAATTACCTGAGTGTCTCAGCTTTCATTTAAAAAAAAGAAGTTTCTAGCCCTGTAATTATGGAATAAAGCTTGAAAATGTGAACCTTAACAGCTCCAACACCAAAAGGCAAATAAATCCTAGTCACATTTATTATCTTAAAAATCTCATTATTTTTAAGTGAATTCCATGATTTTTCAGGCCTGACTCCTGACTTTTGAATACTTGGGGTTGGCCTAATGTGTTTGTGAGGGTGACTCCAAACAGACAGGTGGCTTGCCTAGAAAAGTAGAGCCTTGAGAGCAGATCTGGGCTGATTTTTTCCTTGAGTAGCAAATTCACTGGACAGGGTATTGAAACTATTTTTAAATTCAGGTCAAATTCAGTGAATAGATTCAGCTGGGGAAAAAAATTGATTTTTTTTTCAAAATGTCAAACCATTTTGTTTGAAAATGTCATTCAAACAGACATTTTATTTTAAAATATTATTTCAAAACAATGTGCAAAACATTTTGTTTGACCTGAACAAAAAAGTTTCAGCCTTTCATTTTAGGTAAGAGATAAAATGGAAAAAAAAATCAGATTCAGTTTGAAAATATCTGAATATTTTTTTAATTATTCAGTTCAGCCACTAACCTGAAAAATCAGTGATTTGCTTTGCTCTACCCCCAGAGGTAGGCCTATGTGGCAATTTCATTTTATGGGAAAGCCCTAGAGCTCAAAGGCTTAGAGGATTAGAACTTCTCCGCTCCCTCTGTAGCAGACGAGTGGAAAAGCCAGCTTTAACCAATGTGGCTTGTCCATAGTTCCATTTACTGTGATTTGTTGCTGTATTTGGAACTTGTCTGTGTGCTGATAGTATAAGTGCTAATAAATTGTTACTGTAACTGCACTCATCAAAGGGCACAGGAATTCTGCAAGAAGTGCCCTGGAGCACATGGGTCACTCTGACTTCACTAGTACTTGGCTCTGGTTTCAAAATTAAGGATTCAAATTCAACAAGGAAGAGGATAGGGTTGCGTCCTAGAGATGAGGGGCTCTCCCCAAGGGTCCTGTTTTGCTCTGGGTTCCTCACCTGGACATTCTGAACCCGATGTGGAAAGATTGTGGGATTGTGCTGGGCTGTACTGCACTGCAATGGCCCACATCAGCTCAAGCTGAATCAGCAGCAATGCACAGCTGGTTTAACAATAGGCAAGGCCAGACTGGCAGCACAAGACAGAGCTGACTTTGCAGAAAGGCCCAACCAGACCAGCAGCTGTAGCACAGAGCTCACATCAAAGTGCCCCAGACAGGTGATGGTGCAGAGATGACGTAACCGCTCTCCCACAGGTGGTGCAGCTCACAGCTAACTGCATGGTGCCCTGAAAAGGGGTGTGTGTACACAAAGATAATTTCACAGTGTTGCCCAAGTGGACCAAGAATGACAGAGCTGATGCCAGACCTGGACTATGTAGCTGCGCATGAGAGAGGGACCTGGTGGTATTTTCCAGCAGGAATCTTCCAGTGCAGGAATCTTCCAGCAGCTCTCATTGTAATCATATTTGTACAAAATATGCCTTATGAGATATCCTATGAAAGCTAACACCACATTGGTTATTAGTATCATTGTAAAATATTGTTTCAGCATCCATGTTATTGAGCACATACACAACTTCACATATGAAAATATGAAAAAAAACCTGACACTGAATGTAGCTGTCAGGCTCTCACACTGTCTTTGGTTCAACATCCAAATATACCTCACAAAGACATTTGGCCTCCAGCCTGTGATTTCTCCTTTATCGTATTTTCTCAATCCCACTGACTTCTGTAAGATTACAGTAAACTGCATTGAGATTCAATCCACAGATCCAGTCCAGGTTACCCTGCGTTGCTCTACATTCTCTCTGCAGGGCTGGGCTGGATCTGAGTAGTGCTCAGAATGGCTGCCAGTTTTGACCCCTGACAGATCTCACTACTGATTGGCCAGCAGCTTCCAGCTTATAGCTAAGAGGGCATGTGTGTACATGCAGGAATGCCTGCCCTTAATGAAAGCTTCCAAACAGCCACTGTGCATAGTGAACAACTTCCTGAACTCCTTGCCTGGGAATGTTTCCATATCAACTCTGAGCAAGTGGAAACAACAGCTGTAATTACAGCAATACAGTGTGGGGTTTTCTTTTTCTTTTTTTTTTTCTGTTGAAAACCATGCAATAAGAAAAAGAAAGAGGGGTTACAAATGTATCTCAGGTATATCATTGGTATGATGAAATAGATGTTTGGCAAATGACTTTGGATGAGGCAGGCAGTGATGCTGTCATGGTGAGGAATGTTGGTGTTTAGGGATGTGATATTCATGGTGGCAAGGATGGTGTTCTGAAGAAGGTAGTTAATGCTGCAGAGTTTCTGGAAGAAGTTAGTTGTGTCCTGGAGGAAACTGGCCCAGTGTGTGTTGAGTGACTGGAGGATAGTTTCTGTGAGTCCTGATATTCTTTCAGTAAGAGTATGGTAGTCAGATATGAGGGATCTGGCTTGGTTTCCTTGTTTGTGTATCTTGGGAAGCATGCTGAAGGTCCTTGGGATGTGGTGGCGGGGGATGAGGTCATAGAATTTCTCCTGAAGTTGTTTGGGGAAGAATTTGATGATATCCTTAAATTCCTGTGTGAATTATGGTGTAAGGTCTTTGAGTTCTTTATAGCAGGTGACGTTAGAGAGTTGTCAGTTGGTCTTGTTGACATAATCATCACAGTTGATTACTACAGTAGTGCCCCCGTTGTCTGCTAGCTTGTTCTCTAAATTAGATGTCCGAATTGTAAACTCTTTAGGGCTGGGACCATCATTTTATTCTGTTTGTACAGAGTTTAGCAAAATGAGGTGTTGGTACATGACTGAGGCTGCTGGGTATAACTGTAATACAAATACATAATACCTGTGCCCAGAGTGTATGGACAGGCACATTTAAAAATCATGTATTTAAATAGACTGTAGCTGACAGTTAAGAAACCCATTTCTGTATTTCCCATTTACTAAACATTTGTTTAGTATCTTTCAGTTTTTAAACAAAAGTGCCCATTCAAAACCCCCAAAGAGCTTGCATAATAATAAAAAAGATTATTTATAAACCCATAAAAATTCCTACAAAAATTAAAATAAGAAACTCAATCCAACCCGCCTTAATAAAAAAAAAAAGCAAGCAACCAAACAGAACCACCATAACAACAGAAGAAATATCACCCAGATTCTGTAGACCCCACCATTCCCAAAAGCATTGTTTGCCTTGGAGTTTGCACTGATGGTCAACTGATCGAGACTATTACAAAGAGAAAAATGTATTCTGCAGTAGGAAAAAGCCACATATAATATACTTGACTTTAGCAACATTTTGTTCTTTTTCTTTCAAGCATGTCTTTGAAGAGGCTAGTACTGCTGGAGCAACAAATGGAATGTAAATGTACGCCAACTCCATTTTAATGTAGACTTCTGACAATTTTTTGGCTTGTGTCTCCTTCTCTCTCAATTGTATGATACTTGCTGCCTAATGAAATTAAGTTCAAGTTACTTTATGGCAGAGCAAGTGGATATTGGTGGGCAATGGGTTAGCTGGAACATAAGACACAAAGCTTCCAAAGAAAATTAGCCTCTCTCAATTTTTTTTTAAATAATCCCTGGTGCTGCCATCCCCCCTTCTGTGCTCACACACAACATCTTGATCCTACTCTCATTGAAATCCATGGGGCTTTTCCCACTGTCTTAATTAGAAATAGGATGGGGCCCACAAACACACCATGGTAACCATTACATACAAAGCAAAGCACTCCAAATGAGAGCCAAGGTTTTTCTCAAGGAAAGATCACTCATTTCAGTAGGTAACATCTGAATAAATGGAAGATGAAGAATAATTACTGACTACTGTACTGATAGTGTCTTTGTTTTACAGGCTGTTTACCTATGCTTTTGACTGCAGTTAGCCCTGTAGATATTTTATGATAATTAGAATAACCTCCTGCTTGAATAGAGTAACTAGAACATATACATTCTGAAAGTTAAATAATTGTTTTATTGTAAGAACTTAGAACATTAATTGCTAACATGATTTTTCTTAGGGATTAAAAAAAAAGCAGAGATCCATAAAAAAGAAAGAAAGAAAAAAAGAAAGAATCAGCATGTGCATTAGAAACCAAATTGCCTGCTGGACACCTTTTGTTAACACAATGTGATTTCTTGACATTTTAGTCCATCCTTTGTTTTAGCTTCTGCTTTTTCTGCTCTCACAACTGTGAGTAGACAACATACAATTACATGAAATAAAAATATTGACACATGTTATAAGGGAGATTTTTAAAGTTGTATACCTCAATATAGATAGCCATCAGTAGATTCTTTTAGTTTAAAAGGTTTATTAATATTTGCAAAGTACAAAAGCAAGTAAAAAAAATGTAAGAAAGGATCTCTAACTCATAATTATATTTTACATACAAGTTAACTGAGCACAACTGAAATCATATTTACAGTTGTGTTAAAGTACATATAGACAACATTTATTTTAATTGAAAGTGGTTCTACTCCAGTGATAGTTATGGAATAAGAACCTGAATAGAACAGGGTGGAAAAGGCTCTCTAAAAAATTGCCATTATTCAATTCATTGTTTCCTGTTCTCAATGTTCTCTTCCACTTAAAGGCACTGATCCTGCTATAGAATCCAGGCAGGCAGAACCTCATGCACAGGTGAATATGATTGCAGATTCGGGGCCCAAATGTGCTCAGTTTACAGGTAAAAACCAGAAATGACAAAAAAAAAAATCCAACCTTAAATCCAACTGGGATCTAGCAGTCAAGCTGGGCTTTTTCTTTCTTGCATGTCACCACCAAATATAAAGGTTTATTGGGCCAAGGGGTGACTACAGTTATACATATACTGTTGCACTGTCTTCAGATTACACTCTGTAGCCTGGATTAATCGAGGGTGCTGTCATGAACATACAGCTAAGGGTAGCATAAAATCCCTCCTTTACCTGTAAAGGGTTAAGAAGCTCAAATAACCAGTTGGCACCTGACCAAAAGAACCAATAAGGGGAGAAGATACTTCCAAATCTGTGGGGGAAGGTTTTTGCTTTGTGTCTATGTTGTTGTTCTCTCTGAGACAAAGAGAGAGACCAAGCAAGTAATCCAGCTTCTACTGAAATGATACATCTAATATAACAGAAATAGTAAGTAATAGCAAGGAAATGTGTTAGATCATCTTTTGTTTTAGCGTGTGAATTTTCCCTATGCTAAGAGGGAGGTTCATTCCTGTTTTGCTGTAACTTTAAAGTTTTGCCTAGAGGGGAATCCTCTGTGTTTTAAATCTTATTACCCTGTAAAATTACCTTCCATCCTGATTTTACAAAGGTGCTTCTTTAATTTTTTCTTTATAATAAAGTTCTGTTTTTAGGAATCTGATTGGGTTTTTAGTGTCCTATTTGGTTGGTATATCATTCTCAGGCCTCCCCAGGGAAGGTGGGGAAGGGTCTTGGGGGGATATTTTGAGGAAACAGGAACTCCAAGTGGTCCTTTTCCTGAATCTTTGTCTAACTCACTTGGTGGTGGCAGCGATACCATCCCAGGGCAAGGAGTTTGTGCCTTGGGGAAGTTTTTAACCTAAGCTGGAGGAATATAAGCTTAGGGGGTCTTTCATGCAGATCCTCACATCTGTACCCCAGAGTTCAGAGTGGGGAGGGAACCCTGAGAGGTGCAATTTGCATTTATCACAAAACAACAGGTCCTTTCCTCAGCAGCTAAATAAAAATCTCTTTAATTTAACATCCATAAGCAAATGAAGATTTTACCACCGAAATTAGTGCAAAAATAAATAAAGTTGCACACATGATTGATAGATACACGCAATTTAAAAGTCCCTAGGCTTGTCACACTCAAACACTTTCAAGATCATATTAAATACAGAGATAAGATGATAGCCAGTGGGGTATATTGTAAGTGGGATGTGATGCTTCACCTTACACCATCCTGTCAAGCCCAATATGCTCAATGAGGGTTGGATAAACATCTTCATCCCATTCTATCCACACATATCCAGGGCCATATTTGATGAGATTTCAGACCTGCTGCTCATGTGTGCTATTCCAGAGAACCTTGTTTGGTATTCTGGCTAATTAAACTTCTCAGGCTGGCATAAGTAGGGTTGCCAGGTGTCCAACTTTCGACCAGAACACTCAGTCGAAAAGGGACCCTGGTGGCTCTGGTCAACATCACTGACTGGGCCATTAAAAGTCTGGTTGGTGGCACAGCAGGGCTAAGGCAGGCTCCCTGCCTGCTATGGCTCCGCGCGGCTCCTAGAAGCAGCGGCATGTCTCTGCTCCATCTCCTAGGCATAGAGACAGCCAGGCGGCTGCATGAGCGAAGCTCTGTAGCTCCAATCGGTCAGGAACCGTGGCCAATGGGACCTGTGGGGGCGGCACCTGTGGACAGGGCAGTGTGTAGAGCTGCCTGGCCACGCCTCCATGTAGGATCCGGAGGGGGGGACATACTGCTGCTTCTAGGAGCTGCTTGAGGTAAGTGGCACCTGGAGCCTGCACCCCCTCCCCTGCCCCATCCCTGATCCCCCTCCTACCCTCTGAACCCCTTAGTCCCAGCCAGGAGTACCCTCCTGCACCCCAAATCCCTCATCCCCAGCCTTACCCCAGAGCTCATACCCTCAGCCCACATCCCAACCCCTTGCACCAGCCCTGATCCCCGTTACCCTAAGAACTCCTGGTCACAACCCAGAGCCCCCTCCTGTACCCCAAACGCCTCATTCCCAGCCCGACCCGAGAGCCTGCACCTCCAGCTAGAGCCCTCACCCTTTCCCGCATCCCAACACACTGCCTCAGCCCAGAGTCCCCTTCCACACCCTGAACTCCTAATTTCTGGCCCCACCCTGGAGCCTGCACCCCCAGATGGAGCCCTCACCCCTCCAGCACCCCAACTCGCTGAGCCAGCCCATGAAAATGGGTGCGTGAAGGTGGGGAGAGCGAGCAACAGAGGGAGGGGTGATGGAGTGAGCAGTGGGCGGTGCCTTGGAGAATGGGTGGGGCCTTGGAGGAGGGTCCTAGGAGGGGCAAGGGTGTTCAGTTTTGTGTGAGTAGAAAGCTGGCAACCGTAGGCATAAGTAATTTGTGTCAACCCCATTCCAAATGATTTTGATAGGTCAATGCAGTTCACTTCATGAATACGTATACTCCAATATCCAAAAAAGATGCTATTTTAAGGTTTTTTTCTTCTTTGGGGTTTAATTGTTTGTCACAAGCTATATATTGCTAAATCTCCTGACCTCAGTCAAACACTCCACTTATGCTATCAGGCCTCATTAGGCCTCAGCCTCTTTCCAAGCCTACCTTAATAATACTCCTCACTTTACAAGCTTCTCTACTTGCATTTCATTTGTATTAATATCATGTAAAAATAATAAAGTAATTTAGCAAGCAATATATGGATTAAGCTTGCCTCATAATTTCCATAGGATCTGGTCCTGGGTCACTGGTCACCATCTCAGTGGCACCAGCGTAACCTTGCTGTCTTTACAAAATTTGCCCCATAACTGTAATTTAGCAAACAATTCTGTTGATGATGCCGAAGAAGGAATCAAATTCAGGTCACCAGGATGAACAAGAGCCAAAAAAGGTGAGATATTTTTAGCTGGTTTAAATGGTATAGCACCACTAAAGTAAATGGAGTTACACAGATTAACACCAGCTAAGAACCTGGCTCAGTATGTCAACAGGGACCCTTTTCTGCAACCCTAACATTGTATTACACATACTGAAATGAATAATCTCATTAACATCAATTGAACAACTTTTGTGAGTTAGTGTTTCTTAGTACAAGTAAAATATGCAGAACCAGGCCCCAAAGTATGCCAACATGAGTAAACAATTTTTCCATTGGCCTTATGTATGTTTTGGAATTACTTCCTTTTATTCAGCTGGGAGCCATATAACCTTTCAAATGTTTATGCTATTAAAAAATAATATCTTTGGTGACCAATATGGCTTGCGATTATCTTTTGCCTTTTATATAATTTAGAGTTGCTTATATGCTAATATGCTTTCTAAAACAAAATGAGTAAACACACAATGTTGAAGAATAGGAGAACAGATACTCTGAGAATGAGTCAAGGTTTCAGTTAGATGCATGAAAGCTTGGCAGAGTGGCTGTCAGCAAACTCTAACACACATCTTTAAATATACCATTATGGAGTTGCACAGTTAGAAAAAAAATGACTCCAACATGCCATAATTGCTTTAATTGTTACATTTATTTTACAGAATTGAATTGATTTTTGGAACGTAGCAACGACAAAGGCTGTGAACAATGGCTATAACCATTAGGAAGGTGAAATGCTTGTTTTTGACCTACATTGAAATGTGAAGCCCAACGTGGGCTTTGAGAGTACATATTTTGCATAGGTCATTGGCTGAGGCTGTATTTTTCACATAGAGTTTTCTGTCATTGTTTGACAGATTTTTGAAAGCATGCTGAACAAAGCTTGAACTTGAAGCATCCATGTGAAGTTTTGGGGGCATGAGTTTACAAGGCCTCTGCACAATGAAGTCAGGGAGAAAGGAAAAAAATATTTTGCGCCTGACAGTTTTACAGCAGAGGTGGGCAAACTATGGCCCACGGGCCACATTCAGCCTGAGGGACCCTCCTGCCCAGCCCCTGAGCTCCTGCCCCAGGAGGCTAGCCCCGGGCATCTCCCCTGCAGTTCCCCCTCCCCTGTAACCTCAGCTCGTTCCGCTGATAGCACAATGTCTAGGGGGTGAGGCTGCGAGCTTCTGGGGAAGCGCAGCTGCAGAGACCGGCCTGACTCAGTGCTCTGTGCTGTGCAGTGGCATGGCTGGCTCCAGCCAGGCAGTATGGCTGCCTGTCCTGGTGCTCTGGGTGGCGCGGCTGTAGAGCTGCCAGCCACCGGTGCTCCAGGTGTGGTAAGGGGGCAGGGAGAAGAGGGGATTGGATAGAGGGCAGGGGAGTTTGGGTGATGGTCAGGGGGCGGAGTGTGGATAGGGGTTGGGGCGGTCAGAGGGCAGAGAACGGGGGGGGGGTTGAATGGGGGCAAGGGGCCCAGGGGTGCAGTCAGGAATGAGAAGAGGGGTTGGATGGAGCGGCAGGGGGCAGTCAAGGGCAGGGGTTCTAGGGGCGGTCAGGGGACAGGGAACGGGGGGTTGGATGGGACAGGAGTCCTGGGGGTGCCATCAGGGGGCAAGAAGCAGGAGGGGTTGCACGCCTCTGTCTTACAGGATCAAACTCTTTCTCAGCTTTACAGTATGAAATTTATTTTGCTTTAGTATGTACAGTGGTGTACTTATACTATGAAGCTTTGTACTGGGGACAGTGTCAGACATTTATTATATATTGCATGCAGCCACACTTTAATTTTTTTTCAGTCTGTGTGATCATATTACTGCCTGCATTGATAAAATACTGTCACTTATGGAGTTGTGTTAATTTCTGTTTGCTGGCAGTCCTGAAACAAAAACATTGTTCTGGTCAAACGGAAAGGTTTTTTTTTTTTTTTGAATTTCTGAAAAGTTTTAAAAGTAAAAAAATAAATAAATCCATTTTGGGTCAAATGAAGTGTTCCGTTTCCTTTCTGGGCATTTTTAACCACTGTTAATAAGAACAGAAATGATGAGCTGGAGAAGGTGGTGGTGCCCGCCTTGTACCCAATAGCTAGAACGTTCAGCTGGGTGGGGGGAGAGCCAGCTTCAAATCCCCACTCTGGAGCAGACTCAAACCCAGGTCTCCCCCTTCCCAGCTTTGAGTGCCCTAGTCCCCTGGCTATTGGCTATTTTAGGGTGAGGTGCTTTCAGTTTCTTCTATTGAAACTGTTCCATTTTGTATAAAATACTTGAATAGTCATTGGGGCAGATCGAGAGAGAGAGAATGATCCTGTAGCCCCGGTGGTGAGGGTACTTGGGATGGGTGGAACCTGGAGTCCTGTGCTGCTCTAATGACAGTCTCTAGTAATGCACAGATGGACATTACCTTATGTTATGGAATTACCAGATCATAAATCCTACCCAGAAATAAATAACCAATGTTGTTGTGGAAGTACAGCTTGGACCAATCAAATTTAAACCTTTACCAAACATCTTCTCACCCCGACCTTAGCTCCTCTCTCCCCAGAAAGCTTCCATCACCTCCCTTATTTACATGTGGAGTAATCAGTCACCCACCTGTCTCAGTGAATTGGCAGACCCCATTTAACACGTTCTGAGCAAGACCAACAGATGCTAGCAAGATGGAGTGCTAGAGATGCTTAATGCTAGTCTGTTCAGGGAATTACTACTGACTGACACATGGACTGCAGTGAGGAAGATAAGTGATTTAGAACAGTGGCTCTCAATCTTTCCAGACAACTGTACAGACACCCCGTGGGTTACGCAAACCCTATTTATGCAAATTTCTAGCTTACGGAAAATATTCCATAAGCTAGAAACAGGAAGGGGTTTTTTTTGTTTGTTTTGGGTTTTTTTGGGGTGGGAGTAATGGTCGTGTATATGTTTCTGATTTATGCAAAATTTGACTTAGGGAGTGTCTGTACCCCTTTCAGGAGCCTGATTTGTCTTATGTACCCCTAAGTTACACCTCACATAAAAACTACTTGCTTACAAAATCAGACATAAAAATACAAAAGAGTTACAGAACACTTCTACCGAAAATTTGCTTACTTTCTCATTTTTACTCTATAGTTATAAAATCAGTCGATTGGAATATAAATATTGTAATTATATTTCAGTGCATAGTATACAGAGCAGTATAAACAAGTAATTGCCTCTAAGAAATTTTGGTTTGTACTAACTTCGCTAGTGCTTTTTACGTACCTTGTTGTAAAACTAGATAAATATCTAGAAGACTTGTGGTACCTTCTACGTACCCCTGACTGAAAACAACTGATTTAGAATGAAAAAAAGAGTTAATGAGTGAAGTAAATGGGGGCAGGGGAGGTGAATAACATAGGGTTCCTTGCTGTGTATTGGTTTACACTTGTGTGATAACACAGTCTAGAAATCTTAACTTTAATAAAAGAGTTGTTTTGTCTGGGGCAGCATTCAATTTAGGCTGACAAAGCTATGAAATCTATTTAGTTCTTTTAAATGCGGTTCACAATGAAAATAACTAATTTTAATAAGCTGTCTTTTGAAACAAATACAAGAACAGCTTTCAAATCTGTAAAAGCAACATAATGCTCCAGTAATGCATTTATTATTGTGACTACTGCAAAGCAAGAACTATTGAAATACAGCTGATCAGGTCATAGCCTCAATTAGGTACATCACAGAAAAACCATTTAAAAAGCTCATGCTTAATTTCCATTCTGGAGACAGGGCTATCAATCTCAGATAGAAACTCCTATATTTACATAGTAAGAAATCTCACAATGAACCATGTTTAACATAGTCTTTTTTAAACATAAAATAGATAGTCTCCCGTAGTAATTGAGTAATTTTTTATCAATTTCTTTGAATAAGCCATACAATTTTTGACTCTTTTTGAGCTATATTCCTAACTTGTTGAATCAAATGAAGATGACATCTAGTTTAAAAAAACAAAATGCTGAAATGTAAAGAAAATTAGATAGATATGACATGCAAAAAATATAAGGAAGTTAAATAGGTTCCAAAGTCAGGCACACAAATGTTAGGAAATGCCAGATTTACAATTGCCTGCGAGACCTTAATTTTTTCCCCTTGCGCGTCCATTCTATGCACTGAATGAGAGAAGAGACCTGTGGAAAAAACACTATGTGATCATGACACTATGGACTATATCATAGTGAATATGCACAAAGGATGCCCATGAAGGGACACCTTGGAGGATTTGACCCTTATCAGCAATTTGCCTGTTCAAATATCCAGTTTGTTTGCACTATTTTTGTAATTGCACATGTACATCAGGTATTGAATAGCACACCTATTTTGTGTTCAGTCCTAGGTTTCTGACATGTTTAAAATGTTACCATCTTTGTGATTTATCCCTTATTTTGAGTAACTAAACTATAGTGCATTGAACTGAAACAAATCCAAATTACGCAGATGTGCCATCTATATTTCTGTGGCATTTTCTACTTAGGATGTTCCTTTCGGACAGCTTACCAAAATGAACCCATTTATGTCACAAGTCCCTAAACAGAGCAAAGAAAGAAAGACTAATACTTCATATTACCACCCATAATTTTAGTTAGCCTTCCCTCTCCGTTTCTCCTCCTCATAAGAAAAAACACACGTCTACTGTTACTGTATGCCTGACACACACTATATAAATAATATCTCTATTTAATATGGAGTCTTGCCTAAGGTGATTTTATTTCATTGCCGATAGCTACAAATAAAAGAGTTTATGTCGCCCTTTGTGCTTCTGAGTCCTCACTGAAAACACTCTTTATTTTAAACATATTTATGAAAAGAAACTTTTTACTTAATCCATTTCTATTTTCAACTTTTTGTGGCAATTTTAGTGTGACTGTTATGCGAAAGCAAATATGGCTTTATACAATTTTGGCCTGTACAAAATTCAGAACATCTTTTGTAAGAACATTGATTTTTTTTATAGTGTTTGATTGCTCTCTGTGTCTTGCAGTGTTCTCTCTCGAAAATAAAATATCTTTACCATGGCACTTCTTACTTGTCCCCTAACTAGTCTCGGTATTTCAGTTTTTTCTCTAATGAAAGTCTCTTCATGACTAACTAGTCACTTCACCAGAAGCTCTCTATTTTATGAGACAGATTGACTAGAATTTAATACCATATTCCAGATGAAGGCATACCATTGATTTATGTCATGACTTGATTTTTTCTAGCCTGCCAGATGTGTATTTTAGCATTGTGTTTGCCTTTTTGACCACTCCCACCTCTGAAACAGAGGTTTTCATTGTGCTGCCCACAATGATGCTCAGGGTTTACTGTTTTTCCCCTGAACATAGTAGATTTCAGGCTCAGTATATATATATAACTGAGCCTGAAATCAACTATGTTCAGGAGGAAAACAGTAAACCCTGAGCATAATGTAATTATTATATATATAATTATTGCTTCCATTATATATTACCCTGCATTTGTGAACAATCAATTTCATCTGCAATTCTTCTGCCCATTGACCTAGCATTCTTACATCCCACATAGTCTGCTCTAGTCTTGACAAGCCTAAATGATTTTATGTCATCTGCAATTTTTACCACATTACTGTGCAATCCTTCCTTCAGGTCATGGTTAAATACTAATTCTAGTTCAGAATTTTGGGGCACCGCATTTTTAGTTTGCAACATGACAAAAAAAAGACTATTTTATTCTTTCTGTTATCTCTTTCTTAGCCAATTTCTAATCTGCTTTATCTCTCCCTCCATGACTTATTAGTTTTCTTAATTGTCTCGTGTGAGGAACTTTGTCAAAGGCCTTTTGAAAATCCAAATACATTAGATCCACCAGTTCTCCTTCATCTACTATTTTCCTGACATGCTCAAAAGAGTTCTTATAGATCAGAGAGGGATTATTTTCCTTTAGAAAAGCTATGCTGGTTTCTTTTATCATATATTAGTCTAAGGATTTTTTTTATATTTTATTCATAATTATCATTTCAATCAGATTACCTGGTACTGAACTGCCAGTGGTTGGTCATTGCTAGAATCACTCCATCACTTAAAAAAAAAAAAACCAAAAAACCAAAAACAGGTACAACATTTATTAACCCTCAGTCCTCCAGTATACTTGATTTTAATGAGAGCTGCATATTTTTGTTAGCTTGACCCCTTCATTCTTAAGTTACTCCAGAACTCCTGGGTGTCTCCTCTTTTTGACACCTTCATTTCTTATGGTATCACATCTTTATTACCTGAAAAAAAGTAAGTATCCCAGTATCCTCTCTGGTGAGGACTGATGCAAAGAAATCATATAGCTTCTCTACAACATAACCTCCTGAATTTCTCCCTTTATCCTTCGCTAGAATAACACTCACTGATATTCTCATAGGCTTCCTATATCTGAAGAATGTCTTATCCTTTTTATGTCTTTGACAATATGCTCTTCAAATTCCTTCTTAGACCATCGAGTTTCCATTTTTCATTCTATCTGCCATAATTTATATTTCTTGTTATTAGCATGATTTGGGCTGGGCTGGAATTACATTTTGTGAAGCATACCTTTCGGTTCATATAACTCTTGTACCCTGTTATTTAGCCATATTGGCTAAATAACAAGAAGTAGACTTCTTGTCTACTTTTTATATTCTTTCTCAAAAAAATCTATGGGCCCAATCTGTTTTTGCATTCACATTCAATTGTGAATGCAAAATGTTACCACATTTAATTTAGATGTCTAGTTAACTTATATACAGGGACAAACAGGTAATTAGACATCTTAATGTTATCCCACGTGCCAGCAATTTTGATCCTACACTTTTGTGCCCACAACTGCCTGGATAAAAAACAGAAGCCAGGTTGAGGTAATTTTAAAATTTGGCTCATCTGTCATATATTCTTATTAGAGGATGTGTATGCATATGCAGCATTGATTTAAATTGCCGTAAAGCTTTTCTATTCATATAAAAATTGTTTTAACAGGCTGACAAATATTGTATGACATTTTGTTAGAAAATATAGCTTAAATCCTTTGCCAGTTTTATTCTTATCATGTATTCACTTCAAAGTTCTTCACTGACATAAGTGTTAGAAGGTACTTTGGCAGAGGTTTGGATGTCTATTCAAGGCTCACTTACAATAATTGGATTTTTACTCTTTTCCTACCAGAATAAAATGATCCTAACATTTCCTTTCTTCCAGAAAGCTCTGGCAGACTTCCCCCAGTCAGGGTAGGTCTTGTCCTGAAGCATCATATCAGTGACCTATAGAGGAAGAAGGAAAACATTTAGCTTTAAATCAGTGTCACAAAGTTTTAAACACAAATTTTTAGATTACAAAAGATTTTTCATTTCAGATCATTCTAATCAACATTCGTAACAACAGCTAAACTGAAAATCTGAACACAGATATTATCTGCAGCTCTCTTATTCAAAACCTACATGAACTTTGGTTTGCCTTCTAGAACTGATATGTACGCCTTCCTGAGAGATGTGAGAAGGCTCATGCATTGCCAAAGATGCAGAGAGGATAGAAGCTAATCTAAATGAGCCAGTTACTTATGAAGATCTCGGAAAAAATGGATGTAGGTTACTTTCTTCATAGTCATATAAAGAAGGCAAAGAATATGGTTCCAATCCAGCCAGGGAGGTAAGTCCAAGTTCTATGAGCATAGTGTCAGCAGAATTTTGGCTATGAAATCTGAATTGCAGTCCAAGGTGTTGAAGTCAGGGAAGCTTGTGCAGTAAGGGCCATATGCTACCCTCGATCTGCTCTCAATCCCAGATGCCAAAGAGAAATGTGCACACAGAGTAAAGGCCATACATGACCCTAAAACCTGTGCTGTTCTCTTACACGGTATTTAAAAATTGAAAAGCTTATTCTAATTTTCAGTACTCATATTTAAACAGACCATCTGTCAGCTCTGCCCAGAGCCCCATACACACATACTACTTTTGCATGATTTACCAAAAAACCTAAACTGAACTAAAGCAATGGATTTGGATAGCCATGATCTTTGGGCGTGTTAAAAAGCCATATCCTTTTCTTCAGATTAACACTCTTATAAAGTATTGAAAAATTCAGTATAGTCATTTCATACACCATGCTATTTAGAAAATCCAATGGCGGGGAAAACATACACAAGTTTTTTAAAAAAAGGTCAGTGCACAGTACTTGCTGTGAAATGCAGTAAAACAAATGTTTGTCTGCTACTAGCATCACTACACTGTTTAAACTATTAGCTACTTTAATAAATATAAAAGTAACTCCTAAAGAGATTTCAACAGAACCGCCCCCTAGTTTTCTTCACTTCCAAATAGAACCCAGTTTTACAGAGATTTTTCTATTTTTATTTTCTTCTTGGTTTATTTTTGAAGCATGGAGTTGGTTTGGTTTGGGTTTTTTAATTTAATCAGCTAGCATGTGAATTAGTACTTTCATTCAAAGACATTTTATAGTATTTATCAAAGGGAACACAAACCCTATGTTTAAATCAGGGATCGGCAACCTTTGGCATGCATCACTTCCCGCAGCCCCAATTGGCCTGGACCAGCAAATCGCGGCCAGTGGGAGCTGCGATTGGCCGAACCTGCAGATGCTGCAGGCAAACAAACCATCCCAGCCCGCCAGCGGATTTTCTTGATGGGCCGCATGCCAAAGGTTGCCAATCCCTGGTTTAAATCAAAGCCACATATGAATCAACTTCATCTCCCAACTTTAGGGTTCTCAGACCTCAGGGGATGAAGGTGTTCAACACATTGCAGAACTGGGTCCTAAATGATGATGAAAACTTTAAGCATATATGGTATATAAACAAATATGTACTCCAATGATTCTATTATTCTTAGCTTGAAGAATTGATTGTATCCTGAAATACTATTTCCTTTTGTAATTCCTTTCTCCGATCACCCATGTTAAAACCACCCAAGTTAAATAAATAAATATTTGGATACATATTTAATGCTTAAAAGGCCCCTCTAAAGATTTAATTAATTTCATTCAGCAATACTTTTCCAGTTCCAGGAAGATTCTGTACAGTAATAAATATTTGCAGGGAAACAGATGATTACCGGGTGGGTTTTATTCAATTTTCAAAATGTTTTCTCCAGAGTACTTTCTGGGAAGTACTTATTATATTTGCTAGAAGGAAGCAATCTGCGGCTGTGTGACCAGTTATTACAGCAGCGTGTTTTATAAGAATGGCATTCAAGTAAGTGACATTTGCTGAGGAAAATGGCAAGAAGAGGCAGGAAATGTTCATTCTGATATCAGACAGCTGGTCTTTTTCATCTCTTAGCTCCAGCATTTATTTTAAGTCTTATCATCAGATCAATGTCAGGTCACTTGCAGCTAAATTGGCAGAAGCAAAGACAGTCATTAAAGGGATGCATTCAATAAAGAAAAATCCAATTACCTTTTGCATTAGAGAAATCAAATTCATTTTCTGGTGGTGGTCAAGGACAGTCATTGTGGAAAATGGTGCATGGGAGGAAAGTACTCAGCTTTGTCACAGTATAAATAATTGTGTTTGGATAGGATCGATATAATAGCAACGAGTTGTTTTAACTTCCAGCAGCATTGGCAGAAAACAAAAATTCAACCTTTTTGTTTTCTACAAGTTAAAGAATTTATTTCTCTCTTCACATCTCAAAATCCAATGCACTGCCTGGCAAACATTCATCTCTATTAGCTCAGACTATCTGGAAAAATGCTGCATATACTGTGGAATAGATGTTCCATGATGCGCAGTTCTCGCATTCTTCAATCATTGTATGTATCTTGTATAATCAAGATAAAATGGAAAAAGCCACCTGAAAAATATCCATTACTTACTTACTTAATTTTGTATCTATTACTATGAGAGAACTAGGAATGTGATACTGTATTAACATTGTTTGCTTATACTGACTCAATTTAAAAATGTATGGCTTTTTATGCATAACTGTGTTCCTATGTTTCACTTAATGTTCCATTAGAAAAATGGGTATTGTCTATAAAGGCTTACAAACTACAATTACGTGGTGTGCACAGTCAGATGCTTGTTCAGTGAAAAATAAAATTGGCATTTCTTGTACTGCCTTGTCATAAACAGATAGCTAAGGGTTAATGTCTCTTTCACCTATAAAAGGGTTAACAAACAGTAACCTGAAACACCTGACCAGAGGACCAATCAGGAAACAAGACTTTTTCATATCTGGGTGGAGGGAAGTTTTGGGTGTGAGTTCGTTGTTCTTTGTCTTGGGTCTGTGCCCTCTCGGCTCTGAGAGTGATTTTTCTATCTCCAGGCTTTCTAATCTTCTGTTTCCAAGTTGTAAATACAAGGATAGTAAGACAATAGGTTTATATTTTTTTTTGTATTTACATGTGTGTAGTTGCTGGAATGTGTTAAATTGTATTCTTTTTGGATAAGGCTGTTTATTCATTTTTTTTCGTTTAAGCAATTGACCCTGTATATTGTCACCTTAATACAGAGACCATTTTATGTCCTTTTTCTTTCTTTTTAAGACCTGTTTGAGTGTTTTTCACTGGTTAAGACTAATAAACAAAGGGAGGGGGAAAGTCTCTTTGTGTTAGATTTACTAAGCCTGACTTTGCATACCCTCTGGGTGTGGGGGGAGAGATGTTAGATCTCTCGGTACTTGTGTTTCAAGGACTTGAAGCAGGGAGGGTGGAATCCCTTTGTTTAGATTCACGGAGTTTGAATCTGTATATCTCTCCAGGAACCCAGGGAGGGAATACCTGGAGGGGAAGAGGGAGAAGGGAAGTGGGTTATTTCCCTTTGTGGTGAGACTCAAGGAATCTGGGTCTGGGGGTCCCCTGGGAAGGTTTTGGGGAGACCACAGTGAGCTAGGCACTGTATGATTCCTGGCTGGTGTCAGCAATTACCAGGTCCAAGCTGGTAACTAAGCTTGGAGGTTTTCATGCTAACACCCATATTTTGGACGCTAAGGTCCAGATCTGGGAAGAAATGTTATGACACGGTGGCAGGGGTGGGATAGATAGAATCCAGAAGCCAGTAGGAATATTATATTTTTCTTTTCTCTGCTAGGGGCTTTTAAGCAGAGAGGGTTTGGTTTTAAAAGGAACCAGAGATAAATTTTTTTTCTGTTCTCTCCTGGTAGTAGCTTGCATATTAAGCAAGGAACTATTAAGGGTCTTTTGTTATACTATAGCACTCTGATTGAGAGTTAAGTACCCAGCACAACACACATGCAAATAAAGTGGTTTTTCTGGTTTACTTTACATTTAAAAGATTAGCTAGAAAAAAAAAGGCACTGTTGCTAGGCAAACCCCAGGAGACAACAGAGCCAGCAGTTCAGACAATAAACACTGGAGGGCACCCCAACACAAGAAAACAGGAACCATGACTTCTAAGGCAAAAATGGAGGCCAAGGAACAAATCAAAGACGCAGAGCACAGGCGAGATATGGAAAAAAAACTACAAGAGATGGAGCTGAGAGAAAGAGAAAAAAAGGCTACCCACAGGAGAGAGATGGAACTCCTGAGGGAAACCCACCGGCAGGCCCTGGAATTAGAAAAGGCTAAGCAACAAAACACAGCCAATCCTAACAACCCTTCGCCAATACTTGTTCCACAACACAGGAAATTTCCCACCTACAAGGCAAGTGATGACACCGAGGCCTTCTTGGAAAATTTTGAAAGAGCCTGTCTTGGGTACAGCATCTCTGAAGACCAGTACATGGTAGAATTGAGGCCACTGCTCAGTGGACCCTTAGCAGAGGTGGTGGCTGAAATGCCAAAGGACAGAATAAATGATTATAAACTGTTTCAAACCAAGGCCAGATTCAGAATGGGGATAACCCCGGATCATGCTCGTCGGCGTTTCAGAACCCAAAAGTGGAAACCAGATGTGTAATTTCCCAGACACGCCTACTATGTTGGGAAAAATTATGAGGCCTGGATATTAGGAAACAATGTTAAATCCTTGGATGAACTGCACCTCCTCATACAAATGGAGCAGGTCTTGGATGGTGTTCCTGAGAACATAACATGGTACATACTAGATGGAAAACCCAAAAATCTCACCGAGGCGGGGGAGATTGGAGCCAAATGGATGGAAGTGGCAGAAAGCAAGAAAGCTACTGTCAAGGGGGCACACCGACAATAAACCCTACAACCGAGGGCAACCCAAGGCCCCTCCTACAACCCAAGGAAAACCACAGACACCCTATTCTTCCACCTCCCCAGTCTCCAGTAACCCACCTCGACCCAGTGACCAGTCAGCTGGAAGATGCTTTAAGTGTAATGAACTGGGACATATCAAGGCCAACTGCCCAAAGAACGCCAACCGAGTGCAGTTCATTACACCAGTATCACACCAAAGATCCTCAGGCCCAGATGCCTCTCAAATACCCTTAGAGCGAAGGGAAATATTGAGAGTGGGTGGAAAGAAAGTTACTGCATGGAGAGACACGGGGGCACAAGTGTCAGCTATCCACTAATCCTTCGTCGACCCCAAATTCATCAACCCAAAGGCCCAAGTGACAATTTACCCCTTCATGTCACAAGCTGTAGACTTGCCTACAGCTGAACTGCCTGTCCAGTACCAAGGCTGGTCAGGAAGGTGGACTTTTGCAGTCTATGACAATTATTCCATCCCCATGCTACTGGGGGAAGACTTGGCCAACCAGGTGAAGCGGGCCAAGAGAGTGGGAATGGTTACACGTAGCCAAACCCGGCAAGCTTCCAGACCCATTCCTGTTCCTGAGCCATCCACAGGGGCCCTGTCTGTGTTACCAGAGACCCAGACAGAGGTCGGGGACCCGGATCCCATGCCAACAGCGGAAACAGCCACAGTGCTTCCAGTCCCAGACCAGGAACTGGGAAAGCAGCCAGCACCAGAACCGTTGCCAGCACTGACGACAGTGCTTGCAAATCCATCTTCAACCCCAATGCCAGAAGGTGCCAGCGAGCCTGAACTGGCAGAAGCAGCAGACAACCATACCCAAGAGGCTCAGCCAGAGCCTGAAATAACCCCTGGTGCACCAGCGGAAAGTGGCTCATCAGCAACGGAAACAACCCCATCACCTACATCGCTTCCAGAGGGACCAAGCCCAAGTCCCTAGTCTAAGGAAGAACTGGTGTCCCCAGCCTCAAGGGAACAGTTCCAGACTGAGCAGGAAGCAGATGACAGCATTCAGAAAGCTTGGGCGGCAGCACAGAGCACCCCACCACCTCTCAGCTCTTCTAATCGATCCTGGTTTGTTGTAGAACAAGGACTTTTATACAAGGAGACTCTTTCTGGTGGACACCAGGAAGACTGGCATCCGCAAAAGCAGTTGGTGGTTCCAACTAAGTACCGGGAAAAGCTCTTGAGCTTAGCCCATGATCATCCCAGTGGCCATGCTGGGGTGAACAGAACCAAGGACCGGTTGGGGAAGTCCTTCCACTGGGAGGGGATGGGCAAGGACGTTGCCAAGTATGTCCGGTCTTGTGAGGTATGCCAAAGGGTGGAAAAGCCCCAAGACCAGGTCAAGGCCCCTCTCCAGCCACTCCCCATAATTGAGGTCCCATTTCAGCGAGTAGCTGTGGATATTCTGGGTCCCTTCCCAAAAAAGACGCCCAGAGGAAAGCAGTACGTACTGACTTTCATGGACTTTGCTACCCGATGGCCGGAAGCAGTAGCTCTAGGCAACACCAGGGCTAAAGCTGTGTGCCACGCACTAACAGACATTTTTGCCAGGGTAGGTTGGCCCTCCGACATCCTTACAGATTCAGGATCTAATTTCCTGGCAGGGACCATGCAAAAACTGTGGGAAACTCATGGGGTGAACCACTTGGTTGCCACCCCATACCACCATCAAACCAATGGCCTGGTCGAAAGGTTTAATGGAACTTTGGGGGCCATGATACGTAAATTCGTCAACAAACACTCCAATAATTGGGACCTAGTGTTGCAGCAGTTGCTGTTTGCCTACAGGGCTGTACCACATCCCAGTTTAGGGTTTTCACCGTTTGAACTTGTGTATGGTCACGAGGTTAAGGGGCCATTACAGTTGGTGAAGCAGCAATGGGAGGGGACTAATATTCTGGACTTTGTAAGCAACCTACAAAACACCCTCCGACACTCTTTAGCGCTTGCTAAAGAAAACCTAAAAAATGCTCAGGAACAGCAAAAGGCCTGGTATGACAAACATACCAGAGAACATTCCTTCAAGGTAGGAGACCAGGTTATGGTCTTAAAGGTGCAACAGGCCCATAAGATGGAAGCATCATGGGAAGGGCCATTCACGGTCCAAGAGCGCCTGGGAGCTGTTAACTACCTCATAGCATTTCCCAATTCCTCTCTAAAACCCAGAGTGTACCATGTTAATTCTCTCAAGCCTTTCTATTCCAGAGACTTACAGGTTTGTCAGTTTACAGTCCAGGGAGATGATGCTGAGTGGCCTGAAGGTGTCTACTACGAAGGGAAAAAAGATGGTGGCGTGAAAGAGGTGAACCTCTCAACCACCCTGGAATGTCTGCAGCGGCAACAAATAAAGGAGCTGTGCGCTAGCTTCGCCCCATTGTTCTCAGCCACCCCAGGACGGACTGAAAGGACATACCACTCCATTGACACAGGTAATGCTCACCCAATTAGAACACCACCCTACCGGGTGTCTCCTCATGCCCAAGCTGCTATAAAATGGGAGATCCAGAACATGCTACAGATGGGTATAATACGCTCATCTACCAGTGCATGGGCATCTCCAGTGGTTCTGGTACCTAAACCAGATGGGGAAATATGCTTTTGCGTGGACTACCATAAGCTAAATGCGGTAACTCGTCCGGACAACTATCCAATGCCATGCACCGATGAGCTATTGGAGAAGTTGGGACGTGCCCAGTTCATCTCTACAATAGACTTAACAAAGGGGTACTGGCAAGTACCGCTAGATGAACCTGCCAAGGAAAGGTCAGCATTCGTCACCCATGCGGGGGTGTATGAATTTAATGTCCTTCCTTTCGGGCTGCGAAATGCACCCGCCACCTTCCAGAGGCTGGTAGATGGTCTACTAGCAGGACTGGGCGAATATGCAGTTGCCTACCTCAAAGATGTGGCCATTTTTTCTAACTCCTGGGCCGAACACCTAGAACACCTGGAAAAGGTCTTTGAGCGCATCAGGCAGGCCGGACTAACTGTTAAGGCCAAAAAGTGTCAAATAGGCCAAAACAGAGTAACTTACCTGGGACACCAGGTGGGTCAAGGAACCATAAACCCCCTACAGGCCAAGGTGGATGCTATCCAAAAGTGGCCTGTCCCAAAGTCAAAGAAACAGGTCCAATCCTTCTTAGGCTTGGCCGGGTACTACAGGCGATTTGTATCACACTACAGCCAAATCGCTGCCCCACTGACCAACCTGACCAAAAACACCCAGCCAAATGTAGTTAAGTGGACTGATGAGTGTCAAAAGGCCTTTACCCAACTTAAGGCGACACTCATGTCTGACCCTGTGCTCAGGGCCCCGGACTATGACAAGCCATTCCTAGTAACCACGGATGCATCTGAGCGTGGTATAGGAGCAGTTCTCATGCAGGAAGCAACGGATCACAACTTCCATTCTGTCGTGTTTCTCAGCAAGAAACTGTCTGAGAGGGAAAGTCAATGGTCAGTCAGTGCTATGCCATTGTGTACGCCCTGGAAAAGCTACGCCCATATGTTTGGGGACGGCGGTTCCAGCTACAAACTGACCATGCTGTGCTAAAGTGGCTTCATACTGCCAAGGGGAACAACAAGAAACTTCTTCGTTGGAGTTTAGCTCTCCAAGATTTTGATTTTGAAATTCAGCACATTTCAGGAGCTTCTAACAAAGTTGCTGATGCACTCTCTCATGAAAGTTTCCCAAAATCCAGTAGTTAAAAAGTGTTCTTAAAATGTAAAAGCCTGTTAGTTATATACTTAGTGGTATATGTAAAGGTGCATGTGTTGTATTAATCTCTTTATTTTAAAGTTCTAGGAAGAAATCGCCGCCAGTGAGGTTCCCCACTGTCTGCAATTTGGGGGGCATGTCATAAACAGATAGCTAATGGTTAATGTCTCTTTCACCTATAAAAGGGTTAACAAACAGTAACCTGAAACACCTGACCAGAGGACCAATCAGGAAACAAGACTTTTTCAAATCTGGGTGGAGGGAAGTTTTGGGTGTGAGTTCATTGTTCTTTGTCTTGGGTCTGTGCCCTCTCGGCTCTGAGAGTGATTTTTCTATCTCCAGGCTTTCTAATCTTCTGTTTCCAAGTTGTAAGTACAAGGATAGTAAGACAATAGGTTTATATTGTTTTTTTGTATTTACATGTGTATAGTTGCTGGAATGTGTTAAATTGTATTCTTTTTGGATAAGGCTGTTTACTCATTTTTTTTCGTTTAAGCAATTGACCCTGTATATTGTCACCTTAATACAGAGACCATTTTATGTCCGTTTTCTTTCTTTTTATATAAAGCTTTCTTTTTAAGCCTGTTTGAGTGTTTTTCACTGGTTAAGGCTAAGAAACGAAGGGAGGGGGAAAGTCTCTTTGTGTTAGATTTACTAAGCCTGACTTTGCATACCCTCTGGGTGAGAGGGGAGAGAGGTTAGATCTCTCGGTACTTGTGTTTCAAGGACTTGAAGCAGGGAGGGTGGAATCCCTTTGTTTAGATTCATGGAGCTTGAATCTGTATATCTCTCCAGGAACCCAGGGAGGGAACACCTGGAGGGGAAGAGGGAGAAGGGAAGTGGGTTATTTCCCTTTGTGGTGAGACTCAAGGAATCTGGGTCTGGGGGTCCCCTGGGAAGGTTTTGGGGAGACCACAGTGAGCTAGGCACTGTATAATTCCTGGCTGGTGGCAGCAATTACCAGGTCCAAGCTGTTAACTAAGCTTGGAGGTTTTCATGCTAACCCCCATATTTTGGACGCTAAGGTCCAGATCTGGGAAGAAATGTTATGACAGCCTTATCGAACCACAAACTTCATTTTACAAGACATTAATATCAATATGACTGCACATTATCTAGAAGGGTAACCCAGCAATACTTTAGTGGGACATTTCTCTTTATCATTAGGTCAAATATGCAGAAATTCTTATGAGTCACAATGTTAGTTAAAGATTTAAAAATATTGATGGTCCATTGTGACATGGTACACTGCAACCATGTAAAAGCAAAAAAATGTTGATTTTAAGATGAACAGTTATGAAATACCACTACCAGATAATACAATTACCAGTAGAGAACATGTATAAAATGGGTATAATGATATTTTGTAAAGTGCTTTGAGATGCTCATATGAAAAGTGTTATAGGGAAGCTAATTATTTATTTATTCTTATCATTGCATCAAGTTTTCATAAAATTACCTTCGCCACTGGTCAAACCACTTCTTTCTTATTACATCACCTACAGCAGACAGAGAAAATTATTGTGCAATTCTGCTTCTTAGAAGATATCTTGCAGGATTCTCACTTCTGGCTTAGTGTGAGATTGGCAGAACTTCCCTAGTTCTTAAGGTTTTTTGACCTTTGAGGGCTATGATAGCAAGGCAGTATTGCAAACCACACACCCTGCTGAGTATAAATGCTGCTTTCTGAATATTCCAGTCTGTCCCTTTGACTGAGAGGAAGGTGAAGCTCCCAGAAGGAAAAATCTCAATTCAAAATGATCAACATAAGATCAAAACATGTGCCTCAGAGAAAAAATGCAAAACCAAGGTGTGAACACAACTCAAAAGCTAACCTCCCAACTCTGAGGGGACAGAGGCAGGGGCAGAGAGAATCCTACAGATGCTTTCAAAGAAACAGCATAACAAATAACTGCAAACAGGAACCTTTCCAAATCTATGCTATAAGCTCAGCTCACATTGTAAAGTCCAAATTCATTCTTCTTCTGATGTTTGACTTTATTAACAAAGAAAGCAACAATAAAATACCATAAGATTAGCTTGCTCCTTCTATCAGGTTTAACTGCTCCTACAGTTCTTCCCCCAGGGCTGCTCTGGCCACACCCTCCCAAGAAAGTCACTTCAAAGGTACAGTAATGAGATCCTAAGTGAGTCACCAGGCCCACATAATCCTTTCACAGTAAAATCATCTAACAGGTGTTTCAGACTAACACTTGACAGCCTGTTACAAACTGGCTAGCTGCAAATAAAACTCTAAACAAGGAAAACGGGGACACTTTTGACCATTCCTTCAAAAATCTTCAAATCCCTTCCTGGGTAGAAACTAAAGCAGACATTCCCACATTGTAGCCCTTGGACCAATTGCTGGTAGTCTGTGGTGCTGGCTCATCATCTTTGTTTCCAGCTGTTAAACTGCATTTTAATATAATTAAAATCTATTAAATGCTTTCATAACAGCCCTTTTTCCATGCAAAGAATTGGAGTAGGTGTAAATTGGAAGGAAAATGGACTATGAGACAATTTCTCTTATTAGGAAGTGAACTACCCTATGAAAATGTTTGGAAATGCCTGAACTAGCAAACAATGAGCTAACTGGTGTTTCCTTCGGTATTTCATTCGTAGTAGTCATCACCAGGTCATCAAACCGGGTGAGGCGCACACCTCAGGAATTAAACAGTAACAGAGGATGGAACAATTGGAAGCCATGGTCCATCAGAACACTCTAGAATTACAAGCACTTGATGGACTCTGAAATCTTTTCTACCTCTAATTAAGCACCGAGTAGCTTACATTCTAACAAACAACACCACAGCAACATTTTATATCAACAAGTAAGGAGTGCTCATTCCCAACTACTTTGTCTAAAGGCTCTGGCTCTGCGGTAATAATGTCTGGGACATTGAGTGTGTCCAATGGCTCTGCACCTGAAAGGACAGATAACATATTAATGAACACATTAAATCACAGACTATAAGGTCAGCATGAGTGATCTCTGACGCAGTAAGTACTAGACTTACTGCTCAGAAAGAGGGTTCAATCAATACACCTCTTCATAACTAACAGCAATGAAAAATGCCCTCTATTCTCCTTCAGAGCAAGGACGGACAAAGATTTTTGTTACAGATCCATTCCTATTAGATTGGAGCAGCAGATTTCAATGTTTTCCTTCTAATCCCATGGAAATCAGGGAGCTAGAACATTCTCCACCTTGGGACTCTGAGGGTTTCCTTTGTCCTAATGGCACTTCTCCCTTTATCTGGCTTATGTACTCATATGCCCCCCAAAATGTAGCATCTGAACACCTCACAATCTTTAATGTAGCACCCCTCTAATGAAGGCAAGTGGTATAATCCCCACTTTACAGATAGGAAACTGAGGCACAGAGAGGCTAAGTGACTTGCTCAAAGTCACACAGGACATCTCTGGTCGAAAAGGGAATTGAACCCAGGTCCTCTACAGCCCAGGACTACATAATGTGTATGGGCCTATCCACTCTTTTTTCCTCCCAGTAACCTATTGAGGCTCGCCAAGAAGAGGCCAATTTCCGCTTGGTTTCAGCAGACTAGGCTTATCGTTTCTTTGAGTCACTTGTTACTCATTTCTGGGCTTTTTTGACTATTTAAGTAGCTTGTTGCTTTTTTGGCTTTCCTTTGGGGCTTTTCCAGAAGGTATGGCTGCTGCTTTTTTTTTTTAATTGCCCTCCAGAAAGCGGGGTTGTCCCCTGGTTGCACAATCCCTCTCCCAACACCAAAAGAAAGGGGATAGGAAGAAATCAGGATTTGGAGACTGACAGCCCCAGGGCCAATGCTCCAGGTCAGCCTGATTGACAGGGCAATAGCAGGGCAAGGAGGGAACCAGGAGCTTGGGGCAAGTTCCTCTGCCTGTGAGTGTCGTTGTGAGATTGCTGCATGTACTTGCTTCTTGCATGACCTTCAGTGCCTACTTTCTCTCCATGGGCTACCTCCTATGTGCACTACTAGGTACAGGGGAACTGGGTGGTTGGTTTAGTATGTGGGGTTGTGGTTTGGTAGGGGGGACTGATAACAATAGGCTGGAAGGCTGCAGCAGTAGCAGCCTGCCATTTGCCTGCCCTTGCTGGCTGCTAGTTCTGCAATGCTTGTGTTTTTTGTTTGTTCTGTTTTTTTTTAATTATTATTAAATGCTCAGCTGTGCTCAGTGGTCTTTCTGTTGGTGCATCTCTGGTGGTGGTGTTTCACCTGCACTAGCAGGGGGAGGTGTATCAGGGGAGCTGCGAGGGGCAGGGGGGAGGCAAGCTGTGGGGGTGTGTGGGGGAGGGGGCAGGAGGTGTCAAAGCTGGGTAGGGGGGCTGCAGCACAGCTGGGGCCATGGGGCTGTGGGGAGAGTGGAGTTGCACCATGCCACCATTGTTGATCAGTGACTCTCAGGGATTTCTGGTTTCATGGTGCAGCACCGGGGGGTATCTTTTGGGTGTCTGGTGGTATTATGGCTGTTCCAGCAGTCAGCTGGTGGCTCTGTGGATGCTGACCAGTGCTGACCAGAATGGGATTGGCTTGTTTTGGGCAGCTTGGGCTTGTTTTGAAAGGCACTGCAGCTTTATTATCTTGTGAGACTTGGCAACCATCCAGGTGTGTATTTATAGTCTGCCAATCAACATAGCACCTAGGAACCAAATACAAGAACTAGTCCCTGGAGGAAGGTTCCTACAGCATAAACTCAGAGTTCAAAGCCATATCCTTTATTGTCCTCCTTTACTGGCCACTTAACACCTCTCCACTCCTTTTTTTTGGGGGGGTGGGGGTGGGAATCATGCACGAATAGGGATTGTATTTATGGCTTATTACAACAATCTATTTAACAGCCCCCACACCCACACACACCTCCACTCAGTTTTTTTATTTTATCCTTTCCCCTCTATGATTGGAGAGGAGTTAACTGCCCACTTGACCTTGAATGGTTTCTTGAAATATGTGCTAACTACTTATGCTAAACTATCTGTTCTACCTTGTATTTAGCTGTGCCACTCCGAGTACATTTCCCAACCCGAGGAAGAGCCCCCTGTAAACTCTGAAGCTTCTCTCTCTCACCAACAGAAGTTGATCCAATAAAAGATATTACCTCACGCATCCTGCCTCTCTAATATCCTGGGACCAGTTACCACAACACTGTATACAAGAGCTTAACAGAAATGTAGATAATATGCTGTGAATATTCTGCAAATAACTAGCTTCTAGCTACAAAGAGTAACCAGCAAATGGAAGCTGTCAACAAAAAATAAACTGCAGCTACTTATGCAATAAAGTTTGCAACCTTTCCCAAGACTCTCTTCAGCATTGCCTTTATCACACAAGAGGGAATTAGACAACTAAATGAATTTCTGTTCAGATCACAAGCCTTTGCCAAATATCCTTTAAATTACGAATGTGAAACATTAATATTGTTTTTAATTACCCATGTGTATAGAAACTACAACCACAGTCAAAAAACAAAAGCCTTAACAGTTTAGAAATCCCTATATTAAGCAATATCTTATTACACTTCCGAAGAAATACTGCCCTTGGAGCAAAGGCAAACCCTCCGCATAAATCAGTCAATCCCACTTTTTAAAAGTTACTCTAATGTCTGACTTCTGGGAACAAAGGTGCTGCCTGGAAAGGTGCTTCCTCTGGTACTGTTCTTCACTCTTACTGAACATACCAATAAGCTTGAGACTATTCTACTGTCACATGTACCCCCGTTGGTAAACTGACTCAGAATACTGGCATGTGAAAATGACAAATCACTTTCAATGTAAGACTCTTTATTTAAAAACAGTCCAGGCAAACAAGTAAGGCCTGTAAAACTGGCACCAAAGAAAGACAATGATTTGAGGCTTATACTACAGATAGGGACCCTTGTGAGACAGCAAGAAAAAGCAGCTCCTGTGAGACTGCACCTGGAATATTGCGCTTAATTATCGGCATCCTTAAGAAAAAGGCACACAGATTGGAGGAATTCATTCTTTCTGTTCCTTTTCTCTGATTAGGGAGCTGAGGAGATTAATTGTTAAGCAAAGAGTGATTCCTCCATTAATGTCAACTTTTACCAATGGTTACCACACTACAGTACCTAAATATTGGATGCATTTCCTGTTCTAAACATAGCAATAATTGCCAACCCACAAAATATCATAAGACTTCCTTAAAAATCATGATGTTTTACAAAACAGTTTTTTTGAGGCTTTGTTTTATTTGCATTCTCTTTTTTGAGCCTTTAAGGTTCAGGTTTTCTAGCTTTTCTCTGCAACCATAAAGTCCAGAAAATTATTTTTTTCTTTTAAATGGAAGCTCAGATTTTCACATATACACGTGAGATCAGGACCTGGAGCTTCAAGAAAAATATTGAAGACTCATAATAAAACCACAAGAGTCGGTGCTTTAGTGTAGACACTAGCTATGCTGATGAGGGGTTCTCCCACTAGCATAGGTAATCCACCTCCCTTTGAACCAGTAGCTAGGTAGATGGAAAAATTCTTCCCCGACTGACATACAGTTAAACTAACCTAATTTTCTAATGTAGACCAGGCCTTACTCTTATATGCGTAGAGGAAATATTGCAAGACTCAGGGGATTGTGGTTTGATAAAAAAAAATCTAAATGTTAAAAAAAAATGTAAATGTTTCAGAACTATCAAGTTAGCATATTGGAGCCCATGTAACCGTATGGCATATGACAATTACTCTTATCCGCCCTGTCCTCTTCCTTCGGATTCTTTTGTGAGGGTGGTGGGTGCATGTCTGCACGTGTGCCCCCTTTCTTAAATTTTATTGTAAGCTCTTCAAGGAAGGCAGCATGTATACATGTGTTTGGTAACACCTAGCACACAGCATCTCCAATCGTGCGTACAACCGCAATACCAATAATAGTAATATATTAAAAAACTTTGCCATGAAGTATCTAATGTTGCTGCATAAACAACGCACTTGACATTAACCTTACAAAAACCAAGGAAATGAAAAGTTAAGCCATTTATCAGTCTGAATCCTGTGTTCTTCCAGCCGTAGGACTACAGTTTACCATTACAACTACCATACACCACAAACCACACACTGCCATAGGCGCTGATTTCTCCTCTGCCCAGTGGGTGCTCAACCCCTGCCCGCCCCTGGTCCCACCCCTGCACCGCCTCTTCCCGCCCCTGCACTGCCCTCGCCCCACCCCATTCCATGCCTTCCCCAATGTCCCTGCCCCACCCCTGCCTTTTCTCACTCCAGCCCCATCCCCTTCCTGCCCCCATTCCACCCCTTCCCCCAAGTCCCTGCCCCTGCCCTGCCTCTTCTCTGCCTCCTCCCCTGAGCGTGCCACATCCCTGCTCCTCCCCCTCCCTGACGGAAAGTCCTACACACTGCCAAACAGCTGTTAGGTGGCGGGGGGAGGGGGCGGGAAGTGCTGGGAGGGAGGAAGAGGAGGGGGGATGCGGTGTACTTGGGGTAGGGAGAAGAAGTGAGGAGTGGGGAGCTTGGCTGCGGGTGGATCCAGAGCACCCATTAATTTTTCCCCCGGTGTGCTCCAGCCCTGGAGCACCCACAGAGTTGGTGCCTATGCACACTGCACTCTTAGGTCCCACCCCTCAGCTCACCCTGCTCCAAACATCCCTTTACCAAAGTATCCCCTGCCAATACTATTAGTTGTGGATGTTTGCTCTACTAGTTCAGAAAAGAGGGTGAAGGAACGGTGGTATCAGAACCACAAAAAATTCAAAGAGAATCAAAATTACCCTGGTGTGAAATTTCACATTGAGAAGCCACCTGCTTTTATAGACAACAAAGGAATGTATCCCTATTTTAAGCCCAGTTTAGAAAACAATCCTAACTATGTAGATGCTATTTAGCTTCCGAAATAAATCTATTTTCATATTACACTTTAACTTGAAATTGGAAAATTTCTACATAAATCCCAAATCAGTGACTTCTCAGGGTTCCCCCCTTGCTTCACACTGTCCATTGCCAGTTTGCAAACATTCATCCCATAGGTAATGGGAATAGTTGATACTGATGACATATGGAAAAGAGCAAGCAACACTAGCTCACTGCTACACAGCTACTGATCATTTGTTTGACATGTTCTTCTTCTATTGTCCATACACAAAGTCATATCAGCTCAACTAATGGTCGCTCATTAAAATGCATCTTTGCCTTATGTAGATTCCTAGAATATGCTGTAATGCCAAACAACCCGTGCTTTCAGAAAACAAACAAAAGAGAATATCCCAGCATGAAGAGAGACCACCTTCCCACAAACAGAAAATGTGCCTCTCAAGACTTCAGATGCCACAATTTTTAAAATGTTGCACCACCAATATGGTGAAATGTCGATTTTTATCAGATTCTGTTTTGAACAATAATTTTCAACATTATGACTTCTCCAGTGTGAACAATTCCCAGGTCTAAGCCATCCTGTGTGCACAGCTGATATGGTACAATCTTTGCTCTACAGCTGGTCTTGTTTGTCATCTCAGCTTACTTGATTAAGCATTTTAATCAGTGTTTTGCATAGGACTGTGCACCTTCTGTTGAAAATCATGTTTGGCTGGTATTTAGTTGAAAACTTGTTGACGCTAACATTTTATCCAGGCATTTCCTTTTCCTCATTTCATCATTTTTAAGGGTTTAGGATCAATATTTTAAATGCTGCCTTTCCTTATATATAAAACAATAACAAAATATCCCCCAATCATTTTAAAATCCTGGACTAATGATGTTGCTGAGCAGCTTCTGATGCTGCTGGTAAGCTGTTTACATTTAGTATAATACCTTGGAGAATAGCAAGACTTGACTGTCTTCCTTTGCTTGTCTTAAGTTTTGACCTTCTTGCTTCTGAAACATACAAAAAATTATTTTTTTAGTGCTGAATTCACTTATTCTCACCTGACTCAATTGTTATATTATAACTTCTTGGAAATTCCATTTTTCAAAAAAACCCAAATGATTGCTAACCTTTCGTAACTGTTTTTCCAAATATGTTGCACATGTCCATTGCACTCTTAGTGTGCGTGCACCTCATGCACAGTTGCTGGAAGTTTTTCCCTCAGTGGTACCCGTTGGCATAGGCGCCAACTTCTGCTGGCACCGATGGGTGCTTGACCCCCCTCTGGCCCTAGCCCCACCCTGACTCCATCCTTGTCCTGCCCCTCCAACCCCCATTCCAACCCCTTCCCCAAAGTCCCAGCCCCGGCCCCACCTCTTCCACGCCTCCTCCTCTGAGTGCACCGTGCTCCTGCTCCTCCCCACTCCCTCCCAGAGCTTGTTATGCCGCAAAACAGCTGTTTTGCATGGAGAACAATATTTTGCAGTGTAACACTGTTTTGCAGCGGCAAGCGCTGGGAGATAGGCGGAGAAGCGGGGATGCGGCGCGCTCAGGGGGGAGGCAAAGGTGAGATAGGGTGGGGGGGTGGGGAGGGGATCCAGTGGGTGCAGAGCACCCACTAATTTTTCTCTATGGGTGCTCCAGGGCTGGAGCACCCACAGAGTTGGCGCCTATGCCCACTGGGGCAGCTTGAGAACCCTCTGCTGCTTTGCGTTGCTGACGTCTGTACAAAGGGCCCAGCAGACTCCAAACTCTCTCAGTTCCTTCTTTCTGGAAGTGCCAATGTAGAGGGGTCAGAGGGTGGATCGTGCAATGGACATGCGCAACGCATCTCAAGGAACAACATTCACAAAACATTAGTAACTGTTTTTAATTCTTCAAGTGATTTCACCTGTTCATACCACTCTTGGTGATGCCCTTCTAATATAGGCAGAAGGATTGGAGTGAACGTATACAGACAGTAGGAAAGTTCAAGCAAATCATCATCATCTCTGAAGTACTGGGTGATGGCGTAATGGGAGGATAATGTGTGCACCAATGACCAGGTTGCTGATTAAGGATCTGCACTAGGAATTCCATTGAGGATGCTTGCAACCTTGTGGAGTGAGCAATCAGCTTGTCTGGTGGTGAAATGCCTGCCGCATCATAACAAGCATGGATACAGGAAGTTATCCAAGATGAAATTCTCTGTGAGGAAAGTGTAGGACCTTTCATTCTGTCTATAGCCACAAACAGTTGGATGTCTGGCATAATGATTTGGTCCTGTCTAAGTAGAACACAAGTGCTCGTCTAACACCCAATATCTGTAGCCACTGCTCATCCCTATTTGCATGTGGTTTGGGTAAGTAAATTGATAAAAAATTGAAAGTACTTTAGAAAGAAAATTCAAATAAGGCATAAGTACACCTTATCTTTAAATAAGACTGTGTATGGTAGTTTAGATGCAATGGTATGCAATTCAGAGACCTTTCTGGCCAGAGATGACCTATGCCAGGTTCAGGTGGAGCAGCTGACCATGGTCTTGGGAGGTCAGATCTCAGTGCAACGGGAGTGAGACTGGAATTGCAACTGGGATGTCCAACAGAATGGAGAACCAGTATTGGCAGGGCCATGCTGGGGCTGTTTATATAACCTGAGTATAGTCCCACTTGATCTTTGGTAGCGCTCTGCATAGGAGGAGTGGGATTGTGGGAAAAGCTTTTCTGTCCAGAATAGCAGGGAGGTATCTGTGATTGAGCCTGGATTGTAGACTTGTTGGGGGGAGAATTGGTGACATTTTCTGTTGGACTTGTTTGCAAATAGGTCTATCTGGGGAGTCCCCTTGTGCTGGAAAATGCGCCTGGCTACATCCGGATGAAGTGACCAACCATGATGACCTGAAAATGACCTGCTTAAGTGGTCTGCTAACTCGTTCTGCTCCCCTGAAGGTAAGAGTCCTTGAGGTTGATTGAATGAGCTATGCAAAATTCCCACAGGTGAATTGCTTCCTGATAGAGGGATGAGCAAGTTCCTCCCTGCAACCAGGAGCTCCTATGCATGGCCATTGCCGAAACCACGGACCTGGCAGCTGAGTCAGCCCCATCCAGAGCAGTCTGCAGCCAGGCCCTTGCTACAGCTGTCTCCTCCTCCACTAGGGAGGACAACTCCTGCCTAGCAACTTCTGGGAGCATGTCTTTAAATTTAGTGTGGCATCCCAAAGGTTAAAGTCATACCTGCCCAAAAGTGCATGCTGGTTTCCAATCCTGAGCTGCAACCCCTCCATAGAATAAACTTTCCTATCAAACAGGTCTAACCTCTTTGAGTCTTTTGATTTTGGGGTTGCACCTGGATACCTCTGCCTGTCCCTCTCATTGGCAGCAGATATTATCAGTGACCCCGGGGGGGAGGGGGAATGGATGGGAGTAAGGGAACTCATAACCTTGGGCAGGCACATAATACTTGTGCTCATCCCTTTTTGAAGTTGGGCAAGGGAGAGGATATAGGGGTCTCTCTCAGCCCCGTAACTGGGTCCATAATGGCCTAACTGGCACAGCCACTCTGGAAGAACCTGCAGTGGCTAAAATATCGACCAGGCAGTGAGAAGATTCTTTTTCTTCCACCACTCGTACACCCTGACTTACAGCACCCTCTTTAAAAATTCTTGGTCTGCTTTACTGAACTCTGGGAGAGGCGACCTGCCCCCTCCTGAGACTTTCTTATCCGAGGAGGAGGAAGAGGAGGCCAGTTTTGATCTGCAGGGTCCTGGTGAGCTGGCTCTTGATGTCTAGTACTGGGCTCGGTACGAGAGTTATGATCGGGTGCTGCCCAGTGGGTAGGTGCCGCATGCCTTTCCAAAGTTAACAAATAGAAGTGCCCGGAATACACTTCAGAAACTGGGGAAGATCCCCATGGATTTCAAAAAGGTCACTGGACAGGCATAGGCCCTCAGTGACCTGCAGGCCAACCACTCAATGGTACTCTTGTGACAAGATCCATGGAAGGGTAGAAACATCAGGAGGAGGGGTAGCGAGAGTAGTTCCAAGAATAAGAAATGTAGAACCTGACCTTTGATTTGGAAGAAGATGACTTTCCTTTTGCTGACCATGGAGATGCAGTTCCAGATGGTTTCAGCAATTGGTGCCAAGGTGCAGAGGCCCACAGACAAGTGAGCATTGTGGGTTTTCTTTTTTGATGATACCAAAGGGCAAGTTGTCAGGGGTACATGAGGCTGGCATAGTATCAAGCACTCCAGCAATTCTGTTGATTGCCCTATGTCTGATAGTGTCAACTCTTGTTGACAGTGATACCAGCACTGACAGGGTTAGGAGGTCCTTGGTAGCCACAAAATCCTCCAGAGTGGTCAGTACCGAGACAGCGTTGGTATGGTGTGGTGTTGCAGATATGTAAGGAGATCCTTCCGACTCTGGACTTGATGAAACCTACCTAGGTGCTGGAGTCAATGGTGCCATCTTCTGTGGTACTGAAGCAGAGGAGTGTTTAGACTTAGACCACACTCTACTCTTAACTTTGTGCCAACCAGACGTCAGTGCTAGGGATCTCTCCCTTTCATCAGTCTGCTTCTTAGGCACTGGGCATGGTGAATGGTGCTGGGACTCAGGGCTGGTAGGAGGTGCACTCCTTACTGAGGCAGAGGCTCTTGGTGCCAAGTCTGACTGACCTGTCTGAGATGAAGGTCTCAAGGTCACCTCCATGAGTAGAAATTTTGGCATTTCTTCATGATCTTTCTCCACGCGAGGCTTAAAGTCCCTGCAAATTTGGCAACGCTCCCCAATATGAGCGTCCCTGAGGCACTTCAAGAAACTTGAGCGTGGGTCACTCAAGACAATAGCCTTATTGCCAGAAAGCAGGGCTTGTAGCTTGGTGACTGAGACATCCCTTGGGATTGGAATCAACCAAAATCCTCAAACTGGTAAAAACCTGCTAACTAGACAAACACTAAATTATTTACAATAAAAGAGAAGAGAACACAGTCCACTGATAGTACTTGCAAAAGCAAGAACAGTAGTTCCAGAGACCACCTGTAAAAATAAACTGAGGGGGCTCAGGGGCAGTGGTGTCCTTTATACTGATGCTAGTGGTGCACAGCAGCTGAAGGTCCTCAAGCCACTGAGGGAAAAAATTTCCAGTGACAGTGCATGGGGCGCACACACAGCAAGAGTGGAATGCACATGTGCAATCACTCAAAGAAGTATAAACCATTTGACTGGATTCCAGCTCTTCAACCTTGTATTTCTAGCACAAGACAGGACTGAACTACCATAACTCTGGAAGATTTGAGGCACTAGGAAATGTCATCTACACCGGTTAACTGCAAATGCTTTAGAGCCTTCTGGAATAGTCTCATTTTGTTCCTTGATAAATGGGAAGTATAGACCTCCCCAGCCTAAATATAACCTATGTCCTAGATAAAAAGCTATAGGTCAGATGACTAAAATGGAACTCTTCAGAAATCCACTCCTTCCCAATCTGAGCAGAAGGCAGACAAGTAGGAAGCCTGTCAAACTATTGCTATGGTTTTCAAAGATGCTGAGCACCCATACCTCCCAAGGATGTCAATAGATTTGTAGGTACTCAGTACCTTTGAAAAATCAGGCCAAATGGCCACAGAGGCTAGGTTACAGGGATGTGATTTTGCTTTGCTATAAGTGTAATATTTACTGGATTTCTATTAGTCTAATAATAGTAAGGGAATGGCTGGCAAAGTCAAATATATTGAGCCTGCCTGCCTGGAGTCCTCTCTCACACACACTGCAGGCTCAAGTTCAATAGCCATTGCAAGTCCCTGATGTTTAGTCAGCTCTAAGGACTTGCTCAGGAAAATACTGCAATGCTCTGCCCAGTCATTTTCTTCTCCCTGCACTCAGGATGGATACTTTGTGGAACCACTGAGCTGGTATCGATATTCTAGTATAGTAACAAGCAATCTATGAAGAGATACATTCTGTCTCTGAATTCTCGATATGTCCAAGAAGTCTCAGGCATGTTGAATATTCAGTCAGTTAACGTGTACGTCTGTTCAGACACCTCCCTAGACTACTGAAATGCAGTCTAAGCAGTGGGAAGACAGATGTAGTCAATCAAGGATACTCAGCAGGGGATACCACTACAGGACCCCCAAATCCGGAACTGTGTGGTAGCAACACCCATAAATCTAGGGTATCAGGACCCTTCCAACCTCCCTGCTGCCCCATGCATGTGAGCTTGAGAAAGAAAACCTCTGGGAGAGTAACCCAGAGCCTCGGCCAGCAAGAGTCTAGACAAGAGCTGCAGCAGGGGCTTGGACACCACTGTTTTTCAGAAAATTTCAGTCCTTCTCTTTGAAAAGCTTTCCCTCTGTGCTGATTGGTTGACTGCTTGCTCCACTCCTGTTTCAATCCTTCCCACATAGTCTCTCCGCTTTAACTTCTCACCACTTGCCCTTCATCTCCCTCCAATGTTGCTTCTCCCATCCTTTGTCTCTGTTTAATCCCCTCCCAACAAAACAAGAGCCATGGAACTAACATAGATTTGCAGACCACCCTCCCAGCCTTTGTCAGTCCTGTTTATTTAAATTGCAATGGGCTCTTTAGAAAGGGACAGTCTTATTACATATCTGTACTGTGCCTAACCCAATGAGGCACCCATATGCATTTCAGCTGAGAACTCTAGATGCTACAGTAATATAATTAATAGTAATAATAAATATGCAATGTGTATTTTATCTTTCAGGAGACCTGTTGTATAAAAATCCAAAGTGAGGTCCACAGTGATCTTTTAATGCATAGATTCATAGGAAACCTACATTTGTTGCATTTACATTTGTTCAGAAACTATGATGCAAACTCAAGAATTCTTTGTATAGGAAGTAGAAGAGGTGGAACTCATATAACAATTTTGTAACACTTACAAAATATCAAAATGTTTGAGTCAATTCATTGTATGGAATAGTTTGTAGGTGCAGACACTAAAGCTGACAATAACCCAGGAACTATATTATTTATTTTATATGCTCAGGGCCGGTGCTACCATTTAGGCCAACTAGGCAGTTGCCTAGGGCGCCAAGATTTGGAGGCGTCAAAAAGCGGCGCCCCCCCAATTTTTTTTTAAAGCATTTCAGTGGCTGCTGCACTGGGAGGGAGAGAGAGTCCGAGCCGCCGCCGGCAGCCCAGGAGTTCCCCTGGGTCAGCGCTCCGCTGGCAGCCCGGGGGTTCCAGCGCGCAGTTGCTGCTCTGCTTCTCCTGCCTCCCAGGTTTGTGGCATCAATCAGCTGTTTGGCGCAGCAAGCCTGGGAGGAGAATTAGGGCAGGGACAGCGTGCTCGGGGAGGACGTGGAGCAGAGGTGAGCTGGGGTGGGGAGGTGCTGCACAGCTCCTGGGGGGTGGGGCGCCTCATGGTGGGTGGGGGCAGGGAGCTGCTGCAGGGCCAGGGGGGGCGCAAGATGGAAGTTTCGCCTAGGGCGCGAAACTTCCTTGCACTGGCCCTGTATATGCTATCTATCAGAATTAAACTGATAGGGAAATGAATGTGTAATTATAAATGACAAAATATAGCTTATATTAATATTTATTTTTATTTGGATTTAAATAATAATAAAAGACATCTATAAGAAGTTCTAGGTTCCCTAACACACAATTAGCATTGCATCAAAACCCTAGAAGCATTAAAATAATAATTCAAACAGAAATACATACTGTAATACATACATTAAACCATTCTAATCAACAGCCCTACTGAGTCTTCTTAAAGGGATCTCCAACACAACACCCACCCCTCATCACCAGCACAGCAGGGATTGAACCAAGATCCTCCAGAATTTACAGCATGAGCTGGTACAGTTTAATTTGAAAAGGCAACTAATATAGCTGGGGTTATAGCACCTCACAGACAGGGACTATAGTAACTCATAACCTCTGTGGATTGGCACAGCAAATGACCTGTAATACATATTCACCAGTAGGTTACATGTGAAGCTACAATACCTAGCTACACTGCTTTATCTTGTCACTTAAACATCAATCTCAAGAAAACAACAAGTACTAGTAGGGCTGGTTGAAAAATGGAAATAACTTTTATGAAAACTTTGTCCTTTGTTTTGTTAAAACAAATTCCATTGTACATTTTTGGCCAGCTCTATAGCTGGTTGAAAAACAGTATGAATATTTTGGTGAAAATAACCACAAATATGTGTTTGTTCATATAAAAAAATAAATTTGGAATTTTTTCAAACAGCTGTAATTACTGGTTAACTGAAGATAGATTGGTGTTATAGGCACATATGCATAATACTGATGAATGTAATAGAACTGGTGAAATGAAAGTTAAATATGATTATATCTTATGACTATTGGCTGAAATTTGTGTGCCCCAGGGTTTTATGAAGCAGTTTTAATAAAGACAGACAGTATCATTTTTCAGAAAGATACAAGCTGTACACAGACCAGAATGTTCCTAGATTAAAACAAGGCCATTTTCACTTTTCCCACAAAACCAGAAAAGTCTTGTTAAAAGACCTTTATGGGCTCTGAATAACAATGTTTTGTGGGAAAATGAAAAAAAGAAAGGAGTCAGTATAGAGGGGACTGAGGAAGAAGGTTTCTGGAAAGAGACTGACTCCTACAAGGAGGGCATAGAGAAAGAAACAGAAGCAGGATATACTGAATGAGAATGTGAGGCAGAAATAAGTCCAGGAAATGATCTGCAAAAGAATATTCAGAGTGAAGGCATAGGCTAGAAGCTAAAAATACTTCTCACACCTTGTTCAGTATAAACTAAGGGCTGACAATTCAGTACTTTAGGAGAAGCAGAATTATCCATAGGTCAAAGAAAGTCATCTCTGTACCTTAAGAGTATTGGTTAGGACATCTAAGTGTGTCCACAAGTTTCTACAGAGTCCAGGACCAAATCCAGAGGAGGAAAACTGTGCACCTCATACCAGAGACCAGACTGTAGGCCAGGAACTAAGTCAAGCCAGTCTTAAGAAGCAGAGGAGACCCTGTCTTTTGTCTCCATCCACCTGCCTCACCTTGTACCTGGACAGAGACTGGGTATTACCCCATAGTATTTAAAAGCCTAGCTGGAGTTACATCTAAGACTTTCTACCTTAAGCTCTAGCTAAGAATTATTTAAAATACACAACATTTGAGAGTTTTCATCTGAAAGCCCCTGCTGTCTGCTGGAGGAAAGATAGCATATCTCCTAAGTAACTTTTAAGTTTTAATACCTTATTTGAGAAATGCTATAAGAAACTTTTGCCTAGGTTAAGCTTTTGTTTCCATAACTGACAAACGAATGATTCTAATTGAATTATATGTGAAGTGCTTTAGAATCTGAATTTTGGTTGCTTTTGCAGAACAACGTATGGGCTACAGAGTTGCACTGTGTTGTGATATGGTCCTCCTTTTTTGCATGTAACACGTAGCAATAAAAGTAGAATTTAGTTTAGCACATGAATGGAGGCTTAAGTCCTCTGGCTTTGTCTATATCAAATGCTAATATACACGTCTTCTATAGGAAAAGTCAGCCTTCTGATAAAACATCTGAGTTATTGACTGTTTAACTTGGGTTTCAAGTTACTAATGCCCACCCCCTGGTATATAACATACATGTAGAAATGGACACAAACTGGGCCATTCATATAACTCTCAAATGTTTGGATTCAAATAACCCTGGTGTGCAAATCCACCCCTGGTTTTCCTTATGTCTATATGTATCACATAATTCACTACTACAAAACACAAACTGGACCATTTGGGACCATTTGGGACCAATGCTGTAGTCCGTCTGTGCCCTAGGAATGCATGGAGTGACTGCAGAATCAGGCTCCTTTTTCTCATGTTTGTGTCCACAGCAGAAAGCTCATAAAGTCACTATTTTAAAGTGACACTTTGGCCAGGCTTAATAAAACTAGTCTGCCATCTCTGAATACACGTCAAACACACATGTTGGGCATGGCAATGAGTCGTTCTTCAGCTGGGGAGACAGGCCAGAAGCTATAGCAACATAGTAAAATAGATCCCAAAGCTTCAAATACTTATAACTATGCTTACCTTTGCACATTCTGAATAGTCTCATTGAAGTCAATGTGCTAAAGACTTTATAGAATTAGTGCCCTAAGATATGTCTTCACTAGAAACATGGTTGCTGTAGAGTTTCAGTGTAAATGGGAGACCCTTCCTGTTGCTGTAGTTTATCCACCTCCCCAAGAGGCAGTAGCTAGGTCCATCAACCTAGCCCTGTCTACACCAAGGCTAGGTCAGCTTAATACGTCACTCAGGGATGTAGGATTTTTACATCTCTCAGTGATGTAGCAAGGGTGCCGTAATGTTTAAGTATAGCCTAGCCTTACATTGGACTAAAAATATGAGTGACCCTGGTCAAAGGTCCCACAAAACGAACCCGTAGAATAATGAGTGGAACTGGAGAAAGACGACTAGGTTTCAGAAGGGACCTGATATGTCAGTGTGAGCCTGTTGGCATGGCAAACTTAGTCCTTCCTATATTTAACAAAGCTCCTATATACACTCCCTCCTCGTTTCACTGGTTGGTAGTTACACTAGTAACTAGCGTTCATAAATGAAAGCAGGGATGATAATTCATGAAAAGTGAAACCATGAATCAATTATTATGTTCCTGAACTTGCCATCCAATTTAGAGTCAACAGGGCATAGTATCCCAGTGCCCACTGTTACTTATTTAAGAATGTTCCATTTGTATTTAGATCATCTATGAACAGGTGCGGCTCCAGGCACCAGCACGCCAAGCACGTGCCTGGGGCGTCAAGCCACAGGGGGAGCTCTGCCAGTCACTGCGAGGGCGGCAGGCAGGCTGCCTTTGGCGGCATGCCTGCGGAGGGTCTGCTGGTCCCGCAGCTTCGGCAGACCTCCCGCAGGCTGCCGCCGAATTCGCGGGACCGGGGACCTCCTGCAGGCAAGCCGCCAAAGGCAGCCTGCCTGCCGTGCTTGAGGCAGAAAAATGCCTAAAGCCCCCGCCCCTGTCTATGAATCCAGCACCTTTCTAGGTATTTACACCAGATGAATGAGAGTCAAAAATGAATATGAACAGTGAATAATTATAACTGGCCATGAGGCATAAGTCTTCCTGAGTTATGCCACAACTTTTGCCCATCCAGGTCCCCTGTGCAGGGAAGCCACCATACTTGACCCTTGGTACATCCTACCACAGTGCTGGGTTGCCATCCATTTTGTGTTTGTCAGCTTCGTCCCATCCCTAACCACAACGCAGCATTCCCGTTCCTGTCCCATTCCTAACTGAGAATAATGTTGTCTAGTATGTGGAGGAGTTCTTAGCTTTGAAGGGGGTTTTGTATACATTTAAGGCCCAATCCTGTGACCACTGACTTCATTGGGAGTCTCTCCATTGACATCCATGGTCACTGGATGGGGCCTAAAATTATTTATTTTTGGAGTAAATAAGAAAACAGAGTGCACGTCAGTTTGCATTGCTGTGTGTAAAGAGCTGGCCAGATGCTGAGCTTGTGTAATTTGGCCTAATGCCTCTGCAGGCAATACTAAAAATAAAAGACTTCAAAAAATGTGGGAATTGTAAAAGCAGGCAGTGAGCAAGAGCTTCTAGAAGGAAAGGAAGCAGAAACTGAAGACATTACATTGCAAAGGAAGTGCTACAAATCCCACCACCTGAAATAGCTTATCTCCTGGTCTTGTATCTGGACTTGCAGTGAAGCAATTTATACATGCTCTTAGTTGCAATGATCTAAAAATTATCATTTTAATACTGAAGACAGCATTTACGATAGAAATTTACATGCAACTCTCACTATAACTATGCTAAGGTATGTAGTATACAAACCCGTATACAGTAATGCACAATAAGCAGTGATACTGTATACGTAACTTCTGACAGAAACTTAAAGAAATATTCACTTTGATTGTGGGCAAGCACAAAAGTCCTGCTAACATACCATCCGCCATTTCTCGTTCTATAGTCTTTTGGCTACTGTTTTACCCTTTGATCACTTTATAAGTTTTAATCTCTGTTTCTGAGATGAAAAAAGACGGTTACTCACCTTTGTAACTGTTGTTCTTCGAGATGTGTTGCTCACATCCATTCCAGTTAGGTGTGCGCGCGGCGCGTGCACGTTCGTCGGAAACTTTTTACCCTAGCAACTCCAGTGGGCCGGCAGGTCGCCCCCTGGAGTGGCGCCACCATGGCGCTCAATATATATCCCTGCCGGCCCACCCGCTCCTCAGTTCCTTCTTGCCGGCTACTCCGACAGTGGGGAAGGAGGGCGGGTGTGGAATGGATGTGAGCAACACATCTCGAAGAACAACAGTTACAAAGGTGAGTAACCGTCTTTTCTTCTTCGAGTGATTGCTCACATCCATTCCAGTTAGGTGAATCCCAAGCCATACCTAGGCGGTGGGGTCGGAGTGAGAAGTCGCGGCATGGAGCACTGCAGATCCGAAGGCCGCATCCTCTCTTGACTGCTGGACCAGGGCGTAGTGGGAAGCAAAGGTGTGGACCGATGACCAGGTCGCTGCCCGACATATTTCCTGGATGGGCACACGGGCGAGGAAAGCCAGCGACGACGCCTGTGCCCTGGTAGAATGCGCAGTCACACGGCCCGTAGGGACGTGGGCCAAGTCATAGCAGGTCCTGATACAGGACGTTACCCATGAGGATAACCTCTGGGAGGAGATAGGAAGCCCCTTCATGCGGTCCGCTACCGCCACGAAAAGCTGGGGGGATTTGCGGAAGGGCTTGGTCCTCTCCACGTAGAACGCGAGAGCCCTACGGACATCAAGCGAGTGGAGCTGCTGCTCCCTGCCTGAGGAGTGAGGTTTCGGGAAAAAAACCGGAAGGAATATCTCTTGGCTGATGTGGAAGGACGAGACTACCTTGGGAAGAAAGGCAGGGTGTGGCCTCAGCTGCACCTTATCTTTGTGGAAGACTGTATACGGGGGGTCTACCACAAGAGCCCGGAGTTCCGACACCCGCCTAGCTGAGGTGATAGCTACTAGAAAGGCAGTCTTCCAAGAGAGGTAAAGCAGGGAGCAAGTAGCTAACGGTTCAAAGGGGGGTCCCATGAGCCGGGACAACACCAGGTTAAGATCCCAGGTTGGAGCAGGGAGACGGATGTTAGGGTATAAACGTTCCAGTCCCTTAAGGAATCTAGACACCGTCGGGTGAGAAAAAATAGAGCGACCATCCGCACCCGGGTGAAAGGTGGAGATAGCTGCCAGGTGGACTCGTAACGACGATATCGCCAGACCTTGCTGTTTGAGGGACCAAACGTAGTCTAAGATATCGGCCACCGAAACTTCCATAGGGCGGAGATTTCTCTCCACGCACCAACAGGAGAAACGCTTCCACTTGGCCGAATATGTCGCTCTCGTGGAAGGCTTCCTGCTGCCCAAAAGCACCTCCCTCACCGGTGTGGAGCAGCGCAGCTCAGAACCGGTCAGCCACGCAGGAGCCACGCCGCTAGGTGCAGCGACTGCAGGTCCGGGTGACAGAGGGTCCCGTGCTCCTGGGTAATCAGGTCCGGGTGAAGGGGCAGGGGAACTGGGTCGGCTATGGTCAGGTCCAGCAGCATGGGGTACCAATGTTGCCTGGGCCATGCCGGGGCTACCATGATCATGCGAGCCCTGTCCCTGCGCACCTTCAGAAGGACCCTGTGGACCAGAGGGAACGGGGGAAACGCGTAGTACAAGTGGGTCGACCACGGAATAAGGAAGGCATCCGCTATCAACCCGGGCTCCCTGCCCTGAAAGGAGCAGAACGCTTGGCACTTCTTGTTCCCCCCGGACGCGAAGAGGTCCACACGGGGATAACCCCACCTCCGGAAGATGGAGAGGGCGACGTCCGGGCGAAGGGACCACTTGTGCGACCGGAAGGATCTGCTCAAGCGATCCGCCAGCGTGTTCCGTACTCCGGGGAGGAAGGAAGCCCTGAGGTGAATGGAGTGGGCTACACAAAAGTCCCAGAGTCGCATCGCCTCATGACACAGGGGAGAGGATCTGGTGCCGCCTTGCTTGTTGATATAGTACATGGTCGTCGTGTTGTCGGTAAACACCGCGACACAACGACCTTGAAGTTGATGGCAGAACGTTTGACAAGCGAGGCGGACCGCTCTCAACTCCCGCATGTTGATGTGCAACCCCACCTCCTTCTGGGACCACAGGCCCTGCGTTCTCAGGGTCCCCAGGTGGGCCCCCCAGCCTAGATCTGAGGCATCCGTTGTGAGGGACACCGAGGGCTGGGGTGGGTGGAAAGGGAGCCCCGCACATAGCACGGACTGGTCTAGCCACCAGCCGAGAGAATCTAACACCCCTTGGGGGATCGTGATCAGCATGTCTAGCGGCTGTCTTGCCGGCCGGTAATGATCGATGAGCCACAACTGGAGGGGCCTCATACGGAGCCGAGCATACCCGGTCACAAAGGTGCAAGCCGCCATGTGGCCTAACAGGGCTAGACATGTCCGCACTGATGTCAAGGGGGCTGCCCGCAGTCGTTGAACGATCGCCGACAATGCCTGGAACCTCTGCAACGGCAGCAAAGCCCTGGCCACAGTGGCGTCCAGGACGGCCCCGATGAATTCCACCCTCTGCGTGGGGATCAGGGTGGACTTGTCCATGTTTATCAAGAGGCCCAAAATAGCAAACATGCCGGTGATCACGCGGACATGGCTGCAGACTTGCCGTTCCGACGTGCCCCGAATCAACCAATCGTCTAGATAAGGGAACACGTGGATACGACTGCGTCGAAGATGTGCCACAACAACTGCCATGCATTTTGTAAATACCCTCGGGGCCGTAGAAAGGCCAAATGGGAGGACTGCAAATTGGTAATGAAGGGGGCCCACCACGAAGCGAAGGAAACGTCTGTGGTGTGGCCAAATGGCAATGTGAAAATACGCGTCCTGCATGTCGAGGGCGGCGTACCAGTCTCCCGGATCCAGGGATGGGATAATGGTCCCCAGGGATACCATGCGGAACTTCAACTTCACCAGGTATTTGTTGAGCTCTCGCAGGTCGAGGATAGGCCTGAGGCCTCCCTTGGCCTTGGGGATCAGAAAATAACGGGAATAAAACCCCTTGCCTTTCTCGTTTTCCGGAACCGCCTCTATAGCTCCTTTGCTGAGAAGCGTCTGTACCTCCTGCCGAAGGAATTGCTCGTGAGAGGGGTCCCTGAAGAGGGACGAGGAAGGGGGGCGGGAAGGAGGAAATGATACAAACTGCAGGCGGTATCCCGTCTGCACCGTGCGTAAGACCCAGCGGTCCGATGTTATTTGGGTCCACGCCGGGAGGAAAAACGAAAGGCGGTTGGAAAACGGGGGGGAAGGATCCATGGGGGAAACTGTTACTGCGCCCTCGGGCGCACCTTCAAAATGAAGGCTTGGGTCCAGGCGGGGGCTTAGAGGAGCCTTGGTTCTGCCCCCCTTGGTTCCCCGAATGCCTGCGCCTTCCATTCCTGCCACGGCGCCTGTTAAGGTCCTGCCGTTGGCGGAACTGGGAATATGGCCTGCGCTGCTGTTGTTGCTGTGGCCGGAAGGGTCTGCGTTGCGTTCCCGGTGTGTGCATCCCGAGGGAGCACATAATGACCCGATTGTCCTTCAGACTCTTGAGTCTGGGGTCTGTCTTTTCGGAAAACAGGCCCTGGCCTTCGAACGGGAGGTCCTGGATGGTATATAGACTCATAGACTCTAGGACTGGAAGGGACCTCGAGAGGTCATCGAGTCCAGTCCCCTGCCCTCCTGGCAGGACCAAATACTGTCTAGACCATCCCTGATAGACATTTATCTAACCTACTCTTAAATATCTCCAGAGATGGAGATTCCACAACTTCCCTAGGCAATCTATTCCAGTGTTTAACTACCCTGACAGTTAGGAACTTTTTCCTAATGTCCAACCTAAATCTCCCTTGCTGCAGTTTAAGCCCATTGCTTCTTGTTCTATCATTGGAGGCTAAGGTGAACAAGTTTTCTCCCTCCTCCTGATGACACCCTTTTAGATACCTGAAAACTGCTATCATGTCCCCTCTCAGTCTTCTCTTTTCCAAACTAAACAAACCCAATTCCTTCAGCCTTCCTTCATAGGTCATGTTCTCAAGACCTTTAATCATTCTTGTTGCTCTTCTCTGGACCCTCTCCAATTTCTCCACATCTTTCTTGAAATGCGGTGCCCAGAACTGGACACAATACTCCAGTTGGGGCCTAACCAGCGCAGAGTAAAGCGGAAGAATGACTTCTCGTGTCTTGTTTACAACACACCTGTTAATGCATCCCAGAATCACGTTTGCTTTTTTTGCAACAGTATCACACTGTTGACTCATATTAAGCTTGTGGTCCACTATGACCCCTAGATCTCTTTCTGCCATACTCCTTCCTAGACAGTCTCCTCCCATTCTGTATGTGTGAAACTGATTGTTCCTTCCTAAGTGGAGCACTTTGCATTTATCTTTATTGAACTTCATCCTGTTTACCTCAGACCATTTCTTCAACTTGTCCAGATCATTTTGAATTTTGACCCTGTCCTCCAAAGCAGTTGCAATCCCTCCCAGTTTGGTATCATCTGCAAACTTAATAAGCGTACTTTCTATGCCAACATCTAAATCGTTGATGAAGATATTGAACAGAACCGGTCCCAAACAGAACCCTGCGGAACCCCACTTGTTATACCTTTCCAGCAGGATTGGGAGCCATTAACAACTACTCTCTGAGTACGGTTATCCAGCCAGTTATGCACCCACCTTATAGTAGCCCCATCTAAATTGTACTTTCCTAGCTTATCTATAAGAATATCATGCGAGACTGTATCAAATGCCTTACTGAAGTCTAGATATATCACATCCACCGCTTCTCCCTTATCCACAAGGCTCGTTATCCTATCAAAGAATGTTATCAGATTAGTTTGACATGATTTGTTCTTTACAAATCCATGCTGGCTATTCCCTATCACCTTACCACCTTCCAAGTGTTTGCAGATGATTTCTTTGATTACTTGCTCCATTATCTTCCCTGGCACAGAAGTTAAACTAACTGGTCTGTAGTTTCCTGGGTTGTTTTTATTTCCCTTTTTATAGATGGGCACTATATTTGCCCCCTTCCAGTCTTCTGGAATCTCCCCCGTCTCCCATGATTTCCCAAAGATAATAGCTAGAGGCTCAGATACCTCTTCTATTAACTCCTTCAGTATTCTAGGATGCATTTCATCAGGCCCTGGTGACTTGCAGGCATCTAACTTTTCTAAGTGAATTTTTACTTGCTCTTTGCTTATTTTCTCTTCTAAATCAACCCTCTTCCCGTAAGCATTCACTATACTAGACATTCCTTCAGACTTCTCAGTGAAGACCGAAACAAAGAAGTCATTAAGCATCTCTGCCATTTCCAAGTCTCCCGTTACTGTTACCCCCTCCTCATTGAGCAGTGGGCCTACCCTGTCCTTAGTCTTCCTCTTGCTTCGAATGTATTGATAAAAAGTCTTCTTGTTTCCCTTTATTCCCATAGCTAGTTTGAGTTCATTTTGTGCTTTTGCTTTTCTAATCTTGCCTCTGCATTCCTGTGTTATTTGCCTATATTCATCCTTCGTGATCTGCCCTAGTTTCCATTTTTTATATGACGCCTTTTTATTTTGTAGGTCACGCAAGATCTCAAGGGTAAGCCAAGGTGGTCTTTTGCCACATTTTCTATCTTTCCTAACCATTGGAATAACTTGCTTTTGGGCCCTTAATAGCGTCCCTTTGAAAAACTGCCAACTTTCCTCAGTTGTTTTTCCCCTCAGTCTTAATTCCCATGGGACCTTGCCTATCAGCTCTCTGAGCTTACCAAAATCCGCCTTCCTGAAATCCATTGTCTCTATTCTGCTGTACTCCCTTCTACCCTTACTTAGAATTGCAAATTCTATGATTTCATGATCACTTTCACCCAAGCTTCCTTCTACTTTCAAATTCTCAACAAGTTCCTCCCTATTTGTTAAAATCAAGTCTAGAACAGCTTCCCCCCTAGTAGCTTTTTCAACTTTCTGAAATAAAAAGTTGTCTGCAATGCAGTCCAGGAACTTATTGGATAGTCTGTGCCCCGCAGTGTTATTGTCCCAACATATATCTGGATAGTTGAAGTCCCCCATCACCACCAAATCTTGGGCTTTGGATGATTTTGTTAGTTGTTTGAAAAAAGCCTCATCCACCTCTTCCGCCTGATTAGGTGGCCTGTAGTAGACTCCCAGCACGACATCACCTGTGTTTTTTACCCCTTTTAGCCTAACCCAGAGACTCTCCACCCTTCCGTCTCCTATGTCCATCTCCACCTCAGTCCAAGTGTGTACATTTTTAATATATAAGGCAACACCTCCTCCCTTTTTCCCCTGTCTATCCTTCCTGAGCAAACTATACCCATCCACACCAACATTCCAGTCGTGTGTATTATCCCACCAAGTTTCAGTAATGCCAATAATGTCATAGTTGTATTTGTTTATTAGCACTTCCAGTTCTTCCTGCTTATTACCCATACTTCTTGCATTTGTATAAAGGCATCTAAGATACTGGTTTGATTTTGCCTCCCAGCTTTGCCCTGACCCTCCTTCCTCTCTGCCATTATAGCCCGTGCTCCCTCCTGCTTCCAACCCATCTCCCAGGTCTTGTTCCCCACTTTCCTGTGGGCTTTGCTCACCTGTCCCCGTCGAACCTAGTTTAAAGCCCTCCTTACCAGGTTAGCCAGTCTGTGCGCGAATAAGGCCTTTCCTCTCTTCGAAAGGTGAACGCCATCTGTTCCTAGCAGTCCTTCCTCAAGTAGCATCCCATGGTCGAGGAAGCCAAAGCCCTCCTGGCGACACCATCTTCGCAGCCAGGCATTCACCTCCACAATGCATCTGTCTCTGCCCGGACCCCTACCTTCAACAGGAAGAATCGAAGAGAATACCACCTGCGCTCCAAACTCCTTAACCCGTACTCCCAGAGCCCTGTAGTCACTCTTGATCTGCTCAGCATCACACCTCGCAGTATCATTTGTGCCCACATGGATGAGTAGCATGGGATAGTAGTCAGAAGGCCGGATAATCCTCGACAAAGCCTCTGTAACGTCTCGGATACGGGCCCCTGGCAGGCAGCATACCTCCCGGGATGAACGGTCAGGGCGACAGATGGGTGTCTCCGTCCCCCTCAGCAGAGAGTCTCCAACCACCACTACCCTACGTTTCTTATCAGTGGTGGCAGCAGACCTCCCAGCCTTAGGGGTACGAGACTTCACCCCCTTAACTGTTGGGGGTGATTTCTTCTCTGCTGTATCTTTTACCACAACAGGAGGGTTCGCAGCAGCGGTGGAGCACTGCCCGCTGCTAGAAGTAACCAGCTGGCCGTGTCCACCCTGAGCCTCCTCCTCCACTGGTGTGTCAGGTACACCCTGAGGCATCTCCTCTTCCACTGCAGTGTCAGTAGTCCCGTCAACTGGGACAGCACCATCAGCTGTCTCCACATGGATACTGTCCAGGAATTGCTCATGGACATAGATGTTCCTCAGCCAGGCCACCTCCTCCTGTAGCTCTCCCACCTGCTGCCTGAGAGATTCCACCAGTAGGCACCTTTCACATTGGATGCCACCCCCAGCCTGGATATCAGTAAGTGGAAATTGCAAATTACAGTCTTTGCAAGCCCACACCAGAATCTGGGTAAAAGCATCCATGCTTTGGTGCTCTGTCTGGCTACAGGCGCAGGTGGAGGAGACAGAAGCAGTGCTGGCACAGGTGTTACGGGTCCTCCTCACCATTTTAAGCCTCCCTCTGTCAAAGTCTCAAATTCCTGTCTACAGCTCTCTGTCCGCTCCTCTTTGCTGTGAACAGAAGGGTTTTCGATGTGGCTCAGGTTATGGGTTCAAGGGACCAATGGGTCACAGATGAGACCAACAAGGGAGCCCTCTCCCTTCCTACTCCCCTTCCAAACTCCCTTGCAAAACTCCCTGTTAGCAGCTCCTGTTCGCTAAGCTCCCTGGTCGCTTGTGCGCAGCTTTATAAAGCCCTGGCCTGAGTGAATGCCCCGCCCACTGGTTAAGGCTCAGCCAATTACCAGAGGCTTCTAGCTTTCAAACCTTCCTAGTAGCTCCACCTCCAACTGCCAGCTACAGCACACGGTCCTTCAAACAAACAAACCAAACAGACTGACAAACACAAGCTCAGCACACAGCAAGTAACCCCCAAACACACACACAAACCCAAACACTGCAGACAGTCACTTACCCCACAGATGCTGTCTGTGCTCCTCCTTCACCTGGAGAACTCCCTTGCAAAACTCCCTGTTAGCAGCTCCTGTTCGCTGCTATGCTGGAGCTCCGGAGGAAGGCCAGAGACCTGCAGCCAGGAGATGCGGCGCATCGTTACTCCCGACGCGAGGGTGCGGGCAGCCGAGTCTGCAGCGTCCAAAGAAGCTTGCAAAGATGTACGTGCAACCTTCTTGCCCTCATCTAAGATGGCTGCAAATTCCTGGCGGGCGTCTTGCGGCAGCAGCTCCTTAAATTTGTCTGCTGCCACCCAGGAGTTGAAAGCGTACCTGCTGAGCAGGGCTTGCTGGTTCGAAACCCTGAGCTGCAGCGCCCCAGCCGAGTATACTTTACGGCCGAGGAGGTCCATTCACCTGGCCTCCCTGGATTTGGGGGCTGGAGCTTCCTGCCCATGACGCTCTTTGTCATTTACTGATTGTACCACCAGGGAACACGGTGTCGGGTGGACATGGAGGTACTCATAGCCTTTAGAGGGGGCCATGTACTTCCTCTCGACGCCCCTCGCCGTAGGGGGGATGGAGGCCGGAGACTGCCAGATGGTATTGGCGTTGGCCTGGATGGTCCTTATGAAGGGTAGGGCGACCCTGGTGGGAGCATCCGATGAGAGGATGGTAACAATCGGATCCTCTATTTCCGAGACCTCCTCGGCTTGTAGGCTCAGATTCTGAGCTACTCACCTGAGGAGGTCTTGGTGCGCCCTGAGATCCAGCGGGGGGGGGGCTACTGGAGGAGGTACCAGCCACCGCTTCATCAGGGGAGGAGGATGAGGAGACCCCTGGCAAGAGAGTGTCTAATGGAGGGTCTCCCTCAGCCCTCGCTTCTGTCTCAGGAGCCAGAGCGGAGTCTTGCTGCTTGGACCCTTCCTCCCCATCCGGGGAGGGAGGGGGGCGAGACAATGAGGCTTCCGGCACCCTGTGCTCCGCCGTCGCAGGCCTAGCAGGAAGGTGTTGGGGCCCCTGGGCTTGATGGTATGCCCAGGGTGTCCAAAACCCCCATTGCTGCGGGCCTTGGTCGTGTTGTGGCAGGTCGTGAAATAGCGCCGCCTGCCGGTCGGTGCCCAGCGCATACCCGCTGTCCGTTTGGGAGGAGACCGACGGCTGCCTAGAAGGCCACGGCGGGGCAGACCCTGGTTGGTAAGGGTCTGCGCGGGTCGGCAGGGACGATCTTCTCGGTGCCGAGGATCGGTACCGGGAGTCAAAACGGTGCCGGGACCGGGACCGGGTTCTGTCTCGGTGCCGGGATCTGGACCGGTACCGGCCGCCGCTTCGGTGCCGGGATCGGGACCGGGACCTGCCACCAGCTCGGTGCTGGGAGGTCGACCGGGACCGGGACCTGCCACCAGCTCGGTGCCGGGAGGTCGACCGGTGCGGCGAGTGACGGCGGGACTGGCTCCTGGAGTCACGGTGCCGGTATCGGCGGCTGGAGTCCGACCGCGACCGCCTTGAGGTCGACCGGTGCCGCGAGTGCGACCGGTACCGCCGAGGAGAGCGGTGCCGGGACTGCGAGCGGCGATGAGATCTCGATCTGCCGTGACATCGGGACCTGGACCGTGAGCGCGAGTCCCGAGACGGTGCCGACATCATGGGCTTGCCTCTAGACGCGACCCGCACCGGAGGTACCGGGGGTGGCAGCTGAGTAGGCTCAGTTAAGGCAATGAGGTCCCGAGCGGAGGCGAAGGTCTCCGGCGTGGATGGGACCAATATCTCAACCCCAGATCTCATGGGGGAGCTTGGCGGCACCGGACTCGACGGACCCGCCGGGCCCGGAGTCGACGGTGCCGGCGGCGCCGCGGCCGATGTTGAGGCCGGGCGCTCCAGTCGGGTCTGCCTGGCCGGAGTAGCAGACTTCGACGGTCTTGGTTCTGTCCCCGGTGCCGGAGAAGGTCGGTGCCGGGGAGTCTTTTCGGTGCTGGTGCGATCCGGTGCCGGCGCCGAGATCACGGCCTGCGAAGCCGCCGGGTCAAGTGCCGCCTCCACAAGGAGAGTCCGGAGTCTTTGATCTCTCTCCTTTTTTGTTCTTGGCTTAAAAGCCTTGCAGATGCGGCACTTGTCCGATCTGTGCGATTCCCCCAGACACTTCAGGCACGCGTCGTGGGGGTCGCTGGTGGGCATAGGCTTCTTGCAGGCCGCACACTGCTTGAAGCCCGGCGAACCAGGCATGAGCCCGGTGCCGGGTGCCGGGAAGGGCTAAGCCCCCGGCGAACAACTATTTACAACCTATTTACACTTAATTACTACTATCTATACTTAACAATCTAACTAACAACTATAACAATACGAGAGATAACGAGAGATAACAAGGAGAGCTAGGAACGTGGAGGACAGCTATGCCGCGCTCCACAGTTCCAACGACCGACACGGCGGTAAGAAGGAACTGAGGAGCGGGTGGGCCGGCAGGGATATATATTGAGCGCATGGCGGCGCCACTCCAGGGGGCGACCTGCCGGCCCACTGGAGTTGCTAGGGTAAAAAGTTTCCGACGAACGTGCACGCGCGGCGCGCACACCTAACTGGAATGGATGTGAGCAATCACTCGAAGAAGAACCTTGTGTTCAGATGAATGTTTGTCTACGCGGTCCACATTTTTTGTCTTCACTCATTTAAGTCTCTGTATTTTTCTCAGCAGTAACCTTCTAACTTTTTCAATTTTGCAGAACTTTCTTCTATACAATACTGTATCAAATGAGCCCATACAGATTTATGTTTTAACGACAGAGCAAAGCCATTACAAATATTAAAATAATAATATTAAAAGATGTAAAAAAAATAATTTGCAAAACAGTCTTCATTGTCAGTTACATGATATCAACTAGGTTTCAGACTGAAACTAAATCTTGTGTCTTTGGCTGCATCATATTCCCATGAACACAACTACCCAACAATAAATATTGTGGCACAATGGCTAAAAATAAAAGCAAAAATGTCAATTGGGAAGTGAGCAGTAATGGATTCCTGCAGTTTCTCTAGCTTTATGACCTTATCTTTAAGGAGTAAAAGCAAGAGCTTCAGTAAACCTGCAGATTAGCGTTGTTAAATTAAAAAGGCATAGTTGGAAATTGACAAGGCAAAAAGTAGTACTGGGACCTGCTGCTGTGCCGATCCTACAGGATGTAAGAAGATCACTAGGCAAAGGCCATCAGTCCTGCAGAAAATGTTATAGAAAGTAAAGAACAAAAGGCAGCACAGCATCAGTCCTTTTTAAATATATTGAACTCTTAGGGTGGCTTGAGTGAACTTGCCCATGCTGCAGTGACTGTGGCAGGGACAGTGCACTATAATGGAAATATCAACGTCTTTTGTCACAGTAGATATTGAAGAATGGGCACCAACTTGGATGTGCTTTTTCTATGGACTGAGTCTTTGCAGCTGGTTTTAAAACATACAAAGCTCCTTTTTGCATAAGAAAACAGTTTAACATGGTTTGAGTTCAACATATTTTTCTAAGAGGATAATAGTATTTGACTAGATCCCCAGTCTGGATGAGCTGTGCTAAATTGGAGATCAGGGCATGAGAGGAAAATGGTGGCATTAAACCACATGTAAGCTGTGCTGATCCTAAGGCTGTCCAGGATCTAGTCCAGTCCTCAGTGTTCAGGCTGCTTTAACTTGGGGATGTGGTCACACAAGCCTAAAGGACGATTCGGACAGCTAGTGATCAGCCAGGCCCACAAGTGCCCTGCCACATGCCCTTTTGCTCTGTCCAGCCCTCTCCACGCCCAGTGCTGTTGTAGCTGCTAGTATCACTAATTTTGGAAGCCAGTAAGGTAGCCCTATATCACCTGATTCACACTATGGTGAGATTTGATAAGGGCTTGCCCGACTCTTTGTTCTCCCTCTATTCTATTCATTGTTACTTTAATGGCGAGAGTGATGCAGCCATGGCTGTGACACTCTCAAAATCCCCTGGATATTGAAGGCAGTGTCGATGGTGAGAAACTCTGCAGAAGACTGAATCTCAAACCAACAGCTTCTGCAGGCATGGCAGGCTGACCTTCCTATCATCCACAGCTGCCCTCTGCAACAGCAGCTATGTGATCTTCCTCTGCTGTCAGAAAGGAACTTTAACTGCATTGCAAGTAGCCAGACAAACTTGTTCGTCAGAAAGAGCAAAACAAAGATGCATGAGAAATATCCTCTGCTCAGTTCCGAGGGGCCACAGCAGTTATGAAGTGGGAGCGTTTTCTTGTAAAGAATGACAAAGAGGATACTATGAAAAAAGTGTAAAGGGCTAAATTGTTGTCTCCTTTACATGGCTGCAAAGCAGGGGTGCTGGAACAATTTTTATAGTGGGGTTGCTGAGAGCCATTGAAAGAAACTGTAAATTCTGGATATAATGGAAACAAGAGGGTGCAGTAGCCAGGGTGTGTGGCAGCACCCCCCAGGACCTCTAGTTCCAGCACCTATGCTGAAAACCCAGAGTTAAACCCATCAACGTCAACTGATGCCAACGAGGAAGTTCAGATTTACACCCACGTAACAGAGAAGTGAATTTGGCCCCAAAGCCTTAACTCTATTTTGGAATTTTGGTGCATCACAAATCAGTCACACTTTACTGTTGCAGTTTATTATACTCTCATCAGAAATCTGATGTAAATTAGGGACCTGATACTCTTGTCTGTCTATCATTTATTTCTTATGAATAATATATAACTCATATAGCACAATTAGCTTTGATATGGCTTTCATGGACAAAATAAGCATAGGCTTTTGGAAATACTATTTCATAATCAATGGGAGGTACAGTTAAACCAGAAATCTCTTAAATAAAGGCCCATTCCTGCATGCATTAAACACTCAAAACTCATGTTCTTGACCCAATTAATTAACTTTGGCAAAAAGTCACACTATCTGATATAAGTCCAATATTTAAGAACTGTTCACTCCAAATGTCAGAATGTGGTGAGCCATTTTAAACACCTTATTTAAGTAATTACTGATGGAAATAAAAGAAAACAAATGGTTCATTTCTCATTACAAATTTAGACTAACTGAAGCAGTTTCCAAATATTAATTAACTTTTTATTGTAAAATATTTGTCATCTGATATCTTTACCATGTGCATTCATGAAGCTATGAAAGACGAAAACCCTAACAACACATGGTTACAATTCTTTGAAGGTACCAGGGCAGCACAGATTAAAATTTCAGTTCAAATAACAGACTGCAGCCACTCCTAAAAACATATATTCCCTTCATAGCTGAAAAGAATACTAATATATTCTTTGTGTAGACTTGTCAAATGCACACAAGAACTGTCAAACTATATTTTTAGCCATAGAGTCTGCTTAAGCCCACAAGACTTTATTTTGCCTTTATGCTGACAAATGAACAAGGCTGAAATATCAGGGATCTGAGCTCCTGTCAAGATCTACTGTACTTCAAAAGTCATTGTTCTTGCACAGTTGTTTCCTCTAAACTATTGACTTAAAAGCAGTCTTGTTAGTCTATTGGATTTGCTACTGAACTCTTTAGTAGTTGTACCTTAATTGTTTCTGAGCTTCACTTCTATAGACAGGCCAAAAAAATTTTGTGGAAACATAATATACCAGCAAGATGAGGTGCTTCTGATAAACTTCATTCACTATGGAGCTGTATTATACCAAGATTGTATTATTAACATTTTCACATTTCTTAAAATGTATTAAAAATACATCTTAACATTTTTAAAAAATGTTACTTATATTACCGATAATGCCTTAGATTACCAATATGTACAATAATTAGTAGCAATAATAATTCTATAAATCTAATTTGCTTTTATTGATGCTTTTAGGTTGGGGTTTGTTTATGTTTGTTTTATTTTTGGTTTCTTGTTTGTTTGGACTTTTTTTGCATTCCTCAAGGTTTTTTAAAGGTTACTTTCATTGTTTTCTATTCAATGGACTGTGACCATTTCATTTTAGATTTTATAAAAGCTTGTTTTGCAAACACCTATATTTTGGTTAAATTAGCTCGGGGAGTGTCCCTTGAAGCCTCTCTCTCAAAATATGAATAGTTTCCCATACTTTAATACAAACAAAAATACTACCAATCAGTTTATTTTAGTGCTAGTGAGGCTGGCCACACATTTGCTTTATATTATTTTCATGTTCCTGGGTGACCTTCTGCAGATGAGCTGCTAGCACCATGCTAGAAATAATTTTTTGATTATGATAATTTTTCATATTTTCATATGTAGTAAAAATTAATGTACTGTTACTGAACTCAGTTGGGATTAGCCTGAGTAAGGACTAAAAATGAATAAGGGCCTGGATTGTCCTGTGCCATGCTAAAGCCAGCAGGAGGGGACTTCTTATGTGGGAAGATTGCCTAGTGATCTGTCCCCTGTGAGTTCTCGATTTTCCTGGCGGGGGGTGGGGGGCGGGCTTCCCTCCACCTCAGGGAATAGGTGACAGAGCCTACCCTCAAACCTAACAAAGGCCCGTGGGCCTGCAGGGAGCCAGGGCCATCTCCTCTGGCACTGGATTGCCTGCCCTGTTCCTGACTCCCTGGCAGCATGACTCCAGTGAAGCTATACTACCATGGACTCCCCTGATTGTGGCTGCCTCGAGAGTGCAAATGGGGGCTTTCATGGAAAGCATAATCCATCGGCTGCTTTATATTGGTTTTATTGTACAACCCTTGGATGACCATCACTGATTATCTGGCATGAGTTTTACATCATAGAAATATATCAGTTCCATTCTGGGCTCTTCTTGGAAGGCTCACAGCCAAGTACTAACCAGGCGCAACCCTGCTGAGCGTTAGGGTCAAGATCATTCGAGATCATTGCTTTAGGGAGGGAGACAGCTTTGTTTCTACTCAACAGTAAACAGGAAAGAACCAATTACAGTAATAATTTACGGTTGTGCATCCAAAATCACCACTGCTGGTTAACAGGGTATCTGTATGTGTGTGTGTGAACTAAGCTTTACTTGATTCTTCTACTGATTCATGATTGTAGTCTGTTCAATGACAATATTTGTACAGTCCCTAGAGGAATCAGGATTCTCAAACAAAGTGATTTCAAAACAAACAGTGTAAACTGAGGAAAGATATAAAGTGGGAAAGAAAAATGTTCCTGTTCAGCGTGAACTATAATCCTAATGTATTCTATCTTGTTTTGCTTTTCATAAAGCAAAGATTTTTCTGGAGACAAATTAAAAAGCAATTATTTTGATGAGTCTGTTCTTTAGTGTAAGAGATCACAAATGATACTGCCTATTCACTTTTTCCCATAATGTTCAACCTTAATCTCTAGTATATAATACACACCTCTAGGTATCTTAAAGAACTAGTTACTTGGCATACTTTATCAGGTGTAGAAACAGATTGTCATCTCTTTGGGCCTGAGCAAACTGTTGGCTAATATTCAGGGTCTTGGGGTTGTTTCTATAGGAAGAGAAATTGATGATGGAGTTTCTGGTATTTTGTGAGTATGATCCTGCTTATTCACAAAGAACATACACAAAGTCCTGTTTCCCAGAACACAGCAGGAACAAGCAACAGGAAGCAGTTTTCTTACTCACATTTCCAGGCTTTCTTCCAGCAAACACTATGACCAAAGGAAGCTCTCTCTTGTCTTCCTGGTAGAGCCCTGCTAAATGTGCTTTAGACCTTTATCCTGAATGAAGAGTGACTAGCACACTCACAAGCCTCAAAGAGGTCTGGGATTGCCTAAAGTTCAAAGCCCCCAGTATCCTCCAGCATAACGTATTTTCAAAAAATAGTAGTGAATAATCCATAAAAATCTTCCTGGCTGATGCATGAAAATATTTAAAAACATAGTATGAAAACTGAAAAGGACACAATAGTCAGCCCAACTTAGGGTGACCAGATGTTCCAGTTTTATAGGGACAGTCCGGATACTCGGGGCTTAATCTTATTTAGGCGCCTATTACACCCCACCTCCTGTACCAATTTTTCACACTTGTTGTCTGGACACTCTAGCCCCACTGTCAGTCACGCTAATGAGCACTTAATCCTTTTTGCCATATGAGAGAGAGAGAGAGAGAGAGAAAGAGATGCAATTTAAAAAAAAATTACAGCAATTGTTATTACACTATATGGAGCAAATGTCCAGTGGAGGTTATTTTTTTCCCAAGTTAATTTAAATGTCAGATGAGAAGAAAGGACTCATCTGTTGTCTCCGCAGTAATACAGCCATTATCTAGAAAACATGTACAGCAACCACATTATATCATTATATCATTATTCTGTATGCTACAAATGCATAATAATAAGAGCTACATTGTGGCTTTAAGTCACCATCCTTAGTAGTAAATAGTAAATTCTTAATTTCTTATTCTAAGTGTCTTCCTTAGTAGGGGGTTTATAGGGAATCAATAGACCCACATAAACAGCTGCACTAACCCTGGAAACTGGAGCCTTGGGGTGGATGTGTACATCAGAACTGCAAGAACTACTCCAAATCCTGTCAGACTACTTCCACCTGCAAGTGAAAATGACAACTTCTCTCATTTGCAAGGCAAGAAGAAACCATGACCATGGTCTGCCTCTGAAAACACCTGGACCCTGCCACATTTCAAAGCTTTCTTATAAAAAGTCCTAGCTAAGTGAGAAACCCACATCTATTGGCTTCCTATCAGACACAGACCTGGCCATGCCTATCCACGCATTTTTGACCTCCAGGCTTGATTTACGGCATCTCATTATATCTAGAAATGAAACCACACATTGTGAAAAAGCTCTCACTGGTACAAAAAGAAGTTGCCAGTCTGCTTAGCAACAGAAGACACTGTGAACACATTCCCCTGCTCCCTTGTTCTCTGCACTGGTTTATCACTGAATACAGAGTCCATAATCTTTGCCATGACATTTAAAGCTCTCCATTGAACTGGCCCTAGCTACCTGATTGATTGCTTCACTCTCTGCAACTATGACCTCCTATGACAGCTATGGTCCTCTAGGACAATGAAACAGTCAACCAAGGGAAGGCTCATGAGTGCAGGAGACCGAGCTTTCACAGAAGCTCAGCCTAGATTATGGAACTACTGCTCACAAGAGAGGAGGATGACTGCAGACCTCACTTTCTGCAAAATTCATACAAAACTCAGTTCTTGGACTTGCCTCCATTAATTTATTTTTCACATAAACACACTCCTCATAAACAAGGAAACAAAAGAAAAAGCAAAAAAAAAAAAAAAAAAAAAAAACATTTCCCCCTAAAGACTGGAAAAAAAGAGCGAGAGAAACAGAGAGGCCCTAATTCAGCAAAGCACCTGTGCACATGCTTAACTTGAAGTACTTTCTAACTTGAAGCACATTCTAAATCAATGGGACTTAAACATGTGCTTAAATTTTTCATGACTTGGAGCCAGACAGTAAAGAGTTTGAAACAGGTACCAAGCATAAATCCAAAATATAAACAAGTAAATTTGTGTGCTAAATTCCCAATACTGTTCCTATTCTCCTTTCGATAATCATAGAATATAAGGTTGGAAGGGACCCCAGGAGATCATCTAGTCCAACCCCCTGCTAAAAGCAGGACCAATCCCTACACAGATTTTTACCCCAAATGGACCCGCAAGGACTGAATGCACAACCCTGGCTTTAACATGTCAATGCTCAAACCACTGAGCTACCCCTCCCCCATAAGTCCTTAGCTGGTGCTGGATTCAGAGGGCTGGGAGAATGCCGATTAGGAACACCTCAAATTTACCTCTTACTTAACCCAGCAAATACTGAAAATCAAGTCATTCTTATCAGCTCTCTGCTGGTGTTCTTAAAAGAATTGGTAGTAACAACTTAAGGTCTTTCCCTGGGAAGTCAAGGATCCAAAAACTTACATATGATGAAGTAAGAAATCTGAGAAACCGTGAGCATTCCAAAAAAGACACAGAGAAATATTTGCTTAATAATATGTCTAGGAGAGAGGCTGGGAAGGCCTGGTCTGGATAAACTAAATTAGGAGATAAGTCAAGAAAATAGAAAATGAAATGTTTTAAGTGTCAGAACTCCCATAAGTCACACTGCTTGCACACAAAACACTTCCCACATTGAACGCAGAGCCCGACAGCAATAAGACTAGATTGCAAAGGTCCTATTAGACTTTTGAAAAGGAGCAGCACACACATAATTGAGCCAACACTGCTGACCACTGTGGAATCAGGGAGCAGGGCTGTTTCCCAATCAAAGCCTAATGGTACAGCTACACTAGAGTAAAATACTCATGGCACAGCTGTATCTGGCCTGGATCAGCCAAGTTGGGCTTTGGCTGCAGGGCCATCCAACTGCAGTGTAGATGTTTGAACTCGGGCTGAAGCTCTGGCTCTGAGACCCTGTGTTAGAGGGCCGTGTGGTTCAGTACTAGGAATTTCAGAGGAAGGTGTAAGAAACCGTCTAGTGACCAAGAGTAGAGTAACCTACCCTACAACACAACAAATTTAATCATAAACCCAATTAGTAGATGGCTTATGCACTAAAACATAAGAGTTTACATAGCCTTCAAAAAATATCCTATTTAAAAATCAAAAGACAACCACTGGAATGCCTCACTCTTCAATTTTCAGTTATGTCCAATTCATTGCTGTTTGTCTACAAGTGCCATGTATTAAGCAACATTATACTTGTTGCTTAAGAGCAAGGTCAATCTATGCTATTGGAGGTTTCAATTTAAGTGAAAATGGTTCAGTCTCAGACAATTATATCTGTATAAACAAGTACATTGGAAAAATCATAGTACAAAAGAGAAAAACGATGTGGCCCACCATAAACATTTATTAGGATGCAGTGGACTGAAACCTAAATGCTTCCTTCATCACGCTATCAAGCCATCAAAATTAAAAGCCTGGGCCACTCTCTTTTGCTGTGATATAGAATCTACATCAGATAAGAGCTGCCCAGATGTTTCAAAACCAGAAACAATACAACTAACTATAAAATACAGGGTAACAGATGACCTAGAGCAGTGGTTCTCAAACTATTGTACCCCTTTCACACAGCAAACCTCTGAGTGTGACCTCCCTTATAAATTAAAAAAATACTCTTTAATATATTTAACACCATTATAAATGCTGGAGGCAAAGTGGGGTTTGGGGTGAACGCTTTCAGCTCACGACCCCCTATGTAATAACCTCGCAACCCCAAGGGGTCCTGACCCCCAGTTTGAGAACCCCTGACCTAGAGTGAATATTAAATACATAATTTACTTGAAGGACTATACTACTGACATCAAACTATATGAACATTGTGGAATGGTTTATGAACAGAGACAGAACCCTGAGAGCCAAATGCACCATATTTTCTATGAAGTCAGCCAGTGTTTTATATAGAATAGATTATAAACAAAGTTTTGGAAACATTTTAACACACGATGAATAATTTACATTTCCCACCAAGTAATCTCAGTGAAACGGTTGGGGCAGGGGAGGTTGTTCAGTGTTTAAAGTGGATTGAACCAGGAGGAGGAGCTCTCGGGTACAAGCCAAGGAGCAGGAGGAGCTCTCCTTCTGTCTTCAGCTGAGTCCTTCCACATTCCCTCTTACTTTTGCCTTGTCTACATGTAAGGAAGTAAAACAGTGGTCACACTACACCAGTGTTTCTCAAACAGGGTCGCCACTTGTGTAGGGAAAGCCCCTGGCGGCCTGGACCAGTTTGTTTACCTGCCCCCTCCGCAGGTCCAGCCAATCACGGCTCCCACTGGCCGCAGTTTGCTGCTGGAGGCCAATGGGGGCTGCTGGAAGCGGCAGCCAGTAAGTCCCTCGGCTCGCGCCACTTCCAGCAGCCCCCATTGGCCTGCAGCGGCAAACTGCAGCCAGTGGGAGCGGCGATCGGCTGGACCTGTGGACCGAGCAGGTAAACAAACCTGCCCGGCCCGCCAGGGACTTTCCTATGTAAGTGGCAACCCCAGTTTGAGAAATACTGATCCAACCTGATTTTCTTTACAAAAAATACATTATACATTTACTGCAAACAATATATTTCTGAACTGCATCATATTTTTAGCAATGATAGCATTTTCAGGAGCCTCTACACTTTTGAAGCCAATCTGAATTTTCTCTGATGGTTATTTATGAATACTACAGGCAATGGATTTCAGCCAGCATCTGTACATTTCCATTCAAACATACAGGATGTGCTCTCCCACAACCTGATACCCTTTTACCGAAGGTAGGGGTGGGAATGTAGTTAGCATGCATATTGTGGACAAATTTCTCTCTGGTGTAACTCCATTAAAGTCAATGGAGTTACACCTGGCATGAATTTGGCCCATTGTGTTTTTTGTCATTTGCTCTAAGAGCTTTGTGAAATTATAGCCCTCGGAACTGGTTAGTGCATGAGTGTGGTCATGCTCCTGCTGTCTTCCTGTCAATCTCTCAATCTCTATTAGGCTCCTGTACAGTCTTTTGGGATCCTCTGATGAAAATCTCAATAAAATGTATTCAACTGTTTAAATGTTATTGACACTTTTGACACACTGTTCCCCACTGAGCTGCACAGAAGCCCAGTAGACAGCACAGGATCTGCATCAGCGCTGGGCTCTTGTACTCGGTGACTGAGAAAGCTGTAATTTCACGTGCTGCCTGCCCTAGAACATCTGAATGAGGTGCATACTTGCAGCAGAGATGGCACAGCATATTCACTTGCTCTGTCTGCCCTGCGACTCTGGACAAAAATACTGAAGGTAGCCAACATAAGTGAGCTAAAGCGCAAAGAAATCAGCTACAGCCAGTATTTACTATTATTACTTCAGCATTTACATAGTCTTGCACAGCATATGGTAAAGTAAACTATGCTGTAAACTAGGAGGTCAGTGCCAAAGAAACAATAGGTCTCTGTCCTCAAGTGTTTACAGACTATGGCTTGTTTTCACTGGTGCCTGTACAAGACAGAAAGAACAAATGCAAAGTGAGGTGCCAGCATCATGCCATGAATGTTTCAGGGATTAGATCAATGGGTTTTTCATTCCTTAAAGGGGTGGTTAGATAGAGCTCGGTGCAATTTATTCTAAACACACAAGGCGACACGGAAGAAACCTGAGTTGAACTAGGCAAATGTGCCAAAAGCAGCAGTGAAAAGGCAACTTTGGCGGAGTATGACTTGTAGGAGAGAGGGCACTGCACATGGCAATAATGACACGGATGTATGCAAGGATGGAGATGGAAAGAGCTTCAAAGACAAGGAGTTTGAATAATATATGGAAAAAGTGGGGGAGCCAATTGTGAGCATCAAGGACAGGGATAGTGAGAGTGAGGCATAGTAGTGGGAAAAGATAATGATCTTGGCAGCTGCATTTTGGACTGAATGAGAGGGGAAGAGATGAGAGTGGGACAAACCAAAGAGGAGAAGGACAAACCAAAGAGGGTTGCAGTAACTGAAGCAATAGACTATGAGAGCATGGACTAACGTCTTGTACAATATAGCTCAGTGTAGTAATCACTCAGGGCACTTCTGCATCAGGGACGGCCTTAAGGAAAATGGCACCAGGGAAGAACTTGCATTTTGGTGCCCTAGTCCCCGCGAACTTCCCCCCACATTGCCCCTAGCCCCTGTGGGTTCCCCAACCCCCCCCCCCCCGAGTCCCACTGCCTCCCTGCTCAGAGCTTAATTTGTATTGAAAGAGGTGCCAGGGCTCAGCCCCAGCACAAATTAAGCACTGGCCAGGTGGCCAGGGAGTGGTGGCTTCTGGCTGGGCACCCAGCTCTGCCAGCAGCAGTGGAGAAGTAAGGGTGGCATGGTATAGTGTATTGCCTACCTCACTTTGTGCTGCTGCTAGTGGTGGCACTGCCTTCAGAGCTGGGTGCCCAGCCAGCAGCCATAGCTCTCTGGCCACCCAGCTCTGAAGGCGAAAACCCAGAAAACCACTAAATGACCAGAGATCTGTCACACTATATCACATGACATGATTTGGGCAAAAAAAATGTCAGCTTCAAAATGCTATATAGAACAACAGATCTTTCTGTACATCGTAAAAGACGCCACTTCCTAGAGCTTGTCTGTCTCTTATATCTGCTCTATCCAACTGGTTTAATACAATGCCATGAGAAAGGATCATTTATAGATTGGATTTCCTTCTTGTTGGTCTATGATTGCAGTTAATATTTTAAAACAAACAGGATAAAGACTTATTTTACCCATTTTGTATTTGTACTTTTGAAAAAAAAAGAGTAGGAGGTAAGCAATCTAAAACAGAAGTACCCTCTTTCCCACATTCCAGTAAACAAGGATGGATACTGCATCATCTACTTCAGGAATTTCCACTATCCATAGCTGTGGAATTGGCTTCTCAAGAGATTAAAGCTTAAAAAATATATTCACAATAACCAGTCAAACAGAATACAGAACACATAGAGCTTGCTTCTCCAGGGTTCTGTTGGCGTAATGGCTAAGTTACACAACCACTTAACAACTATGCTAGCTAACCAAAAAAAAAAGCAATAATATATAAACAAGTGCAAAAAAAAAAAACCATGGCATAATGGATATAAATTTTGGGCTTGGACATACACTGCTATTAATCAGTCTTTACAAAAATAATAATTTGATTTGGCTAGTCAGCATTGCAAAATTTGATTCCAGTGCTTATTCTGAAGAAATTATCTTTATTAGGAATGTATTTGTAGGGAAGTTCCTCCTGTGCAAACTCATACATTCTAGCTTTAACAATATTACACATCTGTGATGTGGGTCTCAGAATTGGCAAGAAAACATGCTTTCTCTCTCACAATACGTGCTATATATATATATATATATATCTCGAACAAGAGTCTGCCACATGTGATTTTATTTCAGGATACAAAGACTATATGGTAGAATAGGGGTCCCCAAAGCGGTACCCACGGGCTCCATGGCACCCACAGGGGCATCTAAATGCACCCGCGTCCTGGCCGGCGGTGCAGCACTCACCGAAATGCAGCCGACAAGTGATGTCTTCGAGAGGTGTAGCTGCCAAAATGCTGCAGAAATTCAGTGGCAACGCCTCTCGATGACGCCACTTGCGGCTGACAAGCGACATCATCAAGAGGTGTCGCCGCCGAAATGCCGCAGAAATTCGGAAGCATTTTGGCGGGTGCTCTACCGCCGCCACGGTCCTTCATCTGATGCCCACCAGACGAAAAGGTTGGGGACCACTGTGGTAGAACACAGAATCATCCTTTACTCTTCATGGTAGCAGCAAAACATTAAAATGTTTGCAGACAAATCAACACAAAGTGCTGCTCCAAAACTCTGAACTGCTGAGCAACAGTAGGAGCTGGGGACAGATCTTGCAACCTTCGAGTTCAGCTGGATGAAGTGTACAAGTAAGGACTCCTTGCTGAGTTAAGGTTTCCAGATCAAGCATTTGGCTTCTGCTGATAGGTTTCAGCATGCTCTCAAGAATAAAGTAAGGGATGGAGAGAGCCCAGGCAGACAAAGGGAGAGATGGACCCATCTTGTGCTAGTGCAGAGAGCTGAAAGATGGTAGTCACTCATAAAATTGAGAATGATTTCAGACATCTAATCTGAGACATATGCCTGAAATTATTTGTAAAACACACAATAATAACAGTAATAATGGATAACCCCTTCTCCCCTAATGCCATCCTGTGCCCCATTCTCCCCAACCCCATCCTGCGACCCCACCTGCCCCTAACCGCTGCACTGTGTCCCCTTCTCCCCTACCTCCTGCACCTCCTTCTGTGCACCTAACCTCTGTACCCCCCTCCCGCACCCACATTGGGAAGCTGACCTGGATGACAGAGCAGCTGGCGCTGCTGCTTGCTCCCCCGCTCGAATGCTACTCCTCTGTGCCCCCTTAGGGGGGCTGTGGGGGAGGGAGCGAGATCAACACCAGGGCTCCCTACATTCAGGTCACTTTCCCCAGCTGGGCTGCAGAAGGGGAGGGCAGGAGAGAAGTTCTTGATGCTGGCCTCACGGAACAGACCATGTGGTGAAAGTGACCTGGATGCAGGGGGCCCTGGCATTGCTCCTTGCTCCCCCTTGCAAAGCCCCTTAGTAGAGCACAGAGCAACATTGGGGGGGCGAGGAGGAAGCAGTATCTGTGCGTAACCCCATCCCTCAGGAGGGAGCAGGGAGAAATCTGCCTCTCCCCACTCCCCATACATTGGCTGTGCAAGTTTGTGGCGCTCCCCTGACAGGCACCTGTGCACTGCCGCACAGTGTCTCCTTGACCATGGCACCCTGGGCAGTTACCCATGTGGCCCACCCCTAAGGCTGGCCTTGTCTACACTGCACTTAGACACCTGCAACTGAACTGTGCCAGCTGACTTGGGCTCATAGGGCTTGGGCTAAGGGGCTGTTTACCGGCATGTAGACATTTGGGCTTCGGCCCAAGCCTGAGCTCTAGGCCCATCCCACCTCACAGGGTCCTAGAGACCATGCTCCATCCCAAGCTCGAATGTCTACACTGCAATTAAACAGCCTCTTAGCTTGAGCCCCACAAGCCCAAATAAGCTGGCATGGGCCAGCCGTAGGTTTTTAATTGCAGTATAGACATACCCTCAGTGCTTAGATACTACAGTGAGCAGCAATCAGGGGCAGCTCTAGGCATTTTGCCGCCCCAAGCACGGCAGGCAGGCTGGCTTCAGCGGCTTGCCTGTGGAGGGTTGCTGGTCCCGCGGCTTCAGCAGACCTCTCGCAGGCGTGCCTGTGGGAGGTCCTCCGAAGCCGCAGGACCAGCGGCTCCTCTGCAGGCAAGCCGCTAAGGGCAGCCTGCCTGCCGCCCTCGTGGCGCTGGCAAAGCGCCCCCTGCAGCTTGCCGCCCCAAGCACGCGCTTGGCGTGCTGGGGCCTGGAGCCGCCCTTGGCAGCAATGCAGAAAATCCACAAAACAGATGACACAACAATGTGTTTCAGTTCATCCTATGTTAAGAAAATGGAGTTTTGTGACACTGGTTATTAATTCATATTCTAGTTCAGCAAGGCCCTGAGGCCCTAATCTGAATCAGGGCTCTGCCTGCACAAACTGATCTTTCCTATCCACTTAGAGTGGTGGTATCCAACCTGCAGCTTTAGCGGTGCTGCAACTCTCATTAGGTCAGATCTTCAGTTCCTGTTCTGTCCCATTCTTTGTGCCTCTTCCATGATGCAAACTGCAAAGATGGAAAATTGATATAACAGGGCAGCTGGGGATTGCCCTGGCACAGAGGAATTCTTGGGTGGAGTAAAGCCATCACAGTTGACTCTCTGCTACCCGCTCCTGGCCCCCACTAGCACAGTGGACATTCTGCAGCATGCCAGAGACAAGAAGAAGTAAGTCCACAATGTGCTGCACGCTGGTGATCCTGGACCAGTGTAAGATAGAGCAGGCCTAGAATTACAGCCCCATTTTGCAGCAGGGCAGTATCTCTACATTAAGGATTTGTCCCAGCATAGTTATACTGATTTGTAGTTACACTCATACAATTTTCCCTCATCTAGATAAGCCTATTGACCCAGTGATTAGGGAATCATACAGTTCCAAGCGCATATGGTCACTGGGCTGTTGGCTGTATGTGGAGCAGCCCCAGTGCAGCAACTCCTGACAATCATATCCATGTGAGTTTTGTACTGTAGAACTTGCTTCTATGGTTATGAAATTGCTTTTTGTGAAATCCTAGGTGGGCTACAGGCTGCTCATTAAGCAGACATTCTTTTGATTTGTAGGTAAAGTGTAGTGCACAGGACCTGAGTCTCCATTCTCTTAGCATAAATCCATTGATTATGGTGAGATTACTCAGGACAGGAGTAAACTCAGCCCAAGTCAGTGAAGAGTCAGGCCAAGAGTGATATTCAGAGCCCTGAGCCTGGCATGAGTGGAGGCAGCTCAAGGGTGGGCCAGTGGAAAAGTGGGTGAGATCCCAGGAGACCTATCAGGGAACAGTTCCCATTCACCTCTACAGAGGAACCTTATAAGTTGATCCAGGCACTAGGCTGGAGTAGTCTCCATCGAGCAGCTCCAATTGCTTCCCTTACGTCTCCTCAATTCTTTGCCCAGCTGAACTGGCATTTGGGTTTGGGTTTTCCCTCAAAGAAGGCATTTGGCAACACATTTTAGATACACCAGGGTGCTGCCATCAATGGAGACAAAGAAAAATAATAGTAATTACAATTGGGAACAGGGATATCATTGTGGTTCAAACACAGGACTGGAGTCAAGAGATTTAGGTTCTATTCTCAGTTCCACCAAAGACTTCCTGTGTGACCAAGGACAAGCCCCTTAACCGCCACATACCTCAGTTTGCAAAATGGGGACACCTAATGCATTCATCTCACAGGGTTGCTGTGAAGCTAAATTCCTTAGCTGTGAAATGCCAAAAAAAATAATAATGAAAAAAAAATCTACCAAGTACAGGAGCAGAAATTACTTTTGTGATATGCAGAGGTGTGCTGCTGTAAGAAATTGTAAAAATACCTTCTAATGGAGGTTTCAGAAGGTACTTTAAAAAGTTGAGTGAAACTCAGCAACCTTTCTATCTATTTAATTAAGTGCTTGAAGTTCCCATTTCAAGGCATGTAAAGCAATAATACAAAAAGAGCAAAGATGAGATGAGATTGATCTGTACCAAGCTCATTTTATTAAATACAATATTAAAATGAGATTCAGTGCAAATCACTGAACTTTTTCATTTTAATGTCTTTATTTTTAGAAAAAAACAGTTGTGTATTTAAGGTCCTGGGACCAAATTCACACCTGCTGTTACTTCCTATAGTAGAATTACACTAGGGTTCAGTTTAGCTTTGATTTACAGTCAAACCTCGCAATAACGCGCTCCGCCATAACGCGAAATCGCATATAACGCGATCATAAGTTGGCTCCCTTTAAGGCCTAAAACCAGTGATCCCCAATGCCATAGTGCCCATTGGGACATTGATGTGTCCCTGCCTAGTGCCCAGCAGGGGAGAGAAGCTGCGGCCCCGTGCCTGCCGGGGACAGGGAACTCCGAGGCTATGGGTGCTGGTGCTCTCTGTCCCCGGCAGGTGCAGGGCCACGGCTTCTCTTCGGCTTCAAGAGGAGCCGCGGCCCTGCGCCTGCCGAGGACAGAGAGCACCGGCATCCACAGCCCTGGAGTTCTCTGTCTCTGGCAGGCGCAGGGCCGTGGCTTCTCTCCAAGCGGGAGAGAAGCTGAGGCCCTGCACCTGCTGGGGACAGATAGCACCGGCGCCCGCAGCCTCAGAGTTCTCTGTCCCCGGGAGGCACGGGGCCATGGCTTCTCTCCTCTGCTGGGCACTAGGCACTAGTGGTACTAGGCACTAGGTGGAGCACTTCAATGCACCACATTGGGGACCACTGATTTAAACTGACCGGCTTGAAACCCCACTATATCACGACCTCGCATTTATTGTGATGGAATTTTTTGGACCCCAGACATTGCGCTATAGCAGGGTTTCACTGTACCACAAGCCATCTGTCACAGTTTCAGGGCAATTTCATCTGTCTCCCCCACACCATGGTCCATTCCAGGAGTGCCCAGTCAGATCTCAAGTCTCCAGCCAGTATCTGTCTCTGGGCAGCGACCCCTGCCCTCACTACCTTCTGACTGGGGGATTTTAAGGCTGTACAGCCCATCTTACACTGTGATACCCCCAGCAAGCCAATGTGCCTACAGGCCAGCACCTGTGCATGGCTTTCTCTCTCCAAGGGCTATGTACAGTGTGTTGCCAGAAGTTACTAGCTACTACACAGCGCTTTCTAAGGGCAGGTCTACACTATGGGGCTAAGTCAACCTAATTATGCAACTCCAGCAACGTCACTAAGGTAGCTGGAGTTTGCATACCTTAGGTCGACTTAGTGCGGTGCCTACACTGCACTGGGTCAATGGGAAAAACTCTCCATCGACTTACCTTATGCTTCTCGTTCCAGTGAAGTACCGGAGTTAACGGGAGAGCGATCGGTGATTGCTTTACTGGGTCTTCACTAGACCCACTAAGCAGGTTAATGAGTGAAGACATAAGCCTTCATACGAGTGGGAGGAGGTAAGGACGGTCTGGATCCACAAGGTACTAAGGTGTTGCAATACTGAGTGCACCTAGAAGATCACTGGAACAATATGAGACCCACAAAGCCTGAGTTAGGTGCCTAGGTTCCCTATACAATGCATGGAGAGAGACAGGCACCTTACAACCTCCAGTGGATCAATAGCTGTGTGTCAATCCCCTGGTAAGTGGAGACAAGCCCTAAGCAAGCACATTCATTCTTAAGGGAAAAGTAATAGAGAGAACATAATAAAGACAAAAGACACATTTAAACACACACTAAATCTATCAGGAGTCACCCATTAGTTTTATGTGATCCTAGTAGGCCAAAGTGTTTCCAACTCTTCCTCAAAATGTGGGTCCTTCCTTGGACAGAAGCTCCTGTCTGGTTGCTGGATCGGAAAGATAGCCCTGAGTCAGTTTAAACCCAGCCTTTTTACATCAAAAACCCATTCTTTGCCTATTGGTCTCTGGAATACCCAGTTTGTATCAGTATACGCAAACCTCCCGAGAAATGGTACCTGTCTGGAGGTGTTTACTGCCTGACTCACCTTAATCACTCTCCTTTATTTTTAATTCCTGGAGGAGCTGGTAACACCCCACCACCACCTCTGCCCCCAGAGTTGCATGCAATCTCTGGTCCACAGTAATACATAAACCATTCATAAAACTTAATACACTGTTTCCCCAAAGCTACTGCATGGAGTTGCAGTATCTGTCATACTATCTAAAGTTTTTCTACATCAGTCACATGAACATAATGAATCTCTAGTCTTTCTTCAGCAGAACACACAGACTTTGAGCTCGTGTCCAAAAAATCTTACACTCTTCCTATGGTTTGACTTTAATGATGACTCAGACAATGAACATCAGCCTAAGTTTGGCTGTTCCTAAAACTTCTTTGCTGAGACCTCTCATCCTAGCCCTGGGCTCTCTCATTCACCTCCCCTATAGTCTAGGTGGAGTTAATGAGTTGCACTGCCACAGCAGAATGTCATCAGCTTGTTGCAGGTTTCCAATAGCTGCTAATTGGATAGGTTAACAGAAGAACTCTGCCACCCTATTACAGCCCAACCCTGTAGTACCTAAACACTGCACAGGAAAATTATGTCTGCACTGGGATGGATGTAAGCATATCCTAAAATGCTTTTCTGAAATCAGGGCCTATGACTGTAGTGAATAGTTTTATGGTAATGCCAGATACTTTTTTCTTAGGTCTTGGAGCTGGGAGTTGTTAGCCACAGTTTCTGAGTCTGATTTTATTTTACACCTTAGGCTAATTCTAGTGTAAATACTGTTGGGTAACAGGACAGTACAGTTTACAATGGTACTCTGTAATATCCTGGGTACTTAAAAGAGTTTCCTTTTCACCTCAGATACAGTCTAAACACATTGTCCCCACAATCACAGCGCTGGGGTGAAATCCTGCCCCACTGAAATCAATGGGATTTTTGCCATTATTTCCATGGGAGCAGGATTTCATGCTGATATGTAAGCTGAAGAGGTTAATGAGTGAAGACATAAGCCTTCATACAAGTGGGAGGAGGTAAGGACGGTCTGGATCCACAAGGTACTAAGGTGTTGCAATACTGAATGCACCTAGAAGATCACTGGAACAATATGAGACCCACAAAGCCTGAGTTAGGTGCCTAGGTTCCCTATACAATGCACGGAGAGAGACAGGCACCTTACAATGTGATCTACAGAAACTAGCATACTAGGGGTATGGCTAGACTTGCAGCTGTACAGTGCTGGGAGTTAAACCTGTCTTCGTACAGCTGAGTGGGGAAAGTGCTGCAGTCTGTCCACACTGACAGCTACCAGCGCACTGTCATGGCCACATTTGCAGCATCTGCAGCGGCATTGGGAGCGGTGCATTATGGGCAGCTATCCCAGTGTTCAAGTGGCTGCAACGTGCTTTTCAAAAGAGGGAGGTGGAGTGGAGTGTGACAGGGAGTGTGGGGGGAGAGAGAGAGTGGATTTTTGGAGCCGACACTGTGTCAGCAGCTGCTTTGCAAGTTCCGACTCCGTCCCCCAGCCCTCTCACTCACTGAAACCAAAGAACAGCTGTTTTTTAACTCACAGTCCAGATAAGCACCCTCGCCGAAACGGATCCCCCTCACTTGCTGCGCTGCTTCTCTCCTCAAGCCCCCTCCCTCCCCCTCTCTTCAAGCAAACACTAGCTGTGGGTGTTCCAAAGGGAGCCCCCCTGCCTCTGCTCATTCACAGCAAACAGTAGCTGTGTTTGTTTTTTTGATAAGCAGCTCCGGAGCCCAGAGTTCACAACAAAACAAAGAGAGGCATCACAACAAAACAAAGAGCGGGACTGTCATAAACAGATAGCTAAGGGTTAATGTTCTTTTACCTGGAAAGGAGTAACCTGAAACACCTGACCGGAGGACCAATCAGGAAACAAGACTTCTTCAAATCTGGGTGGAGGGAAGTTTGTGTGTGAGTCCTTTGTTCTTGGTCTTCTGCCTGTACTCTCTCGGCTATGAGAGGATTTTTCTGCCTCCTGCTTTTCTAATCTTCTGTTTCCCAGTTGTAAGTACAAAAGATAAGATAGTGATTTATATGGTTTTTATTTTGTATTTACATGTGTGTACTTGCTGGAGTGTTTTGAAGTGTGTTCTTTTGGAATAAGGCTGTTTATCCATATTTCTTTTAAGCAATTGACCCTGTGTTTGTCACCTTAATACAGAGAGACCATTTTTACGTATTTTTTCTTTCTTTTTATATAAAGCTTTCTTTTTAAGACCTGTTGGAGTTTTTCTTTAGTGGGGGACTCCAGGGAATTGAGTTGCAGCTCACCAGGGAATTGGTGGGAGGAAGAAGTCAGGGGGAAAAGAAAATCTCTATGTGTTAGATTTACTAGCCTGACTTTGCATTCCCTCTGGGTGAAGGGGGGGGGTGGAAGAGAGATTAGATATCCCGGTGCTTGTGTTTTCCAGGACTGGAGACTGGGAGGGTGGAATCTCTCTGTTTAGATTCACGGAGCTTGCTTCTGTGTGTCTCTCCAGGAACCAGGGAGGGAACACCTGGAAGGGAGAAGGGGGGGGAAATGGTTTATTCCCCTTTGTTGTGAGACTCAAGGGATTTGGGTCTTGGGGTCCCCAGGGAAGGTTTTTGGGGGGACCAGAGTGCCCCAAAACACTCTAATTTTTTGGGTGGTGGCAGCTTTACCGGGTCCAAGCTGGTAACTAAGCTTGGAGATTTTCATGCTAACACCCATATTTTGGACGCTAAGGTCCAAATCTGGGAATTATGTTATGACAGGGACCTTCACTTAAAAGGATTATGGGAAGCTTCCGGAGGTCAGTTACAGCATACTAAGATTATTCCCTGTTTACACTGGCAGCTCAGCACAGCAGCAGCAGCGCTATACTCTTTATTCCTCTCGGGGAGGTGGACTACAAGCAGCGCTGTATGTGCCTTGCCAGTGTGGACGGGGAGTGAGTTACAGTGCTATAAAGCCACCAACAGCGCAGTAACTCTCAAGTGTAGCCAAGGCCTAGGTGGGAAGCCACCTAAGCTAGCCAGTGGGAGATGCTAACCAGAAGGTTGTGCCCTCAGCCCCACCCTTCTCGCAGAGCTTGGCACTAAAATCCTGGCTGCAGGAAGGCACCTATTTCTGCTTGTGATCCTCAGCCAGGAACCCTTATCCTGGAGTCAGGTGACTGAGGTGCCTAAGTTGAGAGTGAGTTAGGCACTTCCCTTGCTTCACACTGGGAGGATGACGTAGTGGGGGCAGCAGCACCAACCTTATCAGTTTTTTTTAGCCCAGTGGTTAGATCACTCACTGGGAAGGCGTGAGACCAAGGTTGAATTCCGAGTCTGACAGATCGGGGAGCAAGGATTTGAACAGAGGTTTTCTAACTCTCAGGAGAGTGCCCCAACACTGGGCTATGGGCTAGTCTAATATGGTGCGCTCTCCCTCTCTCTTCTGGTGAAGTCATTCCACTGTGTGTGGGTACATCAAGAATTTTTTGGCCAGTGAAAGAGACAGCTTGAGGCTTGCTCTATAGCTTAGTGGTTAGGGAATGAACCTGGGGAGTGAGAAATCCAGCCCCCCCTACTCCAACAGCTATTTAATTATTTATACAAAGCTTGATGGTTTCAGTAGTAGCGATTGAGACACTCCCCCCCCCCAACACACATACGTTGGAAGATGTGATGCGCTCAATGCTAGAAGCCCCCTATTTAAATCCCTTCTCTACCTCAGGCAAAGGAAGGATTGACCCTGGCTCTCCTGCATCCCAGGGGAAGTCTCTAACCACTGGGCTAAGGGTTATAAGGTACAGCAGCAGCACCACCTCCATCTGGATTTTGAATGGGGTCTGATCCCTTAAGTGTGCTCTGAGCTCACCTACTGGATCAGGGGCCACAGGTGAGAGAGATGCTCTTCTGCCAATCTTCTCCTGTTTCGTGGATTGCACTGGGGCTTAGGAGGGAGATAGGGGCCCAGACTCCTAGAGTGAGGCAGCAGTGTACGTGCCCAGAGGCAGAAACATAGGTGCCTAGGGAAATGTTACCTTGAAAGCTTAGGTGCCAAGTAAGGTTCAGCACCTACAGGGTTAGGTGGCAGCGGAGCAGTTCTGTGGATTGCAGTAGAGCCTAAAGCTGGGATTTAGACACCCAGGTGCCTTTGTGGATTTGGGCTGAGGCACTTGCATCGACAAAGATGCTTCCAGCTGCTTCTTCAGACTTTACAATGAAGTCCTGGTTGTATATAGCCAGCCAGCTTCATTATAACACATTTAAAGACCAGATATGTTCTCTCTCTTTCTCTATCAGTTTCAAATGTATAATTTCCACTGTGCAAAAGCATCATCTTGTGAATCAAGAGTGACGTGATGGTACATTATCAGTACACATAGCATCTTGATTTCCTCTTTCCCCTGCCCGGGGTTTCAGATATCTCATTTTACAAACCCTGAAGGAATTTAGGATTAAAGAAAAACTTTGCTGTGTGCCGCTGCCATCTGCTGCTAATCTCTCCCTTTGGAAGATGCAGGGGGTCTTATTTGATCATATATTTAGTCCACTGCAGTTCTTCAGCTCAATTTGCATGGTCGACTGAATCCTTCTCTTATGATAATATCACCTTGCTGCTCCAAATTTGGTACAAGTCTGCTCATTATGCATTTTGGCAGGTTTTTTGAGGCTGTTGGTGAAGGCTTCAATTCCAGCACTAGCAAGAAAATTATCCTTTATTTTTCTGTCAATGTAAAAGGTTTGTGCATGCTTCAAGTCAGCCATTAGGTTACAGAGTCAGACAACTGTTCTCGATAGGATATGTTCCATGTTAGAGAACAGAAGCTGAACTTGTTCTGAAGAGATCTAAGAAGAGATGGCTAATGGGCTATTTCCAGAGCCACCTCTATATCCACTCAATTGCCCACACCTTCACAGTGTAAATGAAGAACACATCACATCTGAGTGTAGGATTGCTGGAAACAGCCATGCAAGGAATTCTGAGTGTAGAATTGCTGGATGGTTATTGTATTTGTTATTATATTTATTTTTGATGGTACATATTTTTAGTTTCCAACGTATTTAATTAAAATAAACCACCACAATGTATGTCAAAAGAGAACATTTAGTGCCATAGAGACAAATATTTGTTTAAATGAAGACCAGAAAGAACTTTAAACTAAAAAGGATGTGTCCATAAATATATTACAAAGAAGCACACATTGGTTTTCTTCTTTAATCATCAAAAGTGGGAGGAAGAAAGGGCTCAAAAGCACCAACACAAAGTCCATCGGGGAAGAAAAGGAATTCTGATATAATGGAAAATTTACGATCTCAGGACACATCTTTTTTGCCATGTTTTCCCTTTTCTGTCTGAGCATTATTTCACAAAGAAAAGGCTGAAAGAGATTGTCCTCATCATTAAGATACAGAAAAACAGCAGACTTGATCCTATAGCTACTGAAGATAGTAGGAAGCTTGACATTGACCTCAGTGGGTTCAGAATCTGGGCAAACATGCCTAAATATCTTCTAGTCTAAGATAAGGGTAATCCTAGACTATAACGATTCTTAAAGTATAATGATTCTTAAAGTACCCTTATCTTAGACCTATCTACTTTAAGTAGATTCTTAAAGTAGATAGGTCTAAGATAAGGGTAATCCAAATATTTGGCTTTAGGGTCACAACTGCAGGGTCCAGAAGAAAACCACCATAACCTCCAGGCACAGCATTGTACAACGGTCTAGGTGTGCACCATGGAGAGGGAGGTGAGCCTTGTTCAGAAGCATCTAGTATGGACCATGGTAGGGTGGCAGGATACTAGACATAATGGACAAGTGGTCTGCTCCAGTATAGAGATTCCTGTGTTATTTTCAAACGTGTGCATGGCTTTCTTACAGAGAAGCTTGCAGTGCTGAATAAATTCCATTGCAAATAACTACCTCCAGGAAACAGGGATAGAAACATACATGAGGGTAACATGTCTAGGTTGTCTTTGATCACAAAGATAATTAGAAAACTAATGCTGAAAAAAATATGTCTTAACAGCCTTTGATCCAACAATCAAGAAAAGTTGTTTTCATCTGCATCTGTCCTAGGTAAGTTTTATAACTATAGGGCCTCTCTCAACCCATTAGCATCTTCTGGCCTTGTACTTTTGGATGATTAAAGGGAGGTTAAGTCCTCTTCTGGCCCAATAAAACTTTGCTGGATTAGGGTTTTGATCTTTTACTACACAAATGCTGCAGGGGAATGTATGAGTTAGCTGCAGGACTGCCTATTAACCTGTTCTTTAATCAGAAATCCCTCAGGCATTGGACTGAGCCCTGGAAAAGGGGAAGGAAGAAGTGAGAGAGAGAGAGCGAGCACTTGACACCATGTATGCTTCTATGAATGGGCAGAATCTCGTTGCCTCCACTGAGGTCATTAGATACATCCGTGTGCAGTGTGGTTGAGTTTAGCAACATCTATCATCCATTCCGCTCCTTCCATTTCATGCTTCACAGTTTAATTTCATTTCCACCTCTGAAGTACAGCAGAGTTGTTCACTATCCTGTTTTTCAGATGCTACTTCAAATTCAATTACAGCTTTATTCTGTCATTTGATGTCAGTGAAAGAGAAACAATCAAAAAGATTGACACTGATCATAATCTGAATTGTCATGCCCAACCCTTGACAGAATAATGAGTTAGAGGTGATGTCAGTCACTCCAGGGTTCATGACATGCCAAACTGCGATGGAAGGTGCAGCAAAAATGGTAGTTCTTTCACTGTTTGTGAATGAGGCAATATGCAGTACTCTGCAGAACAAATTTCTCTGCTTTTCTCACCATATGTGTGGACAGATGGATTACTCTTTCACTCACACACAATTTTAGGGTGAATATTTGTGTTAATTGGCTTTCAGCTAGGCAAACCCAATATTTCGGTAACATTTGTGTCTGTCCAAAACCTACTGCTAGAGAACAAAGACAGTATCTCAGGAATTTTACTATTTCTGTAGAATATGTTGCACTTTATTTTTGCATACAAAAATGCATTCTGTTTAAATTCAGCCCTGTAGTAAAGGAGATTTCTCTTTCAACCACTTTATAATTTTATTTTTGTCCGTTTGGGCTGTAGTATATTTTAGCACAGGCTATTTTCAGAAACTGAAAAGTTTTTGCAGCATCAAGTGGAATTCCTTTTCTGCTCAATTTGTTTTAATAAACCGTAACAAAACATATACATTAACAGATAAAAGAAAAACAAAGATGTGGTGCAAACTAATAAGTGCATGGTAGCCGTGTGTCCTTCATTCCTCTAGCATGTCGAGATAGGCAAGCTTGTGTGAGAACAAATGAGGATGAAAATAATCTTCTGTTCTAATAGACACAAAAGCTGCATTGTGAAAAAATATCATTTTAAAAGTTTGTTCTCCCACTTTCTTCAACTAAATGCAGACTTTTGAAATCACGATAACAAAATAGACACAAGTAAGTGTGTTCCAACACTGTAAATAAAACACATTCTTGCCAATGAGATATGCAGAACTATTTAAAAATTGAATTCTGGGCAATAAGTAATAAGTTACTCTTACTACAAAGAAGAGCAACCGATAAAACAATCTGAACAAAGCTTACACCTACTATTGATATATCAGAAGGTTAAATTAAGCAACTGGTTTATTAAAATATAATATACATGCTGTATTACTTGAACCGACACCACATCATACATTCAAGTAGTGTGTGGGTGAGGAATATATTGCTAACACGGTTGAAACACAGAGCTAAGCAACTTACTCAGCAGTTACTGATAGACAAATTCTTCCATCCAAAAATACAGAGGTTATATAGTGGCCTGAGTCTATATTGTACGGAAGGGATGCAGAGAGTCTGCACTGCAACAGGACTATCTGGAGGTATTCTGGCCTACTGAACCTCTGTCTCTGGAGAGTTATGGGCTGGGCACATCAGAGCAGGAGCTCTGCCACCATTTCAAAAGTGAAGCATACATTCCGCCCATCTGACACCTGGACAAGTGCAGAAGGGTGGGGTAGTCAGTGTCTTGTCTGCAACCCTCCCTTCTCAGACCCATTTGGACAATCTAACACTGCGGGCAGACCTCAGGAAGTACAACTATAGCCAGCCACTATGCAGCGGCAGAAAGGGAGAGCGGCTCTTTGCCATGCTCCCTGCTTGCATGCCTAGGGCTCAGCCAGCTCTTTTAAACTTAATGAGAGATTCTCATTGACTTCAATTGGAGCTGGATCAGATCCTGACACAGAGTGAGCAAATGTCCACAAGGACTGGCTTTAGGAGGTAAATTCTGATGTCCATATATGAATCACGCAATTTTTCCAAAGTATACTCTTCTCTTTCAAATATTTTTCTTACATTAGGATCCTAAGACAACTTCTAAGAAATGTCTTGCCGCGTGTTAGAATCAGGGGCGGCTCTAGGCATTTTGCCACCCCAAGCATGGCAGGCAGGTTGCTTCGGCGGTTTGCCTGCGGAGGGTCCGCTGGTCCCGCAGCTTCGGTGGACCTCCCGCAGGCACACCTACGGAAGGTCCTCCGAAGCCGCGGGACCAGCGGACCCTCTGCAGGCAAGCCACCGAAGGCAGCCTGCCTGCCGCCCTCGCGGCTCCGGCAGAGCGTCCCCCGCGGCTTGCCGCTCCAAGCACATGCTTGGTGTGCTGGGGCCTGGAGCCGCCCCTGGCTAGAATAGCATTTTTTCTTATTCATTTTGCAAATGAAAGTCCACAACTCATTCTGACATTATCAGTGCTGATGTCTGCCACCACCAATTCAACGGAGCATGGGGATCTGAACTCCAACAGGATTCCAGTACAAAAAAAATGAGAATACCATCTGCATTTTCTCATCTTATACTTAATAGCATAGGCATGGCTGACTTTTAGTTATTGCAGAAGCCTCTTACGCACATTAGAATATAATGGTTACAGTAAACTAGAACCTGCCACAAAACTGGATGTTTCTGTCCTTTTTTTCCTCTGTATTGCTCTGCCAGTATTGGAAGACTTCTCAGACTGCAAAGTGCCTACAAATCACTTGTGCCACTTCAATATATCAGTACTGTGATTAGCATTCACAAAGTTGTTAAGCAAGTCCAAATAGCCAGAAGAGCATGATACCACACCTGTTCATAGCTAAAATGATTTGCCGTGGCTTCCAGAGGAGTGGACAGGAATGGTCACTGAGATTAATGGTAGAATAGGAGAGGTTCCTAAATTCTGCGATGGATTTTTCCACATAAATATTCAAGTTCTAGGGGAGACTTTCATGTTCATGGCTTTCTCCTGCCACCATACCTCAGTCTGCCTCCTGCTGACACTGCTACTGGTGCTTTCTTGATGCTGTTAGGCCTAGTTGCTCTGAAGCACTGCCATTGCTGTAGTCTGCTCTTGCCACATTGTGTGCCACAAAGTGGACTGATAGACTGACCCAGCAGCAGCAGTCTCACTATTCATTTTTGCTTTAAGGCTTTGCCCATGTGAATTCAGATTTTTGCAAGTGAGAATTTGCACATTTCAAAAGTTTGGAAAAACTATCATTCCCCCCCAGGGAATGCTGTTGTTTGTGAATAAAAATAAGTTGAAATTCTATAGAGAAGTAAGTGTTCCCACATTAGCTCTGTGCAAGAGCACATCTCCTTTGTAATGAAACACTTTGTTGCCTCTAAAATCAAATGGCCCTTTTAGTGGAAATCAGTGAAAAACTGAAGGGAAGCCACAAACCACTTTGCTTTTTGTAGTGATCTACCTTCAAATTCAACATATCACAGTGGAAGGAAGCAGAGAATGAGCTAACATGCGTAACATCCTCAAGTGTTTTTAATATGCTTGGCAATGAGGGCTACAGGGAGAAAGAGAGATTCACATATGAAAAGAGAGTCCAGGATGCTAAAGCAGCAAAGAATCCTGTGGCACCTTATAGACTAACAGACGTTTTGGAGCATGAGCTTTCGTGGGTGAATACCCACTTCTTCAGATGCATGTGGTGGAAATATCCAGGGGCAGGTATATATATGCTAGCAAGCAAGCTAGAGATAACGAGGTCAGTTCAATCAGGGAGGATGAGGCCCTGTTCTAGTAGTTGAGGTGTGAAAACCAAGAGAGGAGAAATTGGTTCTGTAGTTGGCAAGCCATTCACAGTCTTTGTTCAATCCTGAGCTGATGGTGTCAAATTTGCAGATGAACTGAAGCTCAGCAGTGTCTCTTTGAAGTCTGGTCCTGAAGTTTTTTTGCTGCAGGATGGCCACCTTAAGGTCTGTTATAGTGTGGCCAGGGAGGTTGAAGTGCTCTCCTACAGGTTTTTGTATATTGCCATTCCTAATGTCTGATTTGTGTCCATTTATCCTTTTCCGTAGAGACTGTCCAGTTTGGCCGATGTACATAGCAGAGGGGCATTGCTGGCATATGATGGCGTATATTACATTGGTGGATGTGCAGGTGAATGAACCAGTGATGGTGTGGCTGATCTGGTTAGGTCCTGTGATGGTGTCGCTGGTGTAGATATGTGGGCAGAGTTGGCATCGAGGTTTGTTGCATGGATTGGTTCCTGAGCTAGAGCTATTATGGTGCGGTGTGCAGTTACTGGTGAGAATATGTTTCAGGTTGGCAGGTTGCCTGTGAGCGAGGACTGGCCTGCCACCCAAGGCCTGTGAAAGTGTGGGATCATTGTCCAGGATGGGTTGTAGATCCTTGATGATGCGTTGGAGGGGTTTTAGCTGGGGGCTGTATGTGATGGCCAGTGGAGTCCTGTTGCTTTCTTTCTTGGGTTTGTCTTGCAGTAGGAGGCTTCTGGGTACACGTCTGGCTCTGTTGATCTGTTTCCTTATTTCCTCGTGCGGGTATTGTAGTTTTGAGAATGCTTGGTGGAGATTTTGTAGGTGTTGGTCTCTGTCTGAGGGGTTAGAGCAGATGCGGTTGTACCTCAGTGCTTGGCTGTAGACAATGGATCGTGTGATGTGTCCGGGATGGAAGCTGGAGGCATGAAGGTAGGCATAGCGGTCGGTAGGTTTTCGATATAGGGTGGTGTTAATGTGACCATCACTTATTTGCACTGTGGTGTCAAGAAAGTGGACCTCCCATATAAATTGGTCCAGGCTGAGGTTCATGGTGGGGTGGAAGCTGTTGAAATCATGGTGGAATTTTTCCAGAGCCAGACGTGTACCCAGAAGCCTCCTACTGCAAGACAAACCCAAGAAAGAAAGCAACAGGACTCCACTGGCCATCACATACAGCCCCCAGCTAAAACCCCTCCAACGCATCATCAAGGATCTACAACCCATCCTGGACAATGATCCCACACTTTCACAGGCCTTGGGTGGCAGGCCAGTCCTTGCCCACAGACAACCTGCCAACCTGAAACATATTCTCACTAGTAACTGCACACCGCACCATAATAACTGTAGCTCAGGAACCAATCCATGCAACAAACCTCGATGCCAACTCTGCCCACATATCTACACCAGCGACACCATCACAGGACCTAACCAGATCAGCCACACCATCACTGGTTCATTCACCTGCACATCCATCAATGTAATATACGCCATCATATGCCAGCAATGCCCCTCTGCTATGTACATCTGCCAAACTGGACAGTCTCTACGGAAAAGGATAAATGGACACAAATCAGACATTAGGAATGGCAATATACAAAAACCTGTAGGAGAGCACTTCAACCTCCCTGGCCACACTATAACAGACCTTAAGGTGGCCATCCTGCAGCAAAAAAACTTCAGGACCAGACTTCAAAGAGACACTGCTGAGCTTCAGTTCATCTGCAAATTTGACACCATCAGCTCAGGATTGAACAAAGACTGTGAATGGCTTCCCAACTACAGAACCAGTTTCTCCTCTCTTGGTTTTCACACCTCAACTACTAGAACAGGGCCTCATCCTCCCTGATTGAACTGACCTCGTTATCTCTAGCTTGCTTGCTAGCATATATATACCTGCCCCTGGATATTTCCACCACATGCATCTGAAGAAGTGGGTATTCACCCATGAAAGCTCATGCTCCAAAACGTCTGTTAGTCTATAAGGTGCCACAGGATTCTTTGCTGCTTTTACAGATCCAGACTAACACGGCTACCCCTCTGATACCTGACTCCAGGAGGCTAGTGGCCTCTGAACTCAGACATTTGCATAGCAGCCTAACTTGTCAACTGTTTTATACAATGATTAAAGTGATAATACACAGTGCTGCATGTTACTTTGGAGGAGGTGGGCGAACAGCTGACAAATTGGAACACTGCCTAATGTACTGTGCCCAACACATAATCCACCATTTGAACCATGAGCAACATATCTACAATAGACATGACCCCAATCTATTTGGTTTAGATCATGCCTCATCTTTCCTTGCATAGCTGCTTAACTCTGTGGAAGTCCATAAAAGAAGGACCATGCTAATGAGGTTCAGACTCAGCCATGAGTTTTATTACTGGTTTGATAGAAAGACACGTAAAATGTCAACATCAAGTCCACAGATCAGCTGTGCAATGTATTATTCTAAACCTGTTCAGATGGATGATTTGACGTGTACTTGGTTTTCATGGCCACCTTTCATAGAGGATAATTTGTCTTGGACAAGCCACTGACACTTACTGTACAATATGTTGAAAAAAATCCTTGATGCTGCTCCAAATATATGGAAGTTAGAAGATAAATGGGGAGAAACTCAGATGATTCCCCAGGGACTAAGAAATGGTACCAGCAGTGCTTGCTCCTAATTCTTACAAATACCCCAAGATTCTTTCTATTCTGGTACTTTGTTTTCAATGCTTTACTTTACTTTGTTTTCAATGATTACTAACTAGACATGTCAAATGCTGACACTTTCTCCCCATGTGTCTGTACTCCTCTGAAATATGTTCAGAGCTGTATTTCCTGCATTAATGGAAAAGCAACTTGAACACTGCTGACTCTTTTGGGGTCACAAATTGAGGCACCCTTGACTGGTTAGAGAAAGTAACACTGCCTGAAAAAGAAAATGGCAATTGAATTTCAATGAATTCTGCAAAGTTAAAATCGTAGGTGCTACTTCTCTCTGCAGCGCCACCATTGACATCAGTGGTGGCAGAATGAGATCTCTCTCAAAATAAATCTTGCCTGTGTTCAAATTAAACCCTTCAATTATTTAAATCAAAAGAATTTAAAAAATCTTACTTACTTTAAACTATTCGTGCTGTTTTTTAAAAACTGTGTTTCTTGCAGCTCAGACAAATAAATATATGAGTAAATTCACTTTGGTGTGTAGCTAGTTGTCACTTTCCCATTCTCATGCATTGCTAACACGTTTGATTTGCAAACATGGCCAGGGAACATGCTTTTTAAAAATGGTTCATTGGAATTTAAAGCAGCTTCATGAAAACATGTAATCTTAGGTTTGTAAAAGTTTATTTTTATAAAAACCTAAATATGGGGCAAATTTAATCTGGTAATGTCCTTTTAGATGGCTTTTTCCAGGCAACATCTGAGTGTATATTAGATATATTATTGGTTTTCTTCCTTTTCCTGCTTCATTCTTAGAATCAGTTTGCTTAGTCAATTCTTCCTCTTCAGCTTTCTCCTTGTCACTAGAGATGGAGACTGTACTGTTACTTGCTTTTTCACTTTGCCACTGTGTTGTCTTGGTGCTACTTCAAAGCAAAAAAGGGGCCCAACTCTGCTTCCATAGAATTCAATGACAAAACTCCCACAGACATCAGAAGAGTAAAATTAGGCCCCAATTCATTTTAACGGGCTCTCCTTTGGATTCCCAACTCATTACCAAACCCTGCCATTGTTACTTTTGTACTTGTCTGAGTTGAAACATTGTTCAGATTTCAAGGGGTTCCGGATTTTTTTGCTTTAATCAACAGTTATACAGTTTTTGTGTTTTGCATTTAAAATGTGGTATTAATTTTCTTACCATCCAAGCTGTGACAAAGTCTCCCATCCAAGTCCCCACTGCAGCAACCTTCATAAAACTTTCATTTCTGATGCCCATAAAGTCTGTTATGATGTATGCCCTGTGAAAATAAGCACACAGACTGTAAGTTACACACATTCATTTGTTTTATTGAGGGAAAAATATTTTTAACATGAAAGATTTTCCAGCTTTTGAATGATCACATTGTCGGCCAGATCTCACATCTACAGGGGTCAGTTCCTATTAGAGATGGAGAAGTGAATATGGTTGTACAACCGTGTCATTTTTTTTTAAGCCAAAAGATTGACAAAAGCTTCTGAAGACTGTAAGAAGAGTTCTACACTTTTCACCACTCCCTGAGCACAAACAGAATGGTAGCATTCTGTCAATTGGAAAGCTCCTACAAAAAATAAAGTCTTTTCATCACTCTTTAAAAATAATTGAGCCACCTGACCTTAAATTCTGTGAGTTGTATACCCATGAGTCTTTTAACTTAAGAGAACAAATACCCTTCATTTAATTCTAGTGAGAAGCAATTGTCTCATGTTCTTCTTAAATTTCAAAATCTCCATGGACATACTTATCTAAAAATGAACAGAAATGTATTTTCACACACATTAAGCTACCTTCAGGGAAGGACTGTGAGTTAACAAAAAACAAAACAAAAAACCCCAAACATTCTACTCAAGCAATGGAGCAAATGGAATATGTAATATCACACAATGGTCTTCTATCCACTTCAAGCTCAGTATAAAAGGGACAAGTTGGGAACAACCTATACCCATGCTAAATTTGAAGTATCTTTCTTACTCATAGCTTAGAGCATATATATTTCCTTTGTTAGCAATCCTGGTTTATTTTTTAAAGAAAAGCTTGTTCTAACTCACTCATTGATGTAAGAGCTAATACGTTGAACAAAGATACCTGTATCTTTTCAAGTAAACATGTATTTACAGGCTTCTTAAAATAAAGGACTATATAAATGTTACGCATGTTCAAGGATGTGGATGATGAAGCCAACTGACTAACAACTTCTTGGAAACTAGTGTTATCTATTTTGCAAATCTATCTAAATGCTTATTATGCATCCATCACAATAGTATCCAGAAACTTATGGGCCAGATCCTGCAATTGTATCCATGCAGGTGGACCCCTGTACCTATGTGGAGCCCCATTAAAGTCAAATTTTGCCTGCATGGATCCAGTAGAAGGATCTGGCCTTGTATCTGTATTTGGAAACAGAGTTACAGTGTGTGGTAATAACCTACTTTTAGTGCACAGATGTATGGCCTGGCACACCATAATGGCTCTTGAATTAAACACTAATTTAGAGATATCTTAGCTAGTGTGTCATTAACAAAGCAAACCATGATGATGTCTATTATGTTAATCAGCTGAACAGCATGTAAATGTAAGCTTAGATTTCCTGTTGGACTGCTCAAAAAAGAGAGATGTTTTAAGCAATTTTTAAATATGTCCCATAAAGTTAAATTAAACATATGTTTATTTTTTCCCTTCTCTGCTGTCTATTCTCAACATCTAACACACTGCCACTTCTGAAAACCCCAAAATACTCAAGCCAGGGTGCCTAAAGTGAGAGTATTAACAAAACAGACAGTGATGATGCTAGGGTTGCCAATTTTGAAATCTGGAGATTTCATCACATAACAATCTTTAATTCAAGATTAATCTTTTAATTCCTGGAGACTCCAAGCCAATCCTGGAGGGCTGGCAACCCTAGATGATGCCTGGTGTATAGATGACTGGACAAAAAAAAAAGGGCCTGATTCTCCACGTCCTGTGTCATCTTGTGTAAAGTTGGAGTAAAGCAATGTAATTCTGACTGGTAGCCTATCAGAACCATTTTCAATAGGTGTAGCAAATGACTACACAAGGTACTGAGAAGCATAGTCTCCCACCCTCTCTGAAAATCAGGCCACTTATTTAGTTTCTGTAGCTTACGGGCCTGGAATGGCCTTCTGGAGAATTTCCTTATGTGGTTCTATGTATCTTCATCTTGCAGCCCCCAGAGGAGGAGTGTGCAAGAGTTGAGAAGGAAAGCCACCCACAGGCAGTTGTACAAGCCTGCTGTAAATTAGTGTAGCCCTGGGCTGCACCAGCCACTGAAACAGGCAGAATTAGAAAGCCATTAAAGCTACTTTTACATCCCCATCTCCACAGCTGGGAAATCTGTTCTGCCCTTCCTAAGAAGCACAGCACAGAGTCTGAGCAAAGGTCACACTGACCCCGATAAAATCCACACATGCTGTGAAAGGTCAAACTTGTTTTTTTCTGGGGTTTGGCTTTATTAAGAACATAAACCTCAGGCACACCAACCTTTCTTATAAACTGGCCCTATTAATAAGACACACCTTCCACAATGAATTAGCAGAACTTGCTCAACCAATTTCAACAGGTTCTAATGTCTGAGACAGAGTGGTACCCATATATAGACTCATTAACTCACAAATGCTGAAAGGTCCCTTTCTGAAGGGCTTTATTTAAAAAAAATCTGCATAAACATATTTATAATTAATGCAGAATTGACTGCTATGCTGTGCAATTGTGCCAGGACTGGATCACATTGTGAAAACTCCAAGAACTCAAATGAATCCTGGTACCAAATGCAGACTGTTAATCAAATGACAAACCAAATACTAAAGGACAAGCATTATAATACTCAATTAAGCAGCACAAAAAAGCAGGCATCAGAATCTCTGTCAGAAGAAAGAAAGAAAATTCTGGCACCATTTCTTAGGTGTCAAGAAGCAGATTTCACAACTGCAGTGACATGGACATTGAAAGATTATCTGAATGAAACAACTTCAAGAGCATTCACTATAGCTGATGCAGTACATCAGACAGCTTCTCCTGAGGAAATGAAGTATACAATGATCATCACTTTGATACTGTGATCAGGGGAATTTACCACAATAATGTAAATTAATTCAAGAAAATATATCCCGCCACACACATCTCCCTGAGATTTGAGTAGGGGAGTGAGAATTCTCTGAAAAGGTCAGAAATGCATCCTGAAACCTTGCACCAAGGTTGCAAACCCTTCTGATGCAGAAAAAGAAGAATACAACCATAAGGAAGAGGAACAATGTTGAGTTTAAAGTAGGATCTTGGGGATTTAGTAAAGAGAAAGGACTTCATAATGGCTGGTTCTTGGTTGTTCCAGTCAGTCTCCCTCTGAGATCCAAGAGAATAAGGCATGCTGGGAAATAAATTTATAAACAATACCCCTTTCTCAGTATTGCCAACCCCAAGCATTCAAAAATCATGTCACGCTCTAAATCATGAGACTGGCTTAAAAATATTTTTTAAAATAATACATTTGAGATACTTTTTCTCTTCTGTTTTTTGAGCCTTTAAACTTCATATTTTCAAACTTCTTTCCACAACCTTGATGCCTAGAAATTAACTTACTTTTTTTAACAAAAGTAGAAATTCTCAATTAATCACCTGACACCATGAATCATAGAATTAGCAAAATGTAGGGCTGGAAGGGACCTTGAGAAATCATAAGGTCCAGCCCCCTGCACTGAGGCAGAACCTAGCAAACCTAGATCATCCATGACAGGTGTTTGGAAGTCTATTCCATTGTTTTAACTACCCTGTTAGAGTTTTTCCTAATATCTGACCTAAATCTCCCTTGCTGCAGACCCCATTATTTCTTGTCCTATCTTCACTGAGAACAATTAACTACTGTCTTCCTTATAACAGCCCTTAAAATATTTGAAGACTGTTATCAGGTCCCCCTCAGTCTTCTTTTCCCAGAACTAAATATGCTCATTTTTTGAACCTTTCCCCATAGGTCAGGTTTTCTACACCCTTTATCATTTTTGTTGCTCTCCTCTGGACTCTCTCCAATTTGTCTACATCTTTTTTCAAGTGTGGTGCCAAGAATAGTACCCAGTACTGAAGCTGAGACCTCCCCAGTGCCATGTAGAGTGGGACACTTACCTCCCAAGTCTTACATACAACACTCCTGTTAATACACCCCAGAATATTAACCTTTTTTGCAGCTGCATCACGTTGTTGACTCATTCAGCTTGTGATCCACTATAACCCCTCAATCCCTTTCAGCAGTACTATTAACTAGCCAATTATCCCCCATTTTGTAATTGTGCATTTGATTTTTCCTTTCTATGTGCAGTACTTTGCGCTTGTCTTTATTGAATTTCATCTTACTCATTTCAACCCAATTCTATAATTTGTCAAAGTTGTTTTCAATTCTAATCCTGGCCTCCAGAGTGCTGGCAATCCCTCACAACTTGGTGTGGTCTGCAAATTTTACAGCACTACAGCTCCACTTCAGTACCCAAGTCATTAATGCAAATATTGCATAGTACTGGACCTAGGACTGACCTCTGTGGGATGCCATTATATATGCCCTCCCAGTTTGACAGCAAAACACTGATAACTACTCTTTGAGTATGGTCTTTCAATAAGTTATGCAGCCACCTTATTGTATATTTAATCTAGATCACATTTCCCTAGTTTGCTATTCAGCATGTCATGGGGATCTGTGTCAAAAGTCTTACTAAAATCAAAATATATCACATCTACTGCTTCTCCCTTATCCATTGGGCCAGTAACCCTGTCAAAGAAGGAAATTAGGTTGGTTTTGCATGATTTGTTCTTCACAAATCCATGCTGGCTATTACTAATCCTATTATCCTCTAGGATAATTGGTTTTTAATAATTTGTTCCAGTATCTTTCCAGTTATTGAAGTTAGGCTGACTGGTCTATAATTCTTGGGTCTTTTTTGTTCCCCTCTTTAAAGATGGGTACCACGTTTGCCCTTCTCCAGTCCTCTGGTATCTGACCTGTCCACCAGGAGTTCTCCCGTATAATTGCTAGCAGTTCCAAGATGGCTTCAGCTAGTTCCTAAGTACCCTAGGGTGAATTTCATTAAGCTGTGCCAACTTGAATACATGTAATTTATCTAAATATTCTTTAACCTGTTCTTTCCCTATTTTGGCTAGCATTCCTTCCTCCTTATTGTTAATATTAACTGTGTTGAGTATTTGGTCATCATTTTTAGTGAAGACTGAAGGGCAACAGGCATTAAACATCTCGACCTTCTTGATGTCATCAGTTATTAGCTCTCCTTCCCTGCTCAGTAGAGGACCTACACTTTTACTTCATCTTTCTCTTGATCCTAACATAGTTCAAGAACCTTTTCTTATTTTCCTTTTATGTCTCTTGCCAGGTATAACCCATTTTGTGCCTTACCCTTTCTGGTTTTGTCTGTATATGCTTGTGTTATTCTTTTGTACTCCTCCTTAGCAATTCTTCCATGTTTCCACTTTATGTAGATTCCTTTTGGATTTTCAGGTCATTAAAGAGCTTTTGATGGAGCCATATTGGCCTCTTACTACTCTTTCTAGCTTTCTTTCACAGAAAGATAATTTGCCGTTGTGCCTTTAACATTGTCTCCTTGAGAAACTGCCAGCTCTCCTGAACTCCTTTTTCACCTGGATTTTCTTCCCATGGGACCTTACCTACCATTTCTCTGAGTTTGTTAAAGTATGCTTTAGCTGAGGCTTTAAAAAGAACAGAAACTTTCTTGAGATTCATGGTAAAATTGTGAATGGTGACAATAATGCCCAAATATGGAGAAAGACCTGGAAGGCGTCAGGGTGTACTACTGATGGCCCCTTGGAAGCTGAAGTCAAGCAAACCCATTTGCTTTATTTTTTGGTTTTGTCCTCATCCTTTGGCTTTGTATCAATTTTGGGCCAGGCACCTCAAAAACAGAGCTTTAGTCAGAATATTTTTTGTTGTTTCAGAGTAGGGGAAATATAAAGTCTGCAGTCACCTGGTTGCATAAAATAAAGTGTGGAGCACCCAGGAAGGAGAACTTTTCAGCTCACCAGTTTCAAAGTGCCATTTTCTATCCGACCTGCAACAGTAGCCCAAAGTATTTCCATTTTATCACACAAACACACACACACACCCTACATGCTGTTAATATATAATAATCTGGTGTAAATGATGCACTTGATTTTAAAAATAATTAAGGCCTAATTTAGATATAATGTAGAGGAGTATCAAATTATGAATTATAATTAAAGTAATAAATTATTATAAAGATGCTATTAAGCAATATAACATGTATATATTTTTAGCTCTATTCATTAACTACAAATGAAATAAAGAACTTCATCTGAAATATCAGGAATATCTGGCTTTGCTATTGCTTCATTAGAAATGACAACAGAAGTGCACTACTTTCTATTCCTTTTTAATGCTAATGGCATAAAATTATTCTGTTTCTTTTATGTTCTACTTGAACAATTTTCATTTGAGAACACAACAAAATAGGGGACCGCAGAAATTTGGCCACTATTAGGAATACAAATATTTATTTGGTTTCAGTTACTGCGGTTGAGAGATATTCTCAATTTTCAAAGTTTTAATTAAAATGCATATTTTCTTTAAAGTACACTGCACCATTATTTGACCTTGAAGGATATATTTGCACAGTTCTGCACAAGCGATTAACTTTAACATAGCAAAATCCTCATGTGCATGGAAAGACGCAAGTTTGAGACAAAATTCTCCTTTGCAGGATTCAAACTGATCTCCACTGATGCTCACCACTAGTGATAGCAATGGTGGAAAGTATGTAATGTAGATGGGGATTTTTACCAACATGCCATCCAACTCTGCTTACAGCTCAGAGCAGGGTGAGATGAGACAGTGGTAAATAAAACCTTACCCTATGTACATTACAGCTTCCATCAGCTGCCATTGATGGAGCTGCACCAGTGGCGAATCATGGGTCCCCCTTTTGGTAGTGCAGATAAGGCAGTAAAGGACAGAGGTACCTCTTCACCTATGACCAAATACTTAGACTGGACACTCAGATATCATTTTTTTGGGCAAATAAGAATCTGAAAAGTCTAGATGGTGGGGAAAAATATCAAGAGAAAGTTTTTATAGTATGATCAGTGCTCTTTTATAGTATCATCAGTGCTTTATGATTCCACATCCACAGAATTTGACACAGAATCTACTCTCTGCTTCTGAATTGTACTTCACAATCCAAGCTTTTCTTTAAAAAAAGCTCCTAGCACTCCAAGTTGTGGAGAAACTCTTCCAAATGTGAAACAAATACAAAATGATGCAATCATGTCTGACAGCCTCAAGCAATAGTTCTGAGAGCCATGAATTTATCTCAGTTGGGAGTTATATTTTCAACATTTGGTTTCAAAGTTAAGTGCCAATATTTTTAACTATTTAGGAGAAATTTCCCATTAATGTGTTTATCTTGCAGCTTCAAACTGCCTTCTGCTCCTTCCCAGGTACCAGAAAATCAATTTTCTACTCCTTAGTTGCCTGAACTTCCTGCTTCTCTCACCCCTCACAATGCTGTTCTGTATTTTCATGCAAAATATGAAGCACAGTGAAAATCGAAAAAAGGGGAGACAATGTAATACCAATATTAAATCCAGTTTATGACACATGGGGGAATGCTGCATTGATCGTATTATTCATTTTCATATTTAATTCACTACAACCCTCATGTTTTAAATTTATCGGATGCTGCCACAGAATCTTCAGCCTGAACTGGAGCTTTACAGGATGAAGACTCCATGCTGCAGAAGTTACATCTAGTTTGCTGCAGAGTACTGGGGCTTTCATTGTCAGCGGTCTGTGGAGGACAGAACTACATTGTCACAGTAGGGTTGAAGTGAGGAACCCACAACTAAACCAGGTGATCTGAATATTCCATAAGATACCAGAGTGTTCTGATATTCACCCTCTAGTATGCACCCCAGCTGGAGCCAGGCCAGCCAAGCTAACAAAGATAGTGTTACCATTGCCTCATATTCATGTTTCAGGGCAGTATTCATAGACATAGAATTCTCTCCAAAGCCATCCAACATACACATTTAAAAAAACAATAGGAATTTCTCTCCAGCTCCCCAACTCTTGGAAGGCACTGTAAGAACCAGAACAGAAGCTTAAGAGAAAGGTGTGATATAATTTCAGTGCAGATATAATATCTTGACATCACAAAACAGAGATAAAAAGAGGTACTTATCTCCCCTTCTCCAAAAACAAAAAACACCAGAAAAAAGCAAAGTGAATTGGTCAAGCAAAAGTCTGACAGCAAGAGAACATGGAGTTGCTGCCCTATTGGTATAATAGGCAGTGAAATACATCCCACCATGGAAAGCCTGTAAAAGTTTATGCATCCCTTCACCCCAATGTACTATTATTATTTATTTGTACTGCAGTAGCACCTAGAACCAATCAGTCTGGGACCAGGATACCATTGTGATAGCAACTGCACAAATGTCATCAATGACCAGGGGATGCAGAGCACCACTTAAAGTGTGTGGGTGGGCATCAATTTCCTCTTCCACCTCTTATCCTCCTCTTCCCATCTCAGGCCCAGCACCACCACTAGCACATGGTGATCCAGGACACCCCTGATCCATGAGCCTCTACTCCCACCTCCCCAAATTTGAGCGAGTGGCATTGTGGCTCATGGGGTTGCAGAGCCATTCAGCCTGACCACTTTTTGGTTGGGCCAAACCTATGACTGCGTGGCCCTCTCGGCTCCATGACATACAAAATGATAGTTCCTGCTCCAGAGATCCTACAATCTACTGTATGATGAAAAACATTGTCTCAATAAAGCCATGAACGGAGAAAGAGAAGATAACAGTAATACAATGAGAATTAGCAGCGATCAGCCACTGTTAATTATTTTGTATGTATCATGGCAGAGCTGAGTTTTAAAAAGGAATTTGGAGGTTTTGTTAATCCTAGATACTTACATGGCCTCTGCTGCTATAGTACACGAGCACCTCACAACACACCTGCAAGGCAGGGAAGTGTTATTAAGCCCATTTTAGAGGCAGAAAACTAAATGACATGACCAACACAGCACACAGCAACTAAATGACATGACCAACATCACACAGAGAGTCAGTGGCAGACCAGGAAATTGAACCCAGGTCCATGTTTTCAAGGCTAATGGCCTAACTTCTGGGCTATCCTTTTTCTCTCCAAAATAGCCTACTGCAGTTATGGATATCAGTGGGAAGAAGAGGTGAGGGAATAACTGATTTTTCAGTATGGTGCCATTTCAAACCAAAGCTGATTTTTTGTTGTTATTTTTCTTGCCAAAACAAAAAAACTGAAAATATTTTGTTCCAGTCAATCTGACTTTTCAGTCTATTTTTTAAAAACTTACAGCTGACATTTCCAACATTCAGTTTTCTCACTGAAACTCTTCCCCGAATTCGACCTGGTTTTGTGCATAGTTTCAATGCACCCCAAAAATGCATTTTTCAGAGTATTTACTATGTGCCAAAAAAGTTTTACCCAGCTCTAATAGGAAGCTCGTCCTATGCATAAGAGCCAGCATGGGAGAAAGTGCGAAGATGTTTGATAGTATCACAAAGCTCCTCCTCTACCTTGGTGGGTCCTGTGCTTATTGGCGGATTTGTTGGCCTCAGAGATCTTCCCCTCTGATGGAACCCACAGTCCGGGTCAACTCCTCCTGGGTCTGATCAGGAGTTGGGAGGTTTGGGGAGAACCCGGGCCCACCCTCTACTCTGGGTTCCAGCCCAGGACCCTGTAGATCACAGCTGTCTATAGTGACTCCTGTAACAGCTGCATGACAGCTACAACTCCCTGGGCTACTTCCCCATGGCCTCCTCCAAACACCTTCTTTATCCTCACCACAGGATCTTCCTCCGGGTGTCTGATAACGCTTGTACTCCTCAGTCCTCCAGCAGCACACCCTCTCACTCTCAGTTCCTTGTGCCTCTTGCTCCCAGCTCCTCACATGCGCACCACAACCTGAAGTGATCTCCCTTTTTAAACCCAGGTGCCCTGATTAGCCTGCCTTGTTTCCAGAAAGCTCCTGATTGTTCTGGAACCTTCCCTGTTACCTTACCCAGGGAAAGGGGACCTACTTAACCTGGAGTTAATACATCTGCCTTCTATCACTCTCCTGTAGTCCTGTCCATGCTCTGGTACTGGCTCAACACCCTGGTCCCGGCCCCGGGTTTCCTGGCCAAACTCCGGACGATGATTCTGGAGTTCTTTTGGCCAGGGATGCACTGGGTCTCTGCAGGGGTCCTCCACCTGCCCCTGGAGGAGGGAGGACAGGGCCTGAAGTGCCTCCACACTCAGGTCCATGTCTTCAGCCTCCAGGCCCTGCAGAGGCTCCTGTATGGTGCAGGTAGCCCGATGTGGAGTGTATTGGCGCAAGCCTTCCTCCGCCGCTTCCGAGGGCTCCGATACGACTGGCAGCTCTTTTACCTTCATCCGAGAGGTCTTCCGCGAGACCTCGCCAGGCTGCCGGTCTTCTACCAAGACCTCCTTCAGACCTGGAAGCTCTTTTCAAAGTCCAGGTCCGTGGTGGTGGCCACCGTGGGGGCCGATCTCCTCGCGGAGCCCCTGCTACACAATCCCCAGCTTCATGTGCAGGTGGTGGAGTCCTCCACAGTGCGCCAGAGGCTGGTCTTGGCGAGAATCACCAGGGTCGGAGACCTCCTGGACTACGACCAGGGAGACTGGCTGGATCACCTGACGCTCGCTTAGCGCCTGGGGCTCTCCAGACCTCATACTCCCCGGCGTGTACTTCAGGAGGTGAAGGCCACTTTACTGCCTGCTGCTCAGGCTTACCTCTACCAGGTCCTGCGAGAGGGCATGCCCTGCCCACCCTCCACCCCAGGCCCCGTGGACATTTTTATAGGGCCCCTGCCCCATGGACCCTATCAGCCCCCTCACCCTTTCACTGCAAGCTGGCTGCACGATCTGCAGTCCATTCTGTTCTAGGCTGTGCAATGGAAACACCTGTACATGCTCGTGCTCCACACTCTCCACTACCTCACCCTCGCATCCCCCCTCGATACCAAATGGCGGGACATTCTGCCACCTCTCGAGGGTGAGAGACCCCGGTTGGCCAGCTTATACTCTGCCCTGGTCCCGAGGCCCACCAGGGATGTCAGTTGGCGGCGCCTTCATGGGGCCATGAGCACGGGCGTGTACTTCGCGCAGTTTATCCCTGTCCCCAACACCTGCCCTTTTTGTGAACAAAAATTTCAACAAATGAAAGAGACCCTGGCGCACATTTATTTAGAGTGCGCCAGATTGCAGCCCCTGTTCCGGCTCCTCTTGAACCTTTTATTGCATTTTTGGTAGCACTTTTCCCCTCACCTGTTTATCTACGCACTCCCCATCCATGGCCCCACAAATTTGCGGGATCTCCTTGTCAACCTCCTCTTGGCCCTGGCCAAACTAGCCATCTACAAAACAGGGAGAGGAGGTTGGCTGACGGGATTTCCTGCAACTATGGGGCCTATTTCTGCTCCTCCATCCGTTCACGCATCCGGGAAGAGTTCCTCTGGGCAGCGTCCACTGGCTCCCTTGATGCCTTCAAGGAGCAGTGGGCGTTGTCTGGGGTTCTCTGCTCGGTGTCCCCGTCAGGATCCCTTCATTTAGCCCTATGACCTCACTCCCGATCCTGTTTTTTCATTAGTTGTCCCACATAATTATTTGGTGTCACGGACCTGTGGATCCTCCCCTTAGGCTAGGGGGAGGTCCTTTACAAGTGGGCGGGCTTTACCCGCCCACCTCCTGGATACCAGTATGACCCTGTCACAACAGGAAACTTGATTAATGTCAGATGTAGGCTTGCAGTGGATATGACTTGGGACATTTGACCCTTTGAATTCCAAAAGCAGAAGAACTTCTATACTTTCAAAATTCCTATCCTCCCCATTCACGCCAGTAACATTTTGAATGGCATCAACTGCTTTTGGTTTATTCTTGCAGTTTGGTACCACCTAATTTATACATTATTCAACATGTTTTTGGTATTTTTATTACATTTGTATAATATACTTTATTTCATTTATGTTTTGTTTAGTCAGACAATAAAAATGAGTAAGTTCTTTCACCCCAGCTGTTTTGAGCAGAAAGGACTCTTCAGCTCAAGTACAAGTTCTTCCACTGAAAAGATAAAATAAAGGGGTCAGGGGCTGGCCATTATTCACAAAGCCGCTTTTAGCAGTGTGGGAGGGTGTTAAGAGGTTTTGTCACTGCTAAATACTGCAAATTGCTTAGTAAGTCATAAAACAATTGAAAAGAACTGTTTCTCTTTCTAATACCTCTTTTAATGGGCTAGTAAGCTTCTGTAGTTTATTTCATGCAACTCAGTCACTGGCAGGTCCATTGAAGTCACACATCTTGTTTAATTTGTTGCTTTTGGCTTTCACTATATACAGTGATATCAAAAATGGACCAGAATCCTGTCAGAGCTGCCATATTAATCTGGTTTTCGGGAATAAAGAATTATATTTTGTTGTCACGATAGGAATTACAACCTGCTTGAATATAACACCGGGAAAGGGTATGTGGAGCTTTGCATGTGCTATTGAGCGTGCTGGGTTGTTTATTACTAGATATATATAAGTTAAAACAAAAGGGGTTACTTTATTGTACATCATTCTTTTTGGCACCTTTTGTCCATTTGTATATTCTGAGTTACAAGCTTACGTGAGCTCCTGGCAGTGGACGCTTTCTAGGATGATGTGTTGAACCCAAACTTTAGGTCCTATGTAGGGTGACCAGATGTCTCGATTTTATAAAGACAGTCCCAATATTTGGGACTTTTTCTTTTATAGGCTCCTATTATCCCCCAGGCCCTGTCCCAATTTTTCACACTTGCTGTTTGGTCACCCTAATCCCATGCACTCTTGGCTTTCTGGGGCTGTGCAGAGTTTAGGCACTGTCTCTTTGGACTGTGTCCAGGCACTCACTCCAGGTACTGAGCCCATGCCTGACAGTCCAATTGGCTCGGTCCTGAAACAAGCACCAGCTCTCCCAAGCCTCCCCAGTAGTTGCTGCATGTTCTCAGAGTTCCACGAAGGCTGTGGACCCCCAGGTTTATTGTTTCCCTCTTTGAGGACTATGTGACCGTTAAAACAAGTACTGCATTGTTCCTGCAAAGGAATTTCTAAACACACACTTTACTCTTACTTACTTCAGCACAAGACCAATATAGAACTAAACCTGCACCCAACGACAAAAACCAAAACAAAACCTGCACCCAAATCCTGCTTTAGTTTCCTCACTACTCCAAGAGCCCTTTCAATTTGGTCAGTGTCTGTCAGGGATCCACAATTCCCCCTTCTGTTTCTCAGCCTTCTCTGCTTCCAGTCCTGGTTTGCTCCTCTGTCTCTCTCAGGACAACACATGACAGAGCCTCCCTTTTATAAAATTGCAGTTTGCTTTGTCAGGTGACCACTCTCAGTGACTTCAAACCCCTCTTCAGATGATCCACTGGTTGGCTACTAGGTCACTTGGAAGAGCGGGTTTCCCTGGGGGTTAGTCAGCTCACTGTCCTGCTAGTGCAAGGTTATTCAATTGCTGACAGTCCTTATTGATGTACCACTCAGAGGCAGACACCCAGGTGCCAGTCCCCCTTCCCTTAGCACAAGTGGTATGATGCAAGAATACTGCAAAAGACAATCCTAAGGATATAAACACAGCATTCATAAAATCAAACTGGAATTATTAAATACAGCTAGACCGATCCAAAACTGTCACATCACTCCCGGAACAGTTCTTTTTAGACCCATCCTATTTGCAGGTATTTTCCTCTGCTACCCCTGAGTAAATAGGTGCAATTTGCCCAGGGGTTGACATTTTCTAATTAAATTAGACTCAACATGCAACTTGCATCACTGTTTACATCATAATTGCACGTGCATGTATATGACAGAAAGAGAGAGTATTGCTTCCAAGGGCAACCAAAAGGCTTAGGGACAGATTGTTAAAGGTATTTAGATGCCTAGCAGAATTTTCAAAAGCATCTAGGCACCTAACTCACACTGAAATCAGTGAGTGTTAGGCACCTAGATATTTTGAAAATCCCACTAAGTGCCTAAACACCTTTAAAAATCTGACCTTGCTCATTGCGTTTTGTTATAGCGATATTCTTGAATATCTAAAAGTAGAAAAGAAGAAAATCCTTTAGGTTTCTGCAGCACAAAGACCAAAAATCCATAGTTAATATGGCTTCAGGTCCATGCATGCTGTCTTTTACAAGTGGACTATAAAGGTGCCTTTGTACTTGTATTACCCATATTACAATACACGAATATATGAAATACATTTATAAGAGAACAGGATAGAAATTTTTTGGCTAAACATTCCTTCATCTCAAAGTCTTGATCTACCAAAACTGAAACTATTTGTGGGAAAGCACCAGTTTCGTTGAATTTCCCATTTTGAAAAAATGCTGGGGAAAAAAGTTTAAAATTATCAAAATGTCTTCTTTTTTTTTAAGTTGAAACAACTTTTCATTTCAAAATGTAAGTTAGTGTATAGTAAAAAAAAATTAAAAATCAAAACTAAAACAAAATATTTTGAAATCAAGCAACATGTTGCAATTGACCTGACCTTAATTTTTCAGGTTGTGAAAAAAGACGGTTACTCACCTTTGTAACTGTTGTTCTTCAGATGTGTTGCTCATATCCATTCCAGATAGGTGTGCGCGCCGCGTGTGCACGTCTGCCGGAAACTTTTTACCCTAGCAACTCCAGTGGGCCAGCAGGTCGCCCTCTAGAGTGGCGCCACTATGGCACTAGATATATACCCCTGCCGGCCCGCCCGCTCCTCAGTTCCTTCTTGCCGGCTACTCCGACAGTGGGGAAGGAGGGCGGGTGTGGAATGGATATGAGCAACACATCTCGAAGAACAACAGTTACAAAGGTGAGTAACCATCTTTTCTTCTTCGAGTGCTTGCTCATATCCATTCCAGTTAGGTGATTCCCAAGCCTTACCTAGGCGGTGGGGACGGAGTGAGAGGTCGCGGCCTGGAGCACTGCAGATCCAAAAGCAGCATCATCTCTGGACTGCTGGACCAGGGCATAATGCGAAGCAAATGTATGAACGGATGACCAGGTCGCTGCCCTACAGATTTCTTGAATGGGCACTCGGGCGAGGAAGGCCAGCGAGGATGCCTGTGCTCTGGTAGAGTGAGCAGTCACTCGGCCCGACGGAAGTTGGGCCAAGTCGTAGCAGGTCCTGATGCAGGACGTAACCCATGACGATAACCTCTGAGAGGAGATCGGCAGCCCCTTGATCCTGTCCGCTACTGCCACGAATAACTGAGGGGACCTGCGGAAGGGTTTTGTCCTGTCCATGTAAAAGGCTAGCGCCCGTCGGACATCTAGCGAGTGGAGCTGCTGCTCCCTGCGGGACGAATGGGGCTTAGGGAAGAAAACTGGGAGGAAAATCTCTTGGTTGACATGCAAAGCTGAGACCACCTTAGGAAGGAAAGCAGGGTGCGGCCTCAGCTGTACCTTATCCTTGTGGAAGACCGTATACGGTGGGTCCACCGTGAGGGCCCTCAGCTCTGACACCCTTCTAGCTGAGGTAATGGCCACAAGGAAGGCGGTTTTCCATGAGAGGTAAAGCAGGGAGCAGGTAGCTAATGGCTCGAAAGGAGGGGCCATGAGCCGGGACAGGACCAGGTTGAGGTCCCATGAGGGGGCCGGAGGGCGAATTTGGGGATAGAGCCTCTCCAGCCCCTTCAGGAATCTCGCCATCATGGGGTGAGAGAAAACAGAACAGCCGTCCACGCCAGGATGAAAAGCGGAGATGGCAGCGAGGTGAACTCGTAGGGACGACAATGACAGCCCCTGGGTCTTAAGGGACCAGACGTAGTCCAGAAGAGTGGTGACGGGAACCTCCATAGGACGAAGAGCTTTCTCTGCACACCAGCAGGAGAAGCGCTTCCACTTGGCTGTATAAGTCGCTCTGGTGGAAGGCTTTCTGCTGCCTAAGAGAACCTCGCGGACCGGGGTGGAGCACCGCAGCTCAGAGTCAGTCAACCATGGAGGAGCCACGCCGTGAGGTGGAGCGACGGAAGGTCCGGGTGACGGAGCCTGCCATGGTCCTGCGTGATGAGATCCCGATGAAGAGGTAGGGTAACTGGGTTGGTCACTAAGAGGTCCAACAACACGGGGTACCAGTGCTGTCTGGCCCATGCCGGAGCTATTAGAATCAATTGGGCTTTGTCCCTGCGCACCTTGATTAGAACTCTGTGAATCAGGGGAATGGGCGGGAAAGCATAATGGAGGTGTGTTGTCCAAGGGATCAGGAATGCATCCGCAAAAGACCCAGGCTCCCAACCCTGGAAGGAGCAGAATGTTCGACACTTCCTGTTCACCCGGGATGCGAAGAGGTCTATCAGGGGATGACCCCACCTCTGGAAGAGTGAGAGGGCGACGTCCGGACGGAGGGACCACTCGTGTGAGAGGAAGGATCTGCTCAGCCGATCCGCGAGGGTATTCTGCACTCCGGGAAGGTAGGAGGCGGACAGGTGAATAGAATGGGCTATGCAGAACTCCCAGAGACGTATCGCCTCCAGACAGAGGGGAGAGGACCTGGTGCCGCCCTGCTTGTTGATGTAGAACATGGTCGTCGTGTTGTCGGTGAATACCGCAACACAACGACCGTGGAGGAGATGGACAAATGCTTGACAAGCAAGGCGGACCGCTCTCAACTCCTGTACGTTGATGTGGAGGTTGATCTCTTGCGAGGTCCACAAGCCCTGAGTCCTCTGAGTGCCGCAGTGAGCTCCCCAGCCCAGGTCGGAAGCGTCTGTGGTTAGGGATGCGGAAGGCTGGGGCGGATGGAACGGGAGCCCAGCACACACTACGGATTGGTCCAGCCACCAGTGTAGAGAGTCCAGCACCGCCTGAGGGACGGTGACGACTGTATCCAATGACCGTCTGGTCGGTCGATATTGAGTAATCAGCCATGTTTGAAGAGGTCTCATGCGGAGACGGGCGTGCGCTGTTACAAACGTGCAGGCCGCCATGTGGCCTAATAGGGCCAGACACGTTCGGATTGAGGTCAGCGGGGCCGCTCACAACCGGAGAATAATGTCTGACAATGACCGGAACTTGGGCAGGGGCAACAAGGCCCTGGCGAGGGTAGAGTCTAGAACAGCTCCGATAAACTCTATCCGCTGCGTGGGGAGTAGAGTGGACTTGTCGGCATTGATTACGAGGCCCAAAGCAGCAAAGAGGGAGCTGATCCTGGTGACATGATCTCTGATCTGTTGCTCCGACGTACCCCTGATCAGCCAGTCGTCCAGGTAGGGGAAGACGTGGATATGGCATCGTCTGAGGTGAGCGACGACTACTGCCATACATTTTGTAAATACTCGTGGGGCCGTAGAGAGGCCAAATGGGAGGACCGCAAATTGATAGTGCTGGCGGTCGGCCACAAAGCGGAGGAAACGCCTGTGATGGGGGGTGATAGCAATGTGGAAATAGGCGTCCTGCATATCGAGGGCGGCGTACCAGTCTCCGGGATCCAGGGATGGGATGATAGTTCCAAGGGACACCACGCGGAACTTCAACTTCACGATGTACTTGTTGAGTTCCCGCAGGTCGAGGATGGGCCTGAGACCGCCCTTGGATTTGGGGATCAGGAAATAGCGGGAGTAAAACCCCTTGCCCTTCTCGTTCTCTGGAACCACCTCTATGGCTCCTTTGGCCAGGAGCGTGTGCACTTCCTGACGGAGGAATTGCTCGTGAGAGGGGTCCCTGAAGAGGGACGGGGAAGGAGGGTGGGAGGGTGGGGGTGAGGAAAACTGCAGGCGATAACCGTCCTGTATCGTGCGTAGGACCCAGCGGTCCGATGTTATTTGGGACCACGCCGGGAGGAAAGAGGAAAGGCGGTTGGAAAACTGCGGGAAAGGATCCGTAGGGGAAACTGGTACTGCGCCCTCGGGCGCACCTTCAAAATGAAGGCTTAGGCCCTGGGGGGGCCTTAGCGGGGCCCTGGCTTTGTCCCGCCTGACCTCCCGACTGCCTGCGGCGGTTGTTCCTGCCCCGGCGTCGCGAGGGGTCCTGTCTCGGGCAGAACGGGGGGTATGGACACCGCTGCTGCTGCTGGTTTTGTTGTCTGAAGGACCTGCGTTGGGTCGCCGGAGTATGCATTCCGAGCGACTTTATGATGACCTTATTATCTTTTAAGTCCTTCAGCCTAGGGTCAGTCTTGTCCGAGAACAGACCCTGGCCTTCGAAGGGGAGGTCCTGGATTGTGTGCTGGAGTTCCGGCGGAAGGCCGGAGACCTGCAGCCACGAGAGGCGCCGCATGGTGAGCCCGGAAGCCAGGGTTGGCGCGGCCGAGTCAGCGACATCAAGGGAGGCCTGGAGTGATGTTCTCGCCACCTTCTTGCCCTCGTCCAGGATGGTGGAAAACTCCTGGCGTGCGTCCTGTGGCAAGAGTTCCGCAAACTTCTCTGTCGCTACCCAGGTGTTAAAGGAGTAGCGGCTGAGGAGGGCCTGCTGGTTGGATACGCGGAGCTGTAGAGCCCCTGCCGAATAGACCTTGCGGCCCAAAAGGTCCATGCGCCTGGCCTCCTTTGACTTAGGCGCCGGGGCCTCCTGTCCGTGGCACTCCCTGTCATTCACCGACTGGACCACCAATGAGCAGGGAGTCGGGTGAACGTACAAATATTCATACCCTTTAGATGGGGCCATGTATTTCCGCTCCACCCCCCGAGAGGTCAGGGGAATGGAGGCCGGTGACTGCCAGATGGTATTGGCATTATTTTGTATGGTCTTTATGAAAGGCAAGGCAACCCTGGTTGGCGCATCGGCTGCCAGGATGCTCACCACTGGGTCCTCCACTTCCTCTACCTCCTCCGCCTGTAGGTTTAGATTTTGAGCCACTCGGCGGAGGAGATCCTGATGTGCCCTTAAATCCAATGGCGGGGGGCTGGAGGAAGAGGTACCGGCCACCGCCTCATCCGGGGATGAAGATGAGGAGATTCCGGGCAACAGAGTATCCACGGGGGGTTGTGCAAGGGGCTGCATCTCGGTATCCTGAGGGAGCTCCGGGTCCCGGGAAGTGTCCTCCGTTTGCGGAGAGAGGGGTGGCCTGGACATCGTAGCCTCCGGTGGTCTACGCTCCGCCAATGGACGGGGGGTGATGTGATGAGGACCTTGTGTCTGGGCGTATGCCCACGGGGTCCAGAATCCCCACTGCGGATGTCCTCTATCTTGCTCCGGGAAGCGGTTTTCGTGCCTGTCAAGTGTCTTGTCATAGGCACTATCATCGAGGGAGGAGACGGAGGGCTCCGTAGCAGGCCAGGGAGGCGCTGAGCTGGAATGGTACAGCGCCGCCGGTGCTGCGACTGACGTTCCCCTCGGTGCCGAGGGTCGGTGCCGTGACTCATACCAGGACCGGGACCGGGACTGGGACCGGGACCGAGAGCAGTGTGATGACCTGCGCCGAGATCTCGACCTGGAGCGGGAGCGATGTCGATGTCTGGAGCGGGATCGTGACCTTCTGGAGGCCCGGTGCCGAGACGGCAATGGAGACCGGGACCTACTACCAGCGCGGTGCCGGGAGGTCGACCGGGTGCGGGACCTGCCACCGGTTCGGTGGCGGGAGGTTGACCGCGGTGCCGAACGCCGAGGCGAACGACTCCTGGAGGCTCGGTGCCGATGGTGTGATGAAGCCGATCGGGACCGGCCAGATGGTGATCGGTGCCGCGAGTACGACCGGCACCGTCTAGGCGATCGGTGCCGGGACTCCGAGCGGTGCCCCGAGTGTGAGCGGTTGCGCCTTCGGGGTGATCGGCATCGGGACGCGGGAGAGGACGGACGAAGCATCGGCTTGCCCGTGGATACGATGCGTCCTGTGGGTGGCAGCTGTGGTTGAGTTGGCTCCGTGAGAGCAATCAAGTCCCGAGCCGAGGCGAAAGTCTCCGGCGTTGACGGGATCCTTAGCTCGACCCCTGATCGTATTGGGGAGCTAGGAGGAGCTGGACTTGACGGACCCTCCGGGCCCGGAGTCGACAGTCCTGCAGGCGGTGCCACAGCTAAGGTAGGAGCCGGGCGGTCCACTCGGGTCTGCCTGGGTGTGGAGACAGACGTCGAGGGACGTAGGTCTGTCCCCGGTGCCGGAGATGGTCGGTGCCGGAGAGTCTTGCCAGTGCCGACGCGGTCCGGTGCCGGAGCCGAAGCGGTGGACTGCGCTGCCGGTGCCGGAGAGAGAGCCGCTTCCATGAGGAGGGCGCGGAGACGTTGGTCTCTCTCCTTTTTAGTGCGCGGCTTAAAGGCCTTACAAATGCGGCACTTGTCACTAATGTGCGATTCCCCCAGGCACTTCAGGCACGCGTCGTGGGGGTCGCTTGTAGGCATCGGCTTCTTGCAAGTCGAGCACTGTTTAAACCCCGGCGAGCCAGGCATGGGCCCGGTGCCGGGGAGGGCAACAGCCCACCCACAGGCAATGTTCAATAACTATTTACAAAAACGTAACTAACTACAACTATACTGAAAAGGTAACTATAACTAACTGAGAAAAAAGGTTTTAGAAGCTAAACGACGAGGAGAGCTAGGGACGTGGAGGTCAGCGAACCGCACTCCACAGTTCCAGCAACCGACACGGCGGTAAGAAGGAACTGAGGAGCAGGCGGGCCAGCAGGGGTATATATCTAGTGCCATAGTGGCGCCACTCTAGGGGGCGACCTGCCGGCCCACTGGAGTTGCTAGGGTAAAAAGTTTCCGGCAGACGTGCACGCGCGGCGCACACACCTAACTGGAATGGATATGAGCAAGCACTCGAAGAAGAATATAAAGATTCAACTTTTCAGCCTGACTTGAGACAGGAATACTTTTCAGAAAATCATTTCCCATTCAGCTTTAGTTAAATCCGTAAGGTGTTAGATACATTTCTGCTTCGAAGTATGGTCTACAATACAGCGCAGGAATATTTCTGCACGACAAATAATAAAGAAAGGGAGAAATGAACAATAGAAAATTTCGAAGTCTACTTACGGATATCATTTTTTAACCTTTAGAGGCAGGAGAGGTAAATTGCTGTTCAGTTTGGTTTTGATACTTGACTGTAATTATTGTTAAAAATATATTTTACTTGCCAATAGATTCTTTAGCAACATACTTGTATGTATGTGTCGACAGAGGCCCCAAAGAAAATGAGCAATGTACTGAGAAAGTGAGCACAGGAGCATGGGGACTGTGTAGGAGCTTCAGCGAGTATCTTGGCCAATATATAGTTAAAAACAACTTTTATGTCTAATTTGGGGAGTTAATTTGGGAATTTATACCATCATCTTTTATATTTACAAAGATATTACCTTATTTTTCAGGTTGTAACTGCTGTAAGAACAGACAAAGCTCAGTTCCTGAAAATAACACTCTTTGAATAGAATAAAACATCAGTGGCAAAATGGCATAAGTAAACACTCAATGCATGCAGCTGATGACCCTCAGAGCTCAAGAACTGTGATCAGAATTACTGAATTGAAAGAGCAGAGAGAGATGCAGAATTATACAGAACGACAACAAAGGGGCATTATGGAGTAGGCACAGCTCAGAACTGACTACCCCAGGCCTCCACTTAAGGAGGCCAGTATCATGACAGAAAGCACTCTTCTTCCACTATGCCAGAAATAGCACCAGTGCAACTGAGGATCTGGCACAAAATCCACAAATTCAAATATTGGACCTGATCCATAGCTATGGCTCCTAGGCACTATGGTAATCGTCATAACAATTGAACCTATCCTGGCTTTAGGGCGGTCAAATATGATCAAGTATATTCTGCTAGACTTTGCACTGAAGTGTTTGGAGAAAGACTAAGTAGCCACAATTTAGGATTTTTTTCCTTGCTTCCCAAAATAAAGTGAGACATACATATATTTTATATTAAGGTGCATATAAATATACACATATGCAAATATAAATAGGTTTATACAGAACATGAATTTTATTCTTACATGATGAGATGACATAATTCAAAGCTACAGTACAAAGTCAAATTAAAGTATTAACTCTGTCCTGCAGGGTTTGTGTGTTGTGTATAGGGGAATTGGAGATATAACACTTAGTAAAGCTTAATAGGAATGAATGGTTGTTGACTCTAGTATGAACAACACTGGCTTTCACATTTGTCACCTGGTTGCCTCATGGATTCCAGTAGCAGGTGTCAGGATCCATAAGCATTCCCAGTCCTCGAACACTGAAGCTGATAGATACCAGAGAGAGACAATCAACACAAATAGGGAGAAAAGCAATCTGACAACACCAGAGAAAATTAAAAAGTAACAGGGAAGAAGAAGAAACAATGTTTAAAAGAGAAGGAACAGGGAAGGAGAACAGGAAAAACAGAAGGACAAGCAAGCAGAGTGAGGTAGTGCTAAATCAGAGGGGAGGGAACTGACATAAGAGTGACATGTTATAAAATGCAAACAACTTATAACATAAAAGGATAATAAAACACCAGCACAGTAGCTCACGGGAGGGGAGAGTACACTGTGAACAACTCAGGATCTTCAAAGTTTTAAGGAAAAGTGCGTATTCAATTCTACTTTAAGCCCTTTTGCAAAACTGCTGCTCAACCAGCGAATGTCTCATCATGAGAGATGCCATGAAGCAAATACTGCTATGAAAAGAACAAAAAGATTAGGGCCCCAATTCAGCAGAGCACTCAGTCAAGGACTTGATTTTAATTACATGGGCAGTTCCATTGACTTCTATTGGACTACTGTGATGCTGTCTCACAGGTTGTCAGCAGGCTAATTCACTCACATGTTAATAGAAATCAAAGGAATGTTAAAAGGTCATGGTATGTTCAAACCAATTCACTTGTAAGATCTAATTGTATTGTTAAGCTTGATTATATCTTGTTATTTATTTGCCATTATACATGCCATATAGTAAATAACCCTAGATCAAAAGTTGTTAGCATAAAGATGAGCAGTTACTTAATGTGCAGAACTTCATGAATATTAAGGAAAGATACCTGTATTGTTCCCACATAGCCATCCCTATTGTAACAAATGGTCGGTAATTACATTATGTATATCACTGTGACTGGATTACTTGTGTATCCATAGGAAGTAGAATGTTAACTCCAAAGCAAGGTTCATTTCGTGTTCAACAATGGACGTTCACAGCTCCATCAGCAGCTGCTCCTCATCAAAACCCACATGGGTGGAGACACCTGCCAGCTTGTTTGCTGTGAGCAAGATATATAAATACTAGCTTATGGGAATAATCTTTCATCTCTGGACTGATGACTTCTGACAGGATGGAATTCTGAGCAATTGGACCGAGATCATTTGTAGTGTATTTACCTGCTTTAATCTCTCAATAATATATTTCTTTTGCTTAGCTAATAAATCTTTAGTTTACTAAAAAATTTGGCTTCAGCATTGTCTTTGTTGAGATCTGAAGTACACCTTGACCTGGGGTAAGTGACTGGCCCTTTGGAACTGGGAGTAATTGAATGAGTGATGATTTTTGGTTTTAATAACTTATCATCATTAAGTCTAGTTTGTCTGGGTGGTAATATAGGCTGAAATGTCTAAGGAGACTAGCTGTGGGTCTATTATAAGCTAGTATAGTGATCAAGGAGCAGACATGTGTTGCTGGTTTGGTTAAATCTAATTATAGAGTATACCACCAGTTTGTGTGTCTGCCCTATTTTCTGACAGTCTGGCCTGAGATTGGCCCTCTCAGCTGTGACCGATTCCAGGCACTGCAACAACTACTCGTGCTTAAATCCTTTGCTAGAGCAGGGCCTATATGGGTAAGAAGAGAGAATGAAGAGGTGAGTATAAGCAAATAGAAAATTGTATCTGACTGAGTTAGCACTATGCAATGCCGAAGCATTTTTTTTTGGTGAGGGGGAAGTTGTTGACATCCTCTCCTTATGAGAATCTTCAAAGAACTATTCCTGAAAAAAATGATAATTCAGTCCAAAACACCAGCTATGCCACCCTGAGATAAAAGATTCAGAACACAATACAATGGAGCTGACACTGAACCCCAAAGAACAGCAGCTTTCCAAGGATAACATTTCAAAACTGTTCTATGCTAAAATGACATCCCAGTTCTGTAAAGCCTAAAAATGATGAACAACAAATATTCTGTTGGCAAACATCAAAGTGGGAATGCAACTAATTCCATAAAATATGATTTATGGTAGCAAAAGCAGAGGAAATATCTTGCTGTTTTTAAGTATGCATAGTCTGATGTCTATTGGAGACAAATAGTCACCTGTGCTAGTGCTTGTTCCATCCCACTGCAGCTCACAAAAATCAGACCGAGATATAAAAACTGTTGGTTTTGAGGAGAAATAATTATCTTTGGCCTCCTCTAATACTTCTGAGATGAAAAGGAAGGAAGAAGTGGGATGACAATTGACAAGCTGATCTGAGGGTCAGGTTGGCTTCCTTTATAATATAACAACAGCAGATTGCAGAGCAGATGGAACAGAACCAGACACCAAGTATTGTAGAAATTAACGAATTATGGAGATTGCTTTGTCACTAATCAGTTTGAATCAGTCTATAAAAACCAACTGGGACCAGTACCAGCCATTCTGCAAGACCTGCGATATAATCAAGATAAGAATGTCATTTGGATACTGCAATGAGGAAGAGAAAAGCCCACTCTTCAACCCATTATCTAAGCAACCAAAACAGAATACCTTGGTTGCTATTCCTTGGTCACCTGCTGGTTGATATACTTGAAGACACATTAAAATACTAGATCTGCCATTCACCCTACTTCTTGTTACTTTACTTACTGTTATATACCTTACTGTCCTTAATCTAACTGTCACCTAAATAATAATGGATCAGATTCTCAGCTGGCGTAAATTAGTGAAGCTCCGTTTTATAGCTTCTACCCTAAAATCAACCCAAAGTCTTTTATAATGGCCTTTACAATAATGAATATCGTATGTAGTAATGTCAGGGCCCCGTCTGCAAGATAATCCGTTAAACCATCATTGTCTTCTTGAGACCAAGAAGGAGAAGGCATAGATGGACACAGAAATTGTGATGTAAGTTTGCCCCCCAATGGAACATTCTCCCAATCTGTCCCACGTTAAGGACTAGCAGGTCTCCAGAAACAAACAACAACAACAAGCAGCATGAGTGACATGTATACAGATGTCCATATCTGTTATACAAGTGTTTGAACTTTCTAGTTGGGCTGTTTTTTAAAGCACTGGGTGTGAAGGAGTTTTCCTAAATGTTTACATTCAAATGGATTTATTATCCTTATCCATAACAAACTCTCTGCTTGGGTAAGAGACACCACTGTCCCTTTCTGCTCCAAGTCCAACAATTATCAGAGATATCATTCTTCTGCACAGCTGGGGACCTTGTCCACATTAGGCCTTGATTCAGCAAAGAATTTAAGCATCTGCTTAAATCCATGTCAATTCAGTAAAGCACGTAAACATGTACTTAACTTTAAGCACATGCTTAAGTCCTAATGACATCACTTAAGTTTATAACTTAAGCACCTACGTAAATGCTTTTCTTTATCAGAGCCTTAAGCAGTTAAGACATAAAGTGTGGATTATGGTTTAAGAATGGCACTGGTTTTTATTAGACTGAAGGTCGAGTAACACGGCTGCCAAAACATGTCCTTATATGCAGACCCTAAGGTGCAATTTATATGTGTTAATTACTAAAGAAAAATATGCATCATGAGAACAAATCATTTTAAATGGAAAAAATGTTTTAATTACGTTAGGTTAAAAACTATAGTGCCTAGTAATTGTACATTTTCAAAGATAAAACTTTAAGGAAAAAATTTAAATGATTACTAAAATGAAATGATAAAAATCATAAAAATAGATTAATTAAATTTTAAAGTTGAACTCAAAATTATCATGAAAGATACATCTTGAAGTCAAAAATGTAGTCTATCTTTGCCTTATTTCATTATTAAGAATGCCCTGAGAGCTTTTATTTGGATGCACATATAAAGTAGGGGGACAATGGTAAAGGTTGAACTTACAATAAATATGTTCTTAGATTATTTATTGATTTTTACATGAAGAGGCTATCTAATTAAGCTGATATTCTTCCATCATGAAAGCCAGTAAGCAGTAAAAGTTCACTTGGATAGTCCTGCAGAAGAATTTTAAATCCTTCTCTGTTTAGAAAAAGCAGCTGCCAACATTCCCTTGGCAGTTTAAAACTAATTGAGGCTGAGAGAGTGGTTAGAAAGGTCTACATTGAAACAAATGAGATAGAATGTTCTTCTCTGATAAGAGTCAAGTCTTTTAAACCTGAACCTCACAGGAAAATGCTTCTCTTATTTTTTTAATACTTTTATATCAGTTTCAGGCACTTCCAAGCAGTAATGGACACACAATACTCCATTCAAGCAGAGCTAGGGTGGAAGGAGATAAGATGTTAGGTGATCTGTCATTAATGACTGCTCAACAGAAAGACAGGATATGGTTTAATCAATTATATTCCAGGACTTTTAAAATCCCACTTTATAACAGAAATTTAAAACTCCTTATTTTTTATTTTTGCTCACTGACAAAACTGAGGTCTTTAAATAGCTATAGCATCAGATATAAACCCTAATTCCTGGCACTCGTTTAATTTAACAGAAGTTATTAAAGTTGCACTGAAACAGATTTTTTAAATTTTGTGGCAAGTCACACCTCCCAGTGCAGTTTTATAATTTCTCTTGACTTAAATCCTATCATACTGTAGCAAATAAAGCTCATCACTGCTACAAAGGCATTTCTAAGGCAACTTACTTTGATTTAAAGTAATATTATTTAAATATTATGGCAACAATACTTCAAACATGAATTCTAATTTGCCATGTAGTATAAAGCTGATGGCCTGCTCAGCACCTATGAAAATCAGGTCATTTATTCGTCTGAATGTTACCTTTCACTCCACCTTTTTTAAACCTTTACATACATCCTACAAATAGCATACTATTAGTTGTTTCAAATATGTAAGTGAGCTTCATTGACTTAAGTCATTTATTTATAGGAACACCACCAAAGGTTCACACGCTGTAAAATTCCATTTAACTTTTCCCCTAATTTGAGCCTGGTCTTTTTAAAGGTACTCTATTTTCTTTTATAAATTAATCTTTTCACAATTAATCTTTCCATTAAACTATCCACTTTTATTCACTACCTACCGTTAGCCTTTTATTTAAACCTTTATGGAACAGTAACCTTCAAAATACCTTACTTACCTAACCAATGATAAAATTCTCTACATTAATAGGAAAGGCACTGAAGATCTGCGGAAATTGTAGAAAATAAATATTTCTAGTTAATAGTGCTTGAGGAGTTTAACTCTTTTATAAGAAAAATTCTATAAAGTTTTAAGAACCACTACTTACAGAAGATGATGATGGATGATGACGTGGAGACATATCTCCTTGCATTTGAGAGAACGGCCCAGTGGGAGCCCTGGCCCCAAGACCAGTGGGCCAGTATCCTGGCTCCATTTCTGTGTGGGGAGGCACAGAAAGCATATTTTGATATGACAACAGAAGCAGCTTCAGTTTACTCCCAGCTAAAGGCAGAGATCCTGGCGAGGTCTGGCGTGACGACAGCTATAAGGGCACAGCAGTTTCATGAGTGGAAATATCGAGTCAGCAAAGCCCCGAGGTCCCAGCTGTTTGACCTGATCCATCTAGCAGGAAGTGGCTGAGCCCCGAGACCCACCGGCCGGAGGAAGTCGTGGAAACCATAGTTGTGGACAGGTACATGAGAGGGCTACTGCCAGACATACAAGGATGGGTCAGTCAAAATGATCCCTCCTCCTATGATGAGCTAGTTGCCCTCGTAGGGTACTCCAGACTACCCCGCCGTATCGGCGGGTTAAAATCGATTGCTCGGGGATTGACATATCGCGTCTAATCTAGACGCGATATATCGATCCCTGAGCGTGCTTATATCGATTCCGGAACTCCATCGACCCCAACGGAGTTCCGGAATCGACACGGAGAGCCGCGGACATCGATCTCGCGCCGTCTGGATGGGTGAGTAATTCGATCTTAGATATTCGACTTCAGCTACGTTATTCACGTAGCTGAAGTTGCGTATCTAAGATCGATTTCCCCCCCCTAGTCTGGACCAGCCCGTAGAGAGACATCTAGCAGCACATGACCTCTCTTGGACCACTGGGGAAGGGAGGCGCCAGAACAGGAGGCAAGTGTATGTACCAAGGGCCCGAGTTCCCGTAGCTCCGGGCTGAACTATGGAGAGGAGGAAGGAGGCCGAAGAGCGGCCAGAGTACTCGGAGGGACTTGGGGACTGGGAGAGAAAGACTCGGGGGGTAAGTCCTCACAGCCCAAAAAATAGAGGGCTACCCCGAGCAGGGTATCGATGTTATGCATATGGAGAAATTGGGCATTGGGCAGCTATATGCCCTAACCTAGAGGAGCCCATGCAATGCGACCTGAGAAATCTAGAGGAGCCATGTGACCTGATAAATCTAGTAGGGGTAGCGATGGTCCCTCATAGATATACTAGGCCAGTTAAAATGAATGGTATAAAGACCACCACGTTAGTAGACTCAGGAAGTGCAGTCACGCTGGTCTAGAGAAAGCTGGTCGGGTATCCTGGGCCAAGCACACAGGGATATCCTGTGTCCATGGCGATGTCAATTACTACCCGACCATCCCAGTAAAAATAGAGGTCCTGGGAAACCCCACTAACGTGACGGTGAGGGTGGTCCCGAAACTCCCCTACCCAGTCGTCACAGGACGAGGATTCCCAGGGTTTGGCAGTCTACTTCCTGGAGGGGAGTCAGAAGAAGATAACAACCCAGAGTGCAATGAGATGGTCTTGATACTTAGCAACCCCCCAACCTTCCATAAATTTGCCCAGGATTTATTCTCGTCCCCTGGGAAGACTAGGAAGACTCGGCGAGAAAGGAGGGCCGATAAGAGGAGGGGAACGAGAATCTTGACCCAGAACCAGAAGCCTACACTCGTAGGGGAAAGAGTTGGCCCGACTGACAAGGGAATTAGGCAGGAGGTCGGTGAGCCAACAGCCGGACCCAGTTCCCCAGGGACCTCCCTCGAGGAGGAGGGGGAAATAGAACCCCCTGAGTTTGGGCAAATTAGACCTTCACTAGAGAATTTTGGACAGGATCAGGCCAATGATCCAGTATATAATAATATTCGCAAAGAAGGAGTTGAGGTGAATGGGGTCCCTGTGGAAGGAAGAGCCAAGGGCCCAGGGCCATATTATATGATCAGGAAGAATCTGCTATACAGAGTAGTCCGTATCCAAGAGCAAGTTGTGGAACAGTTCCTAGTACCACAGAAACATCAGAGGTGAGTGATGGAGCTAGCCCACAGCCATCTGTTCAGAGGACATCTAGGGGTAGATAAAACCCTGGATCGAATTCTGCAGAGGTTTTTTTGGCCTGGAATATATGCGGCGGTCCAACAATATTGTGCCTCCTGTCCGGAATGCCAATTACATGGGCCCCGACCCCGCTAAAGAGCACCTTTGGTACCTCTGCCGATTATTGAAGTTCCCTTTGAGCGAATAGCTATGGACCTTTTAGGGCCGCTAGAAAAATCAGCCCGAGGCCATCAGCACATATTTGTGGTGCTAGATTATGCCACCCGGTACCCTGAGGCCATTCCTCTACGGAACACTACATCCAAGATCATAGCTAAAGAATTAATCCAAATTTTTGCTAGAATAGGAATACCCAAAGAGATCCTGATGGATCAAGGAACCCCCTTTATGTCTAAATTAATGAAGGATCTGCGTGCAATGCTCCACATATGGACCCTAAGGACATCAGTCTATCATCCGCAGACCGATGGCCTCATCGAGCGTTTTAATAGAACACTGAAGAACATGATACGAAAGGTCGTGAGCTGGGACGGGAAGACCTGGGACACTCTGCTACCGTACCTAATGTCTGCGATAAGGGGAGGTACCTCAGACTTCAACTGGGTTCTCCCCCTTCGAACTGTTATTTGGTCGCCACCCCCACAGCATATTGGACATTGCCAAAGAAAGTTGGGAAGAACCCAGGGAAAAACCTCATCGAGCATGTGTTGCAGATGAAAGACAGGATAGCCCAAGTCACCCCCATAGTGCGGGAACACATGGAGAGGGCACAAGGGGCCCAACAAACATACTACAATCGCCAAGCGACGATCCAAAAATTCCAGGTGGGAGATCGGGTAATGGTGCTCGTACCCACAGCGGAGAGCAAGCTCCTGGCCAGATGGCAGGGGCTATATGAGATAATAGAAGCCATTGGAGAGGTCGATTACAAGGTCCGACGGCCTGGACACCAGAAGCTGGAACAAATCTATCATATAAACCTGTTGAAACCTTGGCAAGACAGAGAAGCTCATGTGGTCACTCTAGGGTCACCTCCTCCTGAGAGCAACTAGCTTGGCCAAGTGGGAATATCCCCAGAATTGACCCCTCACCAATGAACTGAGGTGATCAACATGATTAAACGCAACCAGGATGTGTTCTCAGAAAAGCCAGGCAGGACTACTGAGGTTCACCATCACATCCTCACAGAGCCTGGAGTGAAGGTGAATGTCAAGCCACATCGGATCCCGGAAGCGAAAAGAGAAGAGACCAAGACAGAAGTCAGGAAAATGTTGAAGTTAGGAGTCATTGAAGAGTCTCATAGCCAATGGTCAAGCCCAGTGGTCCTAGAACCTAAACCGGTTGGCAGTATGAGGTTTTGCAATGACTTCCAGAAACTGAATGAGGTGTCCCAATTTGATGCGTACCCTATACCCCGGATAGATCAGTTAATTGACCAGCTGAGGAAAGCATGATTTTTGTCCACCCTTGACCTGATTAAGGGTTATTGGCAAATTCCCTTGGCAAAGGCCGACAAAGAGAAGACGGCCTTTTCAACAACAGAGGGACTGTATCAATACACTGTCCTCCCTTTTGGTTTACATGGGGCTCCTGCAACTTTCCAATGGCTCATGGACAAACTGTTGTGTCCACATGGCAAGTATGCAGCCGCCTATCTTGATGACGTCATTATACATAGTCCAGATTGGTAGACGCACTTGGGGAAGGTGGAAGCAGTCCTGGACACCTTGAGGAAGGCGGGGCTGACTGTAAATCCCTCCAAATGCGCAACTGGGCTAGCAGAAGCCAAATACCTTGGGTATATAGTGGGGAGAGGCGTGGTGAAGCCCCAACTTAACAAGTTAAAGGCAATACAGAATTGGTCCCGAGCAGTCCGGAAGAAACAAGTCAGAGCATTCCTGGGGCTGGTTGGGTACTACAGGTGGTTCATCCTCCACTTCGCCACCAGGGCATGCCCGTTAACAGACCTAACGAAAGCCCGTGGCCCGGACATAGTAAGATGGTTTAGCATGGCTGAGATCTGCAGACTGCCCGCTGCACCGATCCAGTGCTGGTAGCTCCAGACTGGGAGAAAGAGTTTATCTTGCAAACAGGTGCCTCTGAGGTTGGGTTGGGAGTGGTTCTTTCACAAATGGTTGGAGGAGAAGAACACCCAGTCCTGTTCCTCAGTAGGAAACTCCTGCCCAGGGAACGTAAATATGCCATAGTAGAAAAGGAATGCCTGGCCGTAAAGTGGGCCGTAGAAAGCCTTCGCTACTACCTACTCAGACGGAGGTTTACCCTTGTCACGGACCATACCCCTCTGAAGTGGATGCACCAAAACAAAGAGAAAAATGCGAGAGTGACAAGGTGGTTCCTGTCGCTACAACCCTTCCACTTCAGAGTACAACATAGGTCCGGAATCAAGCATGGCAACGCGGATGGCTTTTCAAGGGTACACTGTTTGCCGACCCAAGTAGCCCAACCCTGTAGTGTTGAGTGTGGGGGGGATATGTGATAAACTCAGGACAGACAGCTGCAAGGGAAGGGTAGCAATCAGTCCCAGAGGGTTAAAAGGCCCTCCTCCTTATCAACTGGGAGGCAACTACAGGTCAATCAGGTTCAACTGAGAAAGGGTTATCAAGGTAGCAATTAGAATCAGCTGAGGGGGAGCTACCTGAGCATAATTAGTATCAGCTGACTCCAACTCAGGGCTGCCTGAGACCTTTTTAAACCCTTCCCTGGGAGGAAGGAGGTGGGGAGAGCAGAGGGAGAAGAAGCCCTGCTGTCAGGAATGTAGGAACAGCAAGACAGCAAGCCTCACCAGGAGGAGAGGTAGTACTCTCTCCCACAAGGGAGTAAAAATACTCTAAAAAGGACTGGTGGAGATACGGGGAGCAGACTTCCCCTGTGTCCCAAGGGGGGACCGCATTACCCAAGCCTGTCTCACCAGGGCTAAAAGCAGCAGAGGCTGGGGAGACTGAGAAGGTGCCTTGCCACAGTATGAAAACAAAATAGTCTGCTACATGACAGGAAAAACAATGCTCTGTGACCCTGTCCTTTTTGATTCACTGGTCATACAAGAACAGTGTGCATCACACTGAGTAATCACTTTGATTTCCTGAAAGGTTAGAAAGCTTAAAACTGGCAGAAGGTCTGCCCCTTGTAGGAATCTAACTTCACTAGAAGATTGCCTTACTTTTTATTGTAGGGTGGCCATTTGTCATCACTTTTTTTTTTTAAAGGAAATGCTATGGTATTTCAGTCTGCTTGGTATTGAAACTTGACCTGCGAAGTGACTTTTTGATCCAATTTTCAAAAAAAGACAAGTTATGCAAGTGCAAAAGAAAGAAGTCCATGCTTAAATTTGTTTTTTTCCAAAGATTCATAGATTCATAGACTCTAGGACTGGAAGGGACCTCGAGAGGTCATCGAGTCCAGTCCCCTGCCCTCATGGCAGGACCAAATACTGTCTAGACCATCCCTAATAGACATTTATCTAACCTACTCTTAAATATCTCCAGAGATGGAGATTCCACAACCTCCCTAGGCAATTTATTCCAGTGTTTAACTACCCTGACCGTTGGAACTTTTTCCTAATGTCCAACCTAAATCTCCCTTGCTGCAGTTTAAGCCCATTGATTCTTCTTCTATCATTAGAGGCTAAGGTGAACAAGTTTCCTCCCACCTCCTGATGACACCTTTTTAGATACCTGAAAACTGCTATCATGTCCCCTCTCAGTCTTCTCTTTTCCAAACTAAATAAACCCAATTCTTTCAGCCTTTCTTCATAGGTCATGTTCTCAAGACCTTTAATCATTCTTGTTGCTCTTCTCTGGACCCTCTCCAATTTCTCCACATCTTTCTTGAAATGCGGTGCCCAGAACTGGACACAATACTCCAGTTGAGGCCTAACCAGTGCAGAATAGAGCAGAAGAATGACTTCTCCTGTCTTGTTTACAACACACCTGTTAATGCATCCCAGAATCACGTTTGCTTTTTTTGCAACAGTATCACACTGTTGACTCATATTTAGCTTGTGGTCCACTATGACCCCCTAGATCTCTTTCTGCCATACTCCTTCCTAGACAGTCTCTTCCCATTCTGTATCTGTGAAACTGATTGTTCCTTACTAAGTGGAGCACTTTGCTTTTGTCCTTATTGAACTTCATCCGGTTTACCTCAGACCATTTCTCCAATTTGTCCAGATCATTTTGAATTTTGACCCTGTCCTCCAAAGCAGTTGCAGTCCCTCCCAGTTTGGTATCATCTGCAAACTTAATAAGCGTACTTTCTATGCCAACATCTAAGTCGTTGATGAAGATATTGAACAGAGTCGGTCCCAAAACAGACCCCTGCGGAACCCCACTTGTTATACCTTTCCAGCAGGATTGGGAGCCATTAATAACTACTCTCTGAGTACGGTTATCCAGCCAGTTATGCACGCACCTTATAGTAGCCCCATCTAAATTGTATTTGCCTCGTTTATCGATAAGGATATCATGCGAGACCGTATCAAATGCCTTACTAAAGTCTAGGTATACCACATCCACTGCTTCTCCCTTATCCACAAGGCTCATTATCCTATCAAAGAAAGCTATCAGATTGGTTTGACATGATTTGTTCTTTACAAATCCATGCTGGCTATTCCCTATCACCTTACCACCTTCCAAGTGTTTGCAGATGATTTCTTTAATTACTTGCTCCATTATCTTCCCTGGCACAGAAGTTAAACTAACTGGTCTGTAGTTTCCTGGGTTGTTTTTATTTCCCTTTTTATAGATGGGCACTATATTTGCCCTTTTCCAGTCTTCTGGAATCTCTCCCGTCTCCCATGACTTTCCAAAGATAATAGCAAGAGGCTCAGATACCTCCTCTGTTAACTCTTTGAGTATTCTAGGATGCATTTCATCAGGCCCTGGTGACTTGCAGGCATCTAACTTTTCTAAGTGATTTTTAAACTTGCTCTTTTTTTATTTTATCTTCTAAACCTACCTTCTTCCCATAAGCATTCACTATGTTAGACATTCCTTCAGACTTCTCAGTGAAGACCGAAACAAAGAAGTCATTGAGCATCTCTGCATTTCCAAGTTTCCTGTTACTGTTTCTCCCTCCTCACTGAGCAGTGGGCCTACCCTGTCCTTGGTCTTCCTCTTGCTTCTAATGCATTGATAAAAAGTCTTCTTGTTTCCCTTTATTCCCTTTATTATAGCTAGTTTGAGCTCATTTTGTGCCTTTGCCTTTCTAATCTTGCCCCTGCATTCCTGTGTTATTTGCCCATATTCATCCTTTGTAATCTGACCTAGTTTCCATTTTTTATATGACTCCTTGTTATTTTGTAGGTCATGCAAGATCTCGTGGTTAAGCCAAGGTGATCTTTTGCCGCATTTTCTATCTTTCCTACCCATTGGAATAGCTTGCTTTTGGGCCCTTAATAGTGTCCCTTTGAAAAACTGCCAACTCTCCTCAGTTGTTTTTCCCCTCAGTCTTGATTCCCATGGGACCTTACCTATCAGCTCTTTGAGCTTACCAAAATCCGCCTTCCTGAAATCCATTGTCTCTATTTTGCTGTACTCCCTTTTACCCTTCCTTAGAATTGCAAACTCTATGATTTCATGATCACTTTCACCCAAGCTTCCTTCTACTTTCAAATTCTCAATGAGTTCCTCCCTATTTGTTAAAATCAAGTCTAGAACAGCTTCCCCCCAGTAGTTTTTTCAACCTTCTGAAATAAAAAGTTGTCTGCAATGCAGTCCAGGAACTTATTGGATAATCTGTGCCCCGCGGTGTTATTTTCCCAACATATATCTGGATAGTTGAAGTCCCCCATCACCACCAAATCTTGGGCTTTGGATGATTTTGTTAGTTGTTTAAAAAAAGCCTCATCCACCTCTTCCACCTGGTTAGGTGGCCTGTAGCAGACTCCTAGCATGACATCACCCTTGTTTTTTACCCCTCTTATCCTAACCCAGAGACTCTCAACACTTCCGTCTCCTATGTCCATCTCCACCTCAGTCCAAGTGTGTACATTTTTAATATATAAGGCAACACCTCCTCCCTTTTTCCCCTGTCTATTCTTCCTGAGCAAACTATACCCATCCACACCAACATTCCAATCATGTGTACTTCACATACTTCACATAGTCTCATATTTCAAAAGTATCTGATTTTTATATCGAGGACTTCAGTTCCCATGGATGCTCTTTTAAGTAATAAATTGCTGGTTTAAAAAGGAAGTTTAACAAAACAAATACCAAGGTTTTCCAGCATTAAATTTAACAAGGAGTTTCTACATAGTACTATTTAATATGGTATTTTGGGGAAAACAGTTTTAAATGTCTTTAAAAATGTTTAAACACTAACTTGGAAAAGTAGTTGTTGTGAAGGATTCACAACATTTCCCGTACCATTTATTATTTTTTTTATTAGAGGCCTGATCCATCTCTCATTGAAGTCAACTTAAAGATTCAAGTTGATTTCAATGAGAGATGCATCAGACCTGGGTGCCTTAATATACATTCACACTATGAGACAGTCTGAAGCACAGCCATCATACTGGATTATTTAACATTCCTTTTGTGTAAGCTACTTTGATTGTGAATTGTACCCTTTCCAGCTATCTCTAGTTCTACCATCTCTGCCCTCAGAGGATAGCTTTTGGTATTTCTTTGGTGATTTGTACAAAGCAGGTTTGTTCAGATGCCATTCACTAGCAGAATTGCAGAGATTTGTTTTGAAGGTTTTGGAAATTGGGTTCCATTGGCCTCTGATGATGATGTTTTGAGTTCCAATATATGCTTAGGCTAGTCCCAGGAGAAGCCATTAATTTGACAGAAAGGGCTCCTCATTGAGGCATCCTAAACTGACGTTGATTTCTGACATTGTAGATGTTGTGAGGTTTGACTATTTTTTTAAGAAGATTTCCTGATATTACTTTTTTTTTTATTGACAGCCCCTACTTCAGACTCAGGAGTAAAGCACATTCCAGGACTCCTGCAGAATTCTGAGGTGAGAAAAATGTCCACTGTACAATCTCCACATAAGAGATCATATCTCTCAGAAGCTGAAGGCACTGCCATGCCGTGACTTTTGAGGATCAACAGAGGTAAGCAAGATACAATAATTTCTATAATGTGCCCATGAACAAGATTGTAATGAATGTGAGAGACCTTGTCCCAAGATAGACAAAGAAATCCTTGAAGGAATCATTGAGTTGTTTTTAAGATTAATAATTAAACCATGATGCTGAAGAAGTGAGCTTAGTGATTCTTGTACTGTTTTTGGAAATTGAGGAGTCTATTATTAAGATATCGTGGTAAATATGCATGTCTTCTTTTGAAGCTGGGATACTGCATGCAACATCTGCTTAAAAAAAACTGGAAGTAAAAGAAAGTCCAAAGGGTAAGATCACAATTTTGATCTAATTTCAATCTGAGATTTAGTGTGTGGGTGCTGGGTGGTGTTGGTGGCCTATGATATACAGGAAGTCAGACTAGAGGATCTGGTGGTCCCTTTTAGCCTTAAAGTCCATGACTCACAATGTTGTGTTCAAACTTATATGCCATATAACTTTACATTTTAAAGACAGACAAGATTGATGAAAGGTGAAAAAGGCCATCTTTGAGTTGGTCTAAAACAGAAGTAAACTATGCAAAAAACTTTTTTCTGCCCAAATTTTTCTTATGTTTGTTTTGGTTTGGTTTTTGATCAACATTCCAAATCGATTAAAAGTTTCACTGAAATGTTGATGAACTTGACAATAAACATATTATCTAAAGGTGTTACTGAAAAGCCCAGAATAGAGTAAGAAAAGTTGTGCTAATTGACTTTGGACTGAAAATGATTGTGAAAAATCATTGAGATCTCTGGCTATGTCAGTCATTACCATCATAATGATAAAAAAATTACTGAAACAGAATGAGATGCCTCCATTTAGATATACCCAGAACCATCTTTGCTTGGACATCTGATTTGGGTAATAATGGTTGACCATTCATTCCCCTTCTGAACATTTCCATAAGGGAACACAAATAGGTTAAGGCATTCATTCATCACACCACCATCTCTGGCTTTTGATTGTCAGCAGGCATTTATCTGCTGAGCACTTTTCTAGGTCACAAAACAGACCACTAAAGAATGACAGAAGCCAGACCACAGATCAGAGAGGTTTTCGGGTCTTCTCTACAAGACTGCTGAGTCCTAAGTAACTTCTAGGATACAATGTTTAAGATTCATACTACTCCTTTTCTTGTACATAGTTTTTGTAACCGATTCAGTTTAACCATCCTTATTGTCTTCTGTCTAATCATCTCCAACCTTAACCACCTTTAAAATTGACTCCATTATGCCACCATAAATAGTATGCCCAGCTATAGCAACATGAACAGTCCTCTCTTGTTGTGAAAGAGAACCTGTGAGAAGAGAGCACCAACCACATGTTGTTTCCAGCTGGAAAAGTACGCCAGGATCCAGAGAATGAGTGAGTGAGCTGTCCTGATATCCTGCCTGCAGCAAATCAATGAAGGAACATCAGAAATAGGAGGACAGAAAAGATCAGAACGCTTTCTCTTATCTTCCTATGTTTGCTGTTATAGGCTTAATATTAACAAAAATGACTGATGAGCCAAGATTCAGTGTTTAACTGATGCTTCCATTCCCCCTAAAATGTAAATGACTATCAGGGGACGAGGTAAAAACCCTGTTTGAGATACTTTATTTGAACACACAGAAAAAGGATTTCTTCCCAAAATGAATGTTCATTTAATTTTTGATTTTCAGCTATTTTAATTTTAGCTTTTGTATCGGATTTAATCAATTTTAACTTTACCTTTTCCCCCCTTTTAACATGTATATATTTTAAAGCATTCTTTTGTCTAGTTGCTTATCATTAGGCCTGGTCTCTTTGCAGAAACCAATTAATTTAAAATAGCAGCTATCTAAAGTGTAACTTAACATATTCAAGCCCCCATTTTGTCATAACACAGTAGACTGCTTGGAGTCCACGTGGAAGTTCAAAATAGCTTCAGACAGGAAAGATGGAAACTGGTAATCCTTGGGATTACTTCCTGGATGAGAAGATTTATGTTTTCTATTTCAAAATCTTGTTTTCTTTATACATAAATTCAATGGTGGAGGGGCCTCTAGATTAGAAAAAAGTCTCCAGTTTGTTTCGAATGAAGGAAGAAGATGGAGTAGTTTGTTCTTCATTGAGACTGAAGCAATTGAGCCCAGTTCTCTAAACTTAAGAATGGACTGAAGAACCATTAGTCTTTTGACCTAGTTAAAGTGAAGAGATATTTATGTAACCCTTTTGCCCATCTGAGTTGGCAGCAACAAGGGCCGGGTTCAGTATCCAGGGGTTCCGTTTCAATAACACGATGCAAAACTGGCTCATGCCCCCACCCAGTGACCTGGGACAATTACATTCCACCCCACCAGGCACCTCTAAGAGGCAATACTTCCCCTCTCACAAGCACAGAGTTTGAGTGTAGCAAAAGCCTTTTAATAAAGAAGGGAAACAATGCGGCATTATGTTGGGGAAACACCACAAACAGGATTCATAACACAAACCATGAGCAAAAGACCCACCCCCAAGTAAGTTTGGCAGTGTCCTTTTCCCCTCAGGGTCTTAAGTCCAACAACTCAAAAAAATCACCCCAAATCCCAAAAGTCCAACACCCCAAAAGTCTCTGTCCCTGGTCAGAGCAGCCCCAGAAATCAAAAGTTTATCTGCAGAGTTTTATCTCCCAGTCTGGGTGGAAATAGGGGGGCACAGAGGTATTAATGGCACTTTACATTATTCAAGGCCGACTGCCCCGCCTCTCCGTTCTGCTGCAGCCTTCCCCGTGCTACACTCCACCAGCCATCCCGCAAACATGCTCCGCCAGCCGCTTCTCTCCGCTCCACCAGCCATCCAGTGAGCTGCTCCAGCTGTCCCACACACTGCTCTGCTCCACCAGCCACTCAGCAGTATATCTTTAGGCCCCCTCACAGCACTCAGCAATTTCAGCTCTTCAGTGATTTCAGCTCGTAGTAGGGGAGCCTCAGTGCTGGTGCACCATTGGCCCAAATTCAATTCAGCTCAGCAGCACAAGGCATGCACAAGGCAGCACAAGGCATGCACAAGGCCTCAGACATCACCCAGGCATGCACAAGGCCTCAGACATCACCCAGCACAGAATGGGACTCTGAACCAGCATGGTTCTGATGTCACTGGGACAGGTTGTTCCCATAGAGTCTTGGGATGTCCTCCAATGGAGGTGAGAAAAGAACAAATGGGTTATAGTACTAGGGTAGTATAAAATTGGCATGAATATTTGAAAGGCTTACTCCTAGAATCCTTGCTCTCATATGCTAGAAAGCTTATCCAGCTACTAAGGATTCTTTAATACTTTATCTAGGGAGTTTCCAAATAATTCTGCACATCACAGGAAGCTTGCGTTACACATAATGTAAGACGTCTACATCCAACATGCTGAATTACAAAATTTCTCCTCAACAGAGAAAGAAAAACTTGTCATGTCACAGCAAGCATCATAAATTAGAGTGAAGTTGTAACGAAGGTGCCTGAAATATTTTTATCTTCTCTTGGAGAGTAGACAGGTTTGTACCGAGCCTTCTTATTGGAAAGGGATTTTAGCCACAACAGAGAGGCCCTGGAAATTATTATATAGATCATCTCATGGTTACAGAAGAAAATCGTCTTATACGAATGTTTATTGAGGAGTTTAGGAAACCCAGTATCATCCATTGGAATAAGTGTCCTGTAGTTATTTAGCAAGGCCAAGGTGGAGGAAATCAATCTTGGGAGAAGAGGAGATATTTGTACATTTGTCATTTCAAACCTTGCAGGCTTGTGAAAATCCTTGCACTGATCAGTCTTTTCTTATAAAGTGAAAACACTAGGAGTTCACAAGTTTACTACTGTGGACTAGTGAATGCTGCTTAATTGTTGGGTTTGCTCAGTTGCAACAAGATTTTCAGACTTCAGTCATCACTTGTATGAACGTTTGTGCACACATAATTTAGCACTGGTCTGCATGCTGACTACAGCTGGTTGAAATTTTCCCAATTCCAACTTTTCAATGAGATTTTTTGTTAAAAATTGATTTTCAATTGCAAAAAATCCCCAAAATCTTGGTTAAAAATATTGGAGGGTAAATAACGTTATTCATATATTAACAAGGTCAGGAGAGACCTTTATGATATAACCTATAGTATAGTATAACCTACATAACACAAGTCATAACATTTCTTCAGGTCCATAACTTGTGCAGGAGCTGGAGTGGATTCTTTAGAAAGCTATCCAAACCTTCATTTAAATACTTCAGGTGATGGAGAATCAAAAGCATCTCTAAGTAAATTGTGCCAGTGGTTAATTACCCTCATTGTAAAACATTTGCACCTTGTCCAATTTTTCAAAATTTGTTTTAAAGCATGGATGCCAGAACTGGATACAGTATTCCAGTAATAATCTCAGTAATGCAATATACAGTGGTATTAACGCCTCCCTACTTCAACCCCTTATTCCCTATTTATACCTCCAAGGACCAAGTTAGCCCACCAAACCAGAGAGTTGCACTGGGAGCTCATGTTAATGTAAGTTTTTCAAAAAAATCCTCTGAAATTGCTTTTTCTATCATTTCTACTGCTAAAGTTTGCCCATGCCCTTTATAAAGTCTAACACCTGTACACTTGCAATTGTACATTCAGGACAATGGGTTTTGCAGGTACAAGTTATAATATTTGAATGTGCCAAGTAGTTGAGACTATCTAACAAGTGCACACAAGTGTTAGTATAGCCCACATGCTTTATATTGCAGTATTTGACTTTGTTTCTCCCAAAGACAGGGAGAAAGCAGTGGGGAGGGGACATGGATTTTAGCTGGAATATTCTATCTCTGCACATATTCAGAGGGCAGGACAGGGCAATTCAGTTAGAAAGGACCAAAACCACCCAGAACCAGGGAAGTTACTTGACATGCTCAGCAGCTATTTGAGGGTGCACAGGAAGTTTTCATTTTGGGCAACCCAGGTGATAGGTTATGCTCAGTCTCCCTCAGAGATGTGGGTGATCACAAATGCAAGGGTGAAAGGTTAAAGATAGCCCTGAGGACTCAGTAGCTGACCTATGCAGGACAAAGAGAGATGTCTGATGTGACTGCTGGGTCCCAATCCCTGTACTACTTTAGATACAGGCTGTAGATTTGTTCCATCAGCAACTGAAGACCAGTACACTATTAACTCAAGGGCTGTCATGCTGCTAACTGTGGAGTTTCCCAGACTGTTTGCTGGCTGAGATGCTGCCATTCTTTGAGCTCTGATGAGTTCAGGTGACACACATTACATATTGTGACCAAGCTATAAAGACTGAGAAATAATCTGAGGGAAGATCAGAGGGGAATGTGTTTGATGTGTGTGCTAAAATGTAGAAAATGTTATGATGAAACCTTATATTTAAATATACTTAACAGAAACAAAATGAGGAAGTTGGTATGAGGAACACCTGTAGATTTACTGTCTAATAGTTTTTGTTTAAAAGTTATTCAAAGTATTCAGTTCTATATATGATATTTTATACTATTTACAATGTTTTCTGTGTGCATTAAATGTTACTAAGAAAGTGTGTGGTACTCTCTTTTTAAATTGACTGGGAACTATTAACATCTATTTATCAGGAGTTTATGACAATAGTTCTGGGGTTTAATTCCGTGTAATTCTTCCTGAAAAGTCCTGAAAAGACAGAACTCTGGCCAGCCTGTGCCTCAGCAAAGAGTTAATGCGCAGGAAGAAGAAGGTTATAATATATGGAGATATACCTATCTCACAGAGCTGGAAGGGACCCTGAAAGGTCATTGAGTCCAGTCCCCTGCCTTCACTAGCAGGATCAAGTATTGATTTTGCTGTAGATGGCCCCCTTAAGGATTGGGCTCACAACCCTGGGTTCGGCAGGTCAATGCTCAAACCACTGAGCTATCCCTCCTCACTCTAGTATTGCTTTGGCATTCTCTATGGTGCTACATTAGCATACATATAAGCATTTACAACTGCAAAGTGCAGGCTTAAATTTGTTCATGCACACAAGTTGAGGTTGGGTAGAGGTTTAAATTAACGTATTTCCCTTTGGCAGGGGTGGCTCCAGGCACCAGCACACCAAGCGCATGCCTGGGGCGGCAAGCCACGGGGGGCGCTCTGCCGGTCGTCGCGAGGGCGGCAGGCAGGTTGCCTTCGGCGGCATGCCTGCGGAGGGTCCACTGGTCCCACGGCTTTGGCAGACCTCCAGCAGGCGTGCCGCCGAATCTGCGGGACCGGGGACCTCCCGCAGGCAAGCCGCCGAAGGCAGCCTGCCTGCTGTGCTTGGGGTGGCAAAATACCTAGAGCCACCCTTGCCCTTTGGGCAGACCTGAGAGATTAAGATGCTTGGTACTTCTCATTGTCCACTGTCAGAACAATTAATCCTTAGTTAAGCCATTTTTCTTATCTTTGTCTGTCCATATCTCAGACTGAGAAGGATCAGAGGGGAGTTCACCTTCCTCAGAAGTAGGCAACTTCACTGGCTTTCTGGATTTGTTCTCAGACCTGGACATTCTTTTCTTGTATGATGGAGAGAAAGAAGAAGTTGCTTACTCCTTTAATGAAGCAGTGAAGAAAGGGAAAAGAGAAGATCTCTCTTCTTTTCATTTTGCTAGTCTTCTTTAATATTTATGGATATTATGGACACGTACTCCGTTTCTGTTTGTTTCTTGAAGCTGAGAAAACCCCTCCCTAATTGTTTCAAGAGAGAGAATAGCAGTGAGCTAATTGCTAATATCTGGATGAAGAATAGTGAAAAGCCCACACACTTGAAGGAAAGGCTCCTGAGTTTAGTGGTGCCATGGTCCTTGCAAACATGGTAGTAAAGTTGGGTCCCGAAGGAAAAAACACTAGAGCACTAAGGACACATTAGAGACATGGAGGTAGACAGTTTGCTAGGCCTAACTTATCTAGCTGACAAGATCACTATATATTGCAGTAGTGTGCTTAACAGACACTTTTCAAGCTGAACATTTTAGTTTGGTACTGATTTTTATTTATTTATTTTTAGAGAGACTCCACATATCATGGACCTACCACTCCCTCCCCAACAAGTTAAAGTGAGAGTGTTTTGATTTTCCTCTAGTAAGGCCTGCTCCAATCTTGACCTGTAAGTTGAGGAATCTACAAATAACTGGTCTGTCCATGCCAAAGAGATGTAAAGGTGGAAAAGCTTTCCTGAAGTAAAGGAGAGGAGAGGAAGCTGCTTAGCAATCAATGTTGGGGCAGTAGATAAAAAGCTAAGCAATTGCTGTAGAACTGCAGCAGGGCTGGCTCAGTGGGAAGAGTCACTGAAGCAGCACTTCTGAGACCCAACCGTCACTTCAGTCAAGAGGAATACAGGCTGCCGAGGAGAGAAAAAGACTTTGGAGATTGGAGATGAGGCTTCCCAGCAGTGGGACTTTATCTGTCTGCTTTATTTTTATCTATAACACTCATCACTGTATCTTTGAAGAGTAAAGATGCTAAAACCAGAAGTGTCTTGGCGGAAAAAGGCGAAGCACAGCTGCCTCTGAGGATGGAGGTAGCTCAACCTAGGTTGCCTGTAGTGGTTCAGCTAGTTAGCAGAGATTCCTCTTGCTACAAGAGCCAGCTGATTCCATGGATGATTGGGTGAGACCTTCCCAGAACTGAGTCCTCTACATTGGTGGAGAAACTTACAGTTAAGAAAGAGAATTGAAATAAAGTCACATTTCAATAGTGTTCCATGGATGGACCAAAGCCAAAACAAGCCAAACAAAGTCAGGCAGCACATAGCATTGTCTCTAGTTTCAGAGCCTTAATTTTTCACTTTTTGACTGTTCACCTGTGTCACACATACTGGTTACGTACATGCTAAGGCTGTGCTGTTCATTATCTCTTCCCTTTACATCTAATTCTCTGTGCCTCTGATGTATTTTGTTGAAGTCTGAGCACTGCTCTTGGGGTACCAGGGACGCTGGAACTGGGGGTGCTGGGGGTGTGGCAGCATCCCCCGGCTTGAAGCAGTTTCCATCATGGGTTGACAGGTTTGTTCATTGGCTATCATCCCCACTATAAAAACTGTTCCAACACCACTATGGGGTACATCTAAATGTGTCATGGTATGCTGCTCACTTGTGCTCAACCCTTTGTGGTGAGGCCACAGAGACTCCCAGTCCAGCTTCATTTCACTTCTGTGAAATAATGCTTTTGGAAACAAGACTTTAAGTCCCTCATGTTTAAAGTGACTGGACACGATTGCTCTTCCTGCTGCTGCAGCATGCTTCTTCTCCAACTAGGTTGGTTGTATTCTTGTACTGCTTTTTCAATTTTAAAATGTAAAATTTGCATCAGTAGGTGGAGAAGGCATTTTGTTTAAAAGGATCCATTATGTCTCCTCTGCATGGCGGCAGTTAGATTCATTCATTCCTGCTACAATTTCAGATAGGTTTTTATTATGATGTTCTTGGAAGAGGAAAGGCTACTCTGAATTCAAAATGAACATTTTTCAAAACCAGGACTCTTGTTTTTGCAAGCCTCCCATATGCAGAAACCAAGGGGAGGGCTTGTAGGACTGTTCCCTAAGTCATCTGCAATATATAATATCTGGAAATAATTACATGCTACTTTTTCCCTTTCAACAAATGAGTGACATGTCCATTAAAATGAAAGGTGGTATAACAAGATAATCAAATGTACTGTCATTTTAACATCGACAATATTGAAAACAACTGTTACTTGTGAATTGAGCTCAAAAATCATAAAAAGTCAGCATGTGATTCATTAATTTATTCTGACAGGACTTCATTAATGGCATCATGACACTAATCTACTAGGCTTCCGTAAAATAACCTGCTTGATGAGATTAGGGCTTTGTGTGTACACTAACTCAATCAGAGGGCTCATCTCTTGGACTCGCTCTATCCTCCAAAAAGGTCCCTGTGGGAGTCATTTGCTTTCAAAGTAATTGTAATCAATAATTCTAGAAGCTCAATTGTACAGCTTCAGACCAACTTAACCAAACAGATGAGTCTAAAGTTTAAGAAAAAGATTTTAATTAAAAAACACTGTTACAGAATTCAAATAAATTTGTATTTTAAGAAGTTCTATTCCAAATTCCATTTATAATAAAACTTTAAGCATCAATTACTAACAATTACGGTTTTACATAGTCCTAAGCTAGTAATAACAACCATGGAATTCTGTATACTCTATGATTGAGATGTTAAAAATCCCAACCATGTTATATGCTTCTTTGAAAATCTCTGCCAGTCACCTTTATTTCTTTGATTTGTATTCTAATCTTTACATTTTCCAAATCTACAGTCATTGACTTTAAAAAGTCACCATGTATTGACAGATTCCTCAAAATCAGATGTCAAAATAAATGATTTAATAAGTTATTAGGGATAATTGCAATTCCCTTTGGAGATGTCACTTGAAGTAAAATGTGATTTCATTCAGAGTTAGACACACGCACTTTGCATTTACTAATTACAACATATAGCTACAAGATAACGTGAAGAGTTTGATGTAAACCAAATAAAGCAAAGAGTTGCTAAACTCTGGGCCAAATCCTTGAATGGTATAAAAGGGCATAGGTTCATTGGAGTCAATAAGCTAAGGTTATTGAAACCAGCTGTGGATCTGGCCCTATATTTTAAATTCAACCTGTTGTGACTAAAATACCTTGTGGGAGCATTAACAATACTGATAATGATTATCAAGGTGGGGAAAATCAATTTCTAAATTACTGAACTATCATGTATTTTGGAGTGCTAGAATTTATCAACAGTTTTCAACTTGGGCTTCTTACTTAAATTTATTCCACCATGTACTAGTATTACTACATAAATAATAATGCTTACCTCAGATATAAGGAAAATATAATTGTTTAGAGTATGTTAAATAGTGTCAAAGAGTCTTACACATCTCGATGCTAAAAAGGCATCTTGTTTTGGAAAGCTACTGACAAAATACTGTCCACACTATAACCTGGGTTTGCTGTACAATGAACAATCAATTCAATTAAGCACTTAAGTACATGCTTAACTTTTAGCATGAGAGTTGTCCCATGGAGAAATCAATGAGATTACTCACGTGATTAAAGTTAAACACATTTTAGAGCTTTTCTGATTCAGGGCCTAAAAGAAGAAGAAGAAACATATTGTTGGCATTGTTTTATTTTCTCTGTTTTACTGCATTTTGCATTATTTGGCATTGTATAGACGTTTGGTATACTCCTTTTGATGGCTTCTTTTTTCATTCTCTGTTTTTTCTCTCCTCTTTATGTTCACTTTTTTCTGTTTAGATTAGGGATTACAGTACCAGATAGTGAAGTACTAGCTCCTGACCTGACAAATCTGCCTAGTTGAGGAGGCAATTGTTTTCTTAAAAATGAGTATTCTGAATATAGACCAAGGAAACCACCTGGAACAGGCAGCAGAATAAATAAAATTATACTGCTGAAATTGTCTGCCTCAGTTGAAAGTGTGTGCCAAAATCTGAAGAGCTGACATTCCTGCATACATCTCAAGGTTATAATCATAAGTACAACTAGCTTAAATTTTAGCTACTAGTAGACAGAAAACCCTCCATCACAAAAACACTGCACATAATTTAGCCTTCAACAGATGGTATTTCAAATGAGCCCTAGGGCTACAAAAAAGTATGGGTCCCTTGAGATCAACATAAAGGTGCAGTGTACTATTCAAACTCGATACTGAAATGTAACCCATTTGTTTCCTATTTAGTCACAATTAGAGAATGTTACATTGGTTGTTTACATTTCCATCTAAATTTACCTCTGATGACAAACAAAGGAATTTGTGTTTTTTGAATGCTAGTTTCATTCTGATTATTAAACAAAGAGTAATAGTCTCTCCTTTTCTTTCCCCAGCCCAAAGAAAAAAATCCAAAAATGAAGTGCAATAGGGCATTTGGGAAAGTTTCAGGGAAAGAACTCCAGAGGCCTTTGCAGCATTTTATGTGCATAAACATCTTACTTCAACACTGCAGACAATAAAGAGACTCAATACAAGAAAACAATACAGATGTGGCTCATTGAAACAACTGTTTTCATGAACTGTACAGCTTTCAGCAGGTTAAGAATATTAAGTCTTTCTTTCTGCTGAGCATGGCTAGATATTTTCTATTTGTTATCTCCCTAGGAACTTGCCATAATGTCTCTTTTGGTGAGGATAAGATGCTACTATATTTTGCAGTTGCCAGCAGGTAGCAGGAAAACACCTGGGTGAAGTCCCTGATAGTTTACATATTTCATTTACATGGCAGACTTGACAGCCTTATATAAGCCTGATTTGAGAACTGGCCTATATTTCAATGAAGTATAGTGCTTCAGATGAACAGTCTGAGGGGTTGAACATGACCCTTGCTATTCCAGTAGTGTGTGTAACTAATGTAGTTTCCCTCAAATAAACGAATGTATTCATTGCTGCATCTTACCACTGCTGCCTTGACTTTATTTCTCTCTTCACTACTGTTTTCCAGTAGCTTTCACTTACTATACCACAAATGCAACTGTTAAGCAGAATCCTTATTTTCATGCTAATATAATCAATAATTAACATAGGGGAATGAACACTGATTATTCAGTAGGACAAACTCAATGAATAATTGGTGTTATTAGCTAGTCTTGTACCTGTATTTAAATCCGTACTATAAATATGAGCTCAGCATCAAGTACCTCAGCATCACTTCATATTATTTACCTCATGTAATGCACATATTTGGTGTAAAGATTGTGAAAAACTTTTCATTTCCCCGATCCCCATTGTTGTTACTTCCATGTGATCTCATTATAAACTAGGTATTTCCCCACAAATCACTGGTTTAGCAAAGGAAAACAAAGAAAAGAAACAGTTCAGGACTATTGCTCCATGGCTTGACTTGGAACTATTCCAGACCATCAGAAAGGGACATGACAGAATATAGGCCAAATATATAAAGTTATCTGTTCAGTAATTCATTCAAAATGCCACACTGATAACAATGTTTGTCTTGTGTTTTAAAATGAGGAATCGATAGGTGATTTTAAAAAGCCTGTACTAGTTGTGACCCATGAATAAGACACTGTTTTTACATATGTGCACTAAACCAGATTGAAAAATGAAATTTTCATCCCACAGGAAATTCCAATAGTTTCACATTTGTTTTCAACCTGAATTGGGATGAAAAGTTTATTTATAAAAACTTCGCCAAAAGAGAAGTTCTGAACATTCTCACTTTGGAAATGCTGTTTTGCTGGACTACATCTCTCTTTCTGGCTGAGACACTGCACAAGAGATGTAGTCTGGCTGGGGAACTTGACCCAGGGGAGAATGGGGCATAAGGAACCCAAACTACAACTCCCATGAGGCACTGCTTTGGCTCAGGCAGGCAGAGAGGTTAATGTCAAATTAACCTGAAATGAAAAGTTTTGTTTCAATTTGCCTCAATAGAAAATTGAGAAACTTCAGAAAAAATGACCATTTTCCCATGAAAAATTCAAATTTTGTGCAAACCATATTTTCTGTCAAAAAACATTTGTACTTAAAATTCCTGACCAGTTCTAATGTGCACTCATATAATTAGAAGCTTTTCCTTCTGGACCAGTATGTAGTGCCAAACAGCACCTTATATGACCCAAAATTTGTTGCCTGTGCCTAGATCCAATTTAAGGAAAGACATAAAAGAAAGACATGGTGTAGTGGAGAAAAGCTTTTAGTGAATACATTGGCCCCCAAAGAGCTGGGAACCAAGAACTCCGGAGTATTCCCCAAGCAATAACTCTGACTACTTCTGTGAACATATGAGAATCATTTAACTTCTCTGTCTAATCTTCCCCACTAACAAGATGGTGATAATAATACTTAGTTATCTACATCAAAGGGGGTGATCTGAGGTGGAATTAAATAAAAGTCTGAGTACACCTCTATCCCAATATAACGCTGCCCTCGGGAGACAAAAAATCTTACTGTGTTATAGGTGAAACCGCATTAGATCAAACTTGCTTTCGTCTGCTGGAGCGCACAGCCCCGCCCCCCGCAGTAGCCCTGCTTTGCCACGTTATATCTGAATTCGTGTTATATCAGGTCGCGTTATATCGGGGTAGAGGTGTATTGCCTTGAAGATTAAAGGAATTGTACAGGTGCTAAGTAGTATTGCTATTTTATTATTACAACAAATGGTATTTTTGAATTATTTTAGGTCACTAAAAGGTTACACTGGCAAAGAGTTGGCAAGTAGCCATAGGCATAAACTGACATCATTCTTTATCTGGTGCAATAGTGAAGTCAAATGACATGGAAGCAATGTTATCCCATCATCTTTCATCCACGATCATTTCTCTAAACTCCTTCCCCATGATTTCCATCTCTCCAGTCTTTTTTCTGCAGGCAAACAGGATAGTCTCTAAACCCAGACTATCCCATCTATATTCAGAGTAGGTAATAGTAACCTTGTCTCTTCCCCCTCCCACCCAAGGTCTCTTTCGCCTTTGCTCAGCTCCTGTTCATTTCTCTGTGAAACACTTTCATAAGTTCACAGAGTTTAAGGCAAGAAGGTACCATTAGATCTAGTCTGACCTCCTACATGTTACTGGTCAATAACTTTCATCCTGCTCCCCCCATATTGAGCCCAAGTACTTGTTTGTCTAAAGTATATCTCCCAGAAAGGAATCCAGCCTTGACTTGAAGACATCAAGAGATGGAGAATCAACCACTTTTCTTGGTAGTTTGTTCCAGTGGTCAGTCACCCTCACTGTTAAAAATGTATTCATTATTTCTAATTTGAAGGTGTCTGGCATCGGCTCCCAGATACTGGTTCTACCTGTCTCTGTTTAATTTAACAGTCCTGTAGTACTTGGTATTTTTCCCATGAAGGTACTTACAGTAGTCAAGTCACCCCTCAGTCTTCTTTTTGATAAACTAAACAGATTAAGCTCTTTCAGTCTCTCACTATAAGGCACTTTCTCCAGCCCTCAAATCATTTTTCTGCACCCTCTCCAATTTTTCAAGTATTTTAAATATGTGGATATTAGAACTGTATCCAGTATTCAAGTATCAGTCTAACCAATGCCATATACAGAGGTAAAACCATCTCCCTACTCCTACTCACTACACCTCATTTACACATCCAAGGATCACATTAGTGCTTCCTGCCACAGCATTACTCTTTCTGCTCCTCAAAGGTTCAACCATCTAATGCGCCTTCATACTGCATTCAGGGGATCTCTTAAGCTCACAATCTACTGGAGAAGAGGAAACACTGCTTCTTGACTCAAAATCTTTTAACTACTTTAGTGCCATGCAAGGTTATAAAGCAGGAGTAGCACAATGATGGACATGGAAACACTGCTGAGTTTTCAGTGCCTTGTGTTGCTGCACTGGTCATTCACTCATCAAGGCAAACTCTGTCCCTCTCTAGCTGACTCTCCCTGCAGGTAGTAAGATAAAATTTTATAAGACAGCTTTCTGTGAATAGACAAGCTTTTAGTGAAAAAAAGCTTTTAGTACATGCATCCACAATGAAAAACACAAATAGGTCACATTTTGGCCTGCCAGACTTGATAGCATCCCATAAGCTGACAGATGCAGATCGACAAAGGTTTTTTTTGTTTAGAAAAGCAAAGCAACATAATATTTTTAGCTTGTTATCTATTTGGAATTATACATGCTATTAAAATAAATAAAAGGCGGTCGGCAATTCTTAAAAGGATGGTATTTTCAATCATACTGTCTCTTCCTGAGACTGCAGAGAAGCATCATTGCGTAGCAGACAGAATAAATGTCTTTTTAGTTACAATGTGCCAACTGCTGAATAGAAGAGATACTATGCAAAAAATAATTCATTCTACGATCCACTTTTATTTCACTACTTTGGGTGTTATAATGTGCTTCTTTCCTATCCTAGTAAATGGAAGTCACTTTTCCTCCCAAAGAGACACTGGGCCTAATTCTGGCCTGTCTCTGGGCCATGTACAGTGCTCCAGTGGTGTGCACTGTTAGTAACAGCCTCCAAGGGAACAGTCCTGATGCAAGGCCAGCAGAGGGCTGGCATATGCAGCCCTAAACAAGACCTCTATGTAGGAGTATGCTACGGTAGAGCCAGGGACACAAGGGGGAATCGACTGCAGGACAATCACTGGCTGTCCTGAGCTGAAGAACAGCCACAGGCAGCAGAGCAGAGGCTGCGATAAATTAAAGCAGACCCTAGGATTGTTACAGCTTATACTGTAGACCACTCCAGCCCCTGGAGGACCTCAGTATCTCAGGACCATAAAGTGATCTTTGATGCCCCCTCTCCTAGGCTGAGCCTTTTGAGAGGCGCTGAACAGTGATTTCAGATATACTGTAAGTGCCTAGATGTGGCTTGCCAAGTCCTAGAACACACAATGCTGTTCCAGTTTGCTATCTATTAAACATGGTGGTGCAGTCTATGCAGACTATTGATTCTAGCATTTCAAGGTTCAAATCTGCTACTACTCAATCACCTTTGCACTAAACTCCTCCTCTTCCCCTTTATTTTTCATCACTGTCAATCAAATCTATCATCCTCTCTGTCCTACAGGCTCAATCATCTTTCCTCCTTTCTCTCCTTCTACACATACTCCCTCAGCCTTATCATTTAATCTCCAAAACTCACCATTTCCTGGCCTTTGACAACGTGAAAACCCTGGTCCAGGTCTTGAATGGGCCTTGACTATGTCCCTGCCTGCAGGTATATGGGATCTTGGGGAGCAATTACCACGCAGGTGGGGTGCCAATTAATTTCTTTATTAAAGGAAAAAGGAAGTGGTGGGAATTTAACAATGAAATACGATGGGATGGGGTGTGTAGGGTGTTTACAATAGACAATGATGGGGGGGTTCTTCTTATTGAACAGTGTAGGGAGTTCTAACAGTGGGGCACAGTAAGTGGGGTTCAGCACAATGGGATACAGTACAGTCAATAAGTGTATCAAAAGAAATGCAAAATAAAATGGTAGCTTCTATATAAAATGGTCAACAATCTTAGATAGAATGTATTAAGTGGTTAGTTGCCTTATACACAATGTAACACAATGGTATCAATGCAAATACAAAGTATATCAGAAAAGTGGAAGCAACCAATGGGGTGTTATAATTACAAGTAAAATGTGAATCACAATGCAATACTACAATTGGGTGATAAGTGAAATTATGCAATGTAATGGTATAAAAAAAAAGTAATGACTTAATTTGTGAGGCTAGGATAGCAGAGGGGGGAGGGGAGTGAATGATTAGTGGCAACTGATGAGAGGAGAGTGCAGCTGGAAGCAGCAAGAGACTCTGAAGCCCTGCAGGGTAAGGACAATGGAGCAGCGTGATGGTGATCTTCGGTAGGGGAGGGGCAGCGGAGAAGTGTAAAGAAGGGCTAGAGAGAGGTTTAAGCAACAAGCGGACACCAAAAACAAAGGAAAAAAAGCGGCAAAGGGTTTGGGAAGTTTCACAGGGGGAGAAGCAGCAAGGGGTTTGGGAAGTTCGGAGGGTGATGCAGACGCGGGGGGGGAGGAGCAGCAAGGAGTCGGGAAGTTCGGAGAGAGTGCAGATGCGGGGGGAAAAGCAGCAAAGGGTTATAACAGAGATACACAGAGAAGCACACAGAGGGGGAGATTGGAGCGGGGGAAAAACAGACACGGGAAAGTTCAGGGAGAGATCGGGACAGCGGGAAGACGAATTTAAGCAGCAAAAACCTTATCTATCTTAACCAACGACTAGGCAAAACAACAAATATCACAATTATAAGCAAAACTATAACAAGCAACTATACGGAGCAACAAAACAGTAAACTATAACAAGGCAGGTGAACTTACAAGCTCTACAATCTTAACAAACTATGACTTATTAAACTAAAAAAACCCAAAACCTATGGTGCACCTTATGCTATGGGGAAGTCACAGAGGGCAGAGTGGTATGTGCCCAGGATACAGCTCCCAAGGAAGCCAAGGGATGGTGGCTGAAGCCAAGGGATACAGCTGAAAGCAGGGAGCCTCGAGGCAAAGCCCACAGGAGCAGAGCTCCGCGGAGTTTAAGAGAGGTTTTAAGACACAGACCAAGGTTTAGCTTGAGTCTGTGTGCTGGGGAAACAGAGCCAGCAGCTAAAATAATAAAATAAAAGTAGGGAAAGTTTCACAGAGGGATTCTTACCAGTCCCCAAGGCAGCAGCAAAGGCAGAAGCAGCAGCAACATCAGAAGAAGCAAGAAGGGCTCAGTACAGTCTCAATAATCAGGAGATCTCTCAGGTAGCAATTCGTTCTTTGTGGGGGGGGGTTTCAAAAAACGGGAGTATGCTCAAAAATAAAACGAGAGCGGAGAAAGGACCCCCCAGAACCCCTGGCTGATCAGACCAGGCAGCAATGCAGGAACCTTTCTGATGTTTGTTTCAAAAATGTCTGTTTTTAAAGGCAAACTCAGGCAGTTTCCCGCCAGTAATCCTGATAGGCTCCCTCTGTCACAGGGGAGAAGGCACAGGGAAAAGACTGCAGGTGAGCACAGAAACATGTCTGGGCAGAGTCCTGTGCAATAGGTGACTCAAAAGCACATGAGGCCTATGACTCATGCCCAGGATCTTAAAAACACAATAGGTCTTGCAGCTCTGAACATTTCCTGCCCTACACCGAGCCCAGGTTCAACGAGGTGATAACAGGACTAACCCTTTGAACAGGGCAGTGGTCCCATTTAGCATGCAGCACAAGTGGCCATCCCTTTGAGAAGGGCAATGGCTCTTGTTAAACAACTCAAGGGGCCCTCCCTTTGAGAAGGGCAGTGGCACTGTTAAACAACTTAACAGCCAGGGAAGGGCGGCCACAGGAGGAGAACAAAAACAAAATGACAGCTGTAAGAAACAAAATGGAATAGGGGGGTAGCTGTAACAGACAGACTACTGTAAATTCCTCTCCAAGACTCAACTAACTTAAGCTATACATAAGGACACCATAAAAGTAATGCACATTGCCCTATGCTACAACAATATTCAGGTCCTCTACAACATAGGCCCCCCTTTCTACTTCTCCGTTTGTCTAGTTTTGCTTCACCCTCATGTTTTCCTCACTCAGCTCAAGCTGCTCACCTTCAGGCCCTTTCACATCCTGTTCCCATGCCTACATATATGCTTCCCTGCAGTTCTCTCTGTCTGGAACTCACTTCCTGATCCAGTTCATGACACCTACACCCTCTTCTTTTTCATATACCTTCTCAAAACTCAAATCTTCAAGGAAGCTTATAAACTATACTCATTTATATTAAGGCCAAACTGTGTAACCCTTAAGATAGGCACAAGCTACCATTAGAAAACTATAGGTGAAGGGCTTACTGTATAAAGATATTCCATATTGGTTTTACACTGGATCAAAGACCAAGAGAGTCTTCTATCATTTATAAACTGTGAGGGTCTCTGTTACTGCTAGTTGCCCTCTAAACCAAAACAAGAGCAAACTATTTGATATATCAGGTATTTGGCACCAGCACAAAAGACTGAATAACAATTTTACTACCTATTCTTTATGTAGCCCTTCTGCCAGGTGGAGTCAGCAGCAACAAGAGCTGGGTTCCATATCTAGGGCAGTGTTTCTCAAAGGTGACCACTGTGGCTGCATGTGGGCACCAAGGGCTTTTCTTGCAGCCACAACAAAGTAGCGCCCCTCTACCACCTCCCCGCTCTTGCTCCCTGGATGCACCACCCTGGTGCTGGTTGCTGGCTTCAGCTCGGGGCTCTGGCTGAGAGGCAGTAGGCCTCAGGCTCTGGCCACAGGGCTTCTGGCTCCAGCCCCCTACTGCCTCCCTCAACCCATCTCCCCTGATCCCCCAATGCCTCCCCTGACCCTTCATCTAGAGTTTAATTTGTCCCCAGGTGTGCCAGGGCTGAGTAAGTCTGCTGTGAAAAGTGATACTTGTATGTTTGTTAATATCACTTTTCACAACAGACTCACTAGCTAGCAATAAATAAATGGCAATGATTTGGACATGTGTATGTGCATATTTATTTGGTTTTCCTAAAGCTAATTAGCAATTTTAGGAAAAAATGTGAGAGCAGCCACCAGCAAGAGTTGGTAGCTGCACTCTGAGGCCACCAAAAATTTGTCCTGAGACCCCCTGATCTAGGAGTTCCTCTTAACACCACAAAACAGAACTGGCTCAAGCTCCCACCCAGTAATCTGGTAAAATTTACCACCCCAGGTACCCCTAAGAGGCAATACTTCCTTTCTTGCAAGCATTGAGACTGTGTGTAACAAAATAAAACTTTTATTAAAAGGGAAAAGGAGGACCAACATTAATTTGGGAAAACACCACAACTACAATTCAAAAGCATGTGACCACAGGCAAACACCCACCCCAGTGTGTTGGACAGTATCCTGTGCCTCAGTTTGTATTGTGAAAGTCTGACAAACAACTGTCCCTGAACACACCGCTCCCACTGCTGTACCACACTCACAGTTGCTGATCCTGATTTAGAAAGACCCAGAGTTCAGAGGTGAGTTCAGCACCCAACCCTGGGAGGGTGTTGAGCAATGCTGCTTGTGCAACTGGATTACAGCTACCACTACCTCTCTACCACCACTGGCTGCTGCAGCTGCCACTGCCTCTTCTCTGCCGCCGCTGGCCATCACTGCTTGCTGCTCCCACACTATCACCTTCTGAGGTTCTGCCACTTCACCAAGAGCTGGGTTAATTCAGCTTTCAGTGATTTCAGCTGATAGAAACTGCCCTGGCAGGAGATTCCCCACTATGTTGTCTTTCACTGCAACGCTGTCCCCACACAAGGTCTAAGGCTTAGTCCCTAGACCTGCTCAGCAGTGATGTCAGCTATAAGAATCACCAACCGAAAACAAGGACTCTCAATTGAATCTAGTTAGCTCTATCTTTAAACGCTGGAGAGCAGTAGGTCAAATGGTGTCCAGAACACCACACTACCAGCTAGAAACACCTGTCCCTACCCATTTTCCCTCTTCAGTGGGATTTGGGGAGGGGGGAGAGGGATAGCTCAGTGGCTTGAGCATTGGCCTGCTAAACCCAGCATTGTGAGTTCAGCCCTTAAGGGGGCAATCGGGGGGAAACCCAACCCAACCCAACCCCAACCTGTTAGGGACAGTATTTGGTCCTGCAAATGAAGGTAGGGAACCAGACTCAATGACCTTCAAGGTCCCTTTCAGCTCCATGAGATATAATCTATCTCCATATATACCCGCTTCTTAGCAAGGTTCAGTTTAGGGTGACCCCCTCAATCATAAAAGGCTAAGCACAGTTCCACTGCCCTTTACTTGTACAATAAGGATAACATTTCATTGCCCCTGCATTCAATTACCAGAGTGATTTGCAAGCCAAAATCAATCATTTTGGCAAAGCAGCTCCTTTTGCTGTGCAGCTAGGCAGAGTAGGTATGTCTATGCCAAGGGTTCTTAACCTGTTTACCACTGTAAGCTCTACCCTGACATCTGGTGGAAAGAATTTCAAAGAGTGTATTTGCATAGGCACGCCTACTCCATCCCCGGCTGCTGAGCTGTGGGACTACTTTGTGACAGAAATGACTCAACCTCGGTTGGGTGGTACTTGCTAGACAAGGGACATGGGTTCCAAAACCCAGGAATTGAGAGAGAGAGAGAGGCTGGGTACAGGTATCTGTGCCTGGTGGTGCAGTCTCCTTGTGGAGCCAGGAGCACCAGTTCTACCCCCTCCTCTCTCCACTGTGGAATGTCAGAGTTGATTTTTTTATTCCCTTAAGATACAGGTTACTGAGCTGAACTCACTTTGGGCTAATGGTGCACTAGCACTGAGGCTCCCCTACTATGAGCTGAGATCACTAAAGAGCTGAAATTAATGAGCTGAGAGCACTGAGTACTGTGCTAACTAGTGGGGGAGCCTGAAGCTATACTGCAGAACAGAGCAGCTGGCGGAGTGGAGCAGCTTGATGGGATGGCTGGAGCGGATCACGGGACAGCTGGTGGAGCAGAGCAGCTGGTGGAGTAGAGCAGTTTGTGAGGACGGCTGGAGGAGCAGAGTGGAGTGGCTGGTAAAGCGGAGCAGTTTGTGGAGAAGGCGGAAGCAGAACCCACGGAGAGGCAGGGCAGTTGGCCCCGGACCACGTAAGGTGCCCCTTTCTACCCAGGCTGGGGGGAGGGACCTCTGCAGATAGACTCTTGAACTTTGGGGCTGCACTGACCCAGGACAGAGACTTTTGGATTGTGAGACTTTTGGGACTGTGGGTGATTTGGGGGTTGCTGGACTCAAGAGCCCAGGGAAAAGGACACAGCCCAATTTCCTGGGGTGGGTCTTTGCTCACGGTTTGGTCTAGGAACTCTAGTTGAGGTGTTTTCCCAATTTAGTGCTTGTTGTTTATCTCATGTAATTAAACCTTTTCTGCTACACCGAGACTCTGTGCTTGTGAGAGGGGAAGCATTGCCTCTTTGAGGCACCTAGGGGAGTGTGTAAGATTTTCCCAGGTCACTGGGTGGGGGCTCGAGCTGGTTTGGCATTGTGTTATTGAAACGGAACCCCTGGATACTGAACCCAGCCCTTGTTGCTGCCAGCTCAGAGGGGCAGAAGGGTTACACCACTGTGGGCCACATCCAATACTACCTATATGAGAATGTCACATGGACTGCAGCTGTTTGCTGGTGGGGCTGTAAGCAGACCGCAGGTTGAGAACTACTGGTCTATGCAAACAGTGTGCTCCTGAAGTCTTTTACACCAGTTTATCTCTAAATGGCTAGGGAGAGCTCATTCTGACCCTGCTTATACTTATGTCCCCTTCCAGTGCCAGGCAAAGTTCATTCAAAGGTACTACAGGAAACATTGAGTGACTAACTACAACTTGTTTTGCCTGCAGACAAAACAAAGCTTCATTAACAATTCTGTGTTGCAACTCTGCTAATTTAAACTGCCACCGTCTCTTCCCAAAGCAGAAGAATTAAATGTCTATACCACCATACAGTGATGCAATACAATACCTCCAAAGCTACAATGTCCCGTGACACAAAATATACATATTACTGAACCTGATGTTTCTAAATCTAGTTAACATTTATATAACTTTAATCAAAATAACTAAGTGTAGAGGAATTTACACAGACCTGGAGTTTTTATTAGCCATCACCTGTTTCATAGGCATTTTGTCACATAAAAATAATATGTATAGGGCCAGAATTGGCATGAGAGTGGTGAGGAGAAATACGGGCTGAAAGCCAGAATTTTTGGAGCTGATGCTGTGCTACATTAGATCAGTTAGTATGTACTTGCAATCTACAATAAGTTTTACCCAGAGTCATTGTTTTCTTGACATCTCATTTAATTGATAACCAGAATCTCAGAGAAATCTCTTGGAAAGGAAATCATTTAGTCAGCCTAGTGGCCTGGCAGCAATGTGCTTCCCTGTTTCCTTGGGCAGCCCGTAGAGGAACAGAAATGGAACTCTTTCCACCTGGCCAAACTCTACACTACATCCCTTTATTGAAAAAGCCTCTCCAAGCCACAGGTGTCATTCTCCACCCTGCATTCTTTCACCCCTTGAGGGTGATTTCCAGAACTGTTGACTGTGATCCTGGAGAAGAGCTGCGTTCTCCTCCCAGTGGAGATAGGTATATTCTAGTGATAAGAAAGGGACAAAAGATTGAAAAGAAAAGACAGCAGTGAAAAGGGACAGAGTGAAGAGACAAGAATGAAGATGACACAAGAAAGAACAGCAAGCCCAATTTAAACTCATTCATAATACCATTAGCTGTGAGAAGGTAAGAACTCTTGTGACACACATTTCTATGACCAGAAAGATGGAGAAGGATGTCCTTATTCTAATTCATGGAACTCTTCACCCCAGGATATCCAAAAGTTGCTGTTTTTATTAAAACAGTTATTTCATTGAGTCATATTTTAATGTGATTTTGAAACTCTTTACAATGAACAGTACCTGTGACCACTGGTGGTTCAGACCTGGAGCTTTTATTAGCCATCACCTGTTTCATAGGCATTTTGTCACATAAAAATAATATGTATAGGGCCAGAATAAGCATGAGAGTGGTGAGGAGAAACACGGGCTGAAAGCCAGAATTTTTGGAGCTGGTGCTGTGCTACACCTACAAAGAGTACAGAATACACTTCTCTCTGTATTGGCTCAGTGTGGCTGGCTGCTGCACGCAAAGGGAAAATGACTGTGCCCTCACCTCATCTTCTTGGAGGCTAGCAGTGACATTAGCCTAACACAATGCCTATGCTTGTCATTTAGATTGTGTCTAGACCTTGGTCAGGGCTGTGAGAAGAATTCCCCTTGTGCCTACTCTGTGTAGACAAAACATCCCCTAACAAAATACACACATACATATATACTCAGAGACACTTTATTAGAGCAGATGCAGACTCTCAATACAAAGGCTAAGCTCCAGGTCCTCCCCCTGCACACAAATGTGCACCAAAATTTAAGGGTAAATGTTCAAAGCGATTGTCTGCCTCACCTGTGCAAAGTTTAGCCAACCTCCTAGCCAGAGTGTATGGTACAAGGGTCATGTAACAGGGCATAGGACTAACAGACATGCTGGGACATATAAATTAGCCTAGGTGCAATCAGGAGAAAGACTCCAGGAAACAGACCTGGGAGTGAATATTCCATTGAAGAGTGAGAGGTAAGAACATACATAAGAACAGCCATACTGGGTCAGACCAAAGGTCCATCTAGCCCAGTATCTTCCAACAGTGGCCAATGCCAGATGTGAAGAACTACTTCCTTTTGTTTGTTTTAAACCTGCTGCCTATTAATTTTATGTGGTGACCCCTAGTTCTTGTGTTATGAGAAAGACTAACTAGCATTTCCTTATTTACTTTCTCCACACGAGTCCTGATTTTATAGAGCTCAATCATATCCCGCCTTAGTCATCTCTTTTCCAAGCTGAAAAGTCCCAGTCTTCTTAATCTCTCCTCATATGGAGAGATGTCTAAATACACAGGAAGAGGACCCAGGAAAGAAACAGCAAGGCAGTTTGTGTTACAGAGGCTGATAGCCCAGTGATTTAGAGTATCAGTGCTGGAAATTCATAGTAGAGGGTGGGTCTGGGTTCCCTCTATGCTGCTACCCTACATGAGGAGTGCAGATGTCCAGTGTTTCCTCAGGAAGTAAGATACTATTAGCTTTCAGGCTTAATAAGTATGAAGTGGTCTATTAGGTTTTGCCACTAGTGCATATAGCTTGTGTAACAACCTGACCCAGCCCCAGCTCTGGATGGTCATTAGATCCCATGTGCTCCTAAACCAAGGGGAGTTTGGGCAGGGATGGGTCACAGTTCTTTGCTCTGGATCTCTTAGGCGTGCGCTCAGCTACAGCCCTTGTATCTGCCAACCTTCTTTGGAATGTGCGGCTCTGCAGCCCAGCCGTCTTAAACTTCAAAACCAGTACCTCAGCCCTCTGGAGCTCCAAGTAGCTTAGACATGTTCTCTCAGAGTTCCACTTCACTTTGGCACTCTGGGCTTCTTGATTAACCCCTACAGGGACCATGTAGCAGTCAAACAAGGAACACAGGTTTTGCAAATAATGTCTTAACCACAGACACTTTTGCTCTTAAAGTACTAAAGAGTTACAGATCTTTGAAAATTAAAGCAGCCCAGAGCTGCACCCTGTCATAAACAGATAGCTAAGGGTTAATGTTCTTTTACCTGGAAAGGAGTAACCTGAAAGACCTGACCAGAGGACCAATCAGGAAACAAGACTTTTTCAAATCTAGGTGGAGGGAAGTTTGTGTGTGAGTCCTTTGTTCTTGGTCTTGTGCCTGTCTCTCTCTCGGCTATGAGAGGATTTCTGTCTCTTGCTTTCTAATCTTCTGTTTCCAAGTTGTAAGTACAAATATAGTAAGGCAGTAAGGTTTATATTGTTTTCTTTTGTATTTACATGTGTGTAGTTGCTGGAATGTTTTGAATTGTATTCTTTTTGAATAAGGCTGTTTATTCATATTTCTTTTAAGCAATTGACCCTGTATTTGTCACCTTAATACAGAGAGACCATTTTTATGTATTTTTCTTTCTTTTTACATAAAGCTTTCTTTTAAGACCTGTTGGCGTTTTTCTTTAGTGAGGAACTCCAGGGAATTGAGTCTGTGCTCACCAGGGAATTGGTGGGAGGAAGAAGTAGGGGAAATCTGTGTGTGTTAGATTTACTAGCCTGACTTTGCATTCCCTCTGGGTGAAGAGGGAAGTACTTCTGTTTCCAGAACTGGAAATAGGGAGGGTGGAATTCCTCTGTTTAGATTCCCGGAGCTTGTTTCTGTGTATCTCTCCAGGAACCCAGGGAGGGAACACCTGGAGGGGGGAAGGGAAATGGTTTATTCCCCTTTGTTGTGAGACTCAAGGAATTTGGGTCTTGGGGTCCCCATGGAAGGTTTTTGGGGGGGACCAGAGTGCCCCAAAACACTCTAATTTTTTGGGTGGTGGCAGCTTTACCAGGTCCAAGCTGGTAACTAATCTTGGAGGTTTTCATGCTAACCCCCATATTTTGGACGCTAAGGTCCAAATCTGGGAATAGGTTATGACACACCCACCACCAAACCCCACTTTAGTCTGATCTCACCGCTTCTGTGAGTCTGAAGTCAGGTCAGCAGTTCAGGCAAGCCATGTTCCCTGCTGCCTTCTCTCGCTCTTCAGCCCAGTCTTCTGGCATGTGGCACTGAAAGATCTCCCCTTCTCATAAAGTATCCCTTTTTAAATACAGTCTCTGTCCCTGGTTTACTATGTTCCAAACTAGAAACTCCAACCCCTCGCCATGTGAGTCCCAAATGAAAAATGAGTCTTCTGAGGTGGGCCAGTCATTGAGAGACATTCAAAGCTGATGGTCTCTAATGGCTATTTCACTGATAGTTCCTTCTGAGCTGTCCCATAGACCTCCCTGGCAGGGCAGTGTCTGGAATACACTAGCTTTGTCATGGTCAGGCTGGCTTTTCAACAGAGAACCTCAAAAGTCATTTAGCACACAAAACAGAAGTCACAATACAAAATGGAGTTCAGAATTCAATATAGACATGTCACAGCTGGATCTCTAGAATAATGTTCAACACAAGTAACAGCTGCAAAAAATTCTGACCTCTAGAATTAAGCTATAATTGTTTAAGTCTCCCACAAACTTTGTTACTCTCCCTATCTATGTCCATCTGATTTACAATTCTGTCATTTTTACCTAATGAATTAATTGCGTTCAGTTAACTGACAGCAACACCAGAGTGCATTAAAGGATAACAAATTAAATTCTAATTATGGTTCCTTGTGACAGGGAATTAGGTATAAACATAATCAAACTCCATTATAAAATAAGTATGTTAGACATCGTCAGTAAAACATGTACACTGTTCAAACTATAGTCAACTATGATATGTTATGCACAAGGGTAATATTCATTTATAAAACTCAAAGAATAACACCTCCCACACAAATGGAGAGGATATTTATATTTTTATCACAAATGTTTCATCTTCAAACTACAAGTTTTCACAGATGGCACCAAGAAGAAAACATTGCCCTTATGGTGATATGAAAACTATTTTGTCATAGACTTTAAGGTCAGAAGGGACCATTATGATCATCTAGTCTGACCTCCTGTACAACGAAGGCCACAGAATCTCACCCACCCACTCCTGTAATAAACCCCTAACCTATGTCTGAACTACTGAAGTCCTCAAATCATGGTTTAAAGACTTCAAGGTGCAGAGAATCCTCTAGCAAGTGACCCGTGCCCCACACTGCAGAGGAAAGTGAAAAAACCCCAGGGCCTCTGCCAATCTGCCCTGGAGGAAAATTCCTTCCTGATCCCAAATATGGTGATCAGCTAAACCCTGAGCATGTAGGCAAGACAGTGTATCTGTCTTTATTATTTTATGTAAGAGAAAAGTGCACTTAGCTTCAGCAGCTCCTCTTGGAAGTTAATTGGCTTTCCCATAGCAAAATCTCAAATTTCTTGTTTGAGCTCAGGGGATGCAAGATGTTTTTCCCCCTTACTGATTGTAGCTCTGCCATTTCTGAATACTTCACTGGTCATTGTTGGCTTGCTCTCAGTGCTTCATTTCAGGGGCAGAACATGAAAATCTTCATTGACTGATAAGGCTGAAATCTTTATTGACTACTTGCTGAAGCTAAATTACCCACCAAACGTTTCTCAAACTCCTGGATGTCTGTGAAGGAGAAATACCCAGAACTTTAAGTAAAGCTTTGAGAGTACTTGTGCCTTTTGTCATGACTTAGCTCTGTGAATCAGGCATTTTTGCTTTGCTTTTTTTTTTTTTTTTAAGAACTCATTGCTGTTAAAACACATCCTGTACTCTCTCACCTCTCTGTTGAAGATGACCTCTGCTCTTGCTTGGCAAACACTGAGCCTCAGGTACAACATCTTTGCTTATTAAAGCAGGCACAGCACTTAAAGAATTTTTTTGAACTTTTTTGATCATGACATCTTATTAATCTAAACTTTATAAGTATCTTGTACTAAACGTTTTTTTACTAATTTTCAGATAGTTTTATTTGATTATTGGCTTTTATTAACTATTTGCTGGTGGTTAAGTATTTAAAAGGCATACAGGAGATGTGAACTTGCAATCTGAATTTCACAATTTGTTGCATCTGCAAAGGATTGTGAGATATAGTAGATTGTGGTGAGTTGAGAGATGACTTTTTTTTCTAATCATTTGGTGGGTGGCAGATAAAAAATTTGGAAACAAATGCTGTAAGTGAATTATATATCAGTGATGTACATGTGTATATATATACATGCAGAGTCTCTCATCCCAAACATGTAATGACGCTTGAAGATTGTGAACAGAAATCAAAGCATCATGACAGCCCTTTCCTCCTTATATTGCTAAGTGGCCGGTAGAGAGGTTCTGATATGGAAAAGGTTGATTAGAATAATGACTAAACTGACCTTCCTTTTTTATCCTGCTGGTTTAGCTAGACAAATAGTGACTAGCTACATCTGAGGAATATATTGGTCTAGACTAGAGACTTTGGAAGGAGGAAGCCCTTTATGTCCAGGGCTAATAAACAATTATTGTCTTGCAAGAGAGCACCTCTAGTCAAGATCTGTTTCATACATGGAGTCAACTAATTCAACTTAATAGGAGCCAATATCCATCTCTTTTGAAATCATTTTAAGTCCATAAAAGATTGTGTTCTTCAGATGGTCAAAGGAATAGGTTTCTAGTGTGCCTTGCAGTTCCTTAGAAATCTCATAGAAGATGATTGTTGACATTATCCTCTACATTCCCCCCCTACAAACACACACACCAGAATGTGCAAGTATACTACCAATCAAGATGTGAACAAGTTAATGCTACAACCCCTAGAATTGGCTGTAAAATGAAAGAGTCACAGATAATGAGTGACAGGAAGATTTTCATCATAACCCTGTACCCAAATCTATTTATTCCACAAATTGGTTCAGGAGAATGGTAGTTGTCTAATTTTTATTTCCAGTAGGCTTATGCTGCAGTTTGTCACCTTGCAATTTCAGAACATAAGAATGGCCATATGAGGTCAGACCAATGGTCCATCTAGCCCAGTATTCTGTCTTCTGACAGTGGCCATTGACAGATGCTTCAGAGGAAATGAACAGAACAGGGAAATTTTGGGTGATCGGGGGGATAGCTCAGTGTTTTGAGCATTAGCCAGCTAAACTCAGGGCTGTGAGTTCAATGCTTGAGGGGGCCACTTAGGGGGATCTGGGGCAAAATCAGTACTTGGTCCTGCTAGTGAAGGCAGGGGCTGGGCTCAATGAATTTTCAGGGTCCCTTCCAGCTCTATGAGCTAGGTATAGCTCTATATTATATTATATTATAACTCAGATCCCACCCAATCTAACATCCCATCACAGGCCTTTGGGCATATTTACCATTAATAGTCTAAGATCAATTAATTGCCAAAATTAGGCTATCCCATCATACCATCCCCTCCATAAACTTATCAAACTTAGTATTGAAGCCAGAACTTCACTCCTCTGATGGTTAGAAACTTCCATCTAATTTCAAGTCTAAACTTCCTGATGGCCAGTTTATATCCATTTGTTCTTGTGTCCACATTGGTACTGAGCTAAATAATTCCTCTCCTTCCCTGGTATTTATCCCTCTGACATATTTTAAAAGGGTTCTTAAACTGAACAACATGTGCTTAGTCATCATTCGAGACTACTATAACATGAAATTTATGGCAGAATGTGGGGAAAATAGAGCTGGAGACATACAATTCTCCCCCAAGGAGGTCAGTCACAATTTAATTAACATATTATTTTTTTAATGAGCATCATTCACATGGAAGCATGTCCTCTGGAATGGTGGCTGAAGCATGAAGGGGCATACAATGTTTAGCATATCTATTTCATATCTGTAGTCTACAACAACCACCATCATTCCACATAATGAAAGTGGCACTACCAAAATAGTTTTCTCCTACCATAATAGCAGCACATTCTCTTAACTGTCTGTTAGTCTGTCCTCACATCCTGTAAAATTTGATCACTAACAAGGGATCATTGTGTGTCTACATCTCCAAGTAGCTGAAACACTTGTTTGAAAACAAGTGCAATAGCCGCTCCTAGTGGGAAATATTCTTTGTAGTGTGTTAGTGTCTCTGAATTTGAAAAGGAGAAGAGAGAAAAGAAACAGATTCAGGGAGAAAGAGAAATGCTACACAGAGGAGAATATTAAACAAGCAGCGGATACTGTTCAGATTCTGAAAAGGGAATATTTTAATTACTGCTGTCTAGAAAGACAGGACATTTTTTGTTTCATCTGCTGCTATGTAGTTTGGTAAAGTATCATCTTCATCAGAGAATACAGAGAATAGTATTGAAAAAATTAGCATATATTAGAAATGGATATCTCCAGCAGTCACAACTCTTTTCTCTAGATGATATATTCAAAACATCTGGATGTCCAGCTGGTCAGTGAACTCAAAACTACATAGATACACTGGGGCAGATGTTCAGCTGGTGTAAATTAGTATAGCTCCATTGACTCCAATGGCCAGAAAGGACAGACTTCACATTTCTAAGGGTCTCAATCTAACATTTTTTATAACACTAGTCTCTCTTTATTTAGTTTGTGCCATTTTAAAAGCATGCTGCACACAGGATTTATCTGCCTTAGACAAAAGAAAATCAGCTCTTTTATGAGACAAGGGAGGATTCCTGTTTGGAAATACTTAAGAAGAGCATGTGGATACAGAGTCTTTCACTGAGGGCTCAATACTTCAGAGTTCCAAGAAGTTTGGCCTCAATCCCTCAAGTCACTTGAACACGTGCTTAACTTTAAGTATGTGAGTAGCACCAACAGGAACTGGATTGAGATCTCCAGCAATTGAAGTCCACCTTCCAAAAAGGTACCGCGAGGGTAAAAGCAGTGGAACACTACCTTTCAAAACAAAAAAGTGTGTAAATTAGGGCTATTATGATTTTAAAAATTAATCACAATTAATGATAAATCGCACTGTTAAACAATAATAGCATACCATTTGTTAAATATTTTTGGATGTTTTCCAGATTTTCAAATATATTGATTTCAATTACAACACAGAATATAAAGTGTACAGTGCTCACTTTATTTTTTATTACAAATATTTGCACTATAAAAATGAGAAATAGTATTTTTCAATTCACCTAATACAAATACTGTTGTGCACGTTCCTTACCATGAAAGTTGAACTTATAAATGTAGAATTATGTACAAAAAATAACTGCGTTCAAAAATAAAACAATGTAAAGCTTTAGAGCCTACAAGTTCATTCAGTCTTACTTCTTGGTCAGCCAATCACTCAGACAAACAAGTTTGTTTACATTTGCAGGAGATAATGCTGCCCACTTCTTGTTCACAATGTCACCTGAAAGTGAGAACAGGCATTTGTATGGCACTGTTGTAGCCGGCATTGCAAGATATTTACATGCCAGATGTGCTAAAGATTCATAAGTTCCTTCATGCTTCAACCACCATTCCAGAGGACATGTGTCCATGCTGATGATGGGTTCTGCTCGATAACAATCCAAAGCAGTGAGCCTGACGCATGTTCATGTTCATTATTTGAGTCAAATGCCACCAGCAGGTGGCTGATTTTCTTTTTCAGTTGTTCGGGTTCCATAGTTTCTGCCTTGGAGTGTTGCTCTTTTAAGACTTCTGAAAGCATGCGTCACACTTCATCCCTCTCAGATTTTGGAAAGCACTTCAGATTCTTAAACCTTGGGAAGATTGCAGTAGCTATCTTTAGAAATCTCATTGGTACTTTCATTGCGTTTTGTCAGATCTGCAATGAAAGTGTTTTTAAACTGAATAACGTGCTGAGTCATCATCCGAGATTACTATAACATGAAATATATCATAGAATCATAGAATGTCAGGGTTGGAAGGGACCTCAGGAGGTCATCTAGTCCAACCCCCTGCTCAAACAGGACAAATCCCCAACTAAATCATCCCAGCCAGGGCTTTGTCAAGTCTGACCTTAAAAACCTCCAAAGAAGGAGATTCCACCACCTCCCTAGGTAACCCATTCCAGTGCTTCATCACTCTCCTAGTGAAAAAGTTTTTCCTAATATCCAACCTAAACCTCCCCCACTGCAACTTGAGACCATTACTCCTTGTTCTGTCATCAGTTACCACTGAGAACAGTCTAGGTCCATCCCCTTTGGAACCTCCTTTCAGGTAGTTGAAAGCAGTTGTCAAATCCCCCCTCATTCTTCTCTTCTGCAGACTAAACAATCCCAGTTCCCTTAACTTCTCATCATAAGTCATGTGCTCCAGACCCCTGATCATTTTTGTTGCCCTCTGCTGGACCCTTTCCAATTTTTCCACATCCTTCTTGTAGTGTGGGGCCCAAAACTGGACACAGTACTCCAGATGAGGCCTCACCAATGTCAAATAGAGGGGAATGATCAGTCCCTCGATCTGATGGCAATGCCCCTACTTATACAGCCCAAAATGCCATTAGTCTTCTTGGCAACAAGAGCACACTGTTGACTCATATCCAGCTTCTCATCCACTGCAACCAGTAGGTCCTTTTTTGCAGAACTGCTTCCTAGCTATTCGGTCCCTAGCCTGTAACAGTGAACGGGATTCTTCTATCCTAAGTGCAGGACTCTGCACTTTTCCTTGTTGAACCTCATCAGGTTTCTTTTGGCCCAATTCTCTAATTTGTCTAGGTCCCTCTGTATCCTATCCCTACCCTCCAGCGTATCTACCACTCCTCTCAGTTTAGTGTCATCTGCAAACTTGCTGAGAGTGCAGTCCACGCCATCCTCCAGATCATTAATGAAGATATTGAACAAAACCGGCCCCATGACTGACCCTTGGGGCACTCCGCTTGATACCGGCTGCCAACTAAACATGGAGCCGTTGATCACTACCCATTGAGCCTGATAATCTAGCCAGCTTTCTATCCACCTTATAGTCCATTCATCCATCCCATACTTCTTTAACTTGCTGGCAAGAATACTGTGGGAGACCATATGAAAAGCTTTGCTAAAGTCAAGGAATAACACATCCACTGCTTTCCCCTCATCCACAGAGCCAGTTATCTCCTCATAGAAGGCAGTTAGGTTAGTCGGGCATGACTTGCCCTTGGTGAATCCATGCTGACTGTTCCTGATCACTTTCCTCTCCTCTAAGCGCTTCAGAATTGATTCCTTGAGGACCTGCTCCATGATTTTTCCAGGGACTGAGTTGAGGCAGACTGGCCTGTAGTTCCCCAGATCCTCCTTCTTCCCTTTTTTAAAGATGGACACTATGTTAGACTTTTTCCAGTCAGTCGGGACCTCCCCCAATCACCATGAGTTTTCAAAGATAATGGTCAATGGCTCTGCAATCACATCCGCCAACTTCTTTAGCACCCTCAGATGCAGCGCATCCGGCCCCATGGACTTGTGCTCACCCAGTTTTTCTAAACAGTCCCGAACCACTACTTTCTCCACAGAGGGCTGGTCACCTCCCCCCCATACTGTGCTGCCCAATGCAGCAGTCTGGGAGTTGACCTTGTTTGTGAAGACAGAGGCAAAAAAGCATTGAGTACATTAGCTTTTTCCACATCCTCTGTCACTAGGTTGCCTCCCTCATTCAGTAAGGGGGCACACTTTCCTTGACTTTCTTCTTGTTGCTAACATAGCTGAAGAAACCTTTCTTGTTACTCTTAACATCTCTTGCTAGCTGCAGCTCCAAGTGTGATTTGGCCTTCCTGATTTCACTCCTGCATGCCTGAGCAATATTTTTATACTCCTCCCTGGTCGTTTGTCCAGTCTTCCACTTCTTGTAAGCTTCTTTTTTGCGTTTAAGATCAGCAAGGATTTCACTGTTAAGCCAAGCTGGTCGCCTGCCATATTTACTATTCTTTCTACACATTGGGATTTTTTCCTGCAACCTCAATAACGATTCTTTTAAATGGTAGAAGGAGGGGAAAATAGAGCTGGAGACATACAATTCTCCCCCATGAAGGTCAGTCACAATTTAATTAATGCATTTTTTTTTAATGAGCATCATCAGCATGGAAGCATGTCCTCTGGAATGGTGGCTGAAGCATGAAGTGGCATACAATGTTTAGAATATCTGGCACATAGACACTTTGTACTGCCAGCTATGAAAGTCCATTGTGAATGCCTGTTCTCACTTTCTGGTGACATTGTAAATAAGAAGTGGGCAGCATAATCTCCCGTAAATGTAAACAAACTTGTTTGTCTTAGCAATTGGCTGAACGAGAAGTAGGACTGAACAGCTCTAAAGTTTTGCCTTGTTTTGGTTTTGAGTGCAGTTATATAACAAAACAAAACAAAATCTACATCTGTAAGTTGCAGTTTCATGATAAAGAGATTGCACTACTGTACTTGTATGAGCTGAATTGAAAAATACTGTTTCTTTTGTTTCTCATTTTTACAGTGCAAATATTTGTAATCAAAAATAATAATATTAAGTGAGCAGTGTACACTTTGTATTCTGTGTTGTAAATGAAATCAATATATTTGAAAAAAATCCAAAAATATTTAATAAATTTCAATTGGTATTCTATTGTTTAACAGTGTGATTAAAACTGTGATTACTTGTCATTAATTTTTTTAATTGCAATTTTTTTTTAGATTAATTGCAGTTAACTCACGTGACTAACAACAGCCTTAGGGTAAATCTGAGAGAATAACTACTTCAGCAACTAAGATTTAAATACTAGTCAGTGAAAACTCCTTGTTATAAGATACAATCTTAGTTAAATATTAAATGGATTAAGAACTGACTACCTGACAGATCTCAAAATAATTGTTAATGGGTAAATGTCACTGAAGGGGGGCGTGGTTTGTAGTGAGGTCCTGAAGGAGTGTATTCTTGGTCCACTGCTATTCAAAAATCTTAATCAATGATCTGGGGAAAAATACAAAATTATTGCTGGTAAAGTTTGCAGATAACACAGGAATAGATGGTGGTAGTGACAGATAGTTCAGCAATACAGAGTAATCTGGTAAATCAGACTCATTCAAACAACATTTGAATAGAGCCAAATACAAATCAATAACTTAGGAATAAAGAATGTAGGTCACACTCACAGGGTGGAGTACTTCCACCAGGAAAGCAGTGACTTGGGGATCCTTGTGGACATCCAGCTGAACATGAGCTCCCAGTGTGATGCTGTACCTAAAAAGGCAACACAATCCCTGACTGTATAAACAAGGAAATATTAAGTAGGACTAGGCAGTTGGTATTACCTCTGATGGTTGCTGGAATATTGTGCCCAGTTCTGGTGTTCAGACTTTATAAAAAAAAAAAAAGATGTTGAAAAATTGGAAAGTATTCAGAAAAGTGATACAAGAATGACAAGAGTCTGGAAAATTGCCATACTTCGACAGAGTTAAGAATCTGCATCTATTTATCTTATGAAAGAGCAGGTTAAGAGATTACTTGATCACAGTCTTTAAGTACCTGCATAGGGAGATTTCTTATAGTGGAGGGCTCTTTAATCTAGCAGACAAAGGCATAACAAGATTCAGTGGCGGAAAGTTGAAACTAAATAAATTCAAAGTGGAAGTCAGCACAAATGTTTAACAGTGAAGATAATTAACCAGTGGAATGTGGTGAATTCTCCATGACCTAAAGGATATGCTATTGCTCCACCAGAAGTTATGCACTGGATGCAGAAATTACTAGGTAAAATTCTATGGCCGATGTGATGTAAGCGGTCAGACTAGATGACCCTAATGGTCCTTTCTGGCCTTAAAGTTTATCATATAGAAGCATAAGATTGGGAATTACCACAACAAATAGAAATCAGACCACACCCCCACAATTTCCAAACATTATACATTAAAAAAAATTAAACACAGATTTAAAATACCTACTTTCTGGAATAATTGAAACACAATCAGTAAAATATTCCTTTTAACCTTGATCTGCATTGTTGCAATTATTTGTTTTTTAATTTAATACTTGTTTGAGTTGAAATTTACATTTGCATTATTTGAGTATAATTAGAATGACACCCCCTGCCCTATTTTTTCCCTTTGCACATCCCTGGAGACTCTCAGTACTGTAAGTGTCTCAAATTTGTCATATCACAGCCATATAACTACTCCTGTGCTAGTCTCACTCAATCCCCTCTTATTTAGACTATGATTATGTAGCTAAGTAGAAAGCTGGACCACTAACTGAAGTCCATAATGATGTCACTGTGATCTTCATGGATAATTTACAGTGACATGTCTACTGACACGTCAAGAGAAAACACACATAAGTGTCACAGTCAAATGCTTGGTGGCAATTTATTTTGGCTTTTCTGCTGCTGTAATTTTAATGAGTGCATTGCAAGTTCTCACATGGGACCCGCAGACCATAACAAGATGTTACTTTATACACATTGCAGGCACTTGGCTGTCATTTAGTTCTCTGCTGACAAAAATGAAAATTATACTATATATCTGCACAATGACATGCAATAAAAATGGTGTTATGTTTCATACATGATTTATAAAATAGAAACAACAGCACATGTACATTTGGTCGCAAACAAGATGTAAATGAGATGTTTGGAGGCATATGTGTAACTAGTTAGGGTTTTTAAATGTCTATAGGATTTTGTTGTTTGTGTGTGTATATTTATATATTAGAGAGAAAACAAGATTTATGTTCTGTCAGGCTTTTGAGTGAACATTAAGTTTCTTTTTTATTTGCATGAATGACAGGTTACATCTTCGGGGCAGGTTACTGATGGCTCATTGAGCCATTATTTTAGGACACTAGGAAAAAAATAATAAATATTTGATGGAAAACACCTAGTCAGAGCTGTCAAAAGTGCTATATAAGTCAACAAATGAATAATAAAAAAGTAGACTTTTGCTATAAATAGGCCTTTCCTCTTTCATACAAGCTTGTTAAAAAAAAGGAGGGATTTGGATAGGAGGGGTACCTCTGATATACAACAGTGAAAATACAAGGATTCCTTTGAATTCACAATGTTATCTAAATGCACTACAACAGACTTTTCAAAACCTCACTTTACATTCCCATCATCTCATGTCTGTACTGTACATCTGCTTTCTCTGATCCGCATTATCAGCTGAAGGAAACAAGGCAGGGGGAGAAGTGTTCATAACAACTTGGTGGTAAATGTTGTTGAGAGAGCCCAGATGAAAAGCTTGCTAGTACAAACTGTAAGAATATTTATGTGGCATTACCAGATCTTTCATTTATTCATTACTCATAATTCACTTTTCCAACTCAGTTCATATTTTATAATAATCTCACTCACTCCCATGTTCTTTGCTACATTCTGTTGTGTTTTGCATTACACACCCCCTCATGTTTTAACAGCATCATGAGAACATAGAACATTCTCTATTTTAATGAATATTTTATTAGTAACTTTTGAAATGGAAGAAGTGAGCTTGATGGTGGCTCATCGGGGTGGTCCAGGTGCAGGGGATTTCTGAGTGCAGCGGGGGGTGAGGCTTGTTGGGAGGGTCTGGGTATGAAGGAGTCTAGATGCATGGGGGTTGCAGATGGGGGAGCAGCTCCCTGTACAGGGATCCCTCCTCCTGCAGCTGAGGAGCGATGGGTGCAGGAATTGCAAGGGGGGAGTTTGCAGAGCTTCCTGCAGCTGGGGGAGACAGCTGGGAGTGGGTCTGACTCAGCTTTGGATGCCATGAAGGGGAAGAGGAAGTCCCGTTCTCCCCACCCCAGCCAGGACTAGCAGCTGAGCCGAGTGCAGGGTAGGAGCCACCACCCAGGTCTTCCCCAGTCCTGCCCCCATCCTACAGTGATTTACCTCTCTACTGACGGCCCTAAGCATCCAAAACATACTGCAGGAGAGGGTCACATGACCACTCTTGTGGCTTCCCTTCGCTTCTCTGTCAGAGAGTCATTTTTTGCGGGGAAGCAAATAAATCTGTGGGGAACACAAATTCTGTGCATGTCCAGTGGCACAGAATTCCCCCACAAGTAACCTGGCATTGGCCACTGTCAAAAAACAGGATACTGGGCTAGATGGGCTATTGGGGTCTGACCCAGTATGGCCGTTCTTATGTTTGTTATGAATCCATAACTTAATATCTAGCAATACACATGGGGCCATGTGCTACCATTTGCAGGCTTTTCCATGTTGGGATTTGGAAACTGTACAAACTTAAAGTCAGAGGGCCAGATCCTCAACTGCAGAGTTTCCAGCCAATCTGCCCACTGAAGGATCTTGGTTTGCTTGTCTGAGGGGATGGTTGGTTGTGGTTGATGAGTCACTCTTTCCTGAAAATTCACAAGGATTCTCTCAAAAGCAGGAAGGGATTTGGCTAATGCAGGATGGGTTGGGGAGCATCATACCCTTGATACGAGTTCACTGGCCTCCTGTGAATGCCCAAATGTGCTAGATTTCTCTTCAGATATTAGGGTATTCTTAGATTTGGAAGGTCATCATGCCATCTGTAGCAGAAAGAGAGCCTGAAACATAAGCCTTTGTATCACAGGCCTAAACTAAAGTAGTGGTCAAACTTTGCTAATATAAAGCAAAGTTAGCAAGACAGATTGTGAGCAGAAGTCAGGCTCTGCCTGCATGCAGGCTCACAGAACCTGGCAAGAACAGGGCTGGTATTGCATAAACACACTCATTCCTGAGAAAAGCTAGGCACAGGACACTCACGCAGACACATTCCAGAAGGATGGGACCAGAAAACCCCAATACCAAGTATGATAGAGACACTCCCCGAGAATGATACAGGAATATAGTGACCCCCTCTTAGAGATAAGGCAGGATGACAGTGTGATGAATAGAGATGTTTTGATCAAACCAACATGCATAAGGTAATGGGTGGTAACTAACCACGTGAGAGGGTGGTGACTGACTGTGTCAGAGGGGCAATAAGTAACTTGTTTGTATTGATGTATGAAATGAAGTCTGGCTGACCTAGGGGGCAGAAGAAAGTCCTTCCACTGACTGAGCTCATCCATTGTGACAAGCATACATGTGTTAGTGGTCCTGTAGAGTCTATGAGATAATAGGACTATGCCTCGTTAACAATGAACCTGGCCAAGTGCCTTTGCTATTGAACGGGTCTGTGGTTATTGGGCAGTTCGATCAGAACCTGCCATACAGGTTATCTGGCCAGAGCCAGTGCAGCACATAGAGAGAACACACATACAGCCAACATCTGACTACACCATCTGCCCACTACATATGGAAGGAAACTTTTGATGGGATGATTTGCCAGAAACATTGTGACCTCAAAGCTTTTTCTGCCCAATCTTTCCCTTTTGTTTGAGAGGGTAGCAGAGGGAGAATGATTTAAAGTACATTCTGATACGTGTTCCATATGACTTTATACATATGTGATGTTAATGTCAACTCTTAGAAAGCATCTTCCTTTATTATGTCATTACATTTGACAAGCCAACGCATGTCTAATACTCTGACCTGAAAGTACCCAAAAACTGTATTCAGATTTTTAATGGACCTTTTGTTTATATTGATTTATAGACTGGGCACCAACGTAAGAGTTATCCTAGCCCAGCTCCATACGAAATCCTCAAACTAAAGCACTGCAGTCCATTCAAAACATCCTACACAAGTCAAAAATCAGACAGACACTGTTAATCACCAGAAGACCCTTTCAAAGGTTTTGAGACTTGTTAACATAATGTAGTGGTCTTTTAAAGTACGCTCCATCCACAAACCTGCTGACCCACCTGCTGCTGACTTTGCTGGCAACAATGTTTCTTTTAAAGAAAAAACTTCTTCCAAAGTTGAATCTTTTATGTTATCCCTCATCTACGAAACAGTGACAATTTTTTATTAAAACAATTATTTGCCAGTGTCTGCATATCTGATATTAGAGAGACAAGGTAGGTGAGGTAATATCTTTTATTGGACCAAATCCTGTTGGTGAAAGAGACAAGCTTTTGAGCTTAAAGAGCTTTTCTGGTCTACAGAAGCTCACATCTTGGCAAGCAATGTTTTGAAAACCAATGAACGGTTCTTCAGCAATATGTTTGAATGCTCTCTGGAAAGTGAAAAATGATGAATTCTCAGCTTGTTTGGTAAATGCCACTTTTATTTATTGACTAAAGAACAAACAGGAGAGATCTACTGTGCACTAGCGGGCAAGAAAAAAAATCAAATATTGAACAATGAATGCCCTCAGCAAGAACAGAGCAAGGTAATTTCACTTATGACTGAACAGTTTCAAAGAACCTTAGGAAAAAAGTCCACAAGAGATGGAGGGAAATCCTGGGCACCAAATAAGTGCAGTTGTATGTGAACTCAAAGTATCATAAAGACATTCTTTTTAAAAGTAACTAAGATCACATTCCACGCTAGCAGCTGTGCCCATTCACTAGTACAGAACTTCTGTGCATGCTCTATGAGCTTCCCCTTTCTGTCATCAAGCTGGCCTGTGCTCCAGCCCACCCCCTGCACATGTAAACACATTCTACTGGATCTGCTCTGAAAGACATTTTGAATCGACAGATCACCACAATGCTGTCACTCTTAGGATTTAGACTGCAACTCATTTGTGTTATATGCTTGCTTGTTTTATCATGTAAATAAATCTCTTATTTCTTTTTCCTATTTAATAAACCTTTAGATAGTTTATTACAGAATTGGCTACAGGCATTGGGTTTATTGCCAGATCTAAGATATTAACTGATCTGGAGCAAGTGACTGGTCTCTTGGAGCTGGAATCAACCTGAATATTTTGTGATTTCTGGTATAAGTGACCATTTATCACTACACCCAGGTTACTTAGGTGGCAAGATAGACTGGAGAGTTTAAGGGGACTATGTTTGACTCCATGGCAAGACTGTTATAAGTAAGTGTAATGGGGTGGCTCTCACCACCGTGGTGCCTCCTGCTGGTCATTCTGGGAATTAGCTCAGTTTTTTCACACGGTGCCCTCCTCCAGTGGTGTCTCGCCGCCATCACTTCTGCTCCAAACCCACATCACCTCAAGGATCACAGTGTCCTCTTCAGGACACAGCACTTCAGCTATACCCATTCTATTCCCCCACCCCTTTCTGAGGGAACAGCAGTCCTCTGTCCAGCCACTCGCCTCCGTGGCCAACTGCAGTCCAAGGTTCTAGCCACTTGCCTCAGTGGCAAACTGCAGTCCTTCGCTGACCACTCCCCTCCATGGCAAATGGGGAGGAGAGACATAAGTCCACCTATTATCCCAAACCAGGGACCCTCTATGCAGCAGCTACACGCTGTATCTCCTTCAACCCCCACAATCCATTTCCCTGGGCCACTTCCCCATAGCTCTAGCAGCTTCTCTGCCCCTGTATCAGGGCTTCAGTCTGTCAGCCAGTCAGGCTGGAGCTTTTGCTCACTCCCCTGACCCAGCCCAGCCCAGCCCAGCTCTGCTCTGCTCTGCTCTGCTCTGTCCAGGGTGCTGGCATTTCCCTCAGCCCTTCAGGGACCTAATCCCTTCTCCCAGGGATCCCAAGAGGGAACTACCCCCTCTGCCCTGCTGCTCTCTTTATATATGGGCCTGTTCTGCCCTGATTGGCTGCTCATTGCAGTCCCTCTCTGATTGGCTGTCTACTGCGCAGCCTCCGTAGGGCTGCTTTTAACCTTTTCTCCACCAGTGTGGGGCAGATGCCCCATCACAGTAAATCAGAAGTTCACATTTGTTACTGCATTGGTGAAATTTAATTATAGAACATAACACCCCCGTTTAGGATGTCTACCCTGGTTTTGACAGTTTGTCCTGAAGTAGGCACTCATGGTCATAAGCCATTCCAGACACATGACAACTGACCTAGTCTTGGCAGGATTCACATGCCACAGGTCAATTTGAGTTTATAGATCATAACTCCAGCACTGTTAAAAGTTTAAATGTGAGAATTTCTAAGGATTAAAGATTATAATGAGACAACCGCAGTGATATGAAAGTCTTGATACTAAATGTCAAGGGTTTTCCCCCACTTTGAACTTTAGCGTCCAAAAAGTGGGGACCTGCATGAAAACTTTTAAGCTTAATTACCAGCTTAAATTTGGTATGCTGCCACCAGCCAAAAATATAGTCTTTGGCACACTTCCTGTTCCCCCAAAACCTTCCCTGGGGAACCCAAGACCCAAACCCCTTGGGTCTTAAAACAAGGAAAAATAAACCATCCCCCCTCCTTTCCCCCCCAGACTTTCCCCTCCCTGGGTTGCCCTGGGAAGCTACACAGATCCAAACTCCTTGGATCTTAAAACAAAGAGGAATTAACCATTCCCTTCCTTTTCCCCCCACCAATCCCTGGTGAGTTTAGACTCAATCCCTTGGATTCCAAAACAAGGAAAAATCAATCAGGTTCTTAAAAAGAAAGCTTTTAATTAAAGAAAGAAAAGGTAAAAATTATCTCTGTAAAATCAGGATGGAAAAATGCTTACAGGGTACTCAGATTCTTATAGCCTAGAGGGACTCCCCCCGCCCGCAGCCTGAGATTCAAAGTTACAGCAAACAGAGATAAAAATCCTTCCAGCAAAAGACAACATTTACAAGTTAAGAAAACAAACATAAGACTAATCCGCCTTGCCTGGCTATACTTACAATTTTGAAACATGAAAGACTGATTCAGAAAGATTGGGAACACCTGGGTGTACGTCCGGTCCCTCTTAGCCCCAAGAGCAAACAACCCCCAAAACAAAAAGCAAAAACAAAGACTTCCCTCCGCCGAGATTTGAAAGTATCTTGTCCCCCGATTGGTCCTCTGGTCAGGTATCAGCCAGGTTTACTGAGCTTCTTAACCCTTTACAGGTAAAAGAGACATTAACCCGTAACTATCTGTTTATGACACGCCCCCCCAAGTCTCAGACAGTGTGGAACCACACTGGCGGGTTATTTTTTTCCTAGAACCTTAGAATAAACAGATTAATAAAACACATGCACCTTTACATATACTACTAATTATGTAAACTACAAGACTTTTCACATTTTAAGGACAATTTTTAACCAGTTGATTCTGGGAAACTTTCACGGGAGAGTGCATCAGCTACTTTGTTAGAAGCTCCTGAAAAGTGTTGAATTTCAAAATCAAAATCTTGGAGAGCTATACTCCATCAAAGCAGTTTTCTGTTGTTTCCCTTGGCAATATGAAGCCATTTTAACACAGCATGGTCGGTTTGTAGCTGGAACCGCCGTCCCTAAATGTATGGGAGCAGCTTTTCCAGGGCATACACAATGGCGTAGCATTCTTTTTCACTGATTGACCAGTGGCTTTCCCTCTTAAACAGTTTCTTGCTGAGAAACACGACAGGATGGAAGTTTTGATCCGGTCCTTCCTGCATTAAAACTGCTCATACACCACACTCAGATGCATCTGTGATTACTATGAATGGTTTGTCAAACTCTGGGGCCCTTAGCACAGGGTCAGACATGAGTGTTGCCTTAAGCTGGGTAAAGGCCTTCTGATACTCATTAGTCCACTTACCTGCATTTGGCTGGGTCTTTTTGGTTAGGTCTGTTAGTGGAGCAGCGATTTGGCTGTAGTGTGGTACAAATCGCTTGTAATACCTGGCCAAGCCTAAGAATGATTGGACCTGTTTCTTTGACTTTGGGACAGGCCACTTTTGGATAGCATCCACCTTGGCCTGTAGGAGGTTTATGGTTCCTTGACCCACTTGGTGTCCCAGGTAAGTCACTCTGTTCTGGCCTATTTGACACTTTTTAGCCTTAACAGTTAGTCCTGCCTGCCTGATGCACTCAAAGACTTTTTCCAGGTGTTCTAGGTGTTCTGCCCATGAATCAGAAAAAATGGCCACATTATCGAGGTAGGCAACTGCATATTCTCCCAGTCCTGCTAGGAGACCATCCACCAGTCTTTGAAAGGTGGCGGGTGCACTTCACAGCCCGAAAGGAAGAACATTAAATTCATACACCTCTGCATGGGTGATGAAGGCTGACCTTTCTTTGGCAGGTTCATCTAGCGGTACTTCCCAGTACCCCTTGGTTAAGTCTACTGTAGAGATGAACTGGGCACGTCCCAATTTCTCCAATAGCTCATCGGTGCGTGGCACTGGATAGTTGTCGGGATGAGTTACAGCATTTAGCTTATAGTAGTCCATGCAAAAGTGTATTTCCCCATCTGGTTTGGGTACCAGAACCACTGGAGATGCCCATGCACTGGTAGAGGGGCAGATTATACCCATCTGTAGCGTGTTTTGGATCTCCCGTTCTATAGCAGCATGGGCATGAGGAGACACCTGATAGGGTGGGGTTCTAATTGGGTGAGCATTACCTGTGTCAATGCAGTGGTATGCCATTCAGTTCATCCTAGGGTGGCTGAGAACAATGGGGGGAAGCTAGTGCACAGCTTCTTGATCTGTTGCTGCTGCAGATGTTCCAAGGCTGTGGAGAGGGTCACTTCTTCCATGCCACTGTCACTTTTTCCTTCGTAGTAGACACCTTTAGGCCACTCAGCGTCATCTTCCCCCTGGGCTGTAAACTGACAAACCTTTAAGTCTCTGGAATAAAAGGGCTTGAGAGAATTAACATGGTACACTTTAGGCTTTAGGGTGGAGGTGGGGAATGCTATGAGATAGTTAACAGCTCCCAGGCGCTCTTGGACCGTGAATGGCCCATCCCATGACGCTTCCATCTTATGGGCCTGTTGCGCTTTCAAGACCATAACCTGGTCCCCTACTTTGAAGGAACGCTCTCTGGTATGTTTATCATATCAGGCCTTTTGCTCTTCCTGAGCATACTTTAGGTTTTCTTTAGCAAGGGCTAAAGAGTGTCGGAGGGTGCTTTGTAGGTTGCTTACAAAGTCTAGAATGTTAGTTCCTGGAGAAGGTGTAAACCCCTCCCATTGCTGCTTCACCAACTGTAATGGCCCCTTAACCTTGTGGCCATACACAAGTTCAAATGGTGAAAACCCTAAACTGGGATGTTGTACAGCCCTGTAGGCAAAAAGCAACTGCTGCAACACTAGGTCCCAATCATTGGAGTGTTCATTTAAGAATTTACGTATCATGGCCCCCAAAGTTCCATTAAACCTCTCCACCAGGCCATTGGTTTGATGGTGGTAAGGGGTGGCAACCAAGTGATTCACCCCATGAGCTTCCCACAGATCTTTCATGGTCCCTGCCAGGAAATTAGTTCCTGAATCTGTAAGGATGTTGGAGGGCCAACCTACCCTGGCAAAAATGTCTGTGAAGGCCTGGCACACAGTTTTAGCCCTGGTGTTGCATAGAGCTACTGCTTCTCGCCATTCGGTAGCAAAGTCCACGCAAGTCAGTATGTACTGCTTTCCTCTGGGGGTCTTTTTTGGGAAAGGACCCAGAATATCCACAGCTACTCACTGAAATGGGACCTCAATAATGGGGAGTGGCTGGAGGGGGCTGGAGCCTAATCCCTGGGCTTTCCCACTCTTTGGCACACCTCACAAGACTGGACATAATTAGCAACGTCCTTGCCCATTCCCTCCCAGTGGAAGGACTTCCCCAACCTGTCTTTGGTTCTGTTCACCCCAGAATGGCCACTGGGATGATCATGGGCTAAGCTTAAGAGCTTTCCCCGGTACTTAGTTAGAACTACCAACTGTTTTTGAGGATGCCAGTCTTCCTGGTGTCCACCAGAAAGAGTCTCCTTGTATAAAAGTCCTTGTTCTACAACAAACCGGGATCAATTAGAAGAGCTGAGAGGTGGTGGGATGCTCTGTGCCGCAGCCCAAGCTTTCTGAAGGCTGTCATCTGCTTCCTGCTCAGTCTGGAACTGTTCCCTTGAGGCTGGAGACACCAGTTCCTCCTTAAACTGTGGACTTGGGCTTGGTCCCTCGGGAAGTGATGTAGGTGATGGGGCTGTTTTCGTTGATGGTGAACCGCTTTCTGCTGGTGCACTATGCGATATTTCAGGCTCTGGCTGAGCCTCCTGGGTAGGGCTGTCTGCTGCTTCTGACATTTCAGGCCCACTGGTGCCCTCTGGCGTTGGAGTGGTAGATGGGTTTGCAAGCGCTGGTGTCAGCACTGGCAACGGTTCTGGTGCTGGTTGCTTTTCTAGTTCCGGTTCTGGGACTGGATGCACTGTGGTTGTTGCCGTCGTTGGCAGGGGATCCGGGTCCACCACCTCTGTCTGGGTCTCTGGTAAAACAGATGGGGCCCTTGTGGACGGCTCAGGAACAGGGATGCGTCTGGAAGCTTGCCTGGCTTGGCTGCGTGTAACTATTCCCACCCTCTTGGCCCGCTTCATCTGGTTGGCCAAGTCTTCCCCCAGTAGCATGGGGATGGGATAATTGTCATAGACTGCAGAAGTCCACATTCCTGACCAGCCTTCGTACTGGACAGGCAGTTCAGCTGTAGGTAAGTTTACAGATTTTGATATGAATGGATAAATTGTCACTTGGGCCTCTGGGTTGATGAATTTGGGGTCCACTAAGGATTGGTGGATAGCTGACACTTGTGCCCCCGTGTCTCTCCACGCGATAACCTTTTTTCCGCCCACTCTCAAAGTTTCCCTTCGGTTCGAGGGTATTTGAGAGGCATCTGGGCCTGGGGATCTTTGGTGTGATGGTGGTGTAATGAACTACACTCGATTGGGATTTGGGGGCAGTTGGCCTTTATATGTCCCAGTTCATTACATTTAAAGCACCGCCCAGCTGCCTGGTCACTGGGCCGAGGTAGGTTGCTGGAGACTGGTGAGGTGGGACAATAGGGTGTCTAGGGCTTTCCTTGGGTTGTAGGTGGGGTCTTGGGTTGCCCCTGGTGATAGGGTTTATTTTCTGTTTGCCCCCTGTGATATTTGCTCCCCTTGCTAGTAGCTTTTTTCTTTTCTGCCACTTCCACCCATCTGGCTCCAATCTCCCCCGCCTCGGTTACAGTTTTGGGCTTCCCATCTAGGATGTACCTTTCTATTTCCTCAGGAACATCCTCTAAGAACTGTTCCATTTGCATTAGGAGGGACAGCTCGTCCAGAGATTTAACATTTGCTCCTGATATCTAGGGATTCCAATTCTTTCCAACATGGTAGGCGTGCCGGGTGAATGACACATCTAGTTTCCACCTTAGGGCTCTGAACCGCCGACGGGCATGCTCAGGTATTAGCCCCATTCTAATTCTGGCCTTGGTTTGAAAAAGTTCATAATCGTTCATGTGTTCCTTAGGCATTTCAGCCGCCACCTCTGCTAAGGGTCCACTGAGCTGTGGCCTCAGCTCTATCATGTACTGGTCTGTAGAGATGTTGTACCCATGACAGGTCCTTTCAAAATTTTCTAAGAAGGCCTCAGTGTCATCATCATCTGCCTTGTAGGTGGGGAATTTTCTGGGATGGGAAACAGTACCTGGAGAAGGGTTGTTAGGGTTGGCAGGAACATCTGGCATAGCCTTTGCTAATTCCAGGGCCTGTTGGTGGGCCTCCCTTTGGATCTTCAGCTCTTTTTCTTTCATCTCTATAGCTCTTCTGTGGGCAGCCTCTTTGCTTTTTTCTTCTGCGTCCAGTCTAGCCATTTGCTGTTTAACTGCTTTCCTGGCACTCATTTTTCTGCTTTCTTGTGCTGCCCACACCCCTCTGCAGCTCAGGCTGCTTGGTTAACAGAGATTTTCTAACTAGCTATACCCAAGAGCTAGAAAGAAAGAAAACAATTAACTTGTAAATGCCTTTCGCTGGCTGTCTGCTGGCTCACAGCTTGAAGCCTCCTCTTAACAAAGACCCTTGTTAAAAAACTTAACACCTCTGCCCTCAGCCTGCTTTCCAAGCAGCTAGAAAGGAGAGAGAAAAAAATCCTACTGGCTTTTGTTTCCTAAGAATCCCAACCGCTGCTCACCATGTCAAGGTTTTTCCCCCACTTTGAACTGTAGGGTACAAAAAGTAGGGACCTGCATGAACACTTTTAAGCTTAATTACAAGCTTAAATTTGTTACGCTGCCACCAGCCAAAAATATAGTCTTTGGCACACTTCCTGTTCCCTCAAAACCTTCCCTGGGGAACCCAAGACCCAAACCCCTTGGGTCTTAAAACAAGGAAAAATAAACCATCCCCCCTCCTTTCCCCCCCAGACTTTCCCCTCCCTGGGTTGCCCTGGGAAGCTACACAGATCCAAACTCCTTGGATCTTAAAACAAAGAGGAATTAACCATTCCCTTCCTTTTCCCCCCACCAATCCCTGGTGAGTTTAGACTCAATCCCTTGGATTCCAAAACAAGGAAAAATCAATCAGGTTCTTAAAAAGAAAGCTTTTAATTAAAGAAAGAAAAGGTAAAAATTATCTCTGTAAAATCAGGATGGAAAATTGCTTACAGGGTACTCAGATTCTTATAGCCTAGAGGGACTCCCCCCGCCCCCAGCCTGAGATTCAAAGTTACAACAAACAGAGGTAGAAATCCTTCCAGCAAAAGACAACATTTACAAGTTAAGAAAACAAACATAAGACTAATCCGCCTTGCCTGGCTATACTTACAATTTTGAAACATGAAAGACTGATTCAGAAAGATTGGGAACACCTGAGTGTACGTCCGGTCCCTCTTAGCCCCAAGAGCAAACAACCCCCAAAACAAAAAGCAAAAACAAAGACTTCCCTCCGCCGAGATTTGAAAGTATCTTGTCCCCCGATTGGTCCTCTGGTCAGGTATCAGCCAGGTTTACTGAGCTTCTTAACCCTTTACAGGTGAAAGAGACATTAACCCGTAACTATCTGTTTATGACACGCCCCCCAAGTCTCAGACAGTGTGGAACCACACTGGCGGGTTATTTTTTTCCTAGAACCTTAGAATAAACAGATTAATAAAACACATGCACCTTTACATATACTACTAATTATGTAAACTACAAGACTTTTCACATTTTAAGGACAATTTTTAACCAGTTGATTCTGGGAAACTTTCACGGGAGAGTGCATCAGCTACTTTGTTAGAAGCTCCTGTTTATGACACTAAAATAGGGGACTATCCCATAAAAAGAAATCCTCAGTTCAGGAACTGAAAGCTTTGCTCATAGACTTTGACCAAATAGCAAGGTCTGAATACCCCACTATCCCAGATGCCACAGAGATCACTCATGGGTACTGGCAAATTCCCTCAGATAGTGATACCGAAGGAAAAAAATCCCCTTTTATAGTTGAATCTGTCTTATATGAATTTAAGGTTATGCCTTTTAGATTAATCAATACAGGAGCTACCTTTCAGAGGCTTGTCAGTGAAGTGTTGCAGGGATTATAGAGCTTTGCCAGGGCCTATATAGATGACTTGATTATTTTCAGTAGCTCCTGGCAAGACCACTTGAATCATGTGGGAATTGTGTTACAAAGTCTTAAGTAAGCGAACCTCATTGTCAAGGTCTCCAAATGTAAAATGGAGCCTGCAGAAGTATCTTACCTAGGACTCAGGGTGGGCAGTGGTTTTGTTCACCGTGGCCTTTTAAAAGTAGAATTTATTAAGAGTTGGCCTGCCCCACAAACCAAGAAGCAGGTCCAATCCTTTATTGGGGTCTGACCAACTATTACCAGAGATTTGTAAAGCAGTTTAGTGACAATGTAGCCCTCATAATATACCTTACAAAAAAGGGGATGACCGGTATGGCCAGAGGCCTGTGAAAAAGGCTTTCAGAACATAAAAGAGGCTTTGTCTAAAAAGCCTGTTTTGGTCAGCCCTGATTTTAGCAAATCATTTGTGCTCTGTACTGATGCTTCTAACTTTGGGTTGGGTGCAGTGCTAATGTAGGAAAGGGTGGGAAAGAAGAGGCATTCCATTGCCTTCCTGAGTAAAAAACTAACAACCCCTGAACAGAACTGCACTGATATTGAGCGGGAATACTATGCCATCCTTTGGGCTGTTAAGCAACTTAAACCTTATTTGTGTAATATAATATTTCAGGTTTAGACAGCTCATTCCCCTCTCATATAGCTACACCAAGCTAAGGGGACCAATTCTAGATCATTGCATTGGAGTCGGGCTCTACAGGAGTCATGGAAATAGTCCATATCAAGGGAAAAGAAAATGCAGTGGCTGATGCCTTATCCAGAATAGGGGAACCCTGCGATGTATTCAGGAGCGTCGGTGACACCCCTTCCTACACCAGTTTTGTGTTGAGGGGGGTGATGCTGCTAAACCAAGTGCCAGCTCTGGCTAAGGCCATAGGCATTTAGCTAAGAACTGACAAACTCACAGCTGGAAACCAAACCAGCTTGCCTGTGTGTTAGTTTTATTCAAAATAGGTATTAATCTATAAGATTGTATTTAGTGTTTAGAGTCTATGAAAAACTTGTAAATTAATCTTACTTGCAATGTCTCTATTCCATGTGACAGGGTAGTATGTAAATTTTGCTTTATAGCTTTGAAAATGTTTGCTCTAAACTTGTGAACCCAGGCACAGAAATCATCCCCCTCCTCCCCCTCCCCAAAAAAAGAGCACTATCAAAAATTAAACGGACCATCATAAGACAAAAGCTTTGTTAATTGCCCCATCCACCCATGGAGAAATATGTGCAGAAGGTCTGGTCCTATCAATTTGAATGCTGAAGAGGGAAATAAAAATAGCAGACATGAAGATTTTTCATCTCTTTACTGTCTGAGCTGTCACAGGGCCAGAGACACTAAACTAAAGCAGAGATTCCCAGGGTCAACCTGACTCTGCCCTGTAAACATTTTGAATTGACAGGATCACTACAACTATGTCACTCTTAGGATGTAAACTGCAGCTCATTTGTGTTATATGCTTGCTTACTTTAACCGGTAAATATCTCTCGTTTCTTTTTTCTAGCTAATAAATGTTTTGATAGTTTATTACCAGATTGGCTACAGACATTGTCTTTGGTGTCAGATCTAAGATACCAATTGATCTGAAGCAAGTTACTGGTCTCTGGAGACTGGAAACAACTTGAATACTTTGTGATTTTTGGTGTAAGTGGTCATTGATTGCTAGGTCCAGGTTGCCTGGGTGGCAAGATAGACTGTTATAGTGATGTGGGAATTCACATTTGTTACTGGGTTGGTGAGATCTAATCATAGCATACCACCAGTTTGGGTGTCTGCCCTGAGGTAGGTACTCATAGTTGTAAGCCATTCCAGATAGTGTGACACCATGCACAATTCCGTGCACACATGTAATGAAACAAAGGCGGGAGAGGAGACTGCACCCTTTTGGATGGTTTGTCTGCTCTTTGCAATTTCGGCTGCATTCAGCTGCTATGGTAAAAGCTGCATTTAAAGTGTCTAATCAAGCTATTTGGTGTGTATATTTTCTGCATATATGTGCATAGTGCGTGTGTGTGTGTGTGAGAGAGAGAGAGCGAATGCTGGCAGATCTGCTTAAATTTATTGTCCTGGAAAACAGAGCATTTGAGAGATTTTGGAAAACCTGAACTTAAATTTTCAAAAGCCAAAGGGGCATATCTTTAGTTGGTGTAAATTGCGAGAGCTCCATCCACTTCAATGGAGCTATGGCAACTTGCAAATGCTGAAGATCTGCCCTGAAATTTGCAGAGTAGTCTTAATTCTCAAAAAAGAATTGTTCAATATAATGCAAGAATATCAGAAATATACTTAATTATACCTCATTATAATTAATTAATAGAGTCCCTAGATTGTATAATAATCCAAGAGTCTGATATAAAAATTCAGACAAGATTTAAGTATGGAAATGAAGATGCAATTGAAGCAGCATATGTATGTTTCTGTATCTGATTATATCTATTACTAGAGATGAGACAATTTCCCTAGAATAACTCCTAAATCTATAAACATGTGATTCAGCATTCCCAACCATGGTCAACGAATCAACAGATTTCCACAAATTCATTTTAAAATGAAATTAAGATAAGATTTTAATACAGATGTCTGAAGACCAAACCTAGTTATACTGTATTTCTGCTGCAAATATGTTTTTAGGGAACAATACAATTTTGTAATGAAAGGAATTTATTTTATTTTAATTTATTTAAAGTCTCTATTGCTTCATATCTATTTCTGACCAGTTATGTAGGGTTATCATTAACCAAATGCCACATTCTGCCTTCGCACATGGCTGTGTTCAGCAGCTGGTAAAATAATTATTTTATAGTCATTGTTTGAGGCTCCTCAGGATTTGTAGTGATAAATAGGAAAATCCTAATATTAACCAGTTGAAGTCAAAGGCCAAACTCCCTTTGATTCATTAGGAGTATGACTGGAACTAAAAAAAGGAGAGTATTGTCCCCTAGTCAGAGCATGCTGTTTATCCAAACTAAATCACATAAATGGAGGCCATACACTCACTATTAGGAGCATTATACAAACATGTACTACAGAAATAAGTTATTAGTCTCTTCAGTTATCTGAATTTCTAAGAACATTAGAAAATGTATTGCCAAAAATAAAAGAAGACTTAATATGTACGAAGCAGTAGCAATCTGAATATTGCTGACAGTATCAACACTCTCACATCTAGCCTTCTCAGGTAACTTACTGTAGGAAACAGAAGCATTCTGAATATCCCTGATAATTTTAAAAAAGATTACATTGTCACTGTCTAGTGATATGCAATCCCTCTCCAACTGAATCTGTGGACTTTTTTCGAAAGTGGACTGACTAATATGCTTAGTAAAGCATTGTTCAGATCTAGTTTTACTAACAGATCTCTGATGTAAGCAATTGCGTTTAATACCATGAAATGTTGTCAACTTAGAAACACAATTATCAGCAGAAATCTTCTAGGGAGGCAGACTTCTACAATTCTATATGCCAAAGCTCAGATCCTCAGTGGGTGTAAATTAGTACAGCTCCAATTTTAAAAGCAGACCCACTGTGATCTCATACTTTCATTGGCTCACTATTAATTATTATTTATCATTTATTTCTATTATTGGGTAGCACCTAGAAGCTCCAGGCATGGACCAGAACCCTATTGTGCTAGGTGCTGTACAAAGACAGAATAAAAAGATGACCCCTGACCCAAAGAATTCACTATCTAAGTGTAAGAGAAGAGTCAACAGATGAATACAGACAGAGGAGTACTGGGAGGAGACACTCTCCCTTCCACTGGTAGAAGGGCAGCACCAATTAGGCACACCTGTGAACATGTTCCTCCTGCAGACATGGAGCTTAATCAGGTGAGACTGACCACAGGCCAGGGAGAGGAGTTTTCCCAGGAGCAAAGAGGTTGCCATCAAGTGCTTGTGAGCTCCAGTAGTAGAGGGTGCCCTGCCTGAGGTTGGCCTTTCCTTCCCCATCTACCCCCATTTGGGGCAGACTGACAGTATAAGCTTCATACAGGTGAGGGACTGTGGTGGGATGCTTCCTGCCAGTGACCTGTGGCAGGACCCAGGGAGTGCCTCCAGGGACTAGAGACAAGTGAACTGTAGCTGGACAATGAATAGACCTCAGGAGTGAAGTGATCTCATGCTGAGAACTGTGAGATTGTCGAGGAGTGGGGGCTCCTGTGGGGGGGCCAGGGGCAAGAGACTCAAAGAGACTACAGCGGAATCCAGAATGAGGGCTGGCAAGCTACAAGTACATATACATGACTCAATGAGCTTTGCCTCTCAGCATGTTTTAAAATACTT